>NC_062232.1:85454643-86058537 GCF_902686445.1 Sciurus carolinensis
TAAGACAGGGTCTCAGTAAATTTCTTAGGTCCTTGCAAAGTCACTTTTGATCCTCCTGTCTCTGCCTTCTGAACAGCTGGGATCATGGGCATGCACCACCACACCTGCTCTTATATATGTTATAACCTTAACATGGGAAGATGATTAGTTGGCCAGCAATGGAGAACCTTCACTTAAAAATGTTTTAATAAAATGTTTAAGAAAAATGGGCCATTTTAGTTGTTCAGTGTTTACTCATGTTATTTTAACATTTTAAAATGTCCACTGCCCATTTATACTTTTGTCCTTGTTTTAATAACATATGTTATGAATGGGCATTCCTTAACTTAGCCACTCACCCTCTGGAAATAGCCTGTGTTCTACCAGCTATTCATCCTATAATAAATTATTTAAACACTGTGTAAACACTTTTAAGGCTCTTAATGTTGCCAAAATTTCTTCCTCCTCTATGTTATACTAATTTAAAATCCTAAAAGTAGAGGGTATAAAGGTTGATCATTGTTGGGTGCACTCCTGTAATTCCCCCAGCAACTCTGGAGGCCGAGGTACTAGGACCACAAGTTCAAGGTCAGCCCAGACAATTTAGCAAGATCCTGACTCAAAATAAAAAAAGAAAAGGGTTGGGAATGAAGCCCACTGGTAGACTGCCCCTGGGTTCAATCCCCAGCACAGCAGAAATCATATCCCACACTGGCCAGCAATGGAGAACCTTCACTTAAAAATGTTTTAAGAAAATGTTTAAGAAAAATGGGTCATTTTAGTTGTTCAGTGTGTACTCATGTTATTTTAACATTTTAAAATGTCCACTGCCCATTTATACTTTTGTCCTTGAGTTCCTGGCTGGGGGTCGTGTGGTGGCACCAGGGATTGAATCCAGAGGTGCTTAACCACTGAACAACACCCCTGGTTCCCAACCTTTTTTAAAAAAAAAATTTAAGACAGGGTCTCAGTAAATTTCTTAGGTCCTTGCAAAGTCACTTTTGATCCTCCTGTCTCTGCCTTCTGAACAGCTGGGATCATGGGCATGCACCACCACACCTGCTCTTAAATTCATTTTTAAGTGATTTCAACAGCTGGGATCATGGGCATGCACCACCACACCTGCTCTTAAATTCATTTTTAAGTGATTTCAACACCTGTAGAATTTTTTCTTTTGGGTACTGTGGACTGAACTCAGGAACACTTTACCCAGTCCTATTTTATATTTTATTTAGAGACTGGATCTCACTGAGTTGCTTAGCCCCTCACTTTTGGTGAGGCTGACTCTGAACTTGCCATCCTCCCACCTGAGCCTCCCCAGCTCCTGGGATTACAGGTGCCACCACACCCAGTCAGAATTTCTTTAAATTATTTTAGGCAAATATTTTCCCCTAGGGTGTTCTTTTAGTCTGATTTTAAGATTGTTAAGTTTAAAAATTAATAACAAAAGATGTCATTTTATAGATTTTATATATTTTTTTTCTGTGGTGCTGGGGATTGAACCCAGGTCTTCATGCACCCCAATTTAGTCCTCTTCCACTGAGTTACAATGCTAGCCCCATAGATTTTATATTTTAGTCCTTTAGAATTGTGAATGTTATAAACAGTTATCTGTTATTTCCCACCAATTAAGTGTTGTGGCACCTTTTATATACTTTTAAATATCAAACTATATAGAGATGTGGACATTTTTCTATTATCTCCTCCCCAATCATAGAAGGATCCCTCAGAGTATGTACTCTCAATTCTTTAAAAAAACCCTTTAAACTTGTGTTGTTACATACATATAAAAATTCATGTGAGTATAAAATATCCATTTACTTCATTTCTTTTGACAACGTGGTATGCATACTGTTCTGCATGTTGCTTTTGCCATTTATCACAGGTGCTTTTTCACATCAGTATATACCAAACTCTTCTTTTTAATAGCCACATCTCATCCTCTGTATAATCTCTTATGTACCACAATTTAGCCAGCCTATTAATGTTATGTAATTTGTTCCCAATAATTCATTATAAGAATACTAAGAGATATCAATGTATAGATGTATTAGAGCATTAGGTAAGTTATCTCAGAAAAATATATTCCAAGAACAACAACTCAGTGCAAAGATTTGCTTATTTATAACTTTGAAGAAAACCAGATTCACCTTAAAACTATTTTAATTTGTATTCCCAGCAAAAAATGTATATGTTCATTCTTTCACACCTTCAGCAACAGTAAAACTTTTTTCTTTCTTTCTTCCTTTGTTAAAAAATTTACGGTGCTAGGGATCAAACCCAGGGCCCTATGCATGCTAGGCAAGCTCTCTAGCACTTAACTATACCCCAAAGAGCTTTCTGGGAAAAAAGTTGTTTTTATCCTCAATTTAACTCATAGTTACTTTCATTTGAATGTGAAGTACTGAATATCTTTTTGTACATTAAATAGTCATGTTATCTTTTTCTTGTATTTCCATTACCTTTTCTATGAGGTCATTTGCTGTCTCTTATTTATAATAATTATAGGTTTTTGTATGTTGAAAATATTATAAGTGTGTTTAATGATGTCATACTATGAGACTGTGTGAATATGCATTATCATTACCACAGACAAAATTGGTCAGTCTTTTCCTTTGAAACCTCTGGCTTTGTCATCCTTAAGAAAAGCCTCCCAAACCAATATTGTAAAAGTGCTTTCTTATATTATCTCTTATTATAGTTTCCCCAAAATCTATAACAACCTTTTCCTAATACTCATTACTGAAGATTCCATCTTTTCTACACTGATTTGAAATGCTATTTTATAACATTCCAAATTCCCACAGTAATGTGTCTTTTAAGGTGCACTCTTCACAGTGGTTTTTTTGGGGGTACTAGGGGCTGAAGTCAGGGGCACTTAACCACTGAGTCACATCCCCAGTCCTATTTTGTATTGTATTTAGAGAAAAGGTCTCACTGAGTTGCTTAGCACCAGGCTTCTGCCGAAGCTGGCTTTGAACTCACAATTCCCCTGCCTCAGCCTCCTGAGCTGCTGGGATTACAGGTGTGTGCCACTACGCCCAGCTCTTCCCAATGATTTTTGATTATTTAATTTTTAAATGTATCACCGTGTTGACTCCATCTGTGTCAGTGCTATATTTGAATGTTCTCATACCAATATCATGTTGGTTTAATTATCAGTTTAAAGGCATAAATGCTGCCCTACAATAACACTTGTAAATGGGCACTAAGGATGTTGGATGCAGTATTATTTGAAAGAGCAAAACACTGGAGTAAATCTACATGGATATCAATAGTGAATTTGCAAAACAAAATGTTATCACCATATTATTGAATTTCATGCTAGTTAAACAAATGTCACTACAGAAGAAATCATAACTCTGTGAACAGATAAGATATTCAAGATAAGTGGTTAATAAAAATAGCCTGTTGCAAAATAGTACCTGTAATGACACCATATTTATAAAAAAAACCAATTTTACACATATCCACATACATAACAAGATAGGTACACAATTCAGTGATCTGGAAAGAAACAGAGCAAAATAAGTGATTAATTATAGGGAGAGTAAAAGAACTGGAGACGGTTAGAAAAGCAGAAATTGAGTTTACTCTATATTTATATCTTTTAGGGACTATTCACATCAATATGTCATCACAAATTTATAATGCATTACATATATTTAAAATTCACACTGACTTTCTGATCTATTCCTATTCACAGATCACACACGGTCTGATTTTTTTTGTTTAACACTGCATATCATATACTTTGTAGGCATGTCTTCTGGACTGGACTTCCACTCTTTCTAGGTTCTGCCTATCCTTAGAAGTCCAATTCAAGGACTTTTTCCTCTTTGATGCTTGCTCTATTTCAAATCACTCTGGCCCTTGCTTTCTCTGAGCTCCTATTGACCCCAATGGTCTACCACCACCCATAGCTTTTAATCATTCTCTAAATGGCCTTATGGATAGGGGTTCTGCGCCTACCCACCTAACTTATCTCTTCCACCAACGAGGGAAGGACCCTCCTAAGAAAATATAGCTGTCAAGAGACTGAGAAACCTTCCTTCCCCTCGTCAAGTAAGCAATAGGCCATTTGTTAACCAGACTCCAAAGTCTAACATCTTTTGTGTATGTGTGTACCACAAATGAGTACAATTAATAATTCCTAGTTTCTTGGAATAAATCTTCAAATTCACATATGCCATTGTCAGTAACATTTATGCCAATTTTCTGTTTTGAATCCTGGAACATTTCCTTTATGTTTATCATATAAGTCTGAATAAAGGAGGAAAAACATAAAAACTATTAGCAGAGTGAAGGTATGATATGCTAGTTAAAATTATGGCTCTTGAAATTTCCTCACAAATAAATGTAATATAGTTAAAACCTTTTTAGATTGTTAGGATAAGCCAGATGCCATAATTTCAGAATTCTAGTAGTAACTTCTTTTTCTGGAAAATTAAAGAAACCAACAATTTTAATTTTCTTTCATTTCAAAAAAAGGTATCCACTGTTTTTAGAAGTGTTGATAAGTGTACATGGGGGAAACAGGATGTGTTAGGCACTGTTTTGGTTACATTACATGTAATCCCCCCAAAAATCATATGAAAAGAAACTACTATTATTATTTGTATTTACGAATAAGAAAACTTATGTACAAAAATAAATATTGTTCCTAGGATTCACAAAATAAATGGCAGAGCCAGAATTTAACTTTAGCAATCAGTATTTAAGCTCTACCACAAAACTAATCTGCAGATGTAGTAAATTTGGATATGTAAAATTACTACAGGGGATCCATTTTAGTATTTTTTATTGAGGGATATAAGATTATGCAGACTTCAGATGCTTATTCACTTTCTGTACTAGAGGCGGCAACAGACTTAGCTCCATCATTCCTTTTTCAGAATTTACTTTCCCAACAGGAGTTTATCTTCAAAATGTTCTTGGACAGTTAGGTGGATTATGTGGTATTTTCTTATTTGAGCACTGAGGCCAGGAGAAGGTACTTACCCCAAATTCTGTAATCAGGGATGGTTCTGCAAACAGGATCAGATCTCCTGATCCTTACTGTATGGCAAACTTAGCTTTTCTGATGGTGATCTGGAAGGTCAAACAAAGGGACAGGAAAGGACATAAAAATATATGAGATGATGGTTTTTTTCTTCATTAGTCAATGCAATTTTATCACACACAAAGGACACCAAAGCTGACAAATAATATAAAAGTGATTTTTCCCTTTCTTGTGGCTATATTTTCAAATTTACTTTGTTGTATCTTTAATTTTTGAAAAATGTTTACTCTTTATTAAGGTTAATCTCAAATGAAAAAAATGTAGAGGGAACAGTATTACGAACCCACGAATCCATCATCTAGCTTCAATAATTACCAACTGAAGGCCATCTTGTTTCATCTGTAACCCCACCCACTGCTCCCCCCCCCCCCGACTTTTTTAGCTCACCGAATAGTTGATTTCTGTAGTATGGAAAATTTCAAAAATATACCAAGGAACACATTAATATAAATAAACCCATCTACTCATCACTCAGCTTAAATGATTATTAATTTAGGGCTCCAATTTTGTCTCCTTTATATCCCTCCTCCCCATTTCCCTCTACCGCTGTAATTATTTTGACGCAAATCCTAGTCATTCAACGTATTTTGAAGCCAATCCTAAATACCAAATTTTTTAATCCTTAAGCATTTATATATATCTGCCCACAAAATAGACAATTTGAAAACATAACCACAATTATACTGCAATGTCTAAAAAACTGATATCAATTCCTTAACAAACATCAAATATCGAATCCGCATTCAAATTTTTCCGATGCATCTTAAATGGATTTTTACAGTTGCTTTGCAAAAATCAGGATCCAAACAAGGCCTACTTATCGCGCATGGTTCATCTCTACCTCGCTCTCGTTCTCAATCTCCCCCCTCCCCCGTTTTTTAACTTTTCTATATGGGAAAATTCCAATCCCCGCCTTATGAGGCAATTCTCAGGTAGCACATTATTTCATCGGTAAAGATTAATACATCCCTTTTATCAAATTTCTTCTAGGAAAGATGATGATATGCAGAAAAGGCACTATAATTAGCGAATTTACGTAAATTATTTTTCTCATTCTGTTTCGTGAATATTTATCTCCGTTAACAATAGCTAATTATCTTTAAGAGCCAGGTTTCTTATTAGGTGCCATCTACGCACTATAATACAGTACACGTCTGAGTACACGGCTCTGAGGTAGATACTATTATTATCACCATTTTACAAACATGGAAACCCAGACACAGAAAGAACAGGAGCCTTGCCCAGGCTGGGCGTTGGCGAACAGGAATATGAATCCAGCTCTGCCCATCGTGAAGCCACTAGCTTATCCTGTCTAGATACACGATGAGAAGAGGAAATCATCGACCCTTTTTCCCCACCCCCACCCCGAAACCTGAAACGAGAATCCAGTTCTTTCCAGCAGCCGACGTGTGATCACTGCCGTTCCTCCAACCGCCATAGTAAAGCCAGGTTTCTCTGGCAACTGATATCCATAGGCAGACACGTCACTCTGGAGGCGGGCCTATGCCCGCCAACCAATCACAATCATCCTGCCTAAGTTTTAGAATGTTCCATAACCAAATGATTGGACCACGACCCCACGTCAGCAGTGACACTTCGCCGCAGTGAAGGCGGGCGCTAGCAACCTGCTTCTTCATGGTTAAGGCCTAAAACAAACCAACCATCTTCCTTCTTTAGTGTGGGTTTTGGCCAATGACGTTCCCCCTCTTAGGTTCTTAGCCCACCCTCCGAAGCGCGACAGCCGTTGGGTCATAAGTCTATAGGGCAGAGTGTTCACGTGGCCTGTTTTCACCACCCAGAGTTCCCCTGACCAGAGGTTCCCCCCACCCCCAGCTCCGGCAGGGAGGCATTATGGGTTTGTGCCCCTCCCCCAACTGGGAAAGGAAGTGTCTACGTGGCCAGCGGAAATAGGATAGGCGGAAATGAGCTAACGTTCCTGCGAGTGGGGAAGAGCGAGGTCAAAGTAAAGCCACGCCCCCGAGCCTGTTGCGCAATTCTGCGAGCAGGGGGGAAAAAAGGCGAAATCGAAGTTTTGATGTGTGTGCGCGAATGGGGGTGGTGAGTGCCGCTGGCGCGTGAGCCTGGGTGTATATGCGCGGGCAAGTTCGCGTGGCTTTGGGGATGGGGTGTGAGCGCGCGCCAGCCCTCGTGGCGCTGGAGGTGGTGGGTGTGCGCAGGCGTATGCCCCTGACTTTGGGGCGGGGGTAGAGGAGAGTGAGCGTGTGTGTACGTGAGCCGCTCGATGTTGGTTTTCTATTTTTGTATACGTTCGAACGGCAAGGAAAGTAATTTAGGCAAGGTGAGCATAAAAGAAATAAAGGACTTTTGTTAGAAGTAACTCGGCTTTCCCTACCGATTTAATTTTAGACTCTAAAAGTACACTTTGTTCCCACATTTTTCTTTGTGCCAAAATCCTGTTCTAAACTAGCTCTCCAATAGTTCAGAGTCGAACCCTCCCATATTAGCAACAGGGGGCGGCTTCAATTCTCTAGTATCCTCCCCCCCTTCCCACCCCGCCCACCAAGTTGCCGGCCGTTCTCTTGGCAAGAGCATTTTCTAATGATATATACAGAGACATCCCCTCCACTAGCGATTCCAGATTTCTTTGAGGGCCGAGGTTCTCTTACCTTTTTGTCCTGGTCTTCCAGCACTGTGCCCTTTTTGAATCAAATACGCACTCAGTTAATTTTCCAGAAAGTTCTCTGGGCGAGGTTTATACCTCTCAAGCCTGCCGCTAGATGCCGCCAAATCCCAGTAAAGGATTGGCTGCTTGGTCCCTGGAATCATGGGATTTGTCCTTCCTCCCCCCACTTTCCTGGTTTGCTGAACTCTCCAAACAATGGGGTAGGGGAGAGCCACGGATATGTTTCTAAGGAAAAATGAAAACCAGCGTCTGTAAATAACCCTGTTAGCCAGGGGACTATGACCCAAAATCCAAATATTTTTGTCAGTTTCCCCTCTCCCTTTTCTACCTTGCTTTCCCTGCCCCTTTGGTACTGGGGATTGAACCTTGAACCCAGGGGCGCTTTACCACTGAGTTCATCCCCAGCCCCTTTGTGTTTTTTATTTATTTTTACTTTTATATTTTGGTACCTGTGATTGAACCAAGGGGTGCCTAACTACTGAGCCACATCCCCAGCCCTTGTTATTTTTTATTTTGATGCGGGGTCTCGCTAAATTGCTGAAGTCCTCACTAAGTTGTTGAGGCTGACTTTGAACTTGGTGGTCCTCCTGCCTCAGCCACCCTAGTCGGCTGGGATTATAGGTGTGTGCTGCTGCACCTGGCTTGTTTTTTATTTTGTGACAGGGTCTTGCTAAATTGTCCAAGCTGTCCTCCAATTTGCAATCCTCTTGCCTCACTGTCTCTGATTGTTAAGAATCTGGCTCCCTTGCACTTTTTAGTCACTGTTGGTGAGTGACCCTATGTGCTGACGCTGGTGCAAATCCTAATCATTTTTGCTCACAATATCTCCAGATGGAAAATAAAGATGACATTAGTTAGTCAATAAAGATAGGAAACAAGTCAGAGATCAAAATTAGACCCTGGAGATGAAAACTGATTTTTTTGGAAGTTTTTATCAGGTGTGCTTACACTCTATTTTCATTAGTGGTAGTACTAAATTTTATTGTATCTTTAGAGCTGGACTCTTAATTGTAAAACCTCTTTCACCACTTATTAGCCCTCTGACCCTGGGAAAATGGTTTAAGTTGTGATCCTCAGTTTTTGGCATGCTTTCTATATTTTAAATGCTATTTTATAACCTTTACATAGATATTCTTGTTTTTCTTCCTGAGATTCTCATTAGATGTGTACTACTTCATCAAACAACAATAATAACTTCTTTCCCTTATTAATCTTATATACTTGTACACACACCAGCCAGGGATTTTATTTTAGAGCCTTAGTTTTCAAAAGTACTTCTTGGACAGACCAGAAGCATCAGCATCACCTGGGGAGTTGTCAGGAATTCAGATTCTCAGGTCCCACCTCAGATCTAACAAATCAGAAATTATGGAAATAGGATTTGACAATCTGTATTGCTATGAACTGCTCCAGTGATGCCAATGCACGCTGAAGTTTGAGAACCTCTGCATAGTGAGGCAGAAGTGTGATGCTTATTTTTGTACACACCACTAGAGGGTGCCACAGAATGTAAAGCCAAAAAAAAAAAAATTGTATATTCTGAGTCACTGCTTATTATCAGTCCCAGTTTACAGATTGAGAACTAATGTGTAGAGGTCTCAAATTACTTTCCCAATGTAATCAACAAGTATGGGGATCAGGATTTGAACTTTACCTGCTTCATGGAGCCCAAGCCCATAACAGTACTTTTTTTGTTCAACCATGATAGCTTGTCTTGCAGAGCCTCTAAATATATTATAGGTATACCCTGCTTTGGCTAATATTGACTGGAGCATCAAGAAGAGGGTAAGAAAGCAAATCAAGCAAATGGAATATACTGATTTTTATATCCTTCTTCATTTTCATTCTATTACTGTCACATAAAAACTCATGAATGTTTTCCTTCTTTTTTATTTCTCAGTGCTGTCTCTACTTTGCATTTATTGTTTTACTTCATGTCTGAGTTTCTTAGGTGTGATAGAGGAACCAGTGTGGTGTGGAAGCAGACATGTTGAAAACCTATTATTGGGTACACATTATATTGCTCTGTACCCATTAATCCTAACAATAGGCCTGTAAGTTATGTGACAATTATCATTATTTTATAGATGCTAAAAGTGAGTTCTAGAGTCTATGATTATATTTCTTTGGTCATATAACTTGTAAGTAGTGATGCTTTTATAATTTCTGGTATATCTGACCCTATGATTCTCTTACACTTACTTCTCCTCTGCTTTGAATCTGATATAGGTACTTACTATTTAAGTTCTTTTTAACAAATTCTCTGACTTTTCTAAGCTTCAGTGGCATCAGTTATTAAATGGGAACAAATATTTCTGCTTCAAAATCTTGGAGCCACAGTATTGAATCCAGTAGCCACTAGCACATGTGGCTATTTAAATTTAAAATAATTAAAATTAAGTAAAAAGTCTAAAACAAGTTCCTCAGTTATACAAGCCACATTTTAAGGGTTCAATAGCTCTGAATGACTAGTGGCTATCATATTAGAACAGACACAAAATAATCCCACCATCACAGTTCTGCTAAACAGTACAGATTTAGAGGGCATAAGGTATGTAAAAGGGCTTACTATACTAAATGTCTCATGGTAAGTGCCCAAAAAGAGTAATTTCCTCTGCTTATTCCTTTCAGTATCAGTGCTAGGGGTGTTCAGTTTTTTCGATGGCATCAGGATACAGGAGTAACTTACTTAAGGTTCTCTAATAATGAGGCATGTCTGGCACTGGGATCCATGTCTCCTGTGTCGTTCCAACATTCTGTCTGGTAGACCCATTCTTATTCTTTACTGAGTGAGATTCAAGGCCAAGGACATGGGTAATGTGAATTAACTTTGGAGTCAGAGTGGTAGCAGAAAAAGGTATAGTAACTGAATACCTCCCATGTTCCAGGCAGCACTGTGCCCAGCACTTTACATCTATTATATTAGCAAATCCTCATTGAGACCCAGAGAAGTTAAAACATTCACTCCTAGTTACTCAGCAAGTAAATGACAGAGCAAGAATTTAAACCTCTCTAATTCTAAAGCCCAGGTTTTTTCTTACTATGCCATACTACTTCCTCATTATGAATACTCCCCTTCACCTCCACTTACTAGTGGTAGAAGGCTTCAGCAGATTCCTGGTTCGTAGGTCCTCTGAAAATGCTAGTTGTTATTCTTTAGAATTTACAGCTGAACCATTGTCTTCACTTTTATCTCAACTGGAAGAAAAGATAGTTTAGGTTTGTTTGGTTCCAAGGCCCAAGGCCAGAAAGAAACCATTTATGGTCCAAGCCTTCACAGTACACCCAATGGCTCCAAGAACCCTGTGTTAATTTGCAAGGCCACCATTAGCTCATACAATGCCTTTGTGCTAATTAGAAACATGTGCCACCTGGGGGCAGACAAATTGCAGAGATGTGTCCACTCCAGTGGAACAATGAGAAAAATGCTTTTTCCCCCTCTGGACTGCTGCAGCCTTACTCGGGCAGTTGAAAAAAAAATTCAGCCTAAATTTGTGCTCTCTTACTTTTGTACAAGGTACAACCTGCCTGACATTATCTGCTGGCCCTACTTGTACCTTGTTGCTAAGAGCCTTCTGAGATTTGAAAGGTAGTAGTCTTTTCTGGAGGGGAGGAAAAGACAACCAGTGTCCTCCTGTGGATTTTGGGTAGTAGATGAAATTGGCATATCCTAGGGTTTGGGCATTTAAAAAAATTGTTTCTGGTTAGCTTGTTAGACATTTTTTAAGAGAATGCTTATTTAATGTGAAAGTTAAAAACAAAATGTAGTAATTAAGCTTAAGCAAAATGGTCTCTAAAGATGGTGTTTTCCTGTTTATACCTGCCTCATTCCACAGGAATTTCATAAAACCAGTCCAGAAAAATAGTCTGGGTCAGTCTAGTTTGCTAGCCTGTGACAGAGCAAACATAGGAAGTAGTAGTGGGAAAATTTTATTGTTTTAGTAATACCTGTTCTCTCCTCCTGCAGTTAACTTGACTGCTGATTGACCCATCCATTTGACAGAAAGAGGTATTTCAAATGACTGAAAATACTGAGAACCTGAACCTAATTAATAACATCCCTGGGTGACCTTGGGATACCGAATTTGCCTATTATCTTATTTTCCTTTTCCTGGATTAATAGTTTAGCTTGCAGTTTCCTAAATTTTTTTGTTTTATGAACATTGCATTTCACTTAGAATTATCATGTAAAGTTGACTGTGTTACACATCAACCAACAAAGAGAGAACTGATTTTTACCAGTGTTCACTGATGCCTATAATTTGAGCTTTGCCTCAAGAGGATGCTTTGAGCCATTTTTCCAGAGTTAAGTTTGCTTATGATTATAACATCCACCTACAGCCCTCTTTTCAATGGAAATGATAAAAGCTATGGCATTTGAAAATATCAGCTGTCATATTATTTAACAAGGACAAGCTACTAGTACTTAAGGTGTTACATCTAAATTAATGAAGCTTAACGCAGGTTCATTATACTATATTTCCTACTTTTGTAGGTGTGTTTTTTTTGTTGGTACCAGAAATTGAACCCAAGGGGGCTTAACTCCTGAGCCAGGTCCCCAGTTTTTCATTTTTTGAGACAGGGTTTTGCTAAATTGCTTAGAGCCTTGCTAAGTTACTGAGACTAGCTTCAAACCTGTGATCCTTCTGCCTTACCCTCCCAAGCTGCTGGGATTACAGGAGTGAGCCACCATGCCCAGCCTTTTGTGCATTTTTGAATGTTTCCATAATAAAATATGTTTAAAAGAGAAAGAAATTAAAAGTGCTTTATTATTTCTGGGGAAGAGAACACACATGCATTTCTCTTTAGAAGTCACCTTATTAACTACAGATTTGAGGGAAATGGATGCCTGTTAATAGAAATGGACCATGTAAGAATTTGGGGAGGGGCTGGGGAGATAGCTCAGTCGGTAGAGTGCTTGCCTTGTAAGCACAAGGCCCTGGGTTTGATCCCCAGCACCCCCCCCCCAAAAAAAAAAAAGAATTTGGGGAGGGTTGACTTCAGATTGAAGAAGCCTTTTCCCCAGAAATTCTGATAAAGTCTCCTAGGAGGAAATCTCCTCCTGCCTGCAGTCCCCCTCCACCAGATTCCATAAGAAGCATCACTGTAATGAGCCACTGTTAGTGAAAAGAAGTGTCTTAGATCCCTCAGGCATTTAGGAGTGGAGGGAGGTTGAAAACTGCAGAAAGAGGCCTCAGATAATTGGTGAAAACCATGTCAGCCAGCAGGCAGAGAAACACAGGCAAAGGGAATCTGGGGGCAAGAGAGAACTAGGAGTGTAATGGGCATTTATGTTCACCCTAGATGACAAAGAGGACAAAGTTGCTAAGGAGGGAAGAGACCAGGGAGTAGAATATGTGACAAAGACCCTCACTCAGGACCTCATGGGAATCCTTTGGAAGGTGCCATCTCCCATCTAGTTTGTGGTTTTTAAAGAGTAGGAAAGCCATCTGAAAACATGGATTGTGTGTTTGTGCACACAGGCTCACATTATACTTTTGGCATTGGGGATTGAACCCAGCGGCACTTCACCACTGAGCTACATCTTCAGCCCTTTTTATTTTTTATTTTGAGACAGGGTATTACTAAGTTGCCCAGAATGTCCTTTAATTTATGATCCTCCTTCCTCAGCCTCCCAAGTAACTGGGATTGTGGGCATGCACTACTGTACTTGGCAACACATTTTTAAAGACATGATAACTGCTCAGCTTGGAAAGACAGATTCCACAGCATACACATTGAAACTGTGGTTTCATTCTATTTTTTTGTTGTTGTATTTTTACCATGTAGCTAAGCAAATGAGAGTGTTCACACAGTGCTTGGAGTGAGCAGATATGGTTGGAGATGTGAGGTATGCAAACTTCAGAGGACATATTTCGAGGCCCTGAGATTGAGATAACGTGATTTGAAATTGAGGACAGAGAAGAGAGCAAGAGCAGTTCCTAAAAGGTACAAAGCCGAGATTCACCCAGCTGCTCCCAGACCAGAGTTGTGGGTGGGATGTCAGTGGGACCCAGGCGGGTACAGCCAACTTTCAATAGAGCTGGTCTGTGAAACTTGGCTGAGAGGACAGAGGAAGATTGATGTTTGCTCCAGGGTGGGGCTGTCAGCTGTGCTTACCACCTCACCAGGCTCCCAGCTGTAAACAAAAGTCCTGGCCCTTCATGGCACTGCAGAGCAGTTCAGGCTGGCGTAAGTCTCTGAGGACAGCTAGACCATTTTTTCATCCTGGCTGACAACCAGGAGACAGAGGAAACAATAGAAGGTTGGGGGAGATTACAAGGGGTTGAGAAGCAGTGACCATTGAGAAGGAGATGTAAATTTTAGATTTTAGGTCTTTGGATGCAAGTAGTAGGAATCTTTCAGGGAAAGCAGTCCCCATCCTTGTGCCAACTTCACAAATAGTAGTGATTTACTAAAGAAGGCCTACAGAGACTTGGGTGCATCATTCATTCATTCATTTGCTCATTCAATGAGTACCATATGTGCCCATCACTGCACTAAGTATCATGGGTGATGCTGAAGTAATAGACAACATGTACATTCAAGGATCTTACAAGGAGTTTAGGAATGTTGGTGAAATTAAGTAACAATACCAAATAGTAGCTCCTTAAATACTAAGTGAAAAACATGAAACAGGAGATGAGAAGCAACAGTAGTCCTCTCTGGTCATTATCGGAGAAGGTGGAATTTGAGAGGGTTGTAGAAAGATAGACATAATTTGACTAGGAAGAAAAGGAGCATGGCATTCCAAGACATGACCAAGTAATTAGTAAAAATAGGCCAGTTTTGGCTAAAGCAGAAAGTTAGTGTGCCAGAGATTCCCTTCACTCCTCACTCTAACACTCCTCACCATGGCTAACCAAGCTTTTAAGTCTTCCTTGAAATGTTACTTCCTCAGCAAGGCCTTCCCTGATCTCCAGGACTAAATTAAGTATCTTGCTGAATGTTTCCATAGCACCAGTTACTTCCCCCTTTCTAAGACATAACCATTTTCACCTGATGACTTCCTCTTGTCTCCTTAAAATTTTCCACTCTGCAATCAGAACTTTTTGTGCAAAATACAAATCCATTCCTTTACTTCCATCTTTAAAACTCTCCTATCTCTTGTTCCTTCCTTCTCCTCTCTTGTCCTTCCTGCTCTTTTCCCTTTATCTTTTCCTTCAGATAACATCTTAAACTGTCTATCTCTCAGGGAAGCCTGCCATGACATCCTCTTCCCCAACTTCTACCACAAATATGTCAAGTCCTCCTCTTATATATTTCCATAATTCTTGAACATTTTCTCCATTTTGCTATTCTCCAACAACTTAGTTCAAGTTTGTTTCCCTAGCCAGAATTTAAACCCTCTGAAAGCAGGAGGTGTTTCTTCTTCACTATGTGTCCTTGGTATTTAGTATGGTGCTTGATGTATTGTGGTAGGTACTCACAAAGATTTGTGAATGAATCCAAAAGAGATGAGGCAGCATTGGTAGGTGAAAGCCAGCCTAAAGGATTGATCTTATACCTATGTGCAAAGAGATATCTTTAAAAGTTTTTAATTATGGGAGAATGAAATCATGAGGGAACACTAACTTGTTTGTTTGCTTTTGGATGTGCTAGGCATCAAGCTCAGGGTCTTGAACATACTAGGTAAGTTTTTTACCACTGAGCTATACCCCAGCTGCTGAGAGAACACTAACTTCTGAAATAACAAACCGAGAGAACTCCAACCTTAACTTACCCCAAACCTTTGCATCCTAGTTTTCTGTCGGCCCATGTTATCTCCTTTGCAGTTCCCCCCAAAACTTCCTCTCACTTCCTCCTCCAAAAACATGAGAATACTTGCTCATTGGTGCTCCTATCCAGAGAGATTGGCAATATGGTCAAAAGCATTTATTTCCCCAGTTCATTCAGCTGACATTTATTGCCACCTCCATTGTTCCAAGTATGGTACTCATAGCTGCAGATGATGGAAACTTTCTCCTTTTTTTAATCAGGCTCACAATTGAGTAAACCCCTTAAAATGATACTTGATAGCGTACTTGATAGCTTCAAATTTCTGGGCTTTCCCTTACCTGGGCCCAGTGTGGGAGACTTTTCAGGGTAGACAAGCTGGCAAAGGACCTCAATCTCAGAGGTAGATACTTTGTAAACTGGGGACTCTATGAGATTCCAAAAAGAGATGCACATGGCAATTTAGACCAGACTTTTCCCCTTTCTAAATGGAAGGACAGCAAATGTCTGGAAGGGTGTTCAGGCAGTAGCCATTCTTTAACCTTATTAAACTTACCTTACTAATACAAATGGGCCACCAAGGCACAACTCTTAAGTGAAGCCAAGTTGAGGAACTCAAGGAATGGGAAAGGAATGGGATTTCTCAATAAAAATAGAGAAGCTGCCCTATACTTGAGGGGCGATGAAACAATGGTATGATTCCAAGAAAGCTCCCAAATTCAGAAAACAACCATCCTCACACTGTGGTAGCCATTGATGCCAGGGGATTGGTTTCTGTTCATCTCTGATTCAGGTCCCAGGTGGTTAGGATAGCAAATGAAGATGTCAGAGAAGCTGTGCATACCCACCCCATTCACTCCCTGACTCCTGTCCGAAGGAAGGGTGAAAGGAAGAAACATACTATTTTGTAGCTACAGTCTTAATTACATATCTCTGGGTTCAAGAATAATATCAGACATTGTTCTCAGTGACACTTTGAAGATAAATTCATTAGTTTTGACCCTCTCTCTCTGCCTTGAATCCTTTACCCTGAACATGACTCCACTATCAGCATTTTAGGAAAGGAGACTATGAAGTAGCAGATAGAAATGAATGACATTAATTCCCATGATTTATTCTGTTAGGTGCCTTTAGGTGAAAAGTGTTCATAATACTGGAATTTGAAATCCTAATGAGATGGGACAGAATGGTTAATTTAAAAATCAGTGGAGTAAAAAAAATCAATGGATTGCACTTCATTGAAGGATAATGTTATATTAATGAGAAACTGCATTGTCTCCTTCCTTAAAGGACCATCCTGAAGCTTAAGTCAATCAAATGATGATAACATGTTTCTACTATGGAAGAGCAAAAAGAAGTGTAAGTCTATGGAATTCATAAATTCACAAAGAAACTCCAGTGAAGGACCCACATTTCTAGAATTGGAGTTTAGCATGACCTTTCTACCCCTGTAATATTATCCTAATGGTTAGTTACCAAGATTTGAGGTATCCCCTTTCTATGGGGAGTGTGGACATCTAATTTAAAAAAAAAAGTCAGTGTTCTCTCATGATTTCTTCCTCCCATAATTGAAAAGTTTTTAAATGTGTTGGGGAGAAAGTTTGAAGGAGATCACAAATTGACTCTAGACATGTGGAATTTGAAGTACTTGTGGAATGGAGGAAATAGTGAAGAACAACCAAGCAGAAGGCATGCAGTGAGGAGAGATGGCTTTTCTCCTACCTCCTCTCCACCCCTTCCTCCTCTGCCTTCTTTCTTTGTTCTTTTATCGTCTCTCTAAAAAAACTGAAGCTTAGAGACATTAAGCATTTTTCCATGGGAAGATAATTTGTAAGCTTGTTATATACCAGCAGGAAGAACATGGTGCAGGTAAAGAGAATGAAAAATGTAAAACATGATTTTAGCTTGAACTTTTTTGTGACTGTGGGCTCATTAAGATAACTCATAAAATAGAAATTTGAAGTTCCAAATAGGCACATGTGTTAGAAATTTGACAGGTGTAGAAGAGAGACTATGATGATGTAGTTTGCTCATGTAATATGTAACTTTTGTTGAGTACTTCTGTGTGCCAAGTTCTGAGTTAAGCACTTTACCTGCATTATCTAATTTAATTCCCACAATAACCCTATGAAATACGTACTGTTATTACCACTGAAGCACAGAATGGTTCAATAATTTACTCAAGGCCACATAGTTACTGCTTGCAGAATCTTTTCAAGACTTTGAATGACTCTTTAGAGGAAGAAACTTAGGCCAAGGGAGGCGAAGTAATTTTTCCAAGAACCTGTATCTAGTGCTGGAATTATAATTTAAACCCAGGATCTTTCTGGTACCAAAGCCACCACACTATCTTAATCACCATACTGTTATGAATGGAAGCTACTAAAATAGAGATTATGTGTATATATTTTTTTTCAATTCAGCTCTGTAAGGCAAAAAAATTAGGCTCCCTAAATTTTGGTGATGGCAAGAATTTGCCCTCGCTCCAGGAAAATGATCATGAAAAGCATACACTTCCTTTATGAATCACCTCATGGTATAATGCTCCAGGGTATTTTGAACAAAGACTCATGGTGAAAACAGAGGCTGCAAAAAGTAGCTACTTATGATGGGTGGCAATAGTTAGGTTCTCATGTGACTTCTTCAGGTAGCAATGTGATGGCAGACATTCTTTGTCATTCTTCCACAGGGAGACTGCTCTGTGAGGGTGCATTGGCTCAGATGTCCTTCTTCCTCCTAATCCTAAGATTTGCTAAGAGGGCTGTTCTGATGCCACCAACCCACATCTGATGCATTATCATAATTGAGAATTGTGATGTAGCAA
Source organism: Sciurus carolinensis (assembly GCF_902686445.1). Lineage (NCBI taxonomy): Eukaryota > Metazoa > Chordata > Mammalia > Rodentia > Sciuridae > Sciurus > Sciurus carolinensis. The sequence goes on from NC_062232.1 coordinate 85,472,869, forward strand.
AGAGTATGAGGCTGGGAAGAACAACTTAATTACTTTCCCTTCAGAGGTGACTGTCTCCCCAGCAAGAACAATGTGTGGAGTAGGGTGACAAGATGCAGATGCAGATACCAAAATCCCCACTACTATACTTGCTTGCCACCACCAGGGTCCTCTGGTGATTGGTTTTTGAAACACCTTGATATTAGTCTTCATATATGGAGTATTATTACTATTACCATTTTTGCAGCACTAGTCATTGAACCCAGGGTGCTTTATCTCTGAGCCACATCCCCATACCTTTTTATTTTATTTTGTTTTATTTATTTTGAGAGAGAATCTTACTAAGTTGCTGAGGCTGGCCTTGGAACTGTGATCCTCCTGTCTCAGCCTCCCAGTACCTGGGATACAGGTGTGCACCACCATGGCTGTCTATATGGAATTTAATAAGAACATTATGATCCTTTTTTTTTAAAGGTATTGGGGTTTGAATTCAGGGGTGCTTAACCACTGAGCTACATCTCCAGCCCTTTTTTATATTTTATTTAGATACAGGGAATTGCTGAGTTGTTTAGGGCCTTGCTAAATTGCTGAGGCTGGATTTGAACTCATAATCCTCCTGCCTCAGCCTCTTGAGCTGCTGGTATTACAGATATGTGCCACTGTGTCTGGCAATATTATGATTCTTAATTCATTATCATTCTTAATTCAGTGATGCAATTTATAAGGTTTTGCTGTCTTCTTAACTTTAATTAACCAGAGATTAGACTGTGTGCATATGTATGTGTGTGTGAACTCTGTGTTTTATAAGATCTCTTCTAGATCTGTTTTCTGTGATCAGTACATTCATGGAGATGGAATGAACAGAAGTATGGTATATGATAAGGAAAGTGGGAAGTCTTGCTTTTATTCTGTGCACGTATTAAGTATTGCTATACACTAGGAGCTGTGTAGGTTAACAGGTTGTATAAGATGCAGTCCCTCCCCTCAAAGAGCATATTCTACATTTCTTCCACTGAACCAACAATAATACTACCTGTTTTCCTAATCCCTAGGTGGTTCCCATGCTTGTTTGCTTTGTCTTAATGAATGAAGCAGCCTAAAATCATTAATCCCAGTATAGTGAAGTCAAACTTAAGATTTTGGTAGCCAGAAATGATGAGATAAGAAGAACTACAACATTGATAATAGTAGAATGAGAGCAGAGAGAGGCAAGTGAGAATATATAAAAAGATTTCCAGGAGGTCATGTATTCTGCACAATGTTGGGATATTTGTGTTCCTCAGTGAAAAGAGAAAATAACTTTAAGCCAGCTTAACATTTTAAACAGAAAAGTGCCTGTTCTTTGGTGATAGGTATGGGAAAATGCTTATGGGATGAAGTTAAAGGAATAAATTTTACCCTTCTTCCACATAGAAAGCTCTTCTTGCTTTGCTTGTGAATTCTGGGAGAGCCAGAACCCCTGCTAGTGGATTAAGGGGAAAGAGAAAGACAGAGCACTGTTTTTCCAAAGAGAAAAGCATGCTCAAGGGGAGATGGTAGCTTTAACAACAACTGAATAAATAAAGCCTTTTCTCTGGAAAAATATATGTATGAAATATTTAACTGACATTAAATATTAAAAACGAATTAATGAAAACACCCCAAACACTTTATTTATGTAGGAAGTTTTTCCTCTTTTGAAAAATGCTATTTTAAATTTCAAAATCACTTCAGATATGTAATCCAGGCAGAAAGTAGTGTGGTTCTCTGGAGGGGTGAATACTACATGAATACCTATAAATGAAAGTGACCTCCAAGTGAGTCTTTCATATTACCTCTTGCCAATTCACTCTGATATAAGGGCCTAAGTTTGAGAATTCCATGACTGAATGAATTGCTAGGCATTCAATGCTCTCAGTGAGACCTAGCAATTCTCCAGCCCCTGTACATAGGTGGGAAGGGTGTACCTGATTCTGACACAATGCATCACCCTTCTTTTAGGAATTTCAATGGAAGGAATAATACCTTCCACCTGGTGCTGCCTCTGAGTAGCTCTGTGAGCTCCTTTGGGCTATTATGTTGGTTGGTACTTTGAATTCTTTGGCTCCCAGCACCAGCTGATGCTCTGATCTGGATCCCAGTTGGGCAGGCTCTATTGCTCAGTGCTGTAGCTGTCTCCAGGGCATTGTTCTTGAGACTTCCAACAGGGCAGATTTGTGCAGTTGGCCCATCTGGACAAGATCTACAACAAGCAGAGCTCTGTGCAATAAGCTCATCTCCATAGTTCACCCCCCTCTACCCCCCGCCTTCGGGCTGCAGCAGCCTGACACCCCAGCCCCACCATGGAGAGTATCAAAGAGATAGTCTCTGCTCCTTTCAAAGGGGTATTGCTTGAGGCCTCTCATTCATTGGCACTACCTGGGCAGAAATGGGAGAACAGGGGCTATCTGCTATTCTCAATTCTATCTTTCCTTTAAGCCAGTTTGTAAATTTTGAGTCTTCTTGTCACCAGAGTGATAATCTTACAAAAAGCTACCTTGGTCATCCTAGAATATTCTCTTCAAAATGAAGAGACCAACAAGAAGAGCATTTGTGTGAACAGGAAAGAGCAGACAAGCTCAAGGAAGAAAGCAGAGTTTTTGGTTTGACTGTAGCATTTACTTTGATCATTGGGTTATTGACTTTCAATTTGGAACACCATGTGGAGTGAGCGAGGGAGGGAAGGGGAAAAGAGAATGGAGTGAGAGAGACAGGGAGAGAGAAGATTGGACCCACATAGTTAATTATTCTTGCTCCAGAAAAAAGGTCAGGATGTCTAAGAGATTATTTGATCACTTGGTCCAGCTGTTATTCCCACACTTTAATCTCTCACATCTTGTTTTTGTTCCTACATAGTTAGGTCAATTGAAAGAACTTAGTGCACCAGGCCCATGCTTCCCCACATTGCAGTGGTATGTTAGGCCTGAAACATACCATACCAACCCTCTCTATTCTGACATTTCTGGTAGCTTTAACTGACTGCTATACCTCTCAATGTTCCTTGCTGTAGAAGGAGAAAGAGAAGCAAAAGAAGGGTGAACAAACAACACTTATTATGGCTCTCTAACTTCTACAGCTACTATGCTGAGGTTGGTTGAGTCAATGTTTGTCCAGGATAGTGGTCCTTTATATGCCTAGTTTTTTCCCAGGAATTTTTAAGCCCACTCTATTCTGAACAAGTTGCGTGGCACCATTATTTGTTCACTAAAAGGAAATGAAGGAGAAGGAAGTTTTAAATGAGGGTCCTGGAGAATAAAGGGACTGGAGCAAAAAGAAGAAACAAATGATAACCTAGTCAACAACAGACTCTCTGAGGATGGTTTCTGTATTTATATTTTTCCTGAGTTCTACTACCTTTGAAGTCACTTTTCTTGAGTTTCCTAGCATCATATATTTCTTTTTTTTTATCATATATTTCTTAAGGAATTTTTTTCTTTGAGAAAAGTTTTTTTTTTTGTTTACACTATCCAGCAGCCTAATGAACTGTGCCACCATGCTAAGTATGGAATAGAACAGATATTTCTGAGACCAGGAAATTCAGGTGGATATGGAAGGGTGATCTTTCTGAGGGCCCAAGGGTTTCTGCCCTAATTCTCACAGAAAACTTGAACAGCCCTATGTTGGGCCATATTCCCAATGTTCACAATACCTTCCTAGCCCAGTACAGCCTATGACTATTCCATCCTTGTTAAGAGGAAGGAAACTTGTATCTCTGCCTTCCTTTCAGTGTAAGGAAACCTGACTGGGTCACACAGGGCAGCACTTGTGTATGGGAAAGACTTTCTATTTGAGGTTGCAATAGGAGTGACAGAGGGCTGAGTAAGGGTTTGGCCCTGGGTGGGAGGTTATAGGATAAGGACTGGTATAGATTAAGATGGCAAACATTAGAAACCAGTAGCAATGGTCTCAATATTCTCCACTGGAGTAGTTGAAAACAGGGCCCCCAGCAAAGGCAGAAAGTCATCCTGGCCCTAGGAACAAGGCCAGACCTTAATCTCATGAGAAATAGAGAATATAGAGAAAATATGGACTAGGGTAGATGAGCCATCTTTATAAGTACAACCACCATTTTCACCATGCAATACTGGCTCACATAGCTTTGGGACTGGTAGTTGAAATTCTGAAAGGGATATAGGGAAGGAACTGTCCAAGACCTTCTAATGGGGAGGGAAAGCCCACCCAGGAAGAAACAGAAAGCCATAAGCTGGACTCTATAACCCCCACTCTATTCACAGTGCCTGGTGAATATCTTCTGACCGTAGCACTTTATAGACAACCCAGTAGAAAATATTGAAGATGAGGAAAGTAAAAGGGAAGACCGCCCTGGAGATGGTGTCAATTCTCTTGGCCTGGTCCACGTATAGTTTCCTCATGGTTTCTCCTTCTTTTAGAAGAGGGGCTGGAGTTTGGGGGCTATAAATACTAGAACCTTCAATTGGACCTCCATCCCGGCCCTGCAGGCAGTGGCCCAGGCCATAACCACGGAAATAGAAGCGGCTTTCTCTTATGATGTCTTCCTCCTGGAATTACAAGGAAGAAAAGACAAAATTTGAGGTCAAAGCTCTAAAGCAGAGGGATAAAGACCAGGCCACACATGATTTCCTCATATGTAGCTTAATGCAGATAAGGTGGCTGTGTATACAGGCCAGGTCAAACTTTTTTTTAATTAATAAGTTTTAGTCATACAGACAGTATAATCCATTCTGATAAAAATTATTCAAGCATAGTTATATTTTATTATAATTAGGACCCCATGATGGTGGGATTCACTTAGGTATTTTCATCTATGTACATATGAAAATCATATCAGATTCATTCCACTCTTTCCTCTTCCTATCATCCCTCCCTCCCTTTCATTCCCCTTTGTCTAATCTACTGAACTCCTCTCCTTCCCCTCCACCCCACTTTATTGGGGGTTAACTTCCACACATCAGTGAAAACATTTGACCTTTGATTTTTCAGGAGTGGCTTATTTCACTTAGAATGATAATCTCCAGATCCACCAGGCCCAAGCTTTTGGATGGGCACAAAACTGTTCTTGAAGTAGATGTAGGCTAAGTAGCTATATGTGCTACATATGATATGTTATAATATCTATATTTACAGATAGGCTCTGAGCTGCCTTTTTAAAATGCATAACATAATTTAAAGTCATTTAAAATTCAGTGAAATGCTAACTGTAAGGGACATTGCAATATCAAGTCATCTCTGGTAGTTAACAATAAAACAAAGACAGCCAGGCATGGTGGTGCACACCCGTGATCCCAGTGGCTTGGGAAGCTAAGGCAGGAGGATTGTGAGTTCAAAGCCAGCCTCATCAACTTATTGAGGCCCTAAGCAACTTAGTGAGACCCTGTCTTGAAATTTGAAAGTATAAAAATAACTTCTGGGGACGTGGCTCAGTGGTTGAATGCCCCTGGGTTCAGTTCCTGGTTCCAATAAATAAAACATCAGATAATGAAGCTAAGATATTTAGACTTGGTGAAATTGACTTTTTATGAATTTCAAAAGCTCTAGAAATAGTACTTCTTGAATATAGTGTCTTTTTAAATTATCTTGATTCAAAGCTGAGAATTCTCAAAGTTTTAAATAATGGGTTACCAAAACAGAGTAAAGCTAATCACTCTGTTACAGATATGTGTACTTACAAGCAGAGCAACAGATTTGACATAAGGGTCAATACATCTGAGGCAACATTTATTACCCAATGCATATTCCATTCATATATAATACATGCATTATGATAAGCACATTAACATTGAGAGGGTAAATTTTATATAAGTACTAAGTAATATGGCAGACTGCAGAAAGTTCATTGATCCAATAGTCAGACGGGAGCCAGGAAGTAAAGACAGAAAGATAGATATAGGAAAGAGAGAGAAGAAAGAGAAGACAAAAGCCCCTGAGTGATCAATAGAGCGTTAGTAATATAAGGGGCTCTCAGACCCCCCATTTAGAACCTAATTACTCTTATTCTATATAAGACCCAAACAAGCCTGATTTTATCTCCTTTTAAAGGGCAATGTTGAGAAATACATTTTTGAAAGATGTTTATAATTTTAAAAAGTATTGAAGGTTTTGGGGCAAAATCTTCAACTATCTAAAAGAAATCATCTGAAGTGCCAACTGCCATCTCTATTTGCCCAAAACTGAGGGGGTTCCTTAAACTTGAGTCTTTCAGTGCTAAAACTAGGGAAGTCCAAGGCAAACAAGAAAAAGTTAAAACACCCTACACCTACCTAAAGTAGTTAGTATAATTATAAGAAAAAGATACAGGTGTGTTGTATGGGTATGACATAGATATATTTAAAATGTGGGACAAATAGATTTTAAACACTTTGCGCTGTTAGAGGGATATCATAGGATCTTCATAATGGGACCTCTTCACCTGTGGTAGCACATTGAAATATCAGTTGGAAATTGGTGTGATAAATCCTAGTAGCCCTTGATTATTATATCACCAGAAACTGACCTGTCACAAGGGCAAGCCTATCAGTAAGCATGGTGTTGGTCTTGTTGACTACTGTGTTCTCAGTGTCTACTCCTGTGCCTGAAACATAACAGGTACTCAGTAGATTTCTGTGGAGTGGACAAATGGACTGATGAACCACATGCTTCAGAATATAGGAAGAGAATAGCTTTTTGTTCTTATGCAGCCAGCATCCTTTCAAGGTCTCAAACCCAAAGTTTACACAGAAGTGAATCTCCCTGAGTTACAAAATACTTTGCCGGAAAAATAATTACTCCTTACCCACACTGCACGATGGTCTGATGCTCTTCGATGTCCAGAAAGGTATTAGCATTTTGGCATAGAAAAGAATCTGCCCACCTGAGAGCTTTGCTGCCCTATCCCTGATTCATCAGGATCTTTGTGGGAAGAGTTGTATGTGGGTAGGTCAGAGGTAATTCGCTACTGAAGTTATACCTCAACCCCAAGTGATTGTAGTAGGGAAGTCTTAGCTCTCAGCTCAAGATTATTCCCATTGTCTCGTTCACCAAAGGACTTGGCTCACTTCACAGATACTCTCTAATTCATTTTCACACTCTTCCTACAGGGGAGATTTGATTACAATTGGTATTTCTGTTTCTATATCCAATTATTTCTCCTTTCTTCCAATCACAGTAAATCTAAAAGGAATTATTTGGAAATAATCCCCAGGCCATAAAAAGCCATTTCATATAGGAGAGAAAATACAGCCAATAGGGTTAATGGCTCTAGGTCCTTTTGATTTTAACAGGTATTTCTTGTAGCTGGCGGAGTAAAGATGAGTGGACTGAAATCCAAGGACAGGGGTCCTGAATTTGTGTCTTATCTGTTTAGGGCAAATTCTGAGGTGTGTGAACTCTGTGTGTGTGTGTGTGTGTGTGTGTGTGTGCGTGTGCACGTGCGTGCGCACGCATGTATGTGTGTATTGGGGAGGGAAAATGGAGCCATAAATACCACTTTGTGACTTCCATTGCTGTTGAAACAGAACTCTTATTTTTTCCAGATATCTGTAGGGGAGGAGGGCTGAGAAACTAGAGAAAAGATATTCCAAATCAAGCTGGGGAGTGAAGGCACAGTGTGGGAGGTGAAGTAATCAGTATTGAAGTGAGAGAGGCAGGAAAAAGAGATTGGAGATGGGGGAGGGAGCTGGATGGCAAACATGAGCAGGGTTCTGGGACCAAGTTCCTGAGAGAACTTGGCAGTATTTTGAAAGTTCTTTCAGTTCTCAAGTTTTTCTGTTGATAATGGCAGGGTTTTCTCTCTGCCCAATATGAAATGGCAAGGTTTTCTTTCTGCCCAATATGACAGAGTACTCTTACCAAACAGGCTGCAAAAGTTGGTGGTCTGGGTTGTGTGACTGCTGTGTTTAGAACCTGGTGCGAGGGCCTGCAGAGGTGATGAGAAATAGAACTACATCCTTCCCTGTGAATCTTGTAGACCAACTGGGAAGATAAAGCAGAAGCACATGGAGAAAACTTCAAACATTTTAATAAGTGACATGGAAGGAGATCTCCATATAGTGGAAATGGGTGATTGAGGAGAGATTAGAGAAGAAAAGGATTAAGCCTGGAGACCCTTGGCTGGCTGGCTCCTAGAATTCCCCTATCTTTTTCTTGGTCAAGGGTTTCCTTCTACTGAAAGAGTAGGACCCAGAGAGGTTCTAGTAATAGATGAACTCTCCATCAACTTGTTCAGCCTTCCTAGTGCCTATAGGATTCCTGCTACATACTGTTCTACTGGAATGGCAATAACTTTAGGAGACTTGAAAAGGAACCTGATTTATGGCACAGGTTTATTCACCTTAAAATAAACCTCAGACTACTTTCAGGAAGGCCCAGGGTCCTAAGCAGGCCCCAAGCTGTTGTTATAACTTTGTAATAATTGAGCACTGGTTATGACAGACTCCATTATGAGCTCAGGGTCAAACTATATTTGAGTGAGTGCAGGAAAAGAGGTGGGACTACTGTCAACCTGGGGTAGGCCTACAGTAACTTTAGCAATCTTTTGGTGGCTGGGACATCAACACAGGCAATATAACTGGGAAAACGACTCTGGACTGCCTGGGGACCTGTTTTCTTTTCCAGGGAAGGCATTCAGAAGTCATCAAGGTCAGACCCCCTATAAGAATAAGATTTTGGTAGCTGGAGGTAGATTTGACCCAACTAAAGAAGGGGTGGGGACAGATAGCTTAGAAAAGGGATAATCCTCTTTTCTTTTCCTCTGCCAATTCTGTATTTCCACCCCAACCCTCAATATGGGACTGGAAAGGCTTTTGTCTTCAAAAAAAGTCATACCCAAGAACATGTAGTTGTAGATCAATCCACTAGAGGGCGTGCTGCCCAGGGCCTAATTAAAGGGATGAAGTGAGGCAAGAGTAGATAAATTTGGACAAACCCCTACGTGATCCAGCAGCCCTGGTCTCTGCATAGAAGGGCCTTAGCAAGGAGCATGAAACTATAGATAGAGTTTGATGTGGTTCAGACTGGCTAGAGCCAGGATTCTGTATGTGTGTGTTGCACTGGGTGTCACATCTATGGCACCACATATCCTAGGCAATTATAATTGTATTCTATCCCCTAGAGGTCATTCTACACTTGCCCCTTTAGTTTTAAAGTCTTGAAATTAGGCAGAAAACATGAGGTCACAGTTGAAGACAGAACAGAACTCTGTGTCCCTGGAGATTAAGCAACTAGCATGTAGCTTAGCAAAGACTTTTTAGCTTTGCTCATAATTGGAGGTTTGCTTCTGTGAGGATAACCCAGGTACCTCTGTTGTCATGACAACTTACTTAGCACCTATTTTCTGGGCAATTGAGGGTAAACTGCCTCTGTTGTCATGACAACAAGCTTCCTCTTATATTTCCCTAGGTGATCATTCTACTGTAGAAGAAATGGGACTAACAAACAAGAGTGAGGGAGAACAATAGTTCAAACCCAACAACTCTGATGTGCCCTATGAAGATTAAGAAGAAATCCAACAACTAGAAGAGGCAAGTTGTGTCTTTCAATTCTAGCTTAATTACAGGTACACTCTTATAATGCTTCCCTAGAAAGGCACCAGTGTCTGACTATTGAATTCTTTACCACTGATTAGTGTAGAAAACCTGGGGTCCTTCTGGGTGCAGAGAGAGCCAGAAGCAACCATTGCTGCTTCTCAAAGCAATGTCATATGAACTAACTTGATAAGATTCTAATACTGACACATTTTCAGTGCTTCTTTTATGCCAGGCACTATGCCCATGCTCTTATGAGTTCTACCATACTGCCTTATAGTGGTTAATGTCCCATTGAATAGATAAGGAAACAAAACCAAAGAGGTTAAAGTATTTAGCTTAACTGTGCCCAGCCTGGGACTAAAATCCAGGGTTCCTGATTGCCTGTCCAGTCCTTGAAGCTTATATTGTGTCTTGGTTTGTGGGAGTAGTAGTAGGGAAGAAGGAGTCCAAAGGAAAAAGAAAGCAGATACCTCATCGTTTTACTCACCATGCGTTGGCGCCTCTGCCTTCTTCGAAGTCGCATGAATTCCTTATGCTGACGGGAGACAAAATTGACAGCAGCATACTCCAGCAGGGCAGCAAACACGAAAAGCAGGCACACGGCCATCCAGATGTCAATTGCCTTCACATAGGATACCTAGAACATCCACCAATAGTGCAGTCATCCATCTTAAAGTCTTTCCATGACCTATCCAGTGGATTTCTAGCCTGTATCAACTGCCTGATGTTCTTCAGTTTTTTCCTGAATTTCTAGTGGTTTTTAAGGAAGTTTTCCACCATATGTCCCATTGTCTGAAGGCCCATGTCAAAGAGATTGAGTTACTTTTCATCCTTCACCCCTCTGCACTCTCCACCTTCTACTTCCATCTGCATTTCTTACCTGTACTTATTTTCCTTTCTTCCTTTATTCTTCTTGCATTTCTACTTCTGCTTCTGCTTTTCTGTGGGGAGTACCAGAGATTGAACTCAGGGGCACTTGACCACTGAGACACATCCCAGCCCTATTTTGTGTTTTATTTAGAGATAGTGCCTCACTGTGTTGCTTAGCACCTGGCTTCTGCTGAGACTGGCTTTGAACTCGCAATCCTCCTGCCTCAGCCACAGGGGTTACAGGCATGCACCACTGCAGCGAGCTTGCTTCTGCTTTTTATTATTCTTTTCATTCTTCTGATTCTTTTCTTTCAATAAATAGCAATGATCATGAGCACTGCATTTGTTTGCCTCTGTTATCTCCTCACATTCTCACAGTCCTGGTGGTAATTGGGCAGGGTTCACTATGCCCATGTGAGAGATATGAGGACACTTAAGGGTCAGAGAGAAGGGTTTAGCAAACATCCAACGAGAAGGTGTCTGTTGGGGGTTATAGGTTTTCAATTCAGTGACCTTGTCATTTACCTCACTGCAACCTCACTGACAGTCTAGGAGCTCCTTCCTTTTCCTCGTCTACCCGGTTCTTCCCTTGTCCTTCTGATTTTTCCTGCTCTTTCCAAGAGTGCCTACTTAGGAATGGAGCTCACCCTGGAGAGGAAAACAGGGCAGTATCCTGGGGTTGCACCATTGGCATGCAGTTATCCACTTTCTAGTGCTGTCCTCTCACTACCTGCCTTGGCAGTCTTTACATACTTTTCTCTCCTACTACCCCTGTGAAGGTTAAACATTGACCTCTCCTGGAACAAAGCTATAGCTGGGCAGGGCCTGGAGGGGGGAAGTGCTCAGATTTCTGAGATCCTTTCACCTTCTTAACCAGATATAATTTTCAACCTGGTTTTGAGCTCATACCTTAAGGCTCCCCAGAAAGTATAGAATTCAGGACACATGACTTCTTTCATCAGCTTCTATTATTTTGGGCAGCAAGGGTGCTATGTATTCCAGGTAAGGAGAAGGTATCTTGGGATAATTCTTTACCTTAGTTTTTTTTAGTGCTGGGGATCAGACCCAGGGCATTCTAGACAAGTACTTCACCACTGAGTTATATCCCCAACCCCTGACCTTAGTGGTTCTTAACTGAGAAAAACTTTACCCTAGGGTCATTTGGCAGTGTTTGGTGACATTTTTGGTTGTACAATTTTGGGGTGGTGGTAAATATCCTACAAATGTCCAGCCCTTCCCTACAGCATACACACCAAAAAATTATTTGCCCCAAAAGGCAATAGCTGAGAAATCCTGTTCTACTTCTTTTAGTATAATTCCACAAAGGGTGGGATGGGTTGCTAGGCAACCATGATTAGGTATCCCTTGGTGTCTCCACTTTGCCACCTACTAAGAAGGCATCCTATTTCATTCTCCATCTCCCAGTCCCACTGTGCCCCCAGGGATGTCAAATGCACGCTGTGAAGATCAATGATGAGTCAATGACAAGGGAGCATAATGAAGGGCTTTGCACCATCAAAGGAAAGGACACATTAAGCACTAGGAAGAAAGTCTTGTTAATGATGACTGTATCGATACATTTTTTTTTAAATCTCAGGAATCCATCCCCCACTATTCTAGTTCATCTGAAGAACTACAACAGTTTTCTAAATGGTCTCCCAGCTTTTACTCTTGCCACCTCCAATATGTTCTCTAAACAGTAGTGAGTTTTGTTTATGAAATGTAAATGTGATCATATTACCCTCCCCCCACTTACACCTATTTGCGGTTCTTTATTACCCTTATGCTATTGTCCATACTCCACTTAACCTTGACATGGAGCCTCTACCTATCTCTACAGCCTCATCATGCCCCTTGAAATCTATGATCCACCATGGTAAACTATTTTAGTTGTTTTCCAAGAAGACAATCTCTGCTTTTCTTTCTGTTCCTTACTTGGATAATTTTTATATATCCTTCAGCTTCCACTTTAGATACCACATATTCTAGGAAGCCTTCCCTGATCTTCCCAGTCTGTCTTGGTTGCTCTGCTATATGTGCCCAGGTTATCTTTACCTTCTTAGCATCCATTATATACCTGACCATTCCCTCCACTATAGACTGAGTTCTTCCATGGCAGGGACTATGTATATGCTCTTCATTGTTCTAGTCCCAGTGCCCAGGTGAGTTCTTGGTACAGTTAATTTTTTTAAATGAATGAAAGGATAGATGATTTAGCAATATGTTTTTCTCTACTGGCTTCTACTTGCTCTCTCTGTCCTCTTTGCCACTACTTGCCCCAATAGCTAAAGGCTAGTTAGATTACAAGATCTAGAGAGAATTGGGTCCTTGCTCATTCTACAACTTTATTTCTAATCACTAGTATCTGGAAAAAACTTGCATTTAACCCTTCTACTCTTTTCTGTGGCATCTGCATTTGTGGAGATTAAGGGCCTGGCAAGAAGATAGTGGTCAGTGTCTTTGGAAGTCCCCCATGAGGGCAAAGAAGGAGTGGTTTCATGGGAACGTGGAGAATGGATATCCCAACTGAGTCCCCCTACAAAAGCAAGTCTCTGCCACTTTTATCCAGGACACTGAAGTCGTGTCATGGGGTGGAATTGTGGCTTTCAGAAGCTCCTGGCCTGGCCTCATCTCTTTCCACTGGGTTTCCACTGAACTTAATGCTACACAAATCAAGAGTGAGTAGATGCTCCCTAGCTTACTAATTTCCTTGCTCTGTGGGACTGGCTAATGTGGCTATTTCATTTGGGGTACATGCCTTGGTATTTTGCTTACTGGCCAATGAGGCCAAAAAGAGTCATTAAAATCAGACGAGAAGGTACCAAATGTTGTAAACAAACAACCTCCCAACAAAGTCTATTTTTTTTCCAAATGAGGAAACTAAGTGATTCCTGGAGCAGATGGATTGTGCTCGCTCACAGGAGGGGGCCTGAAAAGGAAGTTCTCTTGGCAAGAAGAAGGCATAAATTGCAGTAGCTCCCTGAGTTAGAGAAGAATCTCCTTGATGTGGCAGAAGCAATAAACTAGGGCAGAGTTCTTAGAGCTGAACTACTTTACTGCCTCTGGTCTCCATATAGGCCACTATCATAACATAGCTACCACAGCCCAGCCTGGCCCCTGTGGCCCTTGTCTAAATCCAGACTGCCTCTCAGAGCCTCATCAATATCCCTGACCATTTAGGAAACATATTTATAGGAAGCGACCCCAACAACTTCTCCTTGGACACTTAATCCTGATCTGAGCTTTGTCATTGTTTCTACCTCTTGAACTACTACTCAGTGGTTTCTCAGCAAATCAAAAATAATTGTGGTCAATACTAGTTGCTTTCCCATATCCACCACTCATATTTTTTTCAAATCTGAGACATGATAACTATAAGAATAATTAACATTTATTGAGTGGTTATTACTGTCAAACACTGCCCCGTATATTGATACATTATATATATTTTTTTAGCAATAGCATTCTTTTTTTCTGTTTTTGGTATTGGGGATTGAACCCAGGGTTGGTTAATTACTGAGCCACATTCCCCACCTGTTTTATATTTTATTTAGAGGCAGGGTCTTGGTAAATTGCTTAGAGCCTAGTTACTCCTAACCTAGTAAATTGCTGAAACTGGCTTTGAACTCACAATACTCTAGCCTCAACCTCCCAAGCCACTGGGATTACAGGTGTGCGCCACTGTGTGCAGCTGCAATAATATTCTTATTTGCATATTACAAGCAAGACAGAGGTTAAGGAATTTACCTAAGATCACACTGTTAGTAAATGATGAGTCTGGGATTTAAACCCAAATTGGCCTGACTCTAATTTCATACACTTAACCACTGTTCCCCCTATATAGCAAATTCATAAATTTGCCATGGATATCACAGATTACCCCCTGTCTGAAGTCCCCAGTAAAAAATGTCTAATTAGGAACAAGCACTGAGAGAAGGGAAATCATAGGTCCTGGTTCCTAACAAATCAGAGCAAGAGGGAATGTGTTCACTGAAAGATCCAGGAGGAACTGTGTTACTGTTCCTTTCCATTATTTTTCCATGATCAAGTACAGTGTCTGGTACATAATACATATTCAATAAATATTTATTGAATAAATGAATGGTCTAACTCCCTGATGCACTCAGAGCCTTGCTGGCTGTAAGGACTTTGAAGTGACCTCTAAATTGCCTACAGGAAGACATGAGGCAGTCCCATCAGCAGAAATCTTTCTGTGTAATCCAAACTTCACTAGGCCCCAGATGATCAGAATGTATTGCCTTTATTTGCTATTTGCTACCTCAAAATTTTTTCATCCTCAAAGAATAGACACTAAATCTAGAGCTCTTTGTAATAGTATCTTGGTTCTGACATAGTAGGAAGACAGAAGTTGGTTCAAAATCCTGATATTACTTCAGTTGTTTCTGGTGAGACATGACCTTGAGAAGGTCATTTTACCCATCTGGGCTGTATCCTCACTTGTACCTTGAGGGCGTGGGACTTTATACTTGATAAGGGTCTTCTGATCTTGGACATACTAGTATTTCCTGAAGAAAGTATTCCCTCTCTAGCCACACAGAGTCCCTAACCTCAGCCTCCATGTTGTTATCTATAGTATCAGTATATATTGTGGGGGAAGAGAGCATGCTGGATGCCTGTTCTCACTCAATGGCACTTTTAAACCTTAAATCTAAGGTCAGTAGTGAGCAGGAAGGAGCATGGGATGAATAAGACATGGGGAACTTGATGGCAAGCAGGTTCCCTTGTGCATCTCTTCACCTTTGGCAAAGAGGCCCGGGAACCAGAGCTCTGGGTTGTCATGGTGAGCACAGTAGTGATGCCAAGGCCTACGCGGGCAGGGGCAGCATCCATGTTGATCCAGAAGGAGACCCAGGACAGGATGACGATGAGTAGACTGGGAATATACATCTGAATCAGATAATATCCCATTTGCCGTTCCAAGTGAAACTTTACCTCGATGCAGGTGAATTTTCCTGCAAGGAAAGAGGTGAAGTATCAGGCCCTGGGTCCTCAGCCTTCTCCTGATCCTAAGGAGTGGAACTAGGGTATTCCTATCTCTGTTGACCAGCCTCGAGGCACCTCAACTGGGCCAATAAATTAACCTTTGAAAATGGCCACAGTTAGTGCTGCGTAGGTACTAAGAAAATTCCCACAGTGGCCATAAAGTTCATGCCCTCTTACTCCCAGCACTAGCTTCCAGCTGGAGGTCTTTTGAGTGACAGCACAGCAAGAGGATAGAAAACAAGAAGGCTCCAGAGTCAGACTGACTGGGTTTGAATCCTGAACCTTTCACTTACTAGTTGTGTGACCTTGGGCACAACACCCAAGCTTTTTGAACTTCAGTCTTTTTGCCTGTAAAACAGAGTAGTTACAATATCAATGCCATCATTGGGCTATTGGAAAAATTAAACAAAATGATGTATTTGAGGTGTTGAACTCATAGGTAGCTATTATTATTGCTTTATCATTATTAAAGCAATTAGTTCAGACTACTCAGATCTCAGCAGCCTTGCTTGCACCTACTAGTATTCTAGAAGCTGTCTAGCAACAGTAATGGGATAAACACTATCTGCATCTTAAGCAAGTGAGAAAAGTTGTATAGCAAACATCTGTAAACAATACCTGACAGAGACTGGCTCTGGACAGTGGGCAGTGGTTTCCCATAGAGCATCAGACAGCAGCATTCTATTCCACCAACAGAAGGTACATTGACCTCAGGTACATGTACCAGTGCTCAGCCATCTTTACTTTACCCTGCTTCCCATGGCTTTGAGGCTAAGAAAACAGATACTTCTAGATTCTCCAGAAGCAGAAGCCTAAGACATCCCAGGCAAAATGGTGGGGATGTATATTGTCATCTTTTGATTTCTATGGGGGATTTGTTCCAAGACCCCTCTGCAGAAGCCAAAACCTGTGGATGCTCAAGCCCCTTATATAAAATGTCCTAGGTTTTGTGTGTAATCTATGCATATCCTCCCATACTTAAATAAACTCTAGATTACATATAATACCTAAGACAGTATAAGTGGTATGAAAATAGTTGCTGCACTGTATTACTTAGACAATAATGACAAAGAAAATAATTCTGGGACTGGGGTTGTAGCTCAGTGTTAGATTGCTCACATAGAACATGTGAGGCACTAGGTTCGATCCTCAGTACCACATAGAAGAATAAATAAATAAAATAAAGGTATTGTGTTAATCTAAAAATGTATTTAAAAAATAAAATAAGTCTGTACACGTTTGGCATAAATGCAGTTTCTTCTTGAATATTTTTTATCTGTAGTTTGTTGAATCTTTGAATGTAGAACCTGTGGACATGGAGGGCCAACCATGTATTTGTTATTTTATCCTGAACCAGGCTTACTCTTATCAGGCCTACCAGATTCCTCAAGCCCAGTGATTTCATCAATGACTGATTAAGGTTTTGAGAACCTGTGTAACACTATGACTACCTACTGTTCCCTGAGTCCACCCTGAGATTCTTGCCATGACATATCTTTACCAAGTACCCATATTTTCTTTCCCCTTGTTCATTTCTTCCATTTCCTGTAATAGCAATTGTTTTTCATTATGCAATTAATACTCATTTAGAAGGTAGCTGGCAGGGGAGGCAGAGCATTGGTACAGATCCCTGAGTCCATTGCACTAGAAAAAAGGAAAAATGATAATATTCATAAGCTCACATTTATGAAGCTCTTACAAAGTGCCCTGATGTTGTCTCATTTAAACCTATAGCAAATCTTTGAGGCAAGTATGATTATTATTTCCCATATTACAGGTAGGGACACTGAGGCATGAAGAGATTTTTATGTTTCTCAAGTACACTCAACTAGTAAATAGTGCAGCCAGAATCCAAACTCAGGACTATCCGACTCCAAAGTTCTTGCTCATATCTGTATCTTGCTCATATCTTGCACTACTTTACATTTAGTGCTCATATTTCCTTCTAGGATTTTAAATGCATTTGGATTTCATTTGTTCCTTTTATCACAATAAAATCGTTTTGTGTATTCAACTTTGAATCTTACTTTTTAAAATTTGTACATTCCCATGTGAATACACCTTGCAAGCATCTTTTTTTTTCTTTTGTATTGGGGATTGAGGGATTGAACCCAGAGGTGCTTTACCACTGAGCTTATTCCCAGCCCTTGTATTTATTTATTTTTTAAATTTTGAGACAGGGCTTCACTAAGTTGCTGAGGCTGGCTTTGAACTTGTAATCCTCCTGCCTCAGCCTCCCAAGTTACTGGGGTTACAGGTGTGCACCGCTGCACCCTGTGCAAGCATCTTTTTAATGCCTGCATACTATTATACCAAACAGGGACACTATATAATCTACTTAACCTTGCCCTACTGATGGATATTGAGAACAATTCCAAATTTTTGCTAGTATAAACACTGACCCAGGAGCCCTCTGGGGGTCTATAGTCAATGTGATATTTTGGAACATTTCTTTAAAATACATTCCAAGGAGTGGAATTCCCAGATAGACATATACAAAAAAATTAACTTCTACATTAAAAAGTTTCTCAGAGTACCATTTTTTCCTGGATCACCTGCATCAGAATCTTCAGAATGCTTATTAAAATGCAAATTTCTGGGCATTATTCCTCTGGCATGTGTAATCAGAATCCCTGAGAGGTAGAGTCCAGGAATCAACACTTTAACAGACTCCCCAGGGAAATATATTACATACCAAAGTTTGAAAAACACTGACATACATAAAAATTGCCAATTTTTTAGCCCCAGAATGTTACATCAATGTCTACTTCCACCTGACTTTGCTGAATTCAGTGAACTGTTTTTCTCTCCACTCTCCACACCCATGCATCCCACATATGTGCACACACATTTTGACAAGGAGCATCCAAAGTGTATCAGAACACCATAGGAGGGACCCAGAATCTCCCTTCCTTCCGTATGCTACCTCAGTCTTAGTGTCTGAGCTCCTTATAGTCCAATTGTCAGGGGAAATGAGGAATCAGCAACTCTTAGAGAAACTGCAGAGGGCAGATACTCAGGCTTGAAAAGCAGCCCTTCTCCACATCTGGGCCTAGATTTCACACGTGAGAGATAAGGATGGTAAACTGACTGCTGCTCTCAGGCCTGTTCCCTGTTCATCACAGCCATTGACTACTGCCAAATGTGGGTTTCCCAGCTCTCGCATGAAGTGGGACCTAGGAAAAGTGGAGCATTCCTGCCACTCACTGCCACAGGCCCATATGCTGTACCTCATATGACAAGAACAAGAACATGGGCTTTGAATTTAGATTTGGATTTGAATTCTAAATCTGCCAGTTATAAGCTGTGAGATTTGCACAAATAATTTAACCTCAGTATGGTGTTGATAATCATGACCACAATGAGATAAAGTGTATGAAGCACATAGTATCATATCTCACCTAGACTGGGACTTCTGTAGAGGCTGGCTGCTTTGACCCTTTGGTTCCCATCTGGAGGCCCTCCTGTTCCTCATAGACAGTAAAAAACCTGGTTCTTACCTGTGTTGTAGTGCTTGGTACAATAACCTAGATCCTTCTCATCCCGCAAGATAAATTGGGGCAGGGTCAGTCCTTCAGCCACTTGGACAGCAGGAGCATCTTCCAGCCACTCAAACACGAGGTCATTCATGGTGTAGCCAACTGCAAGGGACAGAGATGACAGAGAGCTGCAGAGTGGATGTTGGATAGGAGTAGAGGTAGTGTTAGTACTAGCAGGAAAGAGCAGATGAAGAATTTGTCCTGGAGTTTAGGAACTGAAGTTCATCTTGGAAAGGAAACTTTTACTAAAAGAATATTTGTTCAGTTGTCTCATGGGCCTGTCCTAAGTGGGTAATTCGAGAAGATTCCAGATTCCTCTCCTACTCTCCTACCAAGTTCTAAAGCTTGATAAAGGCCCAAAGAAAAATTATTCTGGCAGACCTGGAATGAAGGCCAAGAGGATTGGAATGATATCAAGGACCCCAGCTGGGAACATCCTGCTATATCTCAAGCCCAGAGGAGCAAGCATGTGTACAAACCACATGTCTTAAGCTGAGCCAGCCTCAGAGCCAGGGCTTCTGCCACTTCACCTCAGGGAAGTGAGAGCTATTTATATCTTGCCAGTCATGCATGGGACAATGTGCATACCACAGACTCCTAGCCAGGGCCTTGAATTGGGACAAATTTAGAGTTACTATCTGAACATGCAATTCTCTCACAGATAGCTAGCATGAAGGTTCATGCCACATGTAGGACTAATTCATACATGTCAGTCAAGAAGGGAACAAAACCACTAAGACTCACAGAATCCAGTGTAGGGCCTTGACCCAGAGTAACTGTGTGACTTGGGGTGAGTTACTTCCCCACTTCCCCTTCTGTTTAATGAGGAGAACAGCACCTGCTCTGCTTATTTTTCTTCCTTTCTTCCTTTTTTTTTTTTTTTTTTTTTTTTGGTACCAGTGATTGAACCCAGGACTTAACCATTGAACCACATCCCCAGCTCCTTTTTAATTTTGAGACATGTTCTAAGTTGCTTCTAAGTTGCTGAGGCTGGCTTTGAACTTGTGATCCTCCTGCCTCAGCCTCCTGAGCCGCTGGGATTGCAGGCATGCACCAATGCGCCCAACTCTACTTAGTATTCAGAGTTGTTGTGAAGGGATGATGGGAACCTGGATGTGATTGTGGTTTAAGAACTCTTAAAGAGCTGACTACAGGATACAGTCTATGCATCACTGTTATTATATGCTAGAAATAGTTTTATGAGACTTCTCTGAGAAGCTTGTGGATGTCTTCTGATTTTGCAGTCTTACCTCACCCAGGAGATGGGGAAGGAATGGAAACAGGTGATGGCCAAGCGTTGCCATCCTTTGGCTCCTCTGCACTTAGGACAGCCCTCCATAGACTGGTACCTCTGCCAAAGAGGAACCCTTGAGTGGCTTCTCCTTTCTAGTCACATTCTATGTTTGAAATTGTCCTCTCCTTCTCTATAATGGTTATCCCTGTTCATGGGGAATCAGAGTTCAAGGAGTACCCCTATCCGGCCCAACAGTGGCATTTTTATAGACATCTTCAATGTCTTAACTCAGGGAAAAAATGTAAAACTACTTTAGGCACTGAGGGAACATATCTTTGGGCAGAGGACACCTTTCAAATCACCCTCCATAGTCATCACAAGCATATTTGTGTATCAGGCTTATGCTTTCCCATGTCCCTGTTTTTGTAACATGCATACCAGAAAATAGTGTTGGAAAGGAAAAATGCACTGGACTGGGTGTCAGGAAGCTGTGGCTTCTAGTATCATCTATGCCAAGAATTATCTGTGTACACTTGGGTAGATAAGTCCCGACTGTTAGAGACCCTTCTACTACATAGGATATCATGGAATGGGGATTAACTAGCTGCTCTTTTAGGTCTTACTCCATGACTTCCTGGAGACACTTACAGCTTTCCAGCTGCATCGTACAGGTCTGGATGTCCATGGGAAAGTTCTTGAGGTCCATCGGGCAGGACAAAATGAGGGTCAATCTGGTGGTGACAGTAAGAAAGAAGTGACATCAGCTTACTGGGATCCAGCACTGCACAGGGGGCCCTTCTCCCACCCTCAGCCTCCATCTGGCTTCTTCCTCTTGATGCAAACTCTCCTGGCCATCCACCAGGTGCACCTGATGCTATAGAGCACATTTCCATTCTTGAAGATGCGCAGCAACTTGTTGTCTGTGGTCACTTCATGGAAGTTGGCCCCTTTCTCATTGGCAAAGAAAAGGTCTGGCTTCCAGATAGAGTCCAGCATGGAGGGGTCGAGGTCTAGAGAGTCATCAGGATATTCTCGGTAGGCCAGGCGTGGGTCATTCCACTGCTGCCGCAAGAATACGTTGACCCTGTAGTCCTGGGAGGGTGCAGATATGGGTCCGTCAGAGGCAGTGATATTCCCAGGGGCTCAGCAAGCCTACATGGGCAGGAGAGTCATGAGGAGGAAATGCTGGGGGGCATATTTGGGGACACTAGGCATTTTCCACTGGAGGAGCCTGTTCCAGGCTGATATGGGAAGGGAAAAGGCATTTGTTTAAGCATTAACTATGTGCCATGCTCTCTGCTAAGTACTTCATTTATATGCATCATCTCATTTAAATTTCACACCAGTCTTGTGAGGAGAGTGCTATCTTGATCTCCATTTTATGGATGAGAAACTGAGACTAAAAGAGATTTAAGTAGACACGCCTAACACCACTGTTAGGTAGTAGAGTCAGTATTTGAACCCAGGTTTGTCTAATTCCAAAGCAGCTGCTTCACATATTTGACCATCTATTGCTTAGCTAGTTTATCTTTATGGAAGTCTGAGGTTAGGGGAAACTATCTCCCAGTGGTCAGATTCAGACCCCTATGGCTTTAGCCATGACCATGAAGCAGGAAGTGGATAGCAGAGGTATGAAATGTATATGGCCTGATGGGCTTCTCCATTCACATTGGAGTGGAAATGGGGAACAAGAAGACCCCTTACCATGGTGGTCTCAGTGACGGAGCCGAAACTGTTGATGAAGATGTTGCAGGTCACATTCACAGGTGGGCCTAAGGGTAGCAAAGCACAGCCCATTGGCAGGGCATTCCAGGAGACATGGAGCAGTTTTGAGGACTCCCTCCCTGAGCTTCAGGCTAGGGCACTGCTGGGAGAAGACAGTGCCGGCTACCCAGGCCCGTGGACAACACAGAGGGGAGGCTATTTCTGAGCTATAAGAACTAGCCCTGGAACTCCAGTTTCCTCCTTGGGGCAGGCCACTGTGGCTGACTGGGTAGTGTGTCACAAAAAATGATAAGAAGGGAGTGGTTTTATAGGATGACTTATTCTTACCTTTAAAATTGGGCCGAATCCTGGCATCATATCCAGATGTTCGCCCCATAAGCTTGTCTAGGAAATCAGAAGGGGACATGGGCTGAGACCCCTTGGTTCCAGATTTGACATCCTCTTTTGCCAAAGCCACTCTGGACAGGAGAGGTAAAGAAGTCTCAGGCCAGTTGCATGTGTCAGAGATTCTCCATTCCCATCCTCATCCACCTCTAACTGGCCTCCTCATCAAGCAGAAGGATGAGAGAATGGGTCTCTGAGTAACAATGTACAAAGTGAGGAGAACAATAATAGCCATAAGCCAACATGGCGGCTCAGCCACTAGTCCTAGGAAATGACTTTCACATAGATTAGATCTTTTTAATCCTACAATTCTCTTTGAAATGGGGGTGAGGATCGTTATTTCCATTTTATAGATGAGAAAATGGAGGTTCAAAAAGGAGTGACTTTCCCAAAGTCTCAGCGCTGGTGAGCCATAGGGTTGGAATTGGAATGCCATACTATGGCCTCATACAGTGTTCTTTTTGTAAAGGTGCTTTGAAAGCACTCAAAGAAGAGTGACATCTCACTGCAATGTTTTTCTCATAATGGGGCCACTGGGATGTTTGGCTAATCTGAACTGACCAAGGATGGGAAGGGCTTAGGGACAAATTGCATCTCTGAGAGTTGGTGTCAATTGCTTGGGATTCACATGAGAATGATCAAGACCTAGTGCTCACTTCTGAAGAGGGAGGCATGGCTTCTGGCATTTGTTGTAGTTGTTTTTGTTCAGGGCCATGGCCACTGCTGGCAGGTGTACTCAACTATGGTGAGGAAGCTCTATGGACGTGGGAAAAAACCCCAGTAGGTGGTCATGCAAAGAAGCTTAACTCCCATCTTTTCTCCTGAACAGCTTGATTTTGAGGAAGGGGCCAGTATTCTTTGGCCTGGTCTAGAAGCCAACTTTCTTTTCCCTTGAGAAGTTTCTTTTCAAGTCCAGCAAAGCCCCTTTGGTGTGCTTGCTTACCAGTTTACTGGCCAGTATATAGACTAGGGACCAGAAACTCAGCAAAACTTTGGGGGCAGGGACAGAGCTCATGCTGGATTTCTGGCTGGGCCAGGTGTCTCCTGCTTCATCTTGGTGTCATCCCTGTGCTAGGTATGACAACCAGCTCCACTGCTGACATGGATGCTCCTGTACCATGGAGCTGGGCAGCAGGGTGACTGCTGTCCTTCTGGGTCTTAGTTTCCTTTGAGCCAGTCGCCTTTCTTTCCCATGTACCAGCCAGTGACTTATAGGATAATAAAAATAGCTAAGATGTCCTACTAAATTCTCCACACACGTTATCTCATTTAGTTCTTATACCAGTCCTTTCTGAACATTCCTGTTACAGTTGTGCTTTGGTATCCATGGGGGCTTGATTCTAGGACCCCCTTCAGACACCAAAATTCATGGATGCTCAAATCCCTTATATAAAATGATGAGGTATTTACATATAACCTATGCACATCCTCATGTATGCTTTAAATCATCTCTGGATTACTTATAAGACCAAAAATGATGTAAATGTTAAGCAATTACTTGTACTATAGTCTTTAGGCAATAATGGCAGAAAAACGTCTGTACATGTTCAGTACAGGTGCTATTAATTTAATATATTTTTGACCTGTCATTTAATCCATGGATGTGGAACCTATGATTATGAAGGACCAATTACATATAGATGTGGAGACTAAAGACTCATGAGGTGATGTCTTCACAATCATCCAGCCAGTCAGTGGTAAAACCAAGGTTTGAATCCAGAGCTACTGAATTCAAGACTAAATCTACCACAGTACCATGATGCAAGCATGGCAGGGTGAGCTGCTAAGGAACCAGAGTTGGGGAAGGTCAGTGGCAGCTCTGCCATGACCTCCTAGATTCCTGTCTCCTTGCATTCCCCCAAGCAGGGGAAAGCCCTTACCCTGGAGATAGAGGCTACCCTGGCCTGCAGCAGGAGCAGCCAGAGCAGGTGGCCTGAGCAGGTTATGGAAATCTGAGGAGGCTGATGGTGCTGCTGGAGCAAGCAGAAGTCTGCAACTTCGCCACAGGATGTCCGCACTAGCCAGGTGCTGCTGCTGCTGCTGGCCACCTGCCACCTGCCTTCTGGGAGGCCACATGGCCCTGCACATGGAGCAACCAGACCCTATACTGTCCTCAGCCCTACAGTCTCAGGTCACTTCTCCCCTAGTATCATCCCTGGGACCCTGGGACAGGCTTTGGGCTCATCTGACTTCAGCCCCAGTTCCTGTTTTGGCCCCCACTTCTGGGGCTACTTTGCCTGAGGACCTGAGTGGAAAGCAACTGTGTGCACCCACTCCTTTCTCCTTTCATTCCTGCAAAAGTCCCAAACACTGACAGGACCTAGGAAGTTCCAGAACTGATAATCTTTCTCATGCAAGGCCCTGGGTTAGGGTGAGAGAACTCTGATTCAGTTACTGGGTTCCAGAACAACATTGGCCAAGTCATTCCCCCTCTTTAGGCCTCAGTTTCCATATTGTCCACATGGGCATATCAAATTGCCCATTTTGCTCTAATTGCTTTCAGTCACCAAACCTAAGTGGGAAAGCTGCCACTGGAGCTTGGGTCTTTGTGGCAGCCTCTCTTCCAGGAGGGCCAGCTTCATGCCCCCCTTTCCCCCTTTTTTTCTGTATCCTCCTGTCAACTCCAGCTGAACTGCCATTCCACTTTGAGCTGCTTTTACCTCCAAAGTTTATTGTTGTGCTCTGCATCCTCGTTTGCCTGCCAGCCAATGTATCTGCAAGCAGTAGGATAAGCAATTCCTCAGACACAAGCAGGTCTGGGGTGCTCCTTGGTTTAAGAGGAGGAGGAGGATACTGCAGTGGCACTTGCTCTTTCTGCCTTGGGATATACTCCTCTTATGACCACTTCAGTCCAAGCCATAGCTATCTTTCCTGCTCAGCTCACCCTGTCAACCTAGACTGGCTCCTGATCTAACAAGAAAGGGGCAATTGATTGGGGGATATTTACAAGGAGCCCAAGCATGCCTTGCATGCAAGCCCAGGAAATGACTGCCACTTGGTGCCCCTCAAGGGACAGTGAGCAGCCATGTGTGCACAGTCAGAGTGATTGCAGAAGGCCAAAGTTTGGGCAGCCCATCTCCATCTTCATTTGGTCTTGGGGCAAACCCATGTTACTTGAAGACTCTTGTGCAGACAACTGTCAGATATCGCTGTTGTTTTAGGGAACTGAGCAGTACGTGGCCCAGCTGGTAGGGAAACTGGATTGGGTGGCAAGTTAGATAACCTTCATTTGGGAGCTCTGCTACCTAGCCCCCACCCAGACCCAGGAAACTCTCACCCATGCAGAAGCCTTCCCACCAGCCTTGACATCTCCATATGGAAACTCCTGGGTACTGAGTGGGGGAGGGTGTGTCCTCCCCTGGAGCCCTCCAGACTGTGGGCTTTTTGTAAACTTAGAGGAAACTGTGCCAGCTGCCCAGGCTGCCCCCAACCCCCTGCCAGTGTTTGCATGCACCTTCTCTCACCCCACTCAGCTCACCTGAGGAGGACCTGCCCTGGCAGAGTCCAGAGGAGAAGGAAGGAGAGGGTTGCAGGAACAAGAGTTGTCATTCCGAGGGGACCTTGGAGCCCTTTCTCAGCCTGGCTGCCAAGGTGAGAGGGGATATCCCTGCGGGAACGCCAAAAGTACAGAACCTTCCTCCAACTTGCGCTGCTCCAAGGAGCCCGTGGGGCTGGGCTAGGAGTTGCGCTCTCTTTCTTCTTCTGCCTCTTCTCTGCCCTGTCTTTACCAGTCAGGGGCCAGAACTATTCCCCTGGAAATGATCCTGACACAGATAACCCTACCGGCTTCTGCTTGGGCTCGCCTTGGGCTGCGGAGGGCCTTAGCCTGCCAGCCAGGGAGCCAAAAAAGATTCTCTTTGGGCAGCAATCACTCTCTAAACCCTGGAGAGTCTTGGAGGGGAGGGAGGAGGGAGACCGGTGGAAAGATGTTTCCCTCCCTCCCACCTCCCCCTAGATGCACCCTCCGAAAGCAGCAATTTAAAGGCACAGTCACCAGCAGCTGGAGTGGGGTTCAGAGCGTGTCCGTGTGCTGGGGAGGAGCTTAAGCTGCCGCTACTGCTTGGGAAGAGCTGGAGGTGTTCTGTCCAGGTTCCAACTCTTCAGCTGGAGGAGGGTACATATGTGACCCTGCTGCCCCCCACTCAACACTTTCCTTTTACCCTAGAGCCAAGCTGGGACCCAGCAGTAAAGTTCCAATGATTTTTGTAACGGGTGAAAAGACCTCAAAGGGTTAGGCAAGAGCCACTGGGTATCCTCAGGGTAATAGCTTTAGGTCAGAAAGGAGGTGAGGAGGAGGCTGAAGGGCAGGGGCAACATTTCTCCACCCTCTAGATGGAGGCACAGAGGATGGATGATAAAGAGGAACTTCAGAGCCCTTCTGCTTTGTAGTCTGCCTGCCTGAGAGTCTGTCTGTCTGTCTGCCCCATCCCCCTTCATCCTTACAGTTGTGCATTCTTTTCCCTGCCTGCTTCCCTCAGGCCCTCCCTGGGGAACTTGGGGTCCTCTGGCTCTCATAATCCCTCCTCCTTGACACCCCGTCCTTAGCCCTGCTCAAGGGAAGAGACAACTGTCCTGGGTTGGGGCAGGGCAGAGCAAGGTTGGGACGCTGCAGGTTTTGCAAGTTTCAGAGGATTCCCAGTGCGGGCAGAGCACAGAGACCTATCCATCTCCAGCACTGGATGGAGAAGAGGCAGAGGGGGTGGGCTTGCCTCCTCTCTTGCCTTCTACACATTTGCTTATGGCATTCAGGTGCTCCAGCAGCTCCATTTTCTCCTGCCTGACCCTTGCCCAAAGTTTCCCGTGCATCATGTGTACATCATCTAAGCAGCTCTGGGACCCCCTCCCACACAGTGCCTTTTCCTCCTGCCTTTTCTCTCCTTTCTTCTTTTCCTCCCTCTCTCACTGAAGTTTTCTTTCATCTGTCCTCTCTCCATTCTAGTGTACCTTCCTACTTCTTCTCTGCATCTCACTTTCTGTGTCTTTTTCTTTTCTCTCTACCTTCAGTCTCAGACTCTTTCCTCCTAAATTACATCATTAAGAAGCCAAGGCTTTTCATTTCCTTTTCAGTGGAAACTCAGCCACCAGGTCTGCTGAATTTGCTTTTCTTTGTATTGGGGATTGAACCCAGGGGTGCTTAACCACTGAGCAATATTCCCAGTCCTTTTTGTATTTTATTTAGAGACAGGGTCTCATTGAGTTGCTTAGGGCCTCACTAAGTTGCCGAGGCTGGCTTTGAACACGTGATCCTCCTGCCTCAGCTTTCCTAGCCGCTGGGATTGCAGGCCTGCGCCAAGACACCTGGCAGGTCTGATGAATTTGAGTGTGTACTGGGGAAAGGGTCAATGCCAAATTACATGGATCAGTCCTCAGGCTGACTGCAGCCTCCCCAACCTGGTCAGAGAGGAGTTTGTGAGGATTGGAAGCTTTTCGCCAGGAGCCCATTGGCTATATAGAGGGATTAATAACAAAATATGCATGTGTGGAATTTGTGCAGTATCTCCCTTTGCCTGTGGTATTACTAAGGAAGAGGAATTTTCAAACCACAAGTGAAAGGGAAGATCATTTTCAAGAATATATGCTGAAATATTGATGACTGAGCTGAGCTTTTGGGATTGGGACTGAGAATATTATAAACTCAAATAATGCCTATATGATACATAAAGCAAAAAACTATTTATTCTAGAAACATCTGTATCCACCCTTTTGTCTGCTCACCCCTTCCTCCTTGTTTCTCTCAAGTATAGCAATCCCACTCCACTGGCCTGAACTGAGCCTTACAGAACCTATCAGGGCAGAGCTTCAGGCTGGAGAATTAAGGGGGGGGCTTGTCTCCTTTGTGTAACTTCCTACCTCTGACAACCCTGATCAATCATGTCACTTCCCCTGCTCTCAGTCTGCAGTCCAAGACACTGTTTGATCGGTTACTCCTCTTCTTTACTGATGTGTCTAGAGTTGTCTATTTTGTCTTTCTGATTCTGAGTGTTGCGTTTTTTTTTTTTCCCACACAGAACTGGAGAATCGAACACAGGGCCTTGCAAATGCTAGACAAACACTGTACCACTGAGCTATATCCCTAGCCTTTTTCTCTGTTTCTTTCTTTTTTTTTTTTTTTTTTTGTGGTGCTGGGGATTGAACTCAGGGCCTTGTGCATGCTAGGCAAGCACTCTACTAACTGAGCTATATCCCCAGCCCCTGTGTTTTATTTTGAGACAGGGTCTCACTAAGTTGCCCAGCCTGGCCTGGAACTTGTGGTTCTCCTGCCTCAGCCTCCTGAGTGACTGGGATTACAGGTATGGACCACCATGCCTGGCCAGTTCTAGGTATTTTCACATGTTGTTCCCTACAAAGTACTCCTCCCTCCACTCTTTCTGTTCTGGACTGAGTTTTGTTGTCACTTTGTCAAAGATGAGTTCTTGAACTTCCCCTACTACCCTTAGGTCTGAGTCAGGAGACCGTCCCTATGTTCTCCCAGGACCCTCACCCTTCTCAGCATGGTCATACTCTACCACAGTTCCCCTTACTTGCCTCTCTCCCCCTACTATATTGAGAGCTCTCTAAGAACAAAGACACATTACCCACCAAACCCCCAGCACACTATAGGCAATTTATTAAAAGATGCATCCTGGGCACCCAGGGACACGTTCTCAAGGTCACTGCCTCTTCATCTCTTTATGTCAAATAATGATAAGTTTGACACACAGAGGGCCAGTATGAGGCAATGGTCATAAGGAGAAACAAGGAAGCAGTTTTTATTCTCTTGCCCCTTGGGCCTATGGTCTCACACTCAGTCATCTCGAATTCTTACCTAATGGAAAATTAGGGGATGGATCCATTGTCTGAGGTCTCACCTCCCATGTGTCCCAGGGGATCCCTGAGTGCTGACAGCATGGCAGGGTCAGTTTCCTAAAGGACATATGCCTTCTTGTGTGAGGTTGCAGCAATGAGCACATGTTGAGTGGCATGATGAAGATGTATAGTTTTCTTAAGGCGCTAGAAACAAACCCTTGGTAAAGACAGGAGGAAAGGAGACAAAGAACTGGGTAAGCTGTTGCAAGGGATTGAATAAGCCAATTCCAAGAATTCTCTGTGCCAAAAGGAAATTACACTCTCTGAAGTTGAACTCAGCATCTTCTGCTGTGGAAAGGGTACAAAGTTGTGTCTGTCCTTGCCCCATAACATTTTCTTCCTAGTATCAAACTATGGTGCGTAGCTGCCATGCTGGTCTGAGAAGTGACTTCATTGCTGTGCTGAGTTGGTATAGAAGCTACAATAGTCAACATGCTTTCAGGATGAAATACATTATTTTGTCATGAAAAAAAAAAAACTACCAAGCTGCTAAAAATGGATTAAGCACATTTTCATAAATCTTTCATTCCAGGAAAGAGTACATCCCATTTCAGTCCTATGCAGGAAAAATTGCATTTGCACCCTGCTGACATGCAGCCTTCCTGAACCCTCCATTTGAGAAGCAGCAGGTCCATATTGGGATGGGTATTGTTTATAAATTCAGTGACTTCTAGGGCTGTAT
Source organism: Sciurus carolinensis (assembly GCF_902686445.1). Lineage (NCBI taxonomy): Eukaryota > Metazoa > Chordata > Mammalia > Rodentia > Sciuridae > Sciurus > Sciurus carolinensis. The sequence goes on from NC_062232.1 coordinate 85,502,632, forward strand.
TTTGAGGGGCAAATTTGGAGAATCAATTGATATAGCTTCCTGAATCCAACTCCAATTACTCATATGGTGTGCCCCCCACCCCCACCATTCCTTATCTCATTGAAATAGAAAGTGGCCTGCGTGGTACCTTAAAAGGCAGACTGTATTCCAAATCTGAGGAAACTCCCAGAGCTTTAGTCACATTTTAGAAGCATTGGGGTAAGAAATTGGAGGGGATTTGAAATAAAAGATGCCTTTTAAAAAATTTGCTGACAATTACTGGGGCATTGCACTTGGATCTCTAAGGAACAAGTCTGCATCTTTTTGCTATGTGTGAATTTTCCTTTTCAGGGTCATTTTCAACTTCCAAGGAAGTGACAGTGTACTCCTAAGTGGGGGCTTATCTACTTATGCTTAGAAGCATTGGTGGCAGAGGCAGGAAGCATTTTAGCCCTCGAGACTTAAGAAGATGGGGCCGAATGTGTTTGTGGGCAGTTGTGGCTGTGAGGCTTTCAATCCTAGACCCAAATGGAGCAAGGTTGAACCAAAATTTAGGTGTGTTAGACATATTCAATTTGGGAGAATGGTTCAAGTTTGACACTTCAAAGACTTAACCTTCTTTTAATGAAGAAAAAAATGTTTTTTTGTTTTGTTTTGTTTTTTTTTGTTTGTTTGTTTGTTTTTGGTACCAGAGATTGAACCCAGGGGTGCTTAACCACTGAGCCACATCTCCAACCTTTTTAAAATATTTTATTTAGACACAGCGTCTCACTGAGTTGCTTAGGGCCTTGCTAAGTTGCTGAGGCTGGCTTTGAACTTGTGATCCTCCTGCCTCACCCTCCTGAGCTGCTGGGATTACAGGTATGCACCACTGTGCCCAGCTTAATGAAATTTTAAGTATAGGTTTTGTAGAAAAAAACTGGGATGTCTGAATTTGGGGGAGGCAGCTGAAGGGGGTAACCAGTTCCTTCCCATCTTTAAAGACACATCAGATATCAACCCCAGGGTGGTACCAGTAATCTAGTTTCCCTGCCTTTGTTGCTGGCTTCTCTGTTCAGTGCCCAAGGCACGACAGAGTGGTAGAGCTCCAGCTAGGGAAGATATATTGACAACATCCTGGTATGCATCATTTCTCCCTTGATGGACCCTCAGAATCTTCACTCATCCAATTAGCCACTTGAGAGCAATTCACTACCCATGCAGAAGAGTTTCATTAAGGTTCCCACAGAGTTTACATTGACTCTCCTTATCTCTTGGCTCTCATAACTCTGCAGCCTTCTTGTTAGGGGATGATAGGACCATGTCACACCTCTCCTCAAAGGTAAATTGGTTTATACTTGTGATCATGCACTCGAATATCTTATTTCACTCATTTGGAGATTGTGATAATCCATGCTGTGTGAGGTGTATGTCCTTACATAATAAAAACAACAGAACTTGGAGGATGAGTAAATATTTACTGTGTGGAATGAATCTCACTTCCACTAATTCATGCATACATTCAACAAATATGTATTGATGTAAATCATCTCCCATATGTTCTAGGTGCCAGAGATACAGTAATGAACACAGCAGAAATCCACCTTATGTAGCTTACATTCTAGTGGGTTTGCAATATAAATCCTTCCCAAAGAAGGCTTCTGCATGGGTCATCAACTGCCAGACCTGAGGGCTTCTCTTACCATTTGAGTAGATCATTTAGTACATGGCCTAGAAAATGGATTAATTTCCAGCTGGCAATAATGGGTGTCATCTCCATCCATCTCAAAATCTATCTGCTAGTCACATCACACAAGTCATCACCTGCCAGACACCCTCCCAGGAAGCTTATCCTATAATACTTCAACCCCTACAGAATACACATGTCTGCATCTCATAATTGTCTCTCATGGTGCATACATATTTGTCTGCAACTGCTAATAAGCACCTTCCTCACTAGGAGAATTATGTGACATTAACAAAACTCTTAGCTGTGGGGTTTCTCTGAGTGGTCTCCAATTATTTAGGATTCTCCTTCCTTTCTACCTTTCTTTCAGTCTATCTTCCTGTCCGTTCATCCTCCTATATTTTCTTCTTTCTTTTTCACTTTTACCATGGATAAATTCAATTTTTATTTTTTGTGGTACTGGGGATTGAACTCAGGACCTTGTGCTTGTGAGGCAAGCACTCTACCAACTGAGCTATCTCCCCAGCCCTCAATATTTTTTGAAATAAGACACTGGACACTGAAGTAAGGAAAAGTTTGGTGGATGATTACATAGAATTACACAGAAAACTGAAATTGCATTAATTATATCAGTAATGTGGATATAGTTAAATCTGCAAATTTTATATGCCAAGAATTATAAATTTAACATTATGAAAAATTCATTAGCCTAACCTTGCCCTCCTATAGGGTTCATCATTTGGATATCTATACAAGTGTGCATGCAAACACACGCATAGAATGCTTTGTCATAATATGAGGGTAATGTCCCTGCTGCTAGCAATTATTTTTCAAAAGTGTGACTATGGCCAAAGAAGTTCGGGTGTGATGAGCAGTCCTTTTGATTTGTGACTGTGGCCTCTACATTAACTATACTAATGAAGTCCTTCTAGCCACAGTCAAGTCACTTACCCAGAATAATTGGAATTCCTAGGTATGGTGCCAAATTGAACCACTTCTTTTTGTATGGGGGCATTATTAATTTTGTAAAATTATGCTGCATATGACCCAAAGTAACAAATTATAATCAATGATAGGCACTCCTAAAAAATTACCAGAGATACTAGTCAGACAACAGTCTACTTCAAATCCCAGAAGGTCACACACATCATCTTTTGCTGCCATCCACTTCTGCACTGTCAGCAACATCATCGTCAAACAACGAGTGTTGCTTTGAGAACTCTGATTTTTCTTTTCTGCCCATTGTCAGTTTCTTTCTGTAACCTTCACATTGCCTTTCTACCATGCATTACCTCCCACGTGTTCTATAATCCCCTCACTTTCCACAGCGGTGTGCCCACTGCTGAGTCAAAGGCAGGTGCTGTTTCACAACTGCAAACTTAGTACAACTAGCCTCTTTCCAGTTTCAGGAAAGACAAATAGGATGCTGAGGTCTTGACATTTTCAGGCAAGCAGTAACACATAGCCAGGAAATTTGCTCAGTTGCATTACCTTAAGCAAACACACCATGTCTTCTCCATGTACAGAATAGGCCAATGAAATGATAAAGTAGAAGGACATGATTTAGAAGGTTCACTGAGTAGGGATAACTATTTTAGCCCTATACAGAAGCATCCAGGAAGAAACTGGAAATAAGAGCAGGGTAACTCAACTCATTCTCAGCTACCGGAGGGAAATAATTTGAAGTGATTTTCTTCCCCTTCTCTTCCTGTTCCTCCTCTTTTCCTTCTCCTCTTCCTCCTTCTTTTTGATGACCTAAATTTGGCATAAGGTTTGCTGAGATCCCACTCAAGATCAAGCAGAAACAAACTGCTCTCCTAGTCCCTTTGCTTTGAGGGGATTGTCTCATCCCTGTGCATGCAGTTACTATGAGAGAGAAGTTTCTGGCATCCAAATGTAATGTCAGAGGTATTGAAGACTGTTTGTTCCAAGTTGGTGGGATACAGCAAAATTATTTGGTACCTTTCAGAATCTTTACATCCTAAGTTCAATTTTATCTGCTATTATGGGTCCTTCCTAGATCCATTCTACAGATGGGAAATTGAAGACATTCAACACTGTACATCTGTCTTCTCCATCTCATCTTGTACTTCTACTAACATCCTACCTCCACTTTCTCGAACATAACTGTATTATGATTACAACTTGGTGAAAATGGAGATAGACAAGTAGTAATGATGCAAGGTCTCTTTTTTCTGTAGTTAGTAGCCAGGGAAAATTTAGGTGTCTCTCTAATGTCCAAGTCCATATTCATTCTCTGCCCTCTCCATTGTCCTGTACCTACTTGAACCTCTACTAACTAGCATGCTCAGAGTGTCATCTTCTAGAGATGAATTGAAGTCTCCTGATGGTCAGCAAGGGTCAAGACTGATCTCTTACATTTAAACAAGTGGGATGATAGGAGGGGAAGAATGATTTATTCACCATAGCACTTGATTCTGCCATGTACTTCCCCTGATCTCAGGAAGAGAGTAGAAAGTGATGAAAGGACAGGTTTCCTACTTTTTTTAAGAATCAAAGGCCAGCTGTGGCATAGTGGTGTGCACCTGTAATCCTAGCAACACTGGAGGCTAAGGCAGGAGGATGGTGAATTAAAAGCCAGACTCAGCAACGTAGCAAGGCCCTAAGCAACTTAGCAAGACCCTGTTTCAAGATAAACAATAAAAAGGAATGGGGGCATGGCTAAGTGGTTAAGCACCCCTGAGTTCAATTCCTGTTATTACCCCTCCCAAAAAAAGAAAAAGAATCAAAGGCCACCCTGGAGGCTTTTATAGAATAAACTGCACATTCTCCAACCTGTGCTCCACAGAACTTGGTCATGATATAGGGCTTTTCTCCAAAGGTCAAACAAGTTGACCATCAAATCAGGGGACAAAGCTAGGTAGGCTCCAACTGACTGTTCTAGTCAAGTGAGAAGCAAACTAGATCCTTAAAATGTCCTTAAAATATTATGGAACAAAAAAGTATTATGGGACAGTGGATAGTTTCATCACAACTTTCAAGATAGGTGTGGTGGCACATGCCTGTAATCCTAGCAACTCTGGAGGCTGAGGCAGGAGGATCATGAGTTCAAGGCCAGCTTCAGTAATTCAGCAAGGCCCTAAGCAACTCAGTGAGACCCTGTTTCAAAATTAAAAAATCAAAAGGACCGGGGATATTGTTCAGTGGTAAAGCATCCCTGGGTTTAATCCCCAGTACCAACCCCCTCAAAAAAGAAAACTTCCAAATCAAACTTTGCTGTGGTTAATGGTAAAGTTGTCTCCATCCCAGTAAGGAGGTTCTTTCAGCCACCAGATGAATCATGGATGAAGTGAACATGTATATTTTTTTCTAAAGACTTGGATTCTTCATTGTTCCATAGCCTCTTGCTCCCGGCCACCAATTCTCTTTAACCCTGCTCTGTAGCTTGGCCTACCTCAACCATGAACAGAGATGGTAGCAGCTTTGACTGTCCTCTCAGGTGATTTAGAAATGCCTTGTGGATTCCACTTGGTGCCTGAAGCTTATTAATTTGGTGAGAAGTGGGGAGAATGACTTAAATTTGAGAGGAGAGGGTTCCATAGGGCAAAGGAAGAAGGGCTAGAATTTTCCATCCCCTCAAAATTTCATACGAAACTACCAAGGTAGAAATAACTAGATCTGAGAGATCAAATACAAACCTCTCATTTTGAAAGCCACAGAAGAGACCCGAAAAGTACAATGAAAGACTCAAGGTGATCCTGTGATTTGGTGCAGAACTAGGATTAGATTTCAGAAACATTGGCTCAGAAGCCAACTGTTCCCTGCCACATTGCTGTCTGCCACCAAAAGCCCAAACTGGTTCTCTGCTTTGTGTTCTGTGGCATTTCTTCTATTCCCTCTTCATACAAGACACCTGTGTGCATACATAGACTGCTCTGCACCTGGTAGTCATGAGAGCTCCCTAGAGGAGAAAAGGCACAGGCAGTCTGGTCCTCCCGTATTGCCATTTTGCTGTAAAGATTCAGCATAAAGTCAAAGGAGTCCCTTTATATTAAGCCACAAGTCAGCAAATTATGCACATGCAAGCTCCTTCCTCTACTGTTTACTCAGTAACTGTTCTCCAAACAACAGAGCCAAAGAGAGGAAGAAGAGAAGAGGATAAGAGAGGAGAAAGCAAGAAAGAGAAACAGAATTGTCTATTTCCTGGCATTCTCCCCTCTGTCCAAACCATTTCGTTTTTTTTTTTAATTTTAATTTATTTTTATTGTAAACAAATGGGATACATGTTGTTTCTGTTTGTACATGGAGTAGAGGCATACCATTTGCATATTCATACATTTACATAGAGTAATGATGTTTGATTCATTCTGTTATTTTTTCCTCCCCCCCACCCCTCCCACCCCTCTTTTCCCTCTATACAGTCCCTCCTTCCTCCATTCTTGCCCCCCTACCACCCCCCACTATGTGTCATCATCCGCTTATCAGCGAGATCATTCATCCTTTGGTTTTTTTGAGATTGGCTTATCTCATTAGCATGATATTCTCCAATTTCATCCATTTGCCTGCAAATGCCATAATTTTATTATTCTTTATAGCTGAGTAATATTCCATTGTATATATATATACCACAGTTTCTTTATCCATTCTTCAATTGAAGGACATCTAGTTTGGTTCTACAGTCTGACTATTGTGAATTGAGCAGCTATGAACATTGATGTGGCTGTATCTCTGTAGTATGCTGATTTTAAGTCCTTTGGGTATAGGCCGAGGAGTGGGATAGCTGGGTCAAATGGTGCCAAACCATTTCTTTAAACTCTTATTTTGTGGGACCACTTTTCCTTCCAATCTTGGGCATGTCTTCTCCCAATATGATGACAGTAATTAAGTTGTCTTGGCATCATCTTTCTTAAACCCGAGACTTTATCAGGATGGAACACTGGTTTTGGAACCAAGTATCGTACTTTCCAGAGGGCTAGGTGTCTGATCACAAGAAGTAGAAAGAGAAAGCAGCCCTCTCCAGGAGGTAAGAAGGCAGATGGTGGGCTTCAGTTGTAGCTTAGTGGTAGAGCACTTGCCTAGCACATGTGAGGCACTGGGTTTGATCCTTAGCACCACATAAAAAATTATAAAGGAATTGTGTCGAGCTACAACTAAAAATGTTTTTTTAAAAAGAAGGCAGATTCTGTAGGTAGCCTTGGGTTCCTCAACTTTGAGAAAGTGCAACCTAAGAGAGTTAGTTGGGGACCCAGTACCCTAGACCCGACCCATCCCATCTCTGGGAAAGTTCAGCCTGCCCTTTGTCTTGGATGGAACTTTCCTATGTAGAAATGATTCTATCTCTACAAAGTTGACCCTTTCCTGTCAGGCACCATGTTCAGTACTTTTGTTGTCATGCTTTTGGTCAATTAGTAAGTATCACTATCCCTAGAAACAAGTCATAGATGGCAAATGGAGAGCCTGTCCTCACAGACAGGGCTTTTGGTACCTAACAGTTTCTACCGAACAATACAGAGGCCTCTGGATACACTGAATAGAGCCTGGCTTATGGGAAATATTGGCTAAATAAGGAGGGGTCTGAAAAAAGGAGGGGTTCACAATGAGGGACACCTGCATTCCCTTATTCCCCTTTCTGATTCCTTGTTCCTGTGGACCAAAGCAGGTGCACGTGTGTGTGTGTGTGTGTGTGTGTGTGTGCGCGCACGCGCGCGCGTATGTTTTGTCCAGGGCCTTTCATTAACCAGACACATTTTAGATAATACCAATTAAAGGATATGCCTAGACACCAGTCTTCTCATTTAAAGAAGAAGGGAAGATCTCCCTCCTGAAACTTCTTTTGAAAATAGTCAGAAATGTGCAGGCTTTGATGTTACACTGCCTGGGTTTAAATTCTTGCTCTACCACTTACTAGCCATGTGACTTTTACAAGCATCATAACCAGTCTCCATTTCCCCATTTTAAAAGTGAAATAATAAACAATATCTATGTCATTAGGGTCATTGTGAAGATTAAATGAGATGATAAAGTTCTAGAGTAGCATCAGGCACATATTCAACACTCAATAAATGACAATTACTTTTCTTGACCTTGGAGCTCTTCTTTCCCTTCATTTGCTCTGTGGGCTGAAATGGTTTTACTTGCACTGTGTCCCCCAGCTATGGAGTTGGGGGAATACCAGAACAGAGGATGTGGGCATTAGAACACACCCAGAGCAAAGACCAGTGCTTACTAGGCCATTAGAACTGCAGCTGATGAAACATCCTGGATAAGGGCTTAGCTCCAGGAAAAGGGATAGTTGGAAATATTGCTCTGGGGGAGAGGGGCAGGAAATTGTAGGGACAGAGAAAAAACAGAGAAGACATGGTAGGGAAAGGAAAAGATGGGGATGCAGGGGAAGAAAAGGTTTGGGAGAGATAGGGAATGGCTATGAGAGTTGAGAGGAAGCTAAATTGCTCCTGGAACATTAAGCACAAATGAGGGGAAATAAAATTAACATCTTTATTGAAAGAGAAACAAGGAAGTAAGAAATATCCTTGTTTGGGGAAATCTCATGTAGAAAGGAGCAGGTGCTGAGGGCCTTTGGAGGCTGGTTGCCATAGTAATATGTCTTCTTTTCTATATGTCTTCTTTTCTATTACCCTGTGAATCTGTCAGTTGATGGTTTCTTTCTGCTTTAGTTTTTAATACCAGGGTTTAGCCCTTGGTGAAGCATTGGTGTTTTCATCTTCAGTACTTTGGTTATGCTGTGGGAACTACTGACTTTTTGTCACAGCTTCATTTTTCATGACACCTGTCTAGAAAGAAAAGAAAGAAAGAGTGCATGCTGGGGAACTGGAGGAAGACCTTCTGTTCCCCTCTTTCCAGATGAATAAGAAGGCAAACTTAGCCCCTTGGGCATAGAGAGATTGGAGAGATTTTAGTGACTCCTCCTTTTTCAATGTGAATCCAGGTGGGCATTTCTCTAGGAAAGTTGGGTAATCCAATATTCTGGTTTGCTGAGGACTAAAGGATTTCCTGGGGGTGTAGAACTTTTGATGCTAAAGTTGTGTGGGTACAAAGCAAACCAGGATGATTGGTCAGCTTAAGAAAAAACAGAAATTTCGCACTGGCTTCTAAACATTGGCCATCATTTACTAGCTTGGGTTTTGCCACTAACTTGTCTTCTCCATCCTATATCCAGAAGATTCTCCAGATACCAGCAACTTTAGAACCACTTACCTGGGGGCCTGGTTAAAATGCAAATTCTTGGGCTTCACCCTGAAACTGATTATTTATGTTCTCTGGAGGAGGTGCAACCCAGTCATTACCTTCACAAAGTTTTCCTAGTGGTTTTAGAAGTTTGTGGTCTGATGGGGAAGGGTTGAAAAAACCCAGGTGGTAGCCAGAGATTTTGTTATATAAGTGAAAGCCAGCATGTATCCAGACCTCAAAGAACCTGACTCTACCTAGACAAAGGGTTCAGGAATGCCCTGGCTCAGGGGCAAGGACATATCTCATTGTCACCTGCCTGATCTCCCCTACCCTTGACTAGCTTGTGTCTTCTTTCTTTCCTGGGGTAGAGGCTTAAATATGATCTCCTCTGAGTTCTTTCCTAGCCTTTTACTTGATCTTACCGGCTGTCACAACATCCTGTTTCCTGATTCTATTGTGTCTATTGCATTTTGTAGTCTCATATCCATATAAATGTTTCTTCATGTTGAGACCCAGGCCTGTTTATCTCATTGCTGTGCATCTTATGGCATGTAGCAGAAGGTCCAGCACAGGGTATATGCTAGCTAAATCTTGTTGAATGAATACATGAATGAAAGAATGGATGGGGGGACACTGGTGCCCATCCCAATCTGGTGGACAATGCTGGTGAGACTACCTCAATGGGGCCAGTCCTGGGAGTGCAGTTGGCAAAGTTTGCAGCAATGCCATTGACTTAGTCAGCTGGGCTGCCATAAAAACACCACAGGCTGGGTACCTAAAAACAACAGAAAATTGGAAGTCTGAGACCAGAGTGCCTGGGTTCTGGTGAGGTCCCACTTCATAACTGGAAGATGCTTGCCAGTTCACTGTGCATTCAGATAGGAGAGAGAAAGAGAAAAAGGAGAGACTCACATAGGATATATAGAGAAAATGAGTGCAAGCATTCTGCTCTCTTCATGTTCTTATGATGATAATCCCATTGTGTGGGGCCCACCCTCATGATCTCATTTGAACCTAAACCTTCCAAAGGCCCCATCTGCAATCATACTAGGGGTGAGCACTTCATCATATGAATTTCACAAACATTCAGTCTGTAGCAACTATTAATATCTTCAAAGGTGACAAAGCAAGGGACTGAACCCTTTCTCCATAGGTTCCAGTCCTAGGCAGAATCTTAAGTCACTCCCAAAACATACTACAGTGAAGCCAAGGCAGCCAGGTTTTGGGCAAGAAGGAGAGCACCTGGTTCTTGCTGCCCATCTTGCTCTGACCAGCTTCTGTGCCTCTGAGGGGTTCCTTGATGTTTGTGTACCCCTACTATGTGTAGAATCTGGGTGAGTGGTAGGAGCATTATTCTCTATGGCAGTGCTTTCAAGGGTGTCTAGGAAATGAGGGCATAACATTAACATTTGCATAAACTCCCATGTGATAGGTATTGATCTGTCTGTATTCTGAAGGGATAACTCTGACAAGCTGCAAACAAATGTGATGCTCCCTCTGGAAAGACAGACCTGAAAGTGCATCAATAGTTCAAGCTCTAGAGAATGAGAGACTTATGAAATGCAAGTAGTCAACAGTTATTGAGCATTTATTAGGGCTGGGTTCTGGTTGCTTTATGTATGTTTGTAGCAATATTTCAAGGTAGCACTATTGTATCCCAGAGCTGAGATGTGAACCTTGCAGTCTTTCCCCAGATACCATACAATGAATCCCTTCTCCACATAGTGTCCTCCTCATACAGCTAAGGACTCAGGGGAAGGGAAGACCAGCAATGCCCCTGGGCTTACACAGCCCATTAATGGTTGAACTAGAGCTAGCAATTATGTCTCCCCTCCCCGTCCTGCCATGTCCTTCCCACCACATGGCTCCCATCTCTACAATATGGATAACTCGTCCCTGCTTCCAGCCAGAGTCAGGCCCAGGTCTCTTGAGTCTCATTGGGTTTTCTTTGCTCAGCACTCAGAAGAGTCTAAGACTGGAAAACCTTGGTGGGAGCAGGTCTCTGGGTGGGAACCAAGCTTTGGAGAGGGATGACAGCCCAGACTAGCACTGTGCTCGTCTCGTGGCCACGAGCCTCCAGAGGTTCCATTCGCCCTCCTGAGGCCTTGGGTGTCAGGGTGTCCCTCTCACAGCCCCTTTGGGAGCTGCTCCCATCCTGCCACTGCCCGTCTTCCTCCCCTTGACTTTCTCTCTGGCTTAGCTCTGGGGGCTGGGCCCAGTATGTCCCTCCCATCCAGGGTTCTTAATGAGAAGTTTTGTCATACCCAGGCAGCAAAGATGAATAATTCAGGGAAGGAAGCCCAGGGAATGTTATCCTTTCAGAGAAGAGTCCCTTGACAGTGGGAGAGGCAGAGAACCACTGCATCTTATTGTGGGAGGAATGGTGGCGGGTGTGACAGCAGCAGAGGTCAGGGGCAGGAGAAAGGTCACACGGGAATCACTGGCAGAATTCTAAGGGATCCTTGTCAAATCCTTTTTGCCACTTAGGAGTTAATCTTACTTCAGCTGGTGCAAAATTCCCAGTAATCTAGTGACTTTTCCCCAGTGAAGCACTGATCTCTTTATGATCATTGCCTAACTCCAAAGAGTAGTATTGTCATATCTAGGTGTGGTGACCTGTTTTCTTTATTCATTGAACTTTCAAATGAGTAAGAGTACTCTGAGGGGAAAGAGTACTGATGTTTAGCCAGGCACAGTAGTGCACACCTGTAATCCCAGCAGCTTGGGAGGCTAAGGCAGGGAGGATCACAAGTTCAAAAGCCAGGCCCTGAGCAACTCAGCAAGACCCTGTCTCTATATACAAATATAAAAGGGGGGCTTGGGATGCGGTTCAATGCTCAAGGGCCCCTGAGTTCAATCCCCCCACCCCTCAAAAAGTACTGATGGAGGGAAGGAGTGACATGCATTCTTAGTCCTTACTTAGGTGCTAAGGGAAAAAAAACCACAGAAGCAACTTGCCAGCTCATACTGCATGTTCCTGTTGGGGAGAATCCATGGGTGTCATTCTTAGCACCTTTGTGAAGAACACACAAAAAAGGCTTTTACTACAAGGTGATTTGTTCCTAAATCTGACAGAGCATAGAAGACGCAAATTTTCCTCCCAAATGGGACACAGCACTGGGGCCCTAGCTCACCCTTGTCTAAAGAGAAGGCAGCAGTGTCTTAATGGGAATTAACACATGACAAAAAATAAAATTTCCAATGTTTTATGTGCTAGGGGTTTCCACTGTCTCAGGCTCTGATGTACTCTGATCAAGAAAGAGTGGATTTGAGCCTCAGCTCTACTACTTCTTGAATGATTGACCTTAGGCAATTGTCATAACCTCCCTGAGCCTCAATATCCTTAATTGTAAAATGAGTACCAACTAACATAACTCCCTTATATGATTGCTGTTAAGATGATAGGATATATAAATAAGTGGTTTGTAAAACATGAAAATTTTGCTTGTGTCAGGGATATTTACAATTTGAAAGGTGTACTTAGAAACCCACAAGTTCTTACCTGGGCCCCTTTGAGCAAATTAATTTGCTAAGGTTGGTAATAAAGAATGTGGCCAAGGAACTGTGTCTGTGGAAAGCTAACTGGCATGTCAGGGACACCAATAGTGACCTTAGTCTCAAGGCACTTCCCTTACACCAGTGGTATAGGAAAGGCAGGGTTGGAGTCTGAGGGATCTGAGTTTGGCACCAAGATCTGCCATTTATTAACCATGTGAATTTGGAAAATTTCATAACCATTGAGCCTCATTATTCTCATCTGTAGAATAGAATAAATAATAGTTTCTGGGCTGGGTTGGTGGCTCAGTGGTAGAGCACTTGCCTGGTATGTGTGACACCCTGGGTTCGATCCTTAGCACTGCATGTAAGTAAATAAAGGTCCATCCACAACTAAAAAATTAAAAAAATAGTTTCTGCCATTCAGTTTTAAATTTTAGTGTGCGCATAAATTACTTAACAGGTCTTGGTGCACAGTAGTATTTCAATAAAAGAAGGTTTTACATGCTACTGTTATGTTAAGTGATCAACAGACTCTGAGATTATATACATAGTACATTTCATTTCAAAAACAATCTTCACAAAAAAAAAATTCTTCACTGAATATTGTGTGCCAAGAAGCACTGGAGACACAGTGGTGAACAAAAGCACCTGCCCTCATGGAATTTAGTCTGGTAACCCTCTATAAATATTTGGTGAGTGAGCAAAAGCAAGATTCTACTCCAGCTCATAAATTATTATCTGTAAGTTATTAGGGTCCTGGAGGTTGAGGATGAAGGGAAGATGATTATTTTTTCAGATTCTGGGACTCAGCTACTCACTAAGGAAATGGGAAAGAGTGTACACATGGTATCGGACACAGGGGATCATACTGTTTTTAAGGAATAATGGATGTCTATTTTCCTTCTTAAAGGGAGAAACTAAGACCACTAGGAAAACCAAATGAGCAGTAGCCCTTTACTAGCTGTGGACATGAACAAAGCATCCAGGTCCTCCTCTGAGTTCTCTGCCCACTCCCACCTCCCAACTTACTGACTTGCCTTTCCTTGTCAAAGCATGAATTTAGGAAAGGTTCTAAGAATTTATTCAAACTTCTGTGGTCCAGGACCAATGTGAGATACCTGGGGACTAACCTCATGTTTGATTACTAAGTCAATGCCCAGGTCATTGTGTAGGTAAGCTAATCTGGAACCTGCCCCATGTCCAACTCCAGCCTCATTCTCTTAGGAAAAAGAGCTACCAAGATAATAGCCAGTTGGAATTATACAGCTTGTGATGTGACTTGAAGGACTGCCTACAGTGGAAGATGGTGTCTATGAGGGTCAGTGTCCTGTAGTGGTCAGACAGAAGCAAATGAGCCCTGTAGCAGCAGTACTTTGGGGAAGCTTGGTGAGGCAGAGTTGGAGGTCAGAGATGCTCGGTTGCCAGGAATCTTTCCTGAGGAGTGAGTGTACTTCCTGTTTCTTTGGAGAGTTATACTCTCACCATTGACCAGCTACCTCCTTAGCAAGGTGAAAGTGGGTACCCTGCTGACTTTTACTTTCTGTTTCCTCTTCTTACTTTTGGTCAAGGAAAAGCAAATCCCTTTGTACTGCAAAGAGCTGACTAGTACTCACACATGCTGCAGATTCCCTTACACTGCAGAGTCTTGCCTGAGGGGACTGGGAAGACAGAGGCAGGGTTGGTTGTCACCAAGACTGTTGAGGGTTAATACAAGTTGTCGTTAGAGATCCTTACCATTTTCCCAAGAGAGTTCCGGAGAGATGCTGCCTAATGGAAACTTGCCAGTTGTCACCTCAGTCTTCCCTTCCTTCTCTCTGCCATTTCCCTTCTTCAGCTTCCCATCTCCCCAGGACCAGTTTAATTTACCCAGTATTGAAATCATCCCAGGCAAAGAAGTCCGCCTCCGCTTTCCACTAACAACTGGACTGAGGACTGAGGAGGCCTGGAAGCTTACTGGTTGCCATGGTGAGGAGTAGGCCCTGGGAGGATTAAGGAGCTGGGAGTTTGAGATATTTGTTTGTTGGTTTTGATGAAGTTCTGTTTGCTTTTCTTCCCCCACCTCCCCTTCCCCTCGCTTCCCCTCTTGCCTGTCCCTCCAGAGTCTCAAACCACTAAAGCAGAAGATTACTAGGAGCAAAATCAGCTCCTGATGCAGGCTACACTAAATGCAGGCTGCCCTGCTGAGGATAATTGGTGTGTTCTTTGCAATGCAGACACCTGGGAGGGCCAAGTTTGGAACACAAGATACCTTTGTGTCATGGTGTAATATCCTGAGGTAGGGAAGGACTGCTGGGGGTGAGATGCTGAAGCTCTCTAAAACCTTTATAGATTTTTCTTTCTGACCAAAGAATAGGAGAGGCATAGGAAAACTAAAAGCCAATAGTTTAGGCTGAAGGGAGGCAGCTCAGTCCTGAAACTTCTGTCCTGTGTCTCCCACTCAAAGGTTCTTTTTGACTGGGGTCCAGGCTTCCAGTTCACAAGCTCTCTCAATCAGCTGCCTTTCCACTGGTGACAAGGTAAAGCAGATTTGTCAAGGAAATATGGGCTCCAGAAAGGCTGTGAAGTTTTTATATTATAATAATTGTTGTAACTATTACTTTTTATAATTATTGCTAATGATAATGATAATAATTAGTAATATTGTTACCACTACTAATAATAATTACTAATTCTATTATCATTATTTTATAAATAGTTCAATTCAATCCATGCCTCTGAGAAGGGAGACAGCTGATTCAGGGAGATTGTGTGGACCAGGTACTTGAACTGCAGTCAGAACTGATTTTGCTTCCTTCTTAATTGGTACCCTGGGGCTGAGAAGCAATATGAAGGGAAGGAAACCTTTAGCGCACTGGCAGGGCCAAAACATGGCATATGTTGAAGACTCAGTGTCTTTTCTCTCCTTTTTCATTCTGTGTCAACTGCATAAAGCTACCTTGATTGAATGAGCATCTCAGAGAGAAGAAGATATCAAATGGTGTCCCTGTACCCCTAATCCAGCCCTTTTATCCACCCCAGCCTAGAATAGGTATTCTGTTCCCTTTGAATTTCCCAAACTTGTATTCTCAGCTTCCAAGGACTTTTTTTTAAACTTCACTTATTTCTGGCTTTGACTTCATCTATTTGTGGCTTTGTGTAGACTCTCAAATTCTTTTATGTGTCCATGTTTTGTTTACCCAGCTAGATGGGCATGTTTCCTGAAGGCAGGTTCTGCATCATAAGCTCCACTAGTATCCCTCTTCAGGGCTCTGAACACAGTAGGAACTCTGTGTTAAGTTAAGAATGTATCTTAACTTACTACTCATGAACTGAGAGCCACAAGAGAGGCCCTTGCTGTGTATAACAGGCATAATGTGGTAATAGTGGGAAAATTGACTTATTAAATAGAAAAAAAGATTAAATTATTATCTTACATCAGATATGAAGTGAACTCTAGAAGTGCTGAAGACTTAAACATAAAAGGCAAAATTATACAATTATTAGCAGAAAATGTAGGAGGCTATCTTTGCAGCATTTGGTAGGAAGGTTCTATTAAAGTGGGGAGGGCACAAATCATAAGGGGAAAAGTAGGTGGATTTGATTATAGTTCATTTAAAGTAAAGATCTCTGTTCTACCAAGGACAAAATGGGCATATTGAATAGAAAAGTGATGGATTGGAAGAAAATACTTGTGATATATATGAGCAAAAAAATAAATATCCAGAAAATGTGGGGCAAAAAGAGACTGGAAATCTGATAGAGAAAACAACAAATGGGCAAGGCAGCTTACAGAAGGGGAAGCTTAAATAAACAAATAATATTCATCTGAAGAACTGGTGAACCTCATTTTAATCAGGGAAAACAAAGCAGCAGTAAAATACTATTTGGTGGGGGGAGTGCTGGGGACTGAACCCAAGAGTGTTTAACCATTGAGCCACATCGTCAGCCCTTTTCTTATATTTTATTTAGAGATAGGGTCTTGCTGAGTTGCTTAGGGTCTCACTAAGTTGCAGAGGTTGGCTTTGAACCCATGATCCTCCTGCCTCAGCCTCCCGAGCTACTGGAATTACAGGTGTGTACCACCATGCCCAGCCAGCAAGATTTTATTTTGTACACACAAGACTGGCAAAATATTTAAAAAGAAGAAGCTAATAAATATTAGTAACAACATAGGGAGACAGGAATCCTCAGATACTGCTAGGGATTATGTACATAGATATGGCCATTTTGGAGAGGAACTTGGAAGTGTTTAGAGAATTCAAATTTGTATATACATCCTGACAGAACAATTTTACCTCTGAATACAAATCCCCCACGTGATTACTTACATGAAAGTTTTTGTTGCAATGTTGTAACAGGGAGGAATTGGAAACAACCTACATATTCATCAACAGGAAAATGAATAAATAAAATATAACATGTGGAATCACAAAATACTATGCAGTAGTTAAAATGAACACATTAGATCCATAGATATCAATAGAATTATCTCTATTGTGATTTCATATTACATGAAGCAAAAAAGCAGAAAAGATGTATGGAATAATAATATTTATGTAAATCAAATACATGAGAGTGAATGTCCATCAGGTAAGGATTTGGGACTAACAAGTATGATGAAGAGGGAAAGAAATAAAAAGCAAAATAGAAATATAAAAGGAAGTGAGCCATGCATGAACTGATGGTGACAGTGTGACTAACAGAATTCCATTAAATGTTATTCTTTGCACTTGGGGCACATTCCCCAATCCTGGGGAAAGGAAACAGAAAAGAAAATGGAAAGAAGGGATGAAATACAGTGTAAGAACATGCTCAAGACAGTGTCTGGCAACCAATTTGTTCATTAAATGTAAGTTGTTGTTTTTTTTTTTTTTCTGCTTCACTCTTTTTCTTCTTATAATGGGAAATGGTAGTGAGCAAGGAATACTAAGAGCCCAGAAGCCAAACACCTGCTGTTTCAGTCCATTTTGTGTTTCTATAACAGAGCACCACAGACTGGATAATTTATAAAAATTAGAAATTTATTTCTCACAGTTTTAGAGACTGGGAGGCTCAAGATTAAGCTCTTAAAACTTCTAAACACCTCCCCAAAGGGCCCAACTCCCAACAATGTTTTTTTGAGGATTGAGTTTCCAATACATGAATGTTGGGGGACACATTCAGGCCACAGAACCTGGACATTTGGATCTGTCACTGTCATTGGATGCCAGTTCAACTACCTGGAGATGTCCCTATTGGAGGGCTCTGGAAATGAAACAAGGTTACCTGGTTAGAGACCTTCATGGGCCCTCCATATTCTGAATATGTCTCATTGGGATGTGAGCTCCCTTTGTTCCTCATGTTCCAAATCCCAGCATCTTTGAGCTGAGTATTTAATCCAAAATGCCCAGTCAGTAAGGCTGCCAGTCAGTAAGTCAGTAAGGCCAGCCTGCCAGTCCTGGATGGGTGAGAAAAGCCTCCCCATTTTCTCAGGAGTTAGGAGAAGCTTTACCTTTTCTACTCACACAGCCAACACTATGCTTACCCAGAGATTACCCTAGGCGATCTGGGAGATAGGCTCAATATATAGCTTAGGAACCTGAGAGCCAAGACATCTGGTATCTGTGGGAACTACCTTCCTTGAATAGGGACATACTAAATGACCCCAAAGGCAGGGACACTGTTTGGTTGAAGACAGCCCAAACACTAAGCTGAAGAATCCCTAGCAGTGAAGTGCCTGAAAAGTGTGCTTTTTCACCTGCTTCAGCCTTGATTGCTGAAGACCCATCAGATTTGCTCAACTAGGGCTCAACCCCAAGAGGGCTAGTTCTGGAGAGAACAGACTTTAGGAATTTGCTGCCAATAAGGAGAAGGAAAGGACCAGTGTGGTGGCATACACCTGTAATCCCAGCAAGTCAGGAGGCTAAGGCAGGAGGATTGGCATTCCAAGCCTGCCTCAGCAACTTAGTGAGGCCCTAAGCAACTCCGTGAGACCCTGGGGATGTGGCTCAGTGGTTAAGTGCCCCTGGGTTCAATCCCTAGTACCAAAAAAAAAAAAAAACAGAAGAAGTAAAAAGCAATGGGAAAAGCCCTGCACTCAAGGGCATAGTTTAAGCAAGAGCAATCTCTGGAACTTGAGTCATGACAAAGGAGGCATCCAGACAGGAATGTCATTTTCCAGTCTGGCTCTGACATATTTTATAACTGAGGGATAACACTGCCTTGTAGTGGTCTCTAGACAGTACCAAGCCAATTTTTCTACAAACCAAGGAAAGTGGTATAGATGGGAGAGGAGCAGACAGGTATACACAGGGGAACAAAAGGGGGGAGGGCTTCTAGAAAGTGTGATTGCTTATCATTTCCTTTTCACTTCTTCTGAACCAAACTCCTGATAGCTAGGATTCTTATTGAACTGGTGTCACTGACCTTGATTTTAGTGGTACTGAGAGAAATGAAGTCCTGGTCCTACCAGGCCAAAAAGCTGCTTGAATGTCTGGGGGAAAAGGGACTCGATCATGTGGCGAGCGTCCATATTTGTGCATATTTATTTCCTTGCCTTAGTTTTTGCCTCGACCTCCTCCCCCACTCACAAGCTGTGGGGCTTTCAGTCCTTCTGGCTCATGCCTCTACATCTGTTGTCTATCTGTCTGTCTCTTTGCCTCCAAGGTCAGGCAATTGGGATTTGCTGATTTAAAAAAAATGTATTTAAAGATTTTGCAGGCTGCCTGCCCAGGAACACAAATGGTATCCAGTTCACTCCAGATACTCTTTAGTCCAATGTCCTTGGTGAGATGAGGGAGGGAGGAAAGGGGTCGGTCCAGGTGATAAGGGAACACTGGTAGTTATATGTCCCAAAGTTCACTTTCTCAGCGTCTGTTATCAGCTTCCCTCCCTCCTCCTCCCATGGGACACTAAGTTTGGGAGGGTGCAGAGAAAAAGAAAATCTTAGTGAGCTATGGAGCATTTACTCTGTGCTTCTAACTATGCCAGGAACTCTACATACTTTGCTTCACTTAACACTCACAACAGCCTGGAAAGGTTAGTACTATTATCATTCCCTAGTTTGTAATTGAGAAAACTGAGCCTCAAACAAACAAACAAACAAGGAAAAATAAACAAGCAGGCAACTCTCCCAAGTTCTCATGGACAGAAATCTTTGGAACTGAGATTTAAACCCAGGTTTGTCTGATTCCAGCTGTGTTGCCTTTAGCCCCAGAGCTGCCTTATCAGGAGCATTAGCTTATGCTCCTGGTCATGCCACCCATATGTTTGGCTATTAATGCAAAAACCTTCCCGGAACTCAAGTTTCTTCTGGCATAAGTGGGAATGACAATCTTCACCCTTCCAAGCTCCTGGGATTACTGTGGAAATTGAATTGGCTATAGGATATGATATAATGAAAAGACATTTACACCCCGTTGGGATGATGGGGAATAAAATGAACTCTGGTCTATAAGTTGGGCTGCTTGGGTTCAAGTCAAGTTTCAATATTCTTTCTTCATTCTGTGACTTTAAATAAATGAATTCATGTTTCTGGGCCTCAACTATAAAATGAAGGAGGTGATCTCAAAGGTCCCAAAGATCTGTGGGTCTTGATCATTTCCCCTCTCTTGAGTCTTAGGCCATCTGCCTGCTACTAGAGTGAAATTGTCCCTCTCAGCCTTCTTCCTTCACTATGTTTACATTGACTGTGTCTAAAAAGATCTGAAGTGAATAAGGATCCAGAAACCAAAGAGTCTCCATGTTTCCTGCTGTCCCTCTATCATACTCTACCATCAATGTTGGCCCTACCTATTGCCACATACTTCCTCCTCGTCGTTAATATATGGTGGGGAAGAAACTGTACCTTGACCCAATCTCCTTAGAGCTTAGTGTAGACCTACTCCCACTGAAGAAAAATGAGTGAAATTAGGTTCATTTGGTGTCACCTGACACTGCTCATGGGAACTGTGGGAAGGGCTTAGTCTACAGTTTGAACTGTGAAGCACCTTATGGTAACAGAGACTTGAAAATTATTTGCAGTTCTGAAATGCTATACTCCCAGTCATAGTTTGAATTTGTAAAGCATCATTTTATTGAGTATCTACTATCTATAGAGCACTCTTTTGGGCACTAAGAAAGCAACCATCAGGCATATGAGAAGTTCACAGACTGGTGGGTAAGATCAACATGTTCCCTAGCACATACAGCATTTTGTGGACTTGACCAGGGCATTCAGAACTTTATTTCATCAGATTCTCATAAACTTCTAAGAGGGGCTGGAGATGGAGCTCAGTGGTAGAGTATTTGCTTAGCATGCATGAGGCCCTGGGATAGATCCTCAGCACTGCAAAAAGCAAAATAAAACAAAATAAAATTTCTAGGAGATATGCTGGGCAATATCATCTTCATTTTTCAAATGAGTAAACTGAGTCACATAGATACATGTGAGACAATGTGCCTGTAAATGTAAGGGAAGAGAAAGAAGAGTAGGTGCCAGTTGCCAAGATAGATATCTAATGACGTAAGGTAGACAGGTTCTAATCACACAGGATGGTGAACCATTGGGAGAGAAGCACTATGGAAAAGTTGTGCTTCACTGTTTAGCCTGCTTATTCTTGGGGTACTGAGGAGTCATTAAGAATGCATATTTACACAGAGGAGTCAAAACCTAGGAAACTGATGGAGACTGAGCTCTATCCTCAGGTAGCCCACTTTTTGAGAAGGAGGAGGATAAATAGAGTTGAGAGGGAATGAGGCTTCTTTTGGATAACTCTATTGAACTAGCCTCAGGAAGATTCCAGAATAAAAGCCCAGGAGGCCCCCTGTGCTCACAACATCTTGAATGAGCCAGTCTTGCAGAATAGCCAAGTGTCATTCCAGCATCTGTGCTCCCTGGAGGTGCTCACTGAACCCAGGGAGTTCTGCAGGTCACCCAGCCCCCAGTGCTCTTACTTCTTTCAAAAGCAGAGCTAGAGGGCACATCTGCCAAGCTCCTTCACTAACAAGCAATCTCTTTTCTGGCAGGCTGGCTCTGCCCTTCTGCTAAAATAATTAGACACTGAAGTATGTGCATGTGATTGTATGCATATGTGTGTTTGTGGGGGAGGCTGGGGCAGCAGTTATATTGCCTGGGGAAAGAAGGGGATTCTTTTCTGCTTTCCCATTACCTTACTAGCTGCTTCACTCTTCAGATATTTGATTTTGCTATCCCTTCCCCACTAACTTTTCCTTTTCAGGCCCACTTCATATTCCTGGGAGGGTCTCCCTGCTGTGTGCCCTAAGACTACATGGTACTGAGGTCTTACTAGAACAAAACACTAGGATATTCTCTGAGGTGGATAAAGCATCCAGACATTGGAGTGAAGAATGGCTAACTCAGGAGGTGGAGGGCACCGTGGGGGTTTGTCTATGCATAGTCATACTAGCCAGGTGTTGCCCATTGTGGTTAGGAGTGTGGGATCTGGAAGGAATATTGTATAGGTTCCAAACTTTTTTCCAGCTATGTAACCTCTCTGGGCCTCAGTTACCTTGCCTATACAATGGGGATAATAATAGTATCTTTCTTATAGGGGCTTTTACAGATTCAGTGCATAATTATTTATAAAGTGGTTAGAGCAGGGTTGGGCATTTACTAAACACAAACACTCAGTAACTACTAACTATAAATAGATTTAGTCTACCTTCTATGGAATAGATTTAGGAGGATTTGTTCCAAATTTCCAAGCTGCAAAGGGCTCCTATTAGACGCCTGCTCTGATAAGGAGCCATGGCATCTTTTAAAGGTTTCTGTCTGTGGATCATTGGATCAGCCTCAGCATAGTGTGAGCAGCCCTAAAGCCTTGGAGACCTCTAGGAAGTGCTTCCTGTGCTGGCTCCGAGGGCTTAGGGCCCAGTGGTTTTTACACAGAAGATAGAATAATCTATATTGGGGTAGGGGTCATGTGCCCATAGGCCTCATAGTTAAGAACAACAGGAAATATAAGAGAGAGTTGGGGAGGTGGTCATGGCATGCAGGGGCCGAGGGAAGTCCCTCCATACCCCCAGCAAGAGCATGCAACTCAGTGACACCCACCAACATAACCCATGGAAGAGGTTACCTCAGGATCTTCATCAGCCTGAGGCCTAAGGGAACAAGAGTCTCAAGTCAGTGAAAACTCCAGTATATAGAGAGCACAGGAGAAACAGTTGAGAAATTCAGGCCTTCGTTAGAAAAACAAATAAAAATAGCTGAACTTTTTATAAATGTACACTCATATATACATACACACACACACATATATATATACACATATATGATATATAAATGATTTTTTTTTCTTTTTGTGTCATAGTGAAGGTGACTGAGGACAGCTGGAAACAGGCCACAAGAAACATTTGTCCTGCCTGCTCCACCTCCCAGAGGTGGGTGGGTGTGAATTTAGATTTCTAGATCACTGTTCAGGGTCATAACATACTGCCATAGATCAAGGATCCCCTTGCAGTGGACACCTCCCAACACGCATTAGCTTTCTGCAATGGTGTTCTTCTGTTCTTTGCAAGACTTACGCATGCCTTTTTGCAACATTCAGTGGCACTATGTTGGCTGACACTTGAAGAATCCACATTTGGTCCCTATGAACAGAAGCTGGCATTAAATTTGACACCAGGAGTGGAGGAGGCGACATAGTCTTGGTCCATTCCAGGCATAGGAGTCAGCTCTGAGGACTCCAGAGTAGGTGGAGCTCAGGGCATGAGTCTAGAAGAGGAGCATAATTCATCTCACAAAATTTTTTAAAGAGCCGAGTTCTCAGTAGAGAATAGTTTCACTTGGGGCCTTGGCATTTGTCTGGAATAGGATGAGAATGGAGCATGGAACCATCGCTAAGGATTAGGTAAGGTGACGTACTGCCAAGAAAATATTAAACAGGAGGGAGCTTGGAGGGTAGTAATCCAGACAGGGTGCTGCCAAGCCAAGCCAGCCCTTATGTTATCAGGATGTGGGAAGGAATGACAGAAAAGGGACTTCTGTTTATTCAATCCTTACTATTATGTGTAAGGTAGAGTGCCAAGGCTTCCCTGTAATGACAATAGCTACTTTTTAAAAAGCACTTACTATGTGTCAGACACTTTCTCTATGTGATCTCATTTAATCATCATGCCTACTCTGTGAGTTTGGCATTAACATCTCCACTTTTAAATTAAGCAACAGAAGCTCAGAATAGTTAAGCAGTTTGCCCAAAATTGCATAGCTGGTGAGAGATCTGAGATTTTAATGTAGTTCTGAATGATTTCAAAGCTAGTGTTCACTATACTACATTGTCATTCCTCAAGGTAAACAAATGCTTCAGTATCTTTGTTCCAGCAGAAGCTATAGGAAAAAAGAATGTTCTGATTGCATAGAATATGTTGGCATAGGATAAATATTGTAACAAATAGCTCTAAAATATCACTGGTTTAATACAATCAGCAATGATTTCTTATCCATATGACAGTGCAGTGCTGCTTGGAGAGGGTAGGGATGAGGTAAGCTAGTGGGTTCTAATTTGCACATTCAGGGACCCAAACTCATTTCATACTGTGACTTAGCCATCTTTTATGTTCTTGAACTTTAGTAGCTCCTCTGCATTCAGCCAACAGGTGAGGGAAGAGAGAATATGGAGGGGACAAACCCATTCTGAACTTCTTCAGGCTGGTGAGGACTAAAGTGTCTCTGCCAACATTCTGAAGTAAAGGACTGACCACCTCACTGCAAGGGAGTCTGGGAAGTATAATTTAGTGGTGGACTAAGAAGAAATGGGTTCCATGAGCATCTTTGCAGTCTCTGCCACACTGATTCAATACTCTCTCCCAAATTATCAGCTCTTCTGTTTACTAGCTTGTGACCTTGGCTGGGTTATATAACCTCTCTGTGCCTCAATTTCTTCATCTATAGAATTAAGATAATAGTAGCATCTATCTTGTGTGATGAGGATTAATACATATGAAACAGTGCAGCATACAATAAGTGCTTAATAAATGGCATCAAGCTGTAAATTCTATTCTGTTCATCTTTTGGAGACCATAGGCACATAGTAGAAGTTTTGAGAATTCTTAAGAATTTTTTTTAAAACTTTGGTTAGCTAGCTTTGTTTTATGATTGATATAACAAAATCCTGAGACTGGGTAATTTTTAAAGAACAGAGATTTATTGGCCCAGGGTTCTGGAGTTTAGGAAGTTAAAGAGCATGGCAGTAGTGAGGATTTTATGCTTCTTCAACTAATTATGGAAAGTGGAAGGGCAAGCAGGCATGTGCAGAAGAGACAGACCTGCTCTTGTGATAACTAATCCAGTCTCGTGAGAGTGAGAGCTTACTGCTGCAAGAAAGGCATTAATCCCTTTTAACCACCTAATCACCTATTTAAGATCCCACCACCTTTCAACACGGTTACAAATTGGGGATCAAATTTCAACATGAGTTTTAGAGGGGACAAACCATATTTGAACTATAGTACCAGCCTTTCTCAAAGATATTTGCCTACAAAACACTCTTTTTGTATTAACCCTTTCACCATCCTGTGGAACTGGCACTCTGTGAAACATTTGTTGGGAAACTCCCCCTTTCCTTCCAGTGAAAGACTCTAATAAAATTTGTCAGTGCTTTGTAACTATTTTTACTGGATTTTAGTTGATACTTTCTTTTCTACTCATTATCTCCTGTTGAAGGGAAGATGGAGGGAGGTTCTTTTTAAAAATGCAGACCGTATCAGCTGAGCTGCTGGGGAAGGAGAAAGAGGCATTGTGTTATTGTTGGGGTTGGGCCTTTCTACAAGAAAGAGCACAAACTGGGCTGGTAGCTGTGGTGGCTGTGGATAAACAGCAGAATGGAAGTCCAGATGGGCCAAGTCTCTCCTCTAACCTTCTAGAGCCAAGCTTGGAAGACCAAATCTCAAGAAATGTAGATAATTCAAATGATCCTAATACATAAAAGATTATGAAATAATCTTCTCTGATTATTTCATAAAGGCAGCCATGCCAAGACACTGTATTAGTCTAGGGAATTGTACAGTGGATGTGTAATCCCTATAACCCCAATGTGTGAGATCTATCTAGCACATACCTCTCCCACTACCACCACAGTGCCCTTGTGGAAAAGGTTCTAAATATGGACTTGGGCAGATCCTAACAGCCATTATCCCAGCTGATTCTTTTTTCATTTGTCCTTTTCAGTTGTACATGACATTAGAATGTGTTTGGGCAGAATATACATACATAGAGTATAACTTATTCTATTTAGGATCCCACTCTTGTGGTTGTACATGATATGGAGTTACCCTGGTCATGTATACAAATACAAGGCTGGGAAAGTTATCACCAATTATTTCTACTGTCTTTCCTATTCCTCACCCCTCCCTTCCCTTCATTTCCTTTTGTCTAATCCAATGAATTTGTTATTCCCCTCCCCAACCTCCCTTGTTTTGGGTTAGCATCCACAAATCAGAGAGAACATTCAACCTTTGGTTTTTTGGGAGTGGCATATTTCACTTAGCTTGATATTCTCCCGTTCCATCCATCTACCAACTGATCCTTCAGAAGGACCTACTATATCTGAGAATAGTTTGTCCCCTGCTGGCCTCTTTTCAAGACTCCACAACCTCCTCCTTGGTCTCATCTCTCTTGGATTTCCTCTTTTGCCCGTCTTGTCCAGAGAAGGAGCCCCTCTCATGACTCCTAAAAGCAGGGATGTCTGGGAACAGCTTTAGCTCTACTCTTACTATTATTAACTATCATCTGTTTACCAAGCCACCCCAAAAGACAGTATAATCCAAATAAAGTACCCTTAAATAAATGCAGCCTGTTCTAGTACACATTTCAGATTTCTATACCCAAGCCCCTGTTGCATAAAAATGACTACAAATTCCATCCCCCATCCCCATATTCCCTACCCTCTGTACCTGGAGACTTTTTTGGCTGAAAATTGTCTCAGAGTAGACATCTAGATCAATGAATGCTCACATTTCTTCATCTAAAGACCTTCATGGCTGGGCTTCATGCCTGTATCAGCCAGCACATCCATTCCCCTCTCCTTAAGAGTGTTTCCCTTAGCATCTCAACACTTGGTCCCAAATGGGAGGGAGAGGAGAGCAGATTGTACCCATTGTGGGGGTGGCTAAAGTACCCTTCCCAGAGCAAACACCATATCTTATACCCCTTCTTACCCCTCCCTTTACTCCTTGTTTCTACCACAAGGTGGACAGGAAGCTGACAGTAGTAAGAATTCATTCCATCTTTGTGGGGAGACTGACTGCCAGTTTGCTTCTGTCAGCACTAAATAGAAGTTCCACAGTGGGAGCTCTGGCCTCTCCTTTCATGCTCCTTGGAATCTCCTACGCTGAGCTAGCAGCAACTACACCGGCCTGCTGAGCTCCTCAGCTCTATTAGGGCCAGCTTGGAAGGGACCTGAAGAAAGAGGTTTGCCTGATTTTGGTCTGTGCAGATAGGGTGGCAGTAATTCTATTAACCAGTTGCAGCCACAAAACAATCATATCACACATCATGATAAATCATAACCCACCCACTCATTGCATGTACACACAAATTTAACGAGCAACTGTTGTGTGCAAGGTTAATGAGAGCATTTAAAGTTGCCAAAGGTTATCACAGAGAAGATATGCCAATATGTCAACTAAAAATAGCTGACTGGAAAATGGAATTTTCTTAAGAGGAATTGCCAAGAACCCAGTAGAATCTCCCATTATGCCTCTTTTTCAGGGCAGTGTAGCATAAGGCAAAGAGTGAGTCCTGGGTTCTTGTGTGTTTCTCAGCTTACTATCTGGGTATTTTGGGGAATGTTATTTAAATTCTGAGTCTCAATTTCATTATCTGTAAAATGGGGATGAAAATAATTTCTTTCTTGTGGGATAAAAGAGAGGTAATATATGTGTTATTCATTGCAGTGAGGGAGAATGCACACCATGGGGAATCATGTGGTGCTTCAAAAGAGAATGCTAGGAATGATTTTTTTAGGATTTGGATTTGTCTTAAATAATTTGGGGGAGGGCCAAAGGAAGTAAGGCTTTGTTCTGGATTGGATGTTGTCAGGAAGCAGGGTAATTCTATAATTGGGTGGCACAATAAACCTCCATCTATAGGAAGGGGATATTAAAGCAGAGATAGATATAATTAAAGAAGTACCAATAATTCATATTAGCCAGAATAGGGGGAGTTTGGTCATGTTTATGGTTTAGATACTATTTGTGTTTTGACTGTGTTCAGATCTGATTACATAGTGGTTTCCATTTGTCTTAATCCTCCATGGTCATAGAGTAGCCTTGTCTGATATTGATGTTCTGTGAAATTATTTAGCAGGAGAACAGCCAGGCCCAAATGGTAGGATCAGACCAGGCCCTAACTCATAGGGCCTGCTTGTATTTTTCTTAGGGCCTTCCTTATAGCTGAGGGCAGACAAAGTCAGACTGCAAATCAGTAATAGCCAGATCTTCATCATTTCCAAGATATCTTTAGAGAATGTAGTCTGTAGTAAGACAAGAATTGGTCTGTTCTACACGTTTCGTTACAGGACTAGTTGAATCCAATATGACGATGGTTATACACTAACATTCGAAACTGGACAGGACACATCAGCCAACCAAAAATCTAATAACCATCAGGAATGAAATGATTATGAGCCCAGGAAACAAATGTTTTTTTTTTTTAATTTCACTCGTTTTATTTATCTTGTAGGATATATGCATAGCAGGAAGAATTTGTGATGGCATACAATTCCCCTTGACTAAGAGGAAATCAAGGATAATGTGATTGTCCCTAACAATGCTAGCTATTGAATTTAGAATATTTTGTTGGGCTTTCACAGTAGAGGTTATATGACTGGTGCTAGGGGTCAGAAGCAAGTTCAACATCATTTTTGCCAGTTATATTATTCCTAATGTGGGAATCTCATTTTGTGGAATATGCATGAAGAGGTAATCAGTTATCCCTTTTGAGAGTTCTCCAAAGTAGCCTATGTGTGTGTCTCATTTGGGAGGTCATTGGGTGATTTTGGGGATAATTAAAAAAATTTAAAGAAACATGATTTTTTGAAGGAATGGTAATTTTAAATATCTGAAAGTCTCTTTCCTATGATCATATATGAATATACCACAATGAATGTCCACATCATGTACAACCACAAGAATGGAATCCTAATTAGAATAAGATATACTCCATGTATGTATGTCAAAATAAACTCTACTGCCATGTATATCTAAAAAGAACACATTTTAAAAACTTAAAAAATAAAATAAAAGTCTCTAAAAATTATTCTAAACACACAGACTACATTAGGATGTGACATTGATACCTGATGTCCACATATCTTTAGTAACCAGTAGGACACAGATTATATTGACAGGAAAAGTATCATTTATTATAAGAGGAGTGAACCCATTTTTGTGTCCCTCTAAGTTAACCAAATTTTTAGTAGAGTTAAACAGTTCCTTCAAAGTGAGCTGAAATGTCTCTGAAGGTCTGTGCAGGATATGAATTCCCTAATAGAAGTTAGCAATTGTGGACTTTTCCTTCTTCAAGTAAATTAAGAGGCACGATTGGGTTTAGAGTATCCCAGAGATGGTGTAAAAGGGGAAGCAATAATTTTTCATAGGAGGTTAGGCAACTAGCTGAAAGGTATTAAAAGTTTTTTGTCAATAGAAGAGTTTGCACTTGCCAGGCATGGTGATGAATTCCTGTAGTGCCAGTGGCTTGAAAGGCTGAGGCAAGAGGATCATGAGTTCAAAGCCAGCCTCAACCATTTAACGAGGCCCTATGCAACTTTGTCTCTAAATAAAATAAAATATAAAAAAGGGCTGGGGATGTGACTCAGTGTTTAAGTGTCCCTGGGTTCAATTCTCAATACAAACACATACACACGCACACGCACACACACACACACACACACAAAAAAAAAGCCAGAAGAGTTTGCACAGCATAGGGAACCATCACATTTAGTGGTGATCTAGAAATATGCTAATTGAAATTTTTATGTGTTGTGCTATTGCTATTATAGCTCTTGGACAAAAGAGCTATGCTTTAGCTACTAAATCTAATGAAAGCCAGAAATAAGTAATATACTTCTGGCCATTCTCATGAAATTAAGTAAGTACTTTTAGCAGCTATCCAGTAACTTCATGAACAAAAAGGGAAAAAGGGTTTTTGAATCAAAGTCTTGAAAAAAATTTGGGTGGACAGAAAGATATTTTAGTAGACTTTGTACTTAAATATTATTATATTTTAAATATTATTATATTTCTTTTAACTTGAAAAGTATTCCATCATTGAAAGATATTTATATTTGCATATTTTATTTATATCTGGACAATTATACTATTATTAATTTTTCCAGTTATTTTAATACTGAGTTTGGTAGAGAAAGTTTTCATAACAGTTGACTTAAGTAAAGGAGAAATTTAATTTCTCCTAATTATTCTTATTACCATTTCTCTTATAAGGTACAAGGGTAAATCTTTAGGTGACTTAATGGCCATTTTAGAAAACCCCAAAGACAGTTCAAGTATAAAAGGCATCTTAATATTTCATTATTGTACATTTAGATAAAAGCAAAATTAAGAATAGCTGTTTGGAGGGACAAGGTATAAGTAGTATCTATATCTCAAGCAAGAAAACTTTATAGTCAACATTGTAAAATCCACTCAACAATAAACAATATCTATTAGGATATTAGCTTTTTGTATAAAAGTAAAGACCTTTTCAAAAAGTGATTTCAGAATATGTCTAAAAGTTCTGGGAGTTAGCAGAATAATTTGGTGTCAAAAAGATGTTACTCTAAAGAGAAAAGAATCAAATTCAAACTTTATTCTTTTGGCACATTATTCATGTATAGGAAAATATTACTAATATACCTTTATATGTACATACTTATACACATATATAAATATAAAATAGATTATAATCATAAGCTTTAAAATATAGCTTTAACTATCATTAATGTTAGTATGTTAAATAAAACTATCTCATATTAATCATTTGAATAAACATAACAACTTTATAAGGAAACTGAAAATAATATCCATTACCTTGTATATATATTTCTATTTTTCTCTTATTGTACCTGACCATTTTTATTCATTCTTAATTCTTATTTTTAATCAATGTAATCAACTTTTCTTTCTTCAAAAACTAGAGTGTAGAAGATTAAGGATTGTTTAGCTATATTTTCTCCACAAATAATAATTTACTATCATTTCAACAATTTTAGGAGACAATATATATGAAATATTATCCAAAAGCTTTTACACATTTTCTTAGTTGATTGCCATTAAAAACACACATATAAATCTATGTGTATCTGCTTTCTTTTTTCTGAACTTTCTAGATATTCAATTATTTATAATTACTTAGGTCTAAGATCTTAATGCTGAGAATAAAGAAATTACAATTTGGTCATCATGTGAAAGAATGTTTACACTAGCTTTATGTGCAAATTGAAATAATACAAATATGTATCAATAATTAAAGAATAAATATAAAGAAAAAAAAGAAATTTTACAATTTGGGCTGGGATTGTAGCTGAGTGGTAGAGTACTTGCCCAGCACATGTGAGGCACTGGGTTCGATCCACAGCACCACATAAAAATAAATACACAAAATAAAGGTAGTGTGTCCATCTACAACTAAAAATAAAAATAAAGAAATTACAATTTAACTAACACACTTAATCCTTGTGACTTATGGCATTGAAAGAATTTCACAAAATTAACGCCTTTCAACAATATTCCTTGTTATGATTCCATTTAGTTGAAGACAATTTCATGCATATAATTTAATTTTAAAGAAGTTACAGAAAGAGTGGTAATTTAATTCATCAAACCAACATAGGAAATTAAAGAAGTTTGAATTATGAGAAATTTAACAAAACAAAAAAGTATGGCAATACTCTGAATCACATCCAATTTCTTTTGCCTTGAAACTGAAGCCTCTTATTTTCTTAAATCTATAGTAACAAGGTGATTATGTGAATATACTTTTACATACACACAAAAGGTAAGTTTCCCTACTGTAATGTATATCTAAAAACAACAAAAAATAAAACAGTTTAATAAATTTAAAACATTTTTAGATATGTTTGATTTTATCTGGACAAGATATTTGTGGAGTGTATGCAAGACAACTGAATTTTTGATCAACTAATCTTTAAAGTTTCACAAGACAGGGAAAAAAGAGAGGAAATGGAACAGAAAAAAAATGTACACAAAACAGAAGAATGAGTTAGCTACAGTCAAACATGCAATTACCACTGTAAAAAAACTAGTTATGTTTTCTCTATGAGAGATGACTAAGATGTAGAAATACAGACTTTGAGAGATATTGGCATGAAAGAGTGGCATATAGCTGGTTTTGACATAACATGGGCCCTTGACAATTTTATCAGATTGTTTAATTAATTTTTAAAGTATGGAAACCTAGGAAGTGATATCTTCTACATTAAACATAATGATCTCTCGTAGACCAAAAAGACCATCTCCTCCTGGGGGTTTCTTTTGCTTTTTGTTCTAAAGTACCACTTTGGTTCATGTCCAAATCTCCCCAAAGTGCCTACTGCAATTTTAAATTGTCCCTGGTGAAATCGTGCCAGTCAGAGGGATAAGCGTACAAGTTAGCATTGTGGTGAGAAAACATGAGGGAAGCAGGTGCTTAGCCTGGAAGAAGTGTATTTTTAGACAGAGAACACCCCAGGAGAACTCAAAAGTCTGTAAAGATGGTGGTGGTGAACTTTATATTTCTAGCGCTTGGCCAAAGGCCAATCATTGCTGATCAGGACCAGACAAAATCCTCTGATTCTAGGTAGATGAAACTAAAGAAATCAGTTCTTAGGGACGCAAAGACAATATTGAGAAATCTCTGTAAGGTTTTGAAATAATAACTTGAGGCAAAGTTCCTCCAAAGGACATGGTCTGAGAAGCCCTTTGAACTCCTCAATCTCCAGGGGCAGCTCAAGGACAAGCTTATTGAATCTGTGCCTCTCCTTTCGCTATAGACTTTTCCTTTTATAAAGCAACATCATTAAAGACATTAGACAAATAGACAGACCATAGGAGCATGTGTTATAAGCCTCGAAACTGTTTTACCAAGGATCCATGTGAATCTGATCAGATAAACAAAAATTCCCCAAGGGAACTAATTTCTAGAAAAAGTCCAAAGCTAAAGTCACTATTACTAAGTGAAAGATCTGGGTTCAAACTAGTGAGGACTTCTGCAGGGTGAAGGTTCCATGAACCTCCATTTCTATCAATGCCCTCCCACCAAGGACCACAAGGAGCACACCTTTGCTTGACCCAGTCATGCTTATTGTTTGTTGCTGTGAGGGAAAATGCACACAATGGGGAACAGTGGGGGTGTTTCCCTTTGCTGAAAGGAGAAACAAACCCAACTTGATCAGCCCAAGGTGTATTCCTGATGATCTTTAGTAGTACATTCTGGCTTCTGCAGCTTGCTAGCTGTGTGACCTTGGGTAAGTCACTTGTATTCTCTGATACTTAGTTTGCTTATCTGTAAATTGGACATAGGAATAGTATTCACTTTATTCACTTCTTTGCACTAATGTAAGACCTACAAGAAAAAAATGTTCAAAAATAAAACAAAAGTGTGATAACTGGGCTATTTTAAAGTGTTTCCTAGACTAAACAACTCAGGAATTCAGTGTTCTAGATTTTCTGGAGGTCTGTTATTTTACTGTACACACTGACCTCTGCTTTGCTGGCTCTGGAGTTAACCTGAGGGAGAATATCAGTCTGCAGTAAGTAGGCCCTTTCATGGAGTCAGGGAGTCCTCTACCTGATAGCAATTTTTCCAACCCCCACACCTGGCATATTTGTTCTTTAATGGTCTGTAGTACATAGCTTAGCATTTTTTGATATATTCTCTCTGCAGTAATACCCTTGTATAGTAGGAAGCCCACTAGATTCAGATTTAGAAGGACTAAGCTTGAATCCAAGCTCTCCCAATTCTAGCAGTGCACCGCAAAAGACTGAGTTTGCTAATGTGTGAAATGGGTATAACAAACCGACCTCGTGTATTGTGGGATTAACAGTGATCATGTTTGTATGAGAGGAATGAAGTGAAAAATTGATTATTTAATCAGTTGACATCAAGGTTTCTATTATGAAGGAATAGTCTTTTTAAAGGAAAATAACCCAGATAAACCAACTGGGGAAAAGAAAGAGAAGCTATGATGGAAAGGAATTGCATATAGCACATATGGAACAAATCTCTTTTCATAAGAAAAAAACATGAACATGAATTTAAGATGAGCCAGAGAAGAAAGGGGAAGAAATGAGACATGGGAGGAAGGCTCAAGAGTGGGTCCAGGGCTGGGATTGTGGCTCAGTGGTAGAGCACTTGCCTAGCATGTGTGAAGCACGGGTTTGATCATCAGCACCACATAAAACTAAATTAATTAATTAAGTGAAAGTATTGTGTCCATCTACAAAGAAAAAAAAAAGAGCGGGTCCACAAAAGGACATTGGAGTTTGCAAAGAAATTGCAAGTGACATTGTAGCCAAACACGGCAAAAATTATTTTATTTTGGAGACAGGACCTCAGTATGTTGCCATGTCTGGCCTCCAGCTCTTGATCCTCCTGCTTCAGCTTCCCAAGTAGCAAAAATTACAGGAATGCATTATCACACCTGGCTGCCAAGGACTTTAAAATACTGAAACATCTAGTAATCAGTTTTTAATTGTTTGTGTTACTGTAGCACATGCCCCCTTCATCTACCGAAACCTTGATAAAATCCTTTGACTTTCACAAATCCTTCATGTGAGTAGTTGTTTTCATTTTTTAAAATAGAAATGAGGAAAGAAGGACAGTGTTCCTGATGTAGTGTCTCAAAAAATAGGAAGAAAAGATTGACCATGGAATATGAATGGTGAAATTAGAAGTTTATTGAGAGCCCAGATTCAAAACCATATGGGATTGTGAGCCCCTCGGAATTTTCAGAAATATATTCTCATATACATATATATATATATTTTTTTGGGGGGGGGCACCAGGCATTGAACCCAGGGGTGCTCAACCACTGAGCTACATCCCTACCACCTTTTAAAAAATATTTTATTTAGAGACAGGGTCTTACTGAGTTGCTTAGGCCCTTGCTAAAATGCTGAGACTGGCTTTGAACTTGAGATAATCCTGCCCCAGCCTCCAGAACCACTGGGATTACAGTGTGCCAGCCATTCCCCACCAGAAATCTTAAATAAGACACTAGACTTCCCTAATAAGGGATGGGTGGGATGGGGGCTTGAGCCAATTTGAATTTGAAACAACAGGCTGCCCCTTTGCTGACATCAGCTTATATGTATACTTAGGGCAAGGCCAAGCACAATGTTAATGTTAATGTTAGTTGTGTCTTAATTTCTGTTGGTTAATGTTTCTAATATGCTTTCCAGTGAGGCTGTTAGCTTTCAAAGGCAAGGGCTGCGTCAAGGGACCATCCCATTCTCTATATTCCTCTCAATATCTGCAAAGTACTGGATACAGCATAAGAAGGAAAGAGAAAAGAGAAAGAGGAGAAAGGTCAGGCTCTATGTATTAACAACAATTTCCACTTATTATGCTATTCCCTAGGCTGAGCTGGGAGATGAACCCAATATGGCTGACCACAAAGCCCAAATACAGAACCAGTGTGCATTCTGCAGCCTGCCTCAGGACTCATTGCATCTGCCTTGCCCCAGATGATCTTCCCTAGATCAAAGCATGACCAAGGAGCTCAGGACAGGCCCACAAGATGAAGAAATTGGGAACTGAATGCAGAGTGGAAGGTATGTCTATAGGGAATGGGATTTCTTGTTTGAGGTTCCCCCAGCATCTCTCCTGGCTCTCTCCCCAGATGCCAGCTTGACTTGCTATGGCCAGCTGACTGCCCTTGTCTGTAAGGTTACCAGTTTAACAAATCAAAATACAAGGCACCCAGTTAAATTTGACTTTCAGATAAACAATGAACAGTTTCTTTAGCATAAATATGCTCCATCCAGTATTTGGGACATACTTATCCTAAACAATTATTTATTGTTTATCTGAAATAGAAATATAACTGGGGCAGCTGGGGTTGTGGCTCAGTGGCAGAGCACTTGCCTAGCACATGTGAGGCACTGGGTACCATCCTCAGCACAACATAAAAATAAGTAAATAAAGTTATTGTGTCCTTCTAAAACCATATAATGTAAATATTTAAAAAAATATAACTGGGCATCATGTATTTTATTTGGCAACCCTACTTGCCTGGGCATGATCTTTTAGAGTGGAGAAATTGGGGCTTTTGAAAGTTCCCAATGCAGTGGCTTTGGCTCTGGGGAATTGAACACCTGCTGTTGCCTGCAGCCCTTGGCACAACTGCTTCAGTGCAGGCCTTAGCACTGTACTCTAGCACGTGCCTGCTGACCACCTTGTCCTGATTTTTCCAAGACTTGCTCAGTTTTAGCACTGAGAGTCCCACGTTTTGAGAAAACTATTCTGGGCAAACTGGCACAGTTGGTCACCCGAATGCATGTACCTGGAGGAACTGGAACTGTCTAGGGAAGACAACAAATATATAGCGAAACTACTAGATGAGGCTCAAAGAGTTTCAACATTTCTTCCACTTCCTAGGCTCCATTTTAAAAATAGGCCTGTTGAAGGAAATCTAGAAATATGATATCTGAGAGGTGTTGGTTCTAGAGACTTCTACATTTTAGCCTCTGTTCATTAAACATTTATCAAACATTTCTAGACATGCTCTGTCCCCCCTGTTATTATTATTAATTATTATTGTACCTTAACACAGACACTGTGCTATTAATTTTATGAACATTATTTTGTACAATATTCTCAATAACCTTCTGAGGTCACCAATATTCTTATATCTTTTTTTAGGAATGGAAATTGGGGACTCAGAGAAGTTAAATCATTGTCCAAAGTCACAGACCTGGTATTTGGTAAAACTGACTGTCCCGCCCTGGTGTGTCTGTTTTCAGTCTACATTCTTTTTGTTTCCCCCAGTAGTGAAGATTGACCCAGGGACTCATGCATACTAGGGAAATGTTGAGCCACTGAGCCACATCCCCGGTCCCTAAGTTACCCAGACTGACCTCAAACCTGCATTCCTCCTGCCTCAGCCTCCCAAGAAACTGGTAATACAGGTGGGCGCTACCACACCCAGCTCAGTGTCTGTGTTCTTAATCACTACGCTCATGGAGACCTCTAATCATCTGGAAGACCTACTTGATGTCTAGCTAAAATCCTTCATGCTGCAGTTCTAATAGCTTCCCTATTGCTCAGTTATCAGTGGAGAGAAGATGGCTACTCCCAGGAAACTCAGGGAAATGAATCTCTCCAAACTCAGCTTTTACGGAGGGAGCCAGCCCCACAGCAGCCTCCACCAGTCATCTCCAAATTGCTCTTTTTTGAAGAAATTTGAGAATATTTGAAACCTTGTGGCTTTTAGCTTTGGTTCAGTGGCTCTCCTGGAGGACAGGTCCTTGAAGGGGTCTCTTGGGCAAAAAAAATGAACAGACCCTCTATGGCTGGGTCACAGTGGTAGAGTCATGGTAGAGAGAACATCCCAGTTAGGGTTTGTTTTTCCTTCTGAAGAGTTCTGCTGTGGGTATGGAAGGGAGGCTGCAGGGAGCTTCTGCCACTGTACCCTTTGAAATCCTTCCAAGAACTGCTGGATTCAGCCTGTGGAAATAATTGCAATGCTTCAGAATTTTGAAGGATTTTCAAGGATAACCCAAGGAGCATGTAAAACCCTGTTTGGAGGGTCCTCCAGGGGAATCCCTTCTTAGACTTTATGGTTTTGGACTAATTGCGCTTAAAAAAATAAAACATTTTTCTCCAGGGCCAGGGTGCCCACAGCCTAGGAAGAAGGGCTAGGCCCTGGTGGAGGATGCATTAGCCCTTCCCTACTGTAGGGGCTGGAGGTAGGCGGTAGCTCATCATAGCCTGCAGAGGCCTTAGCTCCAGGACCCAGTGCCCCTCATGACCTCCTGTTTTCACACAGAGAATCCTGCAGCAATGGAGCTGCTCAGGCAGGAATAGTTGAAGGGTGGGAGCTCATCATTCCAGAGCCTGCCCCATCCTGCTTGGAGACAGGAGGGAGTCTCTGCCCTCCTTGTGCCAAGATATGGGCTGCCATTTGGGTCCTTGCTGGTGGGAAAGCAGCTGCCCAGTTGTGGTCCAAGGTTTGGCTAGGGCAGGGGGAAGGAGAGGGGAAACAAAGTCTCCCTTTGTGAGGTATTTGCCCTGAGCACCAGCAACATGATCTGTTCTTATCTAAACTGTGTAGCTCTCAGCAGGAACAGTTGAGGTTTCCCTTCCTTATCCATTTTGGCTGCTGGCACTGTTTCCTGAGGAATGGACTTCAGCCTCAAGGTTAGACAGTTCACTCCATAGCCTCCTCAGCCTTCAGTGGAAGTGTCACAGCCCCAAGTGACACCTTCAATCAGCAAGAAACCAGAGGCTTGACCTAGTTTCTCTAAAAGAGAATGATGATGATGATGATGATGATGATGATGATGATGATGATGATAGAGGAAGAGGAAGAAGAGGAGGGGGAAATCACATCTCTGAAAAGGCTGCTCATGGCTATAGTTCTGAAAGAAAGGTCTGGCAGCTGCCAGAGCCAGCCTTTCAGGGGCACATATAGCCCTTAGTGTTTATGGAGCCAGTAGAGGAGCAAAAAGGAGACTTGTTTCCCTGGAAGTCTGCCTTGTTGGGTAGAGAACCTTTCTGACTTTCAAGGGCACATGTCTTCTTTTCCCACAGGGAACAGGGCTAGTGCAGCAATTTTTTCCCCATCCAGCTGTGCCTCAGGAAGGGGTTCTTGGGAATCCCCTCCTGTGTTTCAAACCAGGCCAGTATTTCAGAAATACAGACAGAAGGGTATGGGCAGTATGAATAGTGTGTGTGGGCAGTGGAGGCTGGCTAACCTGCCACAGTGAGGGATTCACTGTCATGAGCATCTTGAGATCAGTGGAGCAGTCCCAAAGGGCCTACAGACTGATGTTCCTCAACCCAGCCTGAAGGATTTTTTCAAATGAGTTTTTTTCAATAGACCAGGCAAGAAATGCATATAATTACAAATTACAACTGTACTGAAGGGCATACCGTGAAAAGTCTCCCTCCCACTCTAAATCCCCAACCCTTTCCCCAGAAGCAGCTGCTCCTAGCAAGTTACGTACATTCTCCCAGAAATATCAGACTTCTCTTAGACATGTTTTTCCTTTTTTTCTTCTGGGTGAGTCTGAATCTTAATTCTAATGACTCCACTTTTCTGACCTCATGTTCAAACACACATGAAATAGATAAAACAGGATAATAAACCCATCACCCAGCTTCAATAATTATCAAAATATGGCCAATGTTATTTCATCTAAACTCAATACTAAAATTTTCTGAAAAGGGCAAATTCCAGATATCATGACATTTCACATGTAAATGTTTCTCTTTGCATCTCTAATTGATACAGACCCTTTTTGAAAAATGCAGTCCTAGCTGGGCACAGTGGCACACACCTGTAATCTTACCTACTCTTGAGGCTAAGGCAGGAAGATCATCGTGAATTGGAGGCCAGTCTCAGCAGCTTAGCAAGACCCCTGTTCCAAAATTTAAAAAATAAAATGAACTGAAGGTTTCTCAGTGGTAATGTACCCCTGGGTTGAATCCCTAGTACCAAAATTTTTTAAAAACATTAAAAAGCAATCATGATTGGGATGGGGATATAGCTCAGTTGGTAGAGTGCTTGCCTTGCATGCACAAGGCGCTGAGTTCAATCCCCAGTACCACAAAAAAATAAATAAATAAAATAAAGCTAACATATAACATATGATAATATAGCTATTATCACAGCTAACATATACGAAAAAATCATTTGTATAATTTAATCTTTACTGAATTCCCCTGATTTGTAATCCCACTGATCCTACAAACTGTATGCAACTTACCTCTGTTCTGGATTTCAAACATGGGCATCCTACTTAGCCTGAGAAATTAGAAACTTGGACCATAGCAGTTTGAGGCTTAACCCCCCACCCCCTGCCCCACTCCTGCTGCTGTCCAGGGCCCAACCTCTCTTTTAAAACATTCTTTCAGAGTACCAATCTTCCAGGCAACTTCCAAGCAATAAGAGTCTGAAGAGAGGTATTTCCTAGAGGTGGTTCTGTCCCTTAAGTACTAGGGGGCATTGGGGCCTCTGTACCTCATTGGTCAAGTGAAAAAAAATAACATTGGTCCCCTATAGATAGGTAAGTATCTGACAGGCAAGGATAGTAGTTTTATTTCTTCTGTGTTCAGAAATTATATCAAACAAGAAGCCTCTCTATAGGGCCACCCTGTCAGAGCTGGCCAAGTTTTCATGGTGGTGGAGGTGGGTTTGTGGTCAACTGGTTTCTTTATACTGCTGGTGACTGTTTGATGATCCCCAGGTGCTCTTTTCTTGAGTTTATTAATCTGAATATTTTGACTTTCAGGCTACTCTTTACTGTATCCCCAAGCCACGAACATATCCCCCTGACAAATCCATACCCATCTGCCCCCATCTACCCTGGCATTGCTCCTTGAATCTTCAGGAGATGCAGAAAGGCACCTCCCCACATTTCAGGCCAGTTCAAAGTATGTGAAATTTCTGGTCCTCAGCCCTCAGTTCTCTTGGCCAGAAAGCCATAGCCAAACCAATCGGCATAAAGTTGGGTGTGGAAAGTTCTAGCCACGAGTGCATAGGACACAATACACTGCCTGCCAGCCAGCTTTCTATGCCAGGGCTAGAAGTGCTATAAGAAGCAGCCAGTTGCCTTCCCAAGTTTGGTCTGTGAGGAAGTCATCATGGGGAGGAGAAGCAAAGCCTCAGCTCTAGAAGCCCAAATGTTAGCAGGTGATCCCAGCCTCTCACTGGTATTATGCTTATGCTATCCCCTTTATCATCTTCTACATGGCCAAGGAGAAGTAGACTGCTGGATTGGGCACTCGAATGCTTATGGAGATTTCTGGGAGAAATTTGCTGGATTTCCCTGAATTTCAGTGTTCATGCTATACACTGGAGCACAGAGAACCACTTGCCCTGTGGCCTTCAAGAATCTGGTACTATGGAATCACAGAACACAGCGTGGAGGTAATATTCAAGTGCTTTGGAATTATTTGCCAGAAAGTTGCACAACCAACCAAGCTGTGATCAAGGGGACCCAGATTCTCTGATGTACCATCAGAACTGCATGAAGCAAACTGTTTACGAGTTTCAAACAATCCTGCATTGTTCCCACAGGCACCCAGTGCAGGCAGCAGCCTGCCACCATAAAGGCTGGCAGTGCCCTCTTGAGGAATCCACGGGCACTGCGGCAACCCAGCT
This sequence comes from Sciurus carolinensis, assembly GCF_902686445.1. Taxonomy (NCBI): domain Eukaryota; kingdom Metazoa; phylum Chordata; class Mammalia; order Rodentia; family Sciuridae; genus Sciurus; species Sciurus carolinensis. Next base: position 85,543,207 of record NC_062232.1, read on the forward strand.
CCACTTGAGAACTTTTTGCCAAGGGCACCCAGCAGAACCAATGAAGCAGAATCACAGAAATAGGTGGGGGTGGGTGGATTGAAAAAGGCTTCTTGAGGGCTGCGGGGAGGGCCTAGGAGAAGAGTGCAGAGGGGTTCTCCAGGCAAAGTCAGGATGTACAGAGTAACTGGAACACACCGATCCTAGGGAGTTGGGAATCTTAGGGCACTGGGGACAGTGAGTATGACAGAGTCACCTGGTTGAACCCCTTTCCCACCTCTGGAAATAAGAGCAAGGCAGAGGCAGGAAGATTTGCTCCATGAAGAGGAGTGGAGAGAGAAAAAGATTCGCATGCACGCACACACACACACACACACACACACACACACACACAGATATGAAGTAAGAGAGGGGTTGAGACATGGGAAGAAAATACAATGAATGATAAAACAATAGAGATGGAGGAAAGGAGAAGAGAAATGTACATTAAGGGAATGTGGTTGGTAAATTCATATTTGTGAGTTCATTGGGGAAATATGTTTTCTTCTGAGTAGTATAGCCATTCCAGAACGACTACTGAGAATGCAGGGAAAGATTTATGAGAGGGTTCAGTCTGAGAAATTTTCCCTGCATGCAGAACTGTCTTGTCTGTTTGAATTATGAAAGATCATCTCTTTGATGCCCTACATCAGAATGCCCAAAGTTTAGACTCAGTTCCTTCTGTCCTCTGATGAACTGAGGGTACACATTTAGCCACTTCTTGCTCCTCCTCCTCTTTCTCTTTCAGGACCATTTTGACAAAGACCATCCAGAAGTATGTTGCTGGCACAATCTTACAACTGTGCTTCCACAGCAGACATGGTCTATGGCTAGAGAGCAGGGATTGGGAGGGCAGGGGCCTTAGGACACTCTACCCTCAGTCATGTGGTGTTTGTGTTCTGTTCTGAAATGCTACTGTTCTGTGATGGGTCAGTTACTAGGATCCTTTCACCTTGAGACTGATATAAGAACAACAAATTTATAGTTCTAGGACTCTGAGCAAGCTTCAAACATTGAAGGACTTTATTCCAGTGGGTCCCTAGGGTCCTCTGCCAAAGACTAACCCATTTCTTAACAGCAGAACCCAAGCTGCAATATGTCTAAGGTCATGGCTTAAAGAGAAAACCGTAAGACACAATCTTGCCTTTCTCACCTCATATGAAGATTCTAGGCTGTGCTTGGTTATTTCCATCCTTTTCTCTCTTACTCCAAGGCAAACTACATGAAAAGTTCTAGGAAGCCATACCTTCCTTTTCTGGGGTCTTGCAAGAGGTACCCCTCCTGTTTTATGCCCACCAGTTTCCTTATGGGCCATCCATGGTTAGACTTTGTCTTGTTGGTCAAGGGAGCTCTACTTGTCTGAGGCTTCTGAAAGTACAGCAAATACTGACAAAGTGCCCAGATAAACACTGTTTAAGATTAACCTGTTCTAGAAAGCCTTCCCTGACTAATCCCACATAGCACTGAGTGATCAGATGCCTTCAGAGTCTTCAGAAATCACTTATTGGTAAGGCATATTTCATATATTATTTTCCTGTTTTTGCTGCTTGGACATTTTTTCCACGGTGTTTCTTTCTCTGAGGCAAGGCCTACATTTTCTTTCTCCTCTTCACCACCACTGCCACCTGCTGCTTCACCCCATCCCACTCCCTGCTTCTCCCTAGTCTAGCCTCAGATCTCTGATGAAGACACTACATTCTTTCCACTACCCGGTTCCCAGACTATGTTCTTGACTTGTCTCAAAGTCGATTATTCTCCTTGGAAATCACCCGCATCCTTGACTCTGGCCTTTTCACTAGCCTATTCTGTGAATTCACACAGGTCTTGCCCTCCTCTGGGTCTCTGTTATAGTTTTACTAGAATGATTACAGTTCGAGCCTACCCCAGCTTGGTCACAATCTGTTCGTGAAATCAACAGCTTGCATTTTGTCCTCATTCAGCTGAAAACAAGAAGGGTTTGGAAGAAATTATTTTAAAAGACAATTTTTTTCTTCTCTATTGTGTTTCTAGAGTTCGGAGGGGCAGGAGTCCTACTTCGCTAAGGAGTAAGGGGCGGGGAAAGGTGAACAGGGTCCATGGCCCCTAGGAATGAGGAGTAGGCTTGAGGCAGATTTTGAAGAACTTTGGGAGATAACATGTAGGCTTTTGATCTTGATCCCCTCACCAGGATTACCAGTTCCATGGCTTCTTATGTGTTTGCTGCCACATCCCACACCAAATAGACCCCAAGGACCACTTGGAGTTGTCTAGACTCTCTTCATTTTATTCCCACCCCAATCCACATTTCCAGATGTCTTTGCAGCAAAGTGAAATTCCAGAGAAGCCTTAGGTTAAAAGAAAAAGAGAGACAGAAACAATTGGCAGTGAAAGGCAGAAAGAGAAGATGGAGTTCTTAAAGAAGGGAGTATCCCTGAGGAGGTGGGGACAAGGGGAGGAGAAGGGGAGGAGGAGAGGAGGAGGAAAGTGAGCCTGTCCCTTTAAGGGGGTTGGCTGTCAATCAGAAAGCCCTTTTCATTGCAGGAGAAGAGGACAAAGATACTCAGAGAGAAAAAGTAAAGGACTGAAGAAGGAGACTGGAGAGACCAGGATCCTTCCAGCTGAACAAAGTCAGCCGCAAAGCAGCCTAGCCAGCCGGCTACAGTTGGATTCAGAGTCCCAAAGACATGGGTGAGTTTCAAAAACTTTAGCATGGAAGATTCAAACAGGCACAGGAATTCACTAGAGAATTTCCAACTTTGGGGTCTGGGATTTCCAGTGGTTTAAATGAGTTGTATTTTGGCATTTGTTTTCTTTTAAAATTCCTTAGCATTCAATTAGATTAACTCCTTTGCTGTTGTACTGAACACGATGCTTTATTGTCAAAGAATTCTAGCAGCACATGTGGAGTCCCACAAATCCCTGGATAGAGTGTCCAGCAGAATGGATGTGGTCATGTGTCCTCTTACCTCCTCACTTCCTTTTACCTTCTCTTTTCCCCTGATGTTAAGGTCCTGGTTATGACCAGGTCAACTGGCATCCCTGGCTCTGTTGGAGGCAACTGAGTGTTGGCTAGCCTTCAGATGTACAAAATAACTGCTTGATTGATACAAAATTTGGACCTTGCTTGGCATCAGTAGTAAGGGAATTTGGCAAGCTGGATGCAGACTTGGCCATGGCTGGAGGAGGTCATTCTTAGGTTCAGGAAATGAAAGCAAAGTCCTCAATGGCTTTTTCATGAGAAACAGATATGGGTGTGTGCATGTGTTTGTGTGTGTGCATGCAACAGGTGACCATTTCTAATAAATATCACAGACTTAGCCTGAATCCCAACTGAGACAAAGAGTCTACTGGGACCTTAGGGCTCTTAATGAATTGATTGAGAACTGAGGGCTTCTCTAGGTTTCATGAACAAAGAAAGAAGCTAGGAGGTTCTGATATCTGGTAGTTTCTATTCAGAATAAGGTGTATAAAACAAAAGGGTTCGGACAGGATGACATACAGACATGTAGTCAAGCATTCGTCAAAACAAAGGTAGCAGCTTGAACACATCCTGAATGAAATTAAATTCAATTATCCCGTGTATTAACCATCAAATATAGCACCAAGTAGACTGACAAGATCCAGGAGGTAGGTTTTTCAAATGTATTGAGACAGTATCAGCATTTAGGTTGTTTCATCCCAAATCATGGAGAGAGCTCTTTGAAGCACATAGTCAGGTATGGTGGTTAAGAGGGCAGAGTTCTAGACTAGGATTCTGAACATCCAGGTTCAAATTCCAGATCTGCCTTTAATTAACTGTACAACCTCAAGCAGGTCACTGTGAATCACCACTTCATCATCTGGAAAATGATGCTTTGTCTACTTTCAGGGCTGAGGATCAAGTAATGATGTGGAAGTCCTTTGAAAATGGACAATCTCTATAGCAATTGTAAATCATGATGATACCAAATATTATACAACACTTTGTGAATTGGCTGACTCTTCCTCTTTCCAAGGTGGTTGAATTTGCTTTGGGCACACTTTGTGTACTTGGGTAAGAATCAGAGGACCAATTAATTGTGGCCAGGTGAGGAGTGAAATTTGGAGGAACTCAATTCCCTTCCTGGATAACATCAAGAACTTATGTAATGTGAAGGTATCTGATTGGGTAGGTTGATATTCAAAACAGAGAGGGAGTAAAGAAGAATGCTGAATGTTACTTCCTTAGGGGATAAAAGCCCTGAAAAAGTGGTAGGAACAAATAAGGTGATGACTGCAACAGCTTCCTGTTATGGAGGTGGGATGCTTTTTTCTAGAGGAAGATTAACACAAATATGTTCACCATTGAGGGGCGTGTATTGGGTCCTAGCTGGTGGGGTGGGCAGTACTTGGATCAGGTACATAGGATGGAGTAGCCTTTGAGTTTTCATTTATTCAATAACAGGGTACCTCAATTCCTTTGTGAATTATAGGCCATCCCTAACAAGGTACTAAACTGCTGTTACTTCTGATGTGGAATTTGTTGCTGTTTTGCTATTTAACTACTGCATTAGACAAATCATATTATAGAATCTGAGATTGGAAGGAACTTTAGAAGTTATCTGACCAACTTTCAATGCAGAATTAATTTCTACAACAATCAATTAAACATTCACACAGCCTCTTCTTAATCACTTCCAGGAATAGGAAGTTCACTACCTCAACCACGTGGATTACCTTGGGATTGGAAGACACTGAATGTAGTGGTGTCTGCACAAAAGGTTCTGTGGGGGAAGTTAGAGCTCATTAAACTTTGTCCTGACTTGGAAGGGAGATGTTCCAAATGAGTCTTTAGGATAACAATGGAACCAGAAAGGAGCCAAAGAGCAGCAGCTGATTATTCTCTGCTCAGTTACACAATGCCATTACTGAACAGCAAAATGTTGGCTTCTGCAAGCCCATTGTCTGAGAACAGTAGCTGTTACCCTGGTAACCAGACTGTGATGCTTCCCTCCAAAAGTGGCTGATGAGCAGTATAGTTTTGGCAGACTTGGAGTTAAGTGGGTGTAGCCCAGGCCAAAAAAAAATGTGAAGGCAGAGCAGAGATCCACTTTTACCAAATGAATGAGGATTAATTGAATTCCTTCTTGTGGCAAGAAAGCCACAAGAATGTTAGGTGCTAAAAAGAAACCAGATCCAAATGAGCATGTTCACTTATTCTTCCGAGAGACACTGACTGAAATAATGAAGGGTAGCCTTTCCTGCCCCACTTCTCACCTTGGTCCTAAAGAGTCACAGGAGCTCTCAGAAAGCCAGGGAGATTATAAGTTGTTCCCTACTCCAGGGAGCTTTTACCCTGGCTCAGAGCTAGGCACATGAAAAGTCTGCTCAGCAGCCTGACAACAGAACTGTTCTCCCACAGCTATCTGAGTAGTGACATCCTCAACCCAAGGAGGTGGGCAGGAGGGAACATACCCATTAAGGTAGAACCCTAACCAGTGGCATCCTTTTCCCTCTTACCTATTTGTGTGTCATATTGTAGTAACTCCTTTGTCTTGAAAGAACACACAGATGTGTCTTCCCTGCCCATAGAACTTTGAGTCTAGAGAAGATCAATTCAGGGCAGTGACGTGATCAGAAAGAGTCACATCAACCATAGTAGGTGAACAGAGCATTTTTCCCTTCCTTTTCCATTCACAGGCTCTACCCAGTGCCAAACTTACCTCAAAAGCTCAGCAAATACTGATTGATTAACTTCTTCTTGGCTATTGCAAAATGGTTGTAAGGGCCATCTCTCAGCTTTCCACTGGCTTCTGAGCTCTCTTTCAAGCAGGGCTCTGAAAAATAGTCAGTGACATCCCAAAGAAGAGAACAAGATCTACTTCACACTGCTGCCAAGGAGAGAGGAAAAGTTTGTAGGAGAGTGACCTAAAGAACTTTTCTTTCTAGGTTCAGGTATTTGCTAATCTCCCTGAAAGTGGGAATAGTGGAGACCATATGCCAGGGATAGAGTTTAACAAACAAACTTGTACCTCAACCTCCTAATGTTTGCACATAAGTTAGTGTGTACATGGAGGTGGGGAGAAAAGGAATATAGGAAACAAGGTGGTCCAGATGCTGTGTCCATGTTGATAATAATATCATCAAAGAGGAGGCTGGAATTCCTTTTCATCTAACCTTGTCCACATGACTGAGTCCATATGACTATCTAGCAAGCTTGGATTCCCAGGCTCCAGTGGCTACAGGGCTCCTTTCCAGCACTTCAATGTGGTAGAAGTGCTGATATCATGTAGAATAGACAGGATCATAGTCAGGGCTTTGTCTGACCAGGATAAGGCCAAAAGCAAAAGTCTTTGTCTCTGGAACCTCCTGATGATTGTTATTTTACTCCTAGAACCCACCCACTGATCTCCATCCATCCCTAGTACCAGTCACGGCTGCTCTAGTATCTTGGCCCTGTCAACTGCTATAGGCCCTGATCAAGGAGGCCTCTGTTCATGGGGTGAGGTTAAGGGGTGGGTTCTGGTAGGAGGGTAGACTAGTGCAGATTAGAAACTTAGGGAGATGGGGCCAGTTTCTCACTCAATGAGACTGCCTGTTATTTAGCTCTATTGTATAGGGTTCTTCTATCTCTCCCTTTGTCAGCTGGATTGAAGGGACAAGCTGGGAATTGTGCAGGGTACAATTGGTCTTTTTCTACCATTCCTTTCGATGAAAGCCCTTCCTCTCTTCCCTTTGATGAGTTCCCAGTTTCACACTGAATTTCCATCATGGAGCTGGTCCTTGAGGCGTGTCCAGGGCATGGGAAAGGAGGGAGGGCTTAGGAACTCTTGGCTCTTGCTTAAAGAGAGAGCATCAGGATCAACACAGTCACTGGGATGGACCTGGATCTGAGTTGCAAAGGTCCTGTTAATCTCTGTGAAAGAACGTTGTGAGAAGTGCCTGAAGTCCTATTACAGATTGATTAGATTTGTTTTGGGCATTTGTAGATAAATGTATCCAATTTTGAACTGATTTCTTTCCTTCGCTTGCATTTTGTCCACAGGACTTGGTTTTATCCATTTTACCACTTGATAATAGGTAGCTTTGTTTTTTGATTCATAGGCATAAGTTTGTTCTCCCAAACAAGATTCTCTCAGGAAAAGGGACTGGGCCTCCCAATTACCTTCTATTTCTCATAGTGTCTAGGTCACTGCTAATGTGTTTAATGCTTGGGCTGAATCCACATAAACAGAAATGAAAGGAAAACACTGGAAAGGGTCATTAGTTTTCTCTATGATCTCTCATCAAAGTCAGGCAGTTTAATCCAATTGAATTGCATTGGGTAACATTATTACTATACAGTTCTTTTGTGCTAACTCTACCATGTCTCAGTCTCCACTTAGCCTGGAAATGTGAGGATGTCTCTTCAGAGAGCCAAGGAACTTCTCTTCCTGAATTTCTCACATGCTTCCTGAATCCAGTTCACACTCTTATAACCATGAGGTGTTCTGGAAATGAAGACCTTGCAGTTTTAAGCTATTGTTCACACATTCCCAAGCTCATTTCTTTGTTTGTGAAAAATCAAAGTGAACCCAATGGACCTTTTTCAGAATGCTTTGATTGTCACCTACTTTGATGAAAAGATAGTTTCTTGCCTGATCTGAGGTTTTCCCAGTTGGAATTCAAACTGATTTTTGCTTAGACTGAGGTTCTTCACTTCTGCTGAACTTAAATACCCTCAGAACAAATATTTCATCTCACTCATGAAGAGATGGATATCTAATGCTTATGCTAATATTGCTGAACTGTTTGTAGCTCAACAACGATTGATTTATCCAAGGCTATTTATTTCAGACTCCTCATTAAAGTCTCATTAAAGCCTAGGTCCTTCTTGCCTCTTGATTTAAGCAACAATGCAACAGAAAAAGGGGATGCTAATTTATCTAAGCTCTAGGAAAACAAAGACAAATGGATATAAAAAGAAAACATCAGTTAGTGATTCACAGTTGTTCCCACAGCTTAGCCCCTTGTCACCCAGTAAGAATACTACATATGACACTTGCTGGTTGTTTGAATGATGATCAAGGAATCAAGTATACTAAAGATAATTTATCCTCTCATTTTTAAAGACAGTTTATCTTAACCTGATGATATGAAAAATCATCCTTAGTGTGTTGTTTAGAAGGGGCATCAACTAAAACTTAGAGTGAAATTCTCTGCCTAGCAGGAGTTCAAGTTCCTCTACCCCTAATCACACCTGTACCACCATTTAGCCCTTTCCAGGGTGAAAAGGCAGGGGTGAGTGAGTGGGCCTAGGATGGCCACTTGCTAGGGTGGATGACCCTCCTTACTAAACAAACAGTCCTGCCATTGTTTCCTGGGTCTGACCCCCTCCCCACCCCAGGCCTGCAGGCCCTTGCAGAATACCAATGAGGCTCCTGAGATCTTAGGAAAAACAAGGCTTCTTTGTCTAGGGGAGCTATGGAGGGCTCTGTCCAAGCCCTGACCCTGTGCTGGGGAGAGAGGGAACAGTGGGGTCACTGACCATCTGCTCCCCCAACCCCCAGTCTTCAGATACCTTCTTTACTAGAAGAGACTACAAGTTTGAGGGTGGGGAGGAGTTGGAAAGGCAGGGAAGGAAAATAATAGTATTGTTTACTTCCAAGTCCCCTTTCTTGACTTACAGGATGCATCTAGTATTTTAGCCTATTGAAAAATGAAAGGAGGGTCAATTTCTGGGATACTTCCTGAGAACAGTGATCAGTTTCAGTTGTTGTATTTTCCTCTCTGGTATACATGTTTGTATGTGCTCATTCATGAACGTGTGTGTGTGCACGTGTGTGTACAAACACTCTATAGGCCAGCACAGATGAAACATTCTTATCAAGCACACTTGCAAAGTACAAACCAGCCTCCACTCACATTATCACAACTACAAACTGTTTCTCATGGAGGCCAAGTTTTCTGGCAGCAGTGCTTTAGTTCATGGAAAAGGAAAGGAACTCAGTTCTGCTGCAAATGTTTGCTATGTATTTTAATTGGCTTGGGCTTCCAAGCCTCCTTTCTGACATGATACACAAGGATCTTTGGAGAAGAGACTCTTCGAAGTCCAGCAAAGGGCTGCAATTTCAGGAGATGGTGGGTAGTAGTACTTACTCATTTTGTGACTCTGGAAATAGAGACATGACTCTACCTCAGCTTTCCCATGATAGAGAAAATTTGATCCTTGAAAATACGTTCACATTGATTCAATTTAGCCATGCAGATCACAAAGGGATCTTTGAATGCTTATTCAAGTGTAAAAAGAAGCTGCAATATTATTAAGGATTCCCATTTTCTCTGGTAAAGGATTCCCATTTTCCCTGGTACTCTGATACAGATAAGTGAACTTGGTTTGGAGGAATGCCTGAATACAAAATCCAAATCTAAGAAATTAATAGAATTAATTTTCATTCTGTTCATCCAAAATAGCACCTTCCCAGCACATTTGCTGATTATTTGTGTGTATACATACCATACCATATGAATAGATCTATAAATTATATATAGATAATGTATATATTTAATTTATATGTATACATAAATTACATATAAAAATATAATGTGTATATGTACACACACACACACATATATATATAAAGTGTGGGTGTATATATATGCTTATACAAGTATATATACACATGTACAAATTAAGAATTTTCATTTGTGGAGCTTAACATTTTCATTTTTTCCACCTTTAATGATCTGGCAAAGAGGCCAGAGGGAGCCATCCGTTTACCCATCTAGTCAGTCATCTACTTGGGATTTGACATATTTCATTGCATATGACACTTTAGAAAATGGGACTAGTGCTTGGGATATAGCTGCTTCCAGAGCCTGTGACTTCTTGTATTCCTTTCTCATTTCTCAGCAACACTGGCATGGGGCTGGGGTATCAGATCTGAAAATCTTGGGGACTCTTAGCATTTTAAGATACCTGTATGTCCCAGGCTTTGGTGTATTTTCCTCATGTCAGAAATTTGTTTTATGCTTTGATGACTTTGTATAGAGTCCCTTTGAGGCTATATTGACAAAATTCCACTGTCGGACTAGGGGTAGGGACGCTTGCCAAGCTGCAGTATGGGCTGGGGGGCAAAACAGTTGTTCAAAGTGCCCCCAAATCACTAAGCCTGGATTTTATTGTAATTGTAATCTTCCTATTATCTTTTCTTGTCCTATACTAGTTTCCTTTTTCCCTTTGGACTCTTTCCCACATATCTAGACAAAGAAGAATTAAGTGTCTCTTACAACAAATGTACTCAATATTCAGGAATATCCAGGAACATGAAATTTCCAATGTTTTTTCTACGTGGAATTCTCTTAGGTCTAAATCCTGTCTGATAATACCAATATCTCTGGTTTTTACTCATCTCTTCTGAATGCCAAGCACATTTACCCTCTATAATCATTTACTTGGCTGCCTGGAATCGTTAGTTGAAAATATTAGGTGTACGTAGTTAATTCTTCTCAATAAACTAAAGACTCCCATCTGGTAGAGTCTGTATCTTCTCTGTCTTCATATCCCATACAATACCCAGCAAAATGCTGGGCACATAGTAAGTATTACATAAATAATTGATGAATGACTAAAACAAACAAATAGACTGGAACAACATAAAAGGAGGACTGATTCCATAATCTCTTTGCCTTACTACTTGAATTACTGAATTATTTTAAAAATAGGATTTATTTTCAAGAATGAAACATAATAAGGATTTTATATTAATCTCACATTTCCACAGCCCACAACTCTAGATTCTCCTGATTTTGGACTCCAGGCTAACCATTTTATCAATGTTTAGGAGCATAGGAGCTGCCTAGTGCAGCAGAGTGGCATGAGGGCATGAGTTACATGTTGTGCATGACTGACTCTTTCCCATTCTTCCCCAGGTTTGTTAGAGTGCTGTGCAAGATGTCTGGTAGGGGCCCCATTTGCTTCCCTGGTGGCCACTGGATTGTGTTTCTTTGGGGTGGCACTATTCTGTGGCTGTGGACATGAAGCACTCACTGGCACAGAAAAACTCATTGAGACCTATTTCTCCAAAAACTACCAGGACTATGAGTATCTCATCAATGTGTAAGTATCTATCCTCCTACAGAGACCCATCTCTTTTCCCTTCTCTCCATCCTGGAACAACAGAATTCAACAATAGTACCTTTGTGACTAGTAGGGAATAGGGTTGGAGTGAGGCTGGATTAGAGTCTTTCCTCTGTGTTCATATTCCACCTGAACCACATCAGAAGCCCTAAAGGAGGGGAGAGTGCCAGATTCACAGAGAGAGTGGTCTGCCTGGCATTCCATCCCACCCACTCCTCACTTCCTCATCCTTGTTCTGTTTCTGCTGGATGTAGTTAATGTTGCTTCAGTTGACTCAGCAATGGTAGATAAGGAGAACCCAAGGGAGGCACAATTACTGGATAGAATGGGGTCACTGCTCTTAGTTTGACTCACTACTTGCATCTGTTCAGGCTTAGTACTGAGTTTCTCCTGCTCCTAGAGCAATTAGGCTACTGTTCCTTCATCTCTTTCCCTTTTTGTCTAGCTCCTCCCTCCTGTGAGGTAGCATCTCTGAAGGATCAGGTAAGAGTAGGGCCCTTGTTCTCTAGGTTGCAGGGTAAGCAAAGGGTGGGTGGAGGAGCCTGTGCTTCTGACCACCTGCTCCCTGTCTTCATTTCCTTCAATAAAGATGAAATGAAACCCTGGAACAGTGATTAGTGATTCCACTAAAGAACCTCTATCCTTGTTAATGTGCCCATGTAGATGTATACCTCACTCATGTGAGAAAAGACCTGGGTCCTCAATGCATATGAATGTCTGGTCTCTTTTGTCTATTAATGCAGGATCCATGCCTTCCAGTATGTCATCTATGGAACTGCCTCTTTCTTCTTCCTTTATGGAGCCCTCCTGCTGGCTGAGGGCTTCTACACCACCGGCGCAGTGAGGCAGATCTTTGGCGACTACAAGACCACCATCTGCGGCAAGGGCCTGAGTGCAACGGTAACAGGGGGCCAGAAGGGGAGGGGTTCCAGAGGCCAACATCAAGCTCATTCTTTGGAGCGGGTGTGTCATTGTTTGGGAAAATGGCTAGGACATCCCGACAAGGTGATCATCCTCAGGATTTTGTGACAATAACAAGGGGTGGGGGACAATTGGGCGTGAGTCTGTGGCCTCATCCCCACCCAAGACGAGGTCCTCTCTGGGGACTGGCTTTTGAGTGAGGAAGTGATGGCCACAGCCGAACGAGATGGTCAGGAAGAACGTGGTGCCTGGCTGGCTTAGTCTCACTTTTCATAGATTCCCTAGAAAATTTTATCTTGAAATGAAAATTGTGAGTTCTCTGAGATGCTTTGTATAATCAGACCATTTCTAAGCCATCTGTTGGTATCTCTTTACTCCCTTCTTAGCAGGGACCAGAAGAGTGGACCTGACTGTACAAGACTCTAAAATGCTCATGGAATTGAGTCCTAGACACCTGCTCTGAGAGGGAGAGTGGATCATAGAAATTAAATAATTGACTTCAAGGTGGAATGCATAATAAACTGGGATCTTACTCTGTTGGGGGTCCCAGAGTGAATTACAGTAGACCTGCATATTTAACATTTTGTCTCTGCCTGAGGGTTATCCATGCTTCTAGTAAGACATATATTGGTTTTCAGTCTCTAGAGTTGATCTTTCAGGGGCTGGGCTGGGATTATGGCTCAGTGGTAGAGTGCTTGCCTAAAAGTGCAAGGCCCTGGGTTCAATCTCCAGCATCAAAAAAAAATTTGCAGGGATGACGGAGAGCACTGAACTTGTATGGGTTGTGGTGATCTCATTGTGGCCAGCACTTAGCTTAGAAAGGTTTTTGTATCTAAAATTTAAATTTCCTATTGGCTTTGCTCAATGACTAGGGAACAAAAATCTTTTGACAAGGAACATTTTCTAAGCTCAGCCTAAGGCCTGATGGCACGACTTTCTTTCAAGATCTCTTCTGACTTCTTTATTCCTTATCTGCCAAAAAAAATTCCCTGAAGCCTCTCTAACCCAGGGATCCTCCTCACTCCAACCCCCACCCATTCCCCCTACCATCCCTCACATTTGGGGCCGGTTCTGTAGTAAATACTGCCAATGGCACATGACAGAGGTGCCTTGTTCACTAATTTCATTTGGGGGAGAGCCCTGGAATCTGGTTTCATTGGCTTATGCCACTCCAGGGTCTCCCAGTTTGTGTTTCAACATCTGCAGGCTGATGCTGGTTTCTAACCATTCCGTGTCAATTGTTTTAGTTTGTGGGCATCACATATGCCCTGACCGTTGTGTGGCTCCTGGTGTTTGCCTGCTCTGCTGTGCCTGTGTACATTTACTTCAATACATGGACTACCTGCCAGTCTATTGCCTTCCCCAGCAAGACCTCTGCCAGTATAGGCAGCCTCTGTGCTGATGCCAGAATGTATGGTGAGTTAGGGTATGGGTGTCTTAGCTCCCTTACCAACTATGGAAGCAACATGCACCTTTTACTTTTCTTAGTGTAAGGGGGTGGTGATTATGGGAAAAATATAAGATGATGAATGCCTGGGTCTTAGATTTTTAATCCCTTCCCACTGAAACCAGAGAGGTTTTTTTTCCCTGGGAAGGGTACTTGGAAGTGGTGGGAGTTTTCTTGGCTATTCATACTGCTGTGTTCTGATTGACTGCTGTTCCCAACCACAAAGCAGTACATTTCAATAACAAACAGAAGATTTCATAACTATTTGGTAGCACCTTTGCTGTTTTGTAAATCTCTAGAAAAGAGGACACTGACTGTTGGCAAGATACAACTTTAAAACCAGGATAATTAGAGAAGGCTGTGGGGGAAACTCTCCAATGTGGCCCCATAACTCTATGAAGCTTATCATGGTTGATTTGTGTATCTTCCTTAGGTGTTCTCCCATGGAATGCCTTCCCAGGCAAAGTTTGTGGCTCCAACCTTCTGTCCATCTGCAAAACAGCTGAGGTGAGTCATCCATTTGGTCTGTTTTGTAATAGAATGGCAAAATACCACAGAAATTCTATCGGTGGTCTTCAATTTTCAAGACTCAAGTTTCAGACTGGGGTTGTAGCTCAGCAGTAGAGCACTTGCCTAGCATGTGTGAGGCATTGGGCTTGATCCTTAGCACAACATCTAAATAAATAAAATAAAGGTATTGTGTCCATCTACAGCTGAAAATATTTTTTAAAAAGACTCAAGTTTCTCTTTGTTGGATTTTGAGTTAACAGATTGTCCTACAAAATATTGCCCAAGTGTGCTCAAACCAATGAGCACAGACTGTGAAAACAACTTTCCAAAATTCTCTCCCCTAAAAGAGAAATGTGCAGCTTTAGGTAAATAAAGAACTTAATAGCAGGGTTCCCCAAATGAAAATTTTCATTCTTTTAGTTAAAAACCTCATAAAAAGAATGGGCTGTGTATAGAGACACACATGGTTTCTATAAAACACTTTCAATTTGGAACTTCTTAATCTCTAATGAGAGGTAAAATAAGTACATTTGAAAAAGGAAAACACTACTGAGAATAGATATTATACACAAATGAGGCAGGGGAATAAAAATAAATCCTGGAGAAGAAGGCAGTAAACTATTTTTTTTTTCTTTTTTGGTACTGGGGATTGAACCCAGGGGTACTTTACCACTGAGCTATATTCCCAGCCCTCTTTATTTTATTTTTTTAAATTTTGAGACAGGGCCTCACTAAGTACTAAGTTGCTGAGGCTGGCCTTGATTTGTGATCTTCCTACGTCAACCTCCTAAATTGCTAGGATTACAGGTGTGTGCCACCATGCCTGACTTGTAAACTGTTTCTTTGAAGACAAAGTATTGACTTTAAATTTTGGAACCCTGGGTATAACTGCAGGGAATAAGTTGATTCTTTGGGAGCACTACCACTATTTTATGAGTCTTCTGTGTTCCTGGTGCTATGGTGTATGTTACAGATTGGGAGAAATGAAAAGGTAGTTAGAGATGCAGAATTAACACACAAGGACAATATCAACATGTTTGAAAAGCTGCATTTATAATTTATAGTGGAGCATGTTTTTTGTTGTTACAAGAAATAGTTTTTCCTCTTGGATTTTTCTGCAGTTCCAAATGACCTTCCACCTGTTTATTGCTGCATTTGTGGGGGCTGCAGCCACACTGGTTTCCCTGGTAAGTTGTTTTTGAATGATTTCACAAATAAATGGTCCTGGGATTGCTTGGGTATGATTATGCTAAAAGACAAGAAGATGACTCCTTTCAAACACAAAATGCTGGAGAGAAGCTGCTGGAAGATATAATAAGATACAGGGCAATATATTTCTCCTTTGGGTTGGCAAGGCAGAAATACTTCAGGAATTAGATGGGAAGAAGGAAAGTGGCATTGAGAAAAGGGAAGGTAAGAGATTCATAGTCATGAGTGATAGTTTAGGGCATTTACAAACCATGTAATATTGCCAAGTGCATTGCAGTGAAAAATTATAGTTAAGTCTCAACACAGCCTAGTCCTACTGTTGATAAGAACACTGAAACATTGCTAAACATGATTTGTTGTAGCTTAGGATTCCATGTACTATAAATATGAATCCATTTTGAACTACCTCCAATGGATTTGGCTACTCTCATGGAAATACTGGAAGGACTTCCTAACATTATTAGAATTGCAATTCTAAAGGAAGGACTGTATAGAGGGAAAAGAGGAGTGGGAGGGGTGGGGGGAAGGGAAAAAATAACAGAATGAATCAAACAACATTACCCTATGTAAATTTATGATTACACAAATGGTATGCCTTTACTCCATGTACAGAGAAACAACATGTATCCCATTTGTTTACAATAAAAAATAAACAAATAAAATAAAGGCATTCTCAAAATGCATTCTGCTGTCATGTATAAAATAAAGGCAGGCAAAAAAAAAAAAGAATTGCAATTCTATGTTCCAGGTCTTGCCCATAGTGTTACAGCACAGTATTAAATGAAGTGTGCTCATTGTGCAGATTAAAAGCATAAGACACTAAGGGCTGAAGTGATTTACTGGAAGTCATTTAATAAACAGTGAACAGAAAAGAATGAGATCATAGAATCCTCCTATTGTTGAGGCTATTATACAAAGTCAACTAATTTCTTACTTTGTAAAATAAAGCAAAGCATTCGGCAGGGTAGGGCTATGTCGTATGGTGTGCCTGTGTGTCTACACCAAGTACCCTATGACTACAAGTCAGTCTGATGTGTGGATGTGGCAGAAGCCATGTATTGTTCAGTTCCTTGAGGAAAACTCAATACTAGGCCGAGCATACGTGTGACATAAATCCTTATTGATTCAACTCTCTGGGACTGGGCCATTGGAAGGAAATGTCTCAGGGAGGATTTCTAGTCAGCATGTAGAGAGAAGCCTGGGCTGTGCTATTTTATGAAGAGCAGGATTTTCCCCTTTATTCAGTTATGATTTCATTTCTCCCCTTCCTCACTCCCGAAAGGATTTGAGGAGGGAGAGCTTCCTTGTCTACTATCACTCATAATTTCTCCTCTGTTCCTTACAGCTCACCTTCATGATTGCTGCCACTTACAACTTCGCTGTCCTTAAACTCATGGGCCGAGGCACCAAGTTCTGACGTTCCATAAAAATCCCCCTTTGTCTAATAGCAAGGCTCTAACCACACAGCCAACAATGCTGCGTCTCCCATCTTAACTCTGCCTTTGCCACTGACTGGCCCTCTTCTTACTTGATGAGTGTAACAAGATAGGAGGGTCTTGCAGTGATTAATGTCTCACTGTGGACTCTCCCTCTCATGGACCTCTTTTAGTCATTTTCCTCCACAGCTGATTCCTGCGAGAAATGGGAAATGCCCGAGAAGGTGACTCCCCAACTGCAAGTCACAAGGAATGGAGGCTCGAATTCAATTTCTGTGTAACTCCTGAGGATCAGTCAGAGCTTTCTTCTCAAAGGGCACTTCCACTGATGGAAACAAAGTGGAAAGAAAGATGCTCAGGTAGAGAGAAGGAATGTCCTTGGTCCCCTTGCCATCTAGAAGAGCCAAATATATTCTCCTTGTGTATAAAACAGGAAACTCACTCCTGTCTCCCTGTTACCACTGATGATAGAAGAAAAAAACAGCAAAACAATAAGAGCGTTTGCCCAAATCTGCCTGTTGCAGCTGGGAGAAGGGGGTCAAAGCAAGGATCTTTCACCCTAGAAAGAGAGCACTGACCCTGATGGTGATGAACTCTTGAAGCCTTAACTCAGCCAACCTTACTTATAGCATAAGGGAGCGTAGTGACTGTGTAGACAAAGGGGGCATCTGACCTTACACCTCATTAGGAAGAGAAACAGGGTGTTGTTGGCATCTTCGCACTCCTTTGTCCTTGATAACAGCTACCATGGCAACCCTGTGGTTTCCAAGGAGCTGAGAATAGAAAGAAACTAGCTTATGGAAAAAAGACTGGCCCAAGGAGCAGCAGTTGCTGTTGGCTAATGGTGTAATTCAAGATGGCCCTCTGGTAGACACAGGATAGATAACTATTTGGATAGCATGTCTTTTTTCTGTTAATTAGTTGTGTACTCTGGCCTCTGTCATATCTTCACAATGGTGCTCTTTTCATGGGGTTTATCCATTCAGTCATAGTAGATGATTTGAAGATCTTGATTTGTTTCAGAATGATGCACATTTCACAGTTTCTGATTTGCTTATCACTTGTTTGGGGTTGTATCTGAAAGGGTTGAAGAATGATTCTTGGATTATAATTCCTTTAGAAAGAAAAATTGAAGAGTAAGCATAACAAATGATATTTACAATTGGCTAGTTGCTTGATTCGGTTGGAATTTTCTACAAGTATTTTTCCATTTGCAGAAACAGATCTGATGAATCTGAACCTCAATTTGAATAACCTGTTTGATTGTTCTTTCTAGCTAATGGGAGATGATTTTACTTAGCAATGTTATCTTGGTGTGTTAAGAGTTAGGTTTAACATAGAGGTTATTTTCTTCTGGTATAGATCACATAACAGAATGTACCAGCTGCCCTCTATTCAGTTGGTAAGCTTCCATGGAAAAGGACAGACAGAAAAAGTTTAAACCTGAATAGCTTCCAGATTTTAGTCATTTCCTGCTTTTGTTAACTTTGGGTAGAGAAACTTATCTGATTCGTCATTATTGAAAGGACAGTTTCCACTGTAGCTCTTTTGTTGTAAAGAGTTATGTTGCTCTTTTCCCCAAAAGTCGTTTCAGCAATGTTTAAGGAGATTGAAGATCTTTACAAAAAGACACTTGATACTTGTTTTCAGACCAGTATACAAGATAAGCTTCCAGGCTGCATACAGGTAGGAGAGGGAAAAGGTTCTGTAAGAAACCAATCAAGATCAAGGGAAGTGAAGTAATCTGTACCTTGTGTTTTATTTTGATTTAATAACATAAGTAACCAACCATCCCCTGAAAACCTCACATGCATACATACACACATGTACACACACAAAGAGAGTTAACTGAAAGTGTTTCCTTCATTTCTGATATAGAATTTCAATTTTAACACACATAAAGAATAAACTTTTAGAAACTTATCTTACAAAATGTATTTTATAAAATTAAAGAAAATAAAATTAAGAATGTTCTCAATCAAACATTGTGTCCTTTCAGTGAATTATTCTGTTTGATCTCATGATAGAAACGTAAGAATTATACCTTGTTGAAGAAGTTCATTTTTTCAGGTAACCTAAGTAATTCTCAAATGACTTCTCTGAAATAATAGTAGATAAATAGATCACTTCTATTTTTATAGCTGGAGACACTAAGAAATAGAGGCAAAGGAATTGTCTCAAAGAAATCAAGTAAGCACCCCACTGTACAGTCCAGCTGCCCCTGTCTGCAGCCTGAGCCCCATGCCCTGTGTTTGCCCCTCTGACAGGCTCCTGACATGGCCAATGGGCATGCGTGCCCAGTGATGCTGGCTGTGCAGTTGCAAACCAGGTACACACAAGTAGGCACCAATGACCTTTACCACCCTGCCCAGAAGGGACCACAAGAGTGAATGAAGCAGAGAGGCAGGACCTGTGAGGGTGTATTGGCTGCTTTGGTCTCCAATAGACAGTGTATCAGAGCATGTATGAATCTACTGCAAATGGGTGGCTCTAGAATTCACATGCAGGAATTCTCACCCCCAAGTGATGGTAGTAATAGGTGGAAATGTGGGGCTCCCTCTCCAGTGGGATTACTGTCCTGTGAAAGAAGCTTCCAGAGCTGCCTGGTCCTTCAATCTCTCCTGCCATCTGAGAATATCAAGACCACAGCATCTTTGAGGAGCAGGCCCCAACCAGACACTGGGCGTACCTCTGCCAGCACCTTGATTTGGATTTCCCAGATTTCAGAAATAATAAATAAATTTCTGTTGTTTATAAAAAAATAAGTATACTTGTAGAGCTTGGGCTAAAACTCGGGTCTTGATACCAATTCATTGCCTATTTAAAGGTTTCTTCTCTCTTTGAAGTTGGGTTTCAGAGTGTTCTGCTAATTCAAATAGGGTTACATCTTCACTGTTCTAGTGGTGCTCCAGCCCCTGATGTGTATAGAATTAAATTATTACCTTTACTTTAAATTGTTTGGCTATTTCAATAATGATAGTGTGGTGCTTCATACATGACTCATATTTAGTTTTATCTGGAAACTACTAGATGAAAGGTTTGAAGCTTTTTAAAAGAGGTGGGCCTTCAGCTATCTTGCCCAGGCCAACTTTGAACTCCCTAGACTCAAGCAGCCTCCCAAATAGCTGGCACTGCAGGTGTGGGCTACCATGAGCAGCTTAAAAAGTTTAATGTTTACAGGGCAGAGCAGATATGTCAAGGGCAATGTAAACATAAACAGGATATGGCAGGGAAGTATTAAAATAAATTAGTGGCAACCACTTCCCTGGACGGCTTAGCCCCCTAGTTCACCTGACAGCATTAATGCCCTGTCACAACCCTAGGTTAAAATTTGGCACATTTGACCAGTCTAAGGAAAGCTAACTTCAAATTGCTGTAGATTCATTGCTCCATAGCTGTAGATGGCAAAGAACATTATGGATGAGAATGGAGACTTTAGCTGGAGGCAACAAGTCAAAGTCATCAGTTAAGGAGCTCTGTTCAAAGGTAGTTTCAAAGTAAACTGATTTCTGCTTACCACAATATTCTGCAAGTGAGTCTGGTTGAATGACTTTAAGACAAAAAAGAATAAAAATATGACAAGGACTTATTTTTAGACACTGGCAAACAAGGGCACAGCACCATATTTTGGAGAATTGATTCAGGGTGCTACAGAATGGATGTATTTTTGCCTTAGAGGAGCTGAAAGCCAGTTCCCAAGAAAGCTGTGTTTTCCATCTGCCCTTATTTGGCTCTGCCCTCTGGGATGGGTCTATAGATGGAGTTTCCAGACTCTCAGAAGCTGAGAGCATCTCCAGTCTATCAATTGAGCTCATTGTTCATAGCTCTCCCACACACCATAAACCTCCTTTCTCAGAAATGAAAGAGCTCTCTTTGTGCTTAGATCAGCCAAAGATCAAGATGCAGCAGTATAAACAAGAAACATTTTCTTACAGCGTCAGTTGTATGGCTTTTCCAATTTTCAGGGTCAGTACTGAGTGCAGTTATGCAGTGCATGAAAACTGCACTTTGTCCAAAGCAATATTCAGTCATTCATTCATTATTGTATGCATTTATTGAACACATACTAAGCTTTGTGATAAACCCTGGGAAGTTCACATTTAGGACTATAGGTAGAAAGGTGATGGAGACATGATCTTATACTCAGGGATCTTTCTCAGCTTCATCCACAGTGGAAAGGTCTCCCAGGGTGGATAGAGCAGAGGCAGGGAGCATACAAAAAGGAATCTGATTGGCTGACTACAGTGGGCATCTGATTTTTCCCCTTAGTATGTGGGAGAGGTGGTGGTGAAGGGTCATGACTTCAAGTGGCTCTAGTTTTCTAAGGCCCTGATAAAAACAAAACACCAATTTAGAACCCTAAAATCTTGTGACTTGCTCTCTCCCTGTTACCCTGCTCCTTGCCTTACATGTGACAGCATTTGTGAACACCCTGTCACAATGCATGTGCTTGCTTCTACCCACTCGGTCATTTGAGGAGTCAGAGGGCACATGGATCAGGATTTGTATAAACACAAGCTATTCAGCCTGACTTTTCCTCCCCACCAAGGCTAAATCTCAGAAGCCAAGGAAGGGAAATATAAGATACAATGTCCTTTACCCTTTGAATTTCCTTACAGAATACAGAATTTCCTTATCGTGAATACATATAGTGTGTCTATTTTGACATTAATAGCTTCATGAAATCTGTAACAAATGGAAAAAATATCCATTCTGATATCTAAAAAAAAGGCTGTACTTGGGTTTTTTTTTTTTTTTTCTGTACCAGAGATTGAACCCAGGGCACTTAACCACTGAACCACATCACCAGCCCTTTTTAGTTTTTTGTTTTGACACAGGGTCTCGCTAAGTTGCTTAGGGCCTCACTAAGTTGCTGAGACTGGCTTTGAACTTGGCAATCTTCCTGCCTCAGTCCCCTAAGTTACTGTTACAGGTGTGTGCCACTGTGCGTGGCATGGCCTTTTCCTACGTCAATAAACAGGTAAGGAATTCAAGTCAACATCCATAAATTGGGAAACATTTTCCTTGTTCACTCGATTGCTTTGAACCAAACAGCCATACTCTGCATTATTTCCATTGTTCCACAAACATTGCTATTTTTATGCTTCTGTTCTGCTACTCCTTAAATTGATCTACTTTATTTCAAAGGAAAGAATAAGATAAACTAATAAATAATTATGGATTAAAAAATAATCCAACTTTAGCATTTTATTGAAACTTTTGACATATTTATTAAACAAATCCTTTTGCCAAGTGTTATGCTGGATATTTATAAAACAGAAGTGAATTAAACCAACACAGTCTCAACTCTCATGGAGCTCAATGAAAGACAAAGAGGGTTACAAATGGAGATAGGAAGCATGGAAAATAATGAGACTATCCTTTGAAAAAGATAAAATCAGGGAGAAATTTGTGTAGTTCCAAAAGAAACAAAGTGTCACATAAAAGAAGACATAGATAGGCAAGTGTGTATCTAGGGAAAGAGGCCTATGCTATGATATTTAAAGTTGAGTGTGTTTAGTAACATTGGACAATTTTGCTTACCCACATGGAAAGTAACCTAGTTCTGGTTCCATCTAGCTACACTGATATTGTGTATATTATGTGAAACTCTTATCTTCCAAACATCAAAAGGGAATACCACAACCCTGGATTCTGAGGGTTGCAATATTGAAACCAAACAAGCTAACTGATATATGAAAGCTTATAGTTGGTTTTAATTCTAATTGACATCTTCAAAAATTCTTAAAATTAAAACCAGGGAAACCAGGTCAGGTGCAGTGGGGTAATCCCAGCAACTCGGGAGGCAGAGGTAGAAGGATCCAAAGTTTGAGGCCAGCCTCAGCAATTTAGGGAGTCCCTAAGCAATTTAATGATATCCTCTCTGAACATAAAACATAAAAGGGCTAGGGATGTGGCTCAGTGCCCCCTGGGTTCAATCCCCATTATAATTAGTTAATTAATTAATTAATGGACAACAGCCAGGCGTAGGGGTGCACAATTATAAACCCAGCTACTAGAGAGGCTGATGCAGGAGGATCACATGTTAGAGGCCAACCTGAGCAATTTAGCAAGAACCTGTCCCAAAATAAAAAATAAAAAGGGTTGGGAATGTAGTTCAGTGGCAGAGCGCTTACTTAGCCTGTGTGAAGCCCTGTGATCCATCCTCAGTACCAAAAAGAAGGAGAAGATGAAGAAGATATATTAGTTATAAGAATTATTCTATATGCAGTTGATATATTATTATAAGGTGGAAGTGGTTAGTGAAGAAATGGCTCAGATAATTATTTCTAGAAAGAAAGCCTACATATCAACATTTTTAAAAACAAGTTTGTCATTTTTCAGTAGATGTTTCTAATTCCTTATTTGTGAATAGTGTAAATAATTCCATGGAGCAAGTTCCTCCAGATTTATTCTGCATCTAGTTTATCTGGGAGAATACAAATAAATTACATTACTCAAAGCCATGTGGTATATGTGTGTTCACTGAATTTGTGTGTGTGTTGTTCTCATTGTGTGTTTGTTTTTAGTAGCTGAAGTGGTTTCAGCCACTTTAAAATATCTTTCAGGTTTAAATATTTTTAGACATACTTCAAGACATAGGGTTTTGATGACCTATTTGTCTTGGTATTAAAGAAGACCCAAAATATATAAATCTTGACCCAGTCCATAGGCAGTCACCTCAAACAAAAGTATTCCACAAAGTACTTTGCAAATATCATCTTATTTCATATCAGTTCTGGAAGGAAGCAGCAGCAGCATGCTGGAGCATGAGCTCTTAATGTTCACATCAGTTTACATGAGAGAAGGTTGATCCTATCACAGCTCACCTGATTAACAACTGTACAGATACACTGCATTCAGGTGTTTGTCAGGGAGCAAAATTGCAGGGATTGTAGCTTGGTACCTACCAAAAACTCCACTGAGAGAGGCAGTAGTTAAGGAGGACGAAAGGAAGTGTAGTCAATGAATTCCCCAATCAATGTTATTTCATATTGTTTGACACTATTAAAGTAAAACATGATGGACTCCCACCTCCTCCGCCATGCCTTTGCTGCCTAAAGTGTGGTCTGATGGCAAGCAGCATCAGGATAATCTGGGAGCTGGTTGGAAATGCAGAATCTCAGATACTAATCTACAACTGCTGGAATAGAAACTGTACTTTAACAAGATCCAGGGTAATTTGTATACACATTAAATTTTGAGAAGACCTGCTGAGTATAATTACTCTAAAATATATTAAAATGTACAACACACTAATGTTTGCAATATTAACATTATATTCATGTGCTTCTGTACTAATATACTAAATGCATTATAAACAATGCAAAATAGAACATTTAAAATGAGAAATATGAAATAGTACTTTAAAATAGATTTTCTTTTATTTGATAGTATACAAAATTTATCTCTTATTTGAAACATGCTATTATTAATATTTTAGTGTGAATAATGTGATTGAATATGTTTCATTATTTTTGAAATCACGTTTTAACATTCTGGAACACTGAGTTCAGTTTAACCTGACAATTGACTTGAACAGATGTCATAGCTGACAATGATGCTTTACAAAGATCTATGGATCTAAATGGACACAGAATGCCATTGGTAGTGCTCAATAAATTGTGCTACTAAATTTTCTCACTACACAATTATGGAGACATTTTTGTTGAAATTTGGTTTATTAAATTTCCAGTCTCCCTAACATCATTTGGTGGCCCTTGTAAACTAAAATATTTTTTACAAATGAGTTCACGCTATTGGAGTAGACAGTTTTAGGAATTTAAAAACGTTCTGTTACTTTTTTTCTTCGAAGTTGGGCAAACAGTTGACACAGATTTCAGTAACAAAATCACAGGATGATGCAAACACTTCCAAACATCTGTCTTCAAATGCTCTTCATGGCATGCTTCCTTTGAAAGGCACTTTTCTCACTCATTGTAAAAACAAAACAAAACAAAACAAAAATTATCTTTCCTTGATGAATAGAGTGAAGACACCAGAGTTAATTTTTATATTTTATATTAATAAAACAATTTTTCTTATTTTAAGATTAAAAATTAATAGAAAAAGTTTCTAATGGATCATGTTGCAATCTGCATACAGTACACATTCCACATTAGCAACAATACTGTGTAGCAGTTTTTCCAAACCATTTTGAGTACAAAAAAATGGTAAGTCGATCACTTACCACTTACGGCAGGCCTCTACCACAATAGTGATTTTACTTCTAAGAATCCATTGGTTGGGAAAATGTTTAAAATCTACAATCAATTTTGTAACATTCTTCAAAACTTTTTCTGACAGGAAATTTCGAACCCACACAAAAGTAAATAGAACCTCATGTAACCATCACTCAGCTTCAGTAATGATAAGTATTCAGCAGCACTTTAAAATGAGTTTGTATTTTATTGCGGCTCATACATATGAGGATTTGTTCTACTGACTATCTTTGATGTTTGATGGATATGAGGATTCCTTGCAAAAATGCCTTCATTTTCTAACCTGTCCATAAGAAGACAGGGCATCAAAGGTTGGCAATTTTTTTTTTATTTAGACATCAGATATTTTCCTGATTTAAGCCAGATCAACAGGTAGCAACATATTTGAATGGCTCCATAATGGCCTCCATGGAATTATTTTTACTGAATTTCTTTGCTTTGTGATATTAATGTAGTACATTAAAGGTGTGTGTGTGTGTGTGTGTGTGTGTGTGTGTGTGTGTGTTACTGGAGATTGAGCCAAGGCCTCACACGTGCTAGGCAAGTGCTATACAATGGTGCTACATCCCCAGCCCTTTTTATTCTTTTTGAGACAGGGTCTCCCTAAGTTGCCCAGGCAGGCCTCAAACTTGTGATCTTTCTGCCTCAGCCTCCCACGTAGCTGGGATTACTGGTGTGTGCCCTTATACCCAGTTTTAACGGGTGTTTTAAAAAGCAGTCCTAGCTGGGGATATGGCTCAGTTGGTAGAGTGCCTGCCTTGCAAGCACATAGGCCCTGGGTTCAATCCCCAACACTGCCAAAAAAAAATAAAATAGAAAGCAGTCCTACACAACAGTGGCTATGTTTACTATGGGCATGTTTTGTGGGTCATTCATTATACTATACATTTCCAGAAATTCAGCTACAGGGGAGACATTTCTCTTCAGTCTCAGTACCAAAATAGTTGTGCTTTATTTGAGTGGTAGAGTAAGACTGTGTCAATATGATTACTGATATAGCTATGTTTTGTAACTTTTGCAGTGTGGAAACACATTCTTCACCTTAATTTAATCTGTTTCTGAGTTGTTAGTTCCAAAACAATCTCTTGCTTTGTTGGGTTCTTTTTCTTTTTCTTTCTACTATCATTTCTGTGGTGGTACACAGGGTGGTCAGCATTGAAAGAAGAAGAAAGAAAATAGTTTGAGGTCTGTTTTATTCCCTGGGTCTCTCTTCAAATTTTAGAATTCAAAAACCCTTAAATGTTTCGGTCTGCAAGTTAATAGATGGATTCAAGTATGATGAAATAACATCTTCTTTTCACTGACCAGGGTATATTTGATACTCCAACCCTAATAAGAATTCCAGGTTCTTTGCTCATTTTAACACTTCAATGTGAAAGAGACCCCTGTCTGGCAAACTTCTAGAAATAGCTACAAATATGAATTCAAATGACTGACAGCATGCCCAAAACCTTTACTTCCACAGGTGAGGAAGGCTTTTTAAAAGTTTTATACATGACAACAGAATTTATTTTGGCACCAAATAATTTATTTTCACACAAATAATTTTGGTATGGAATATAATTTATTCTTATTCAGTCCCCAGTCCTTCCTTTTACCTTCCCCTCATTCCTCCCCTATACCTTTCCCTCTACTGATCTTTCTGCTATTTACTTATAGTTATTTTTTAATTATGTTATGGGGCACAACTTAAGAACAGACCAATCACCGCTGAGAAGTCCAAATTTGAGAGTCTTTATTAGCCAGTCAGCTGACTCTCTCACACAATGTCCCAAAATTGGCTATTGGGAGAACAACCCCGACCATAGAGTTGCAGGGGATTTTATACCATAAATCAGTACATCAATCATAAGTGACTGATACTATGATTTAAAATTACAAACTAAAATCATAGGATCTGAAATCATTAGCGGAGGGGGAAGTGGGTCAAAATGACCTTACTTAGGTACAAACTAAAGAATGGTTACTAACATCTAAACAATCACTGTTGACATCACCGTTAACATGGTGCATTGTTTAGGGAAGTAGGAATCAAAAGAGACAATTTTTCATTATACGAGAATTGCCATTTTGTCATTTTGTATTGCCAAACAAGTCATGCTAAGCAACTGTTGATGGGCACAGAGGCGGGGCGTTCCCATGGGAGAAGCATTTCCTACATAACATGGGGTCTCAAGGTAAAATGGAGTCTTGTTTAGTCATTAACCATAGAGCCTGACCTATAACATTTCCATGGAGTCAAATATGTCAACCCATCACAATTAGTGTCTTATGGGTGTACATTGTGTAGAAATTCACTGTGATATATTTATATGTACACAGGAAAGTTATGTCAGATTCATTCCACTGTCTTTCCTAATCCTATCCCTTCCCCCTTCCCTTCATTCCCCTTTGTCTACTCCATTTTGACACTGTTCATTACCTTTTTCCCACAGTAAAAGCCTTCGATAGGTAATTCTTAGAGTTGTTTTCAACATCCTGGGGTATCTCCAATTGTTTTAAGGAGTATCAGAAAAATTATGTGAATAAGATTTTAATGCAGTTAAATTTTGAAATTCATGTCATATATTTTTAGTTTATTTTAGGTTATCTAAAATAAGTGATAATTTTTAATTCTAAAATATGAGGATTATTGTTTATTTAGTTATTTATTTTTGTGATACTAGGTATTGAACTCAGGGCCTCATGCATACTTGGCAAGTGCTCTACCACTGAGCTGCATGTTGAGCTGATTATTGCTTTAAAGCAGGGTTACCATACATGGATCCATTATAGGCTCTGCCTCAGTCATTCTCCCCAATTAAGTACAATGATGTCTCCAGTACTGGATTTTACTGTGTCTATTTGCTACTCATGACCCCTACACCACAAAGCTCCAGCATTCTGTTCTCCAAGCCTGAGTATCCACTTAGGATTATCTCTATTTCAAGTCATTACCACACTTATTGCTCCAGTCCCCTACTAGGATTTTGTTCAGACTTATCTTTACCAGTTGATTCCACCGTGTTTCCAGGTATCCTATTCCTGTTAAGTAATGACAGTATTCCAAATAACCACTGCTAACCTGTCTGAAACTCTATATCATTGTTTACTGCCAGGCCCAGCTTCTACACTGGGTGTGACTAAATTATTGTTTCATAAGAAGATCCTGAGATATGACTGAAAACCTGGAAATAAATAGCAATAAGCACATATGACTTCTACTATGTACCAACATTATTAATACTTTGCAGATTTTGACTCAAGCTTTTCATAATAATTCTATTATTATTATTATTATTCCAATTTTAAAGATGAAGAAACAGGCAGAGATAGGTTAAGTGTATCACCTCAAATTATAAGTCAAGAAGTGATGGGACTATAATTTAAACCTAGGTAGTCTGATTCTAGAGTCTCTGCACTTAAACACTGCTCAATGGTTTTTTCTGTATAGGAAGCATCTTATTGTGGGGAGCAGGGCTTTAAAATAAAACATTTCATGAAACAAAACAGTCCTGTTTGTCCTGGGAGAGAGTAATATCAAGCATAAAATGAGATTAATGAGAACAGAATGCTGAAGGATAGAACAAGCTAATCAGAACTTGGAACACTCAGTCCACATCATGAAGAATACCATTTCATAAATGCTACCATGCAAATTATGTAGCCACTAAGTGCAGAGCAAGTTATATTAAAAAAAAAAAGAACTAAAAAATACATACTACACAAACACCAGCAGATAATTGACACGGATACCAGCATGTTTAAGAACTATATTAAATACAATAAAGTGGGTGCTTGGGGTGGAAGAAGGAAATGCAAATAGGGATCATGGAGGAGGAGGAGGAAGAGAAGAACAATGCCAATGACAGGAGACCTTACCCAGAATGATGACAAAAATTTACTAAGAACTCAGGAATATGATCAACTCAATTCTGAGCAACCTGAGTTTAGTTCCAAATCAAACAACAACAACAACAAAATGATTTGCCTGGAATGATATCCTTTACTTTTGAGTGCATATTTTTCTGATTGGAAATATAATATTTCTGATACATTGCAAGTGTAAAAAGGATAGAATTCTAGGGAGTGACTGTGTAAGAATGAATTCAGACAGAGCCTTTGCTTTACTGGAAAATGACTAGGTTGTTCTTTGCCTCTGCTTTTCTTTGTAGTTCAATGTGAAAATAAACTCATAATTTAAAAATGTTTTTATTAGTGACATATATAATATTGGGGGTCATTTTGACATAATCATATGTGCATGGAATATAATCTGTTCCACCTCAGTCACCAGTACTTCCTCTTTCCTTCCCCTCTTCCCTCCCACTGTTCCCCTTACTCTGCTCTACTGATTTTCCTTCTATTTATTTATAATTTTTTAAAATTGGTGCTTTATAGATATGCAAAAAGGTGGAATTCACTGTGGTGTATTCCTATATCTAGATAGCATAATTTGGTCAATTTCCTTCTGCAGTTCCTCCCTTTTCCTATCCCTCTTCCCTCTCCCTCAATCCTCTTCCTCTACTCCATTGATCTCCCTTTTATTTTCATGGGATCCTCCCATTTTCCCCTTACTTTGATCTAGCTTCTGCATATGAGAGAAAACATTGACCCTTGAGTTTCTGAGTCTAGCTTATTTCACTTAGCATGATGTTCTTCAGTTACACCCATTTACAGGAAAATGCCATAATTTCATTCTTCTTTATGACTGAGTAAAACTCCATGGTGTATATGTACCTCATTTTCTCCATCCATTTGTCTACTGACTGGCACCTGGGCTGGTTCATTAACTTGGCTATTTTCTGAAGTGTGTGACAGGTTACTTTTTAACAACTTTATGAATATATGTGATTTACACAAAATTGACCCACTTGAAGTGTAAAATTCAGGGATTTATAGACTCATAGAGTTGTGCAACCATCACCACAATCAATTCAAAAATTTTTTCATCATCCCCAAAGAAACTCTATACCCACTAGCAGTCACTCCCCATTCTCTTATTTCCACCCTTTCAGTTCCAGGCAACCACTAATCTACTTTCTGTTTCTGTGAATTTGTCTATTCTGAGCAGTTCATATAAATAGCACCCGACAATAAGCGGTCTTTTGTGACTGGCTACTTTCCCTTAGCATAATATTTTTTAGGCTTATCCTTGTCATAGCATCTGTCAGTCCTTTTTTCCTTTTATTGCCAAGTAATACATATTCCATCTTCTGAATAATATACATTATGTCATATGGGTATGCCACGTTTTGTTTGTCTATTCTTCAGTTAATGTACATTTGGGGTTTTCCCACTTCTTTGCTATTATGAATATTGCTGCAATAAACCTTAATGCATATGTTTTTGTGAGAAAATTTTTTCAATTCTCTTGGATACATACCTAAGAGTAGAATCACTAAGGCATATGTCAATTTCGTTTAACTTATTTTGGAGTGGGTACAGGGGTTAGTCACATCCCCAGCCCTTTTTATTTTTTTTTCTTGAGACAGCATCTCCCTGAGTTGCTTAGAGCTTCACTAAATTGCTAAATTGCTAAATTAGAGCTTCACTAAATTCACTAAATTGTAAGGTCTATTTATGGACTCCCAAGTCTATTCTATTAATCTATATGTTTATTTTTACATAATCACTAAAATATCTTGCCTACTGTAGCTTTGTAGCAAATTTTGAAATTAAGAAGCTAGTTCTCAAGTTTTGTTCTTTTTCAAGATTATTTTAGCTATTCTGGGTTCTTTGCATTTCTATATTGATTTCAATATCAGCTTATGAATCTTTTCAAAAAAAGATAGCTGGTATTTTGCTAAGGATTTTGGTGATTCTGTAGATCAATTTGGGAAGTATTTCCATCTAATTATTGAGACTTCCAATTCATGAGCACAGGATGTTTTTCCATTTGTTTAGGTTTTCTTTAATTTCTTTCAATAATTTTGTCATTTTTAGTATACAAATCTTAACTTTTTCTTAAATTTATGTTTAAGTATTGTTTTCTTTTGGATTCTTAATTTCCATTTTAGATTGCTCTTTGTCAGAGTATAGAAATATGCATGATTTTATGTGTTGATCTTATATTCTGCAACTTTTAAAAATTTACTTGCTATAATAGATTAGAATTTTGTGGGGGTTTTTTGTTTCCTTCTTCTTTTTCTTCTTCTTCTTCTTCTTTTTTTCAGTCCTAGAGATCAAACCCAGAGCAAGTACATCCACATCACCAGTCTTGTGATTTTCTTTAGAATTTTTATATTTAATGTCATCTGTGAATAAAAATAATCCTACATTTTACTTTCCAATTTGGATGCCTTTTTATTGCTCTTGCCTAATCACATTGGTTAGAATTTTTATTACAATATGGAATAAAACTGGAGAGAGCAGACATCTTGTCTTTATCATAGGAGGAAGCTTTCAGTCTTTGGTGGTTAAGTATAATGTTGACTGTAGACTTATAATTGATGCATTTATCTAGTTAAGGAATTTACCAGTATTCCTGGATTGTTGAATTTTTTTAATCATGAAAGGGTGTTCAATTTTATCATTTGTTAAGATGTCGATATGTTTTATCCCTTTATCCTATTAATATACTGTATCACATTGACTGATTTTCAGAAATGAACCAGATTTGCATTCCTGGTATAAATTCTATTTCTTCATGGTGTAGGATGTTTTATGTTGCTTGACTCAGTTTTCTAATATTTTCCCAAAGATGTCTGTGTCTGTATTTATAAGGACTATTGGCCTCTGTTTTCTCATGTTTCTTTATCAGACTTTGCTGTAAGAGTAGTACTGGCCTCACATAATAAGTTGGGAAGTGCCTCTCCTCTATTTTGAGGAGGATTTATGAATTATTGGTATTAGTCCTTAAAAAATCAGTGTAATTCAGTAGTGATGCCTTCTGTTCCTGAGAATTCTTTTTGGTAAGTTTTTTTGGTTTTGGTTTGGTTTATGGAATGTGGATTAAACCCAGGGGTGCTCAACCACTGAGCTACATTCCCAGCCCTTTTTATTTTTTATTTATTATTTTTTTAGACAGGATTCAGCTAAGTTTCTTGGGGCCTCACTAGGTTGATGATGCTGCTTTGACCTGGGATCCTCCTGCCTGTGTCTATAGCCACTGGAATTACAGGCCTGTGCCACTTGGTAAATTTTTAAGTTAGTAATTCAGTCTCTTAGATGCTCTATCTCTTTAGTTAGTTTTGGTTATGTGTACCTCTATAGGAATTTCATCTAAATTATCAAATTTGTTTACCTAGAGTTGTTAATAGTTTCAGATTTATTTACCTAGAGTTGTTCATAGTTTCTTCTATAATCTTTTAATAAGAAACAATTTAAGGTGATCTTTCATTCTTATGTTTGTAAGCTGAGTCATCTTTCTTTTCGTTAGGCCTAGCTAAAATTCTGTCAATTTTGTTCTTTTCAAAGAACCAGCTATTGAATTCATTGATTTTATCTACTGTTTTTCTATTCTCTCTTTCATTTACTTGCACTCTAATTTTTGTTATTTTCTTCCTTCTGCTGGTTTTGTTTATTTCCTGTTTTTCTCTTCCCAATAGTTACATGCTAATTTTGCTATTTGTTTCTTTCTGCAAGGTATGTATTTTACCTTTTTCTGTGGGGGGTTACTAGGAATTGAACTCGGGCGCACTAGGCCACTGTGCCACATCCCCAATCCTATTTTGTATTTTATTTAGAGCCAGGGTCTCACTGAGTTGCTTAATGCCTCACTAAATTGCTGAGGCTGGCTTTGAACTCATGATCCTCCTGTCTTCACCTCCAGAGTCATTGGGATTACAGCATGCTCCACTGCACCTGGCTATATTTAATCTTCTTTTTTCTTTTTTTACATTTTTTTCTTTGGTACTGGGGATTGAACCCAAGGGTGCTCTACCACTGAGTCACATCTTCCACCCTTTTTTATTTTTTATTTTGAGACAGGGTCTCTATTTTGCTTAGGTCTCACTATGTTGTTGAAGCTGGCCTTGATTTTGTGATCCTTCTATCTAAGCCTCTAGTTGCTAGGTTTACAGGAATGTGCCACTGTGCTTGACCTTTTTCTACTTTCTTAAGATGAAAGGTTTGCTTGTGGATTTGAATCATTCTATTTTTAAAATTTCATTTATTTATTTATTTAATGTGGTACTAGGGATTGAACCTAGGGGTGCCCTACAACTGAGCTACATCTCCAGTCATTTTTAATTTTTCTAAATTTTAAGACAAGGTCTTGCTAAATTGCCCAGGCTGGCCTTGAACAATTCAATTCTCTTGCTTCACATCCTTAGTAGCTGGAATTACGAGCATATGCCACTGCTCCCAGTCTTTTATTTTAACATGGGTGGAAACAACTATAAATTTCCCTCATAGCACTGTTTATCCTGAATCCCATATGTTTAGGCATGTCATAATTTTTTTCATTCATCTCAAAGTATTTTCTAATTTTCCTTTTGATTTCTCCCTTTATTAGTAATTTAGGTGGGTGTTATTTAATTTCCATGTATTTGCATGGATTTCCATGTACTTCCTTCTGTTGTTGATTTCTAATTTTATTCTACTATGGTCAGACAACATTATTTATATAACATAAGTCCTTTTAAATTGATTAAGGTTTGTGCTATGGCCTAACATATGGTCTATCCTGGAGAATGTTCCTTGTGTACTGGAGAATATGCATACTTCTGTTTTAGGGGTGGAGTTTTTAATAGATGTCCCTTAGGTCTAGTTGGTATGTAGTTCTAGTCAGATTTCCTATTTCCTTGTTGCTCTAATTATTCTGCGTATTATTGAAAGCCAGGTATTGAAGTATTCAACTGTTATTATTGAATTGTCTGTTTCTCCCTTCAATTCTGTCAGTTTTTTGCACCACGTATTTTGGGGCTCTGTTGTTACATGCATATGTGGAATAGATCTTTGAAGGTTTCTCAGTTCCCTTCTATGCCAAATGATAAGAGAATGAACCAGACCTCAGGATGAGATTTTAACCAGTTCTCTTCATGATAGTCTTGAGGATAAGATGGAAAAACATTGATTATTTGATGATATATTATGTGGGTTTATAAGTTGTATGGTTATACCATAAAAATGCTAATTGGTGTGTTAATGTAAATCAAAAAATTCTGTTCTTGAGAATATCCTGTTAATTTTTTTTTCTTTTTTTATTCATTGTACACAAATGGGGTACAACTTTTTAAATCAATTACTTAGATAAAGATAAAGATATTGTACATTATATCTGTGGATAATAAAATTTGAAAGTGATAGCAAATACAGTGGCTGACAGAATTAGGGTAAGAAAGCATCTTAAAAGATTGTAACCACAGGATGACTCTAACAAGATGCAATTTAATGACACTAAATGTATTCACACAGCATTAGCTGCCATACATTGAATGCAGTTATAGCCTCCTATCATTATCTACTCAAATTATTTGCACTAGCACAAGATGGGGGTTCAAGGATTAGCACATGAGAAAACCAACTAGGAGGTTTAAATAGTAATGAACACTTTGCTTCCTAGTCTAGTGACTGTTAAATGGTAAGCATTCAATAACTATTCAAGACAGATGAAAGTAAAGGGAAAGAAGGAAAGGGAAAAAGTGAAGCAAGACTGGCACGGTTGCAAAGGAAGCTAATGTAATTTGGGATTGAATTAAGAGGGGTTTATTATTTTGAGAAAATCCCACAGCAATGAAGTTCCTGGGGGAGGGAATGTTAGAAAGTAGTGATAAAGGACTGCCTGTGGCCCAAAGCCTGGACCATTTTGTACATGCCAGGACATAGCCTCTTCCCATAGTGTGGAAAGAGCAACTAATGATTGAATTTAACTCTCTGTTCCTCTGAACACAACTAAAATTATATTTTAAAAGAGACATTAACAAGTTAGAGTTAGCACAGCAGAAAGTGCTCAGAAACCAAAGAATTATCCAAGACTCTTCCTTCATGACATATATCTAGTCCTGCCATTTCTACTTTTCCCTACTCTTTGCAACTAAAAACTGAATGATTGAAAGAGCCTTCTGTCTGCTCTTCCAGCCTTCATTTTAGCCTTAAATCTGATTCATCCCATTAAAGCCCACAGTATCCTTTTAAAAAGGTAATTCTGGTCTCCAACCATATTTCTGTTTAAAACTCCGTAGTGAAAGCAAGCACTCTTTGTGATTCCCTTGTGGCCTTTCTCCTGCCCCTGACCTGTGCTGCTGTCACACCCCCCCCCATTCCTCCCACAATAAGATGCAGTGGTTCTCTGCCTCTCCCACTGTCAAGGGACTCTTCTCTGAAAGGATAACATTCCCTGGGCTTCCTTCCCTGAATTATTCATCTTTGCTGCCTGGGTATGACAAAACTTCTCATTAAGAACCCTGGATGGGAGGGACATACTGGGCCCAGCCCCCAGAGCTAAGCCAGAGAGAAAGTCAAGGGGAGGAAGACGGGCAGTGGCAGGATGGGAGCAGCTCCCAAAGGGGCTGTGAGAGGGACACCCTGACACCCAAGGCCTCAGGAGGGCGAATGGAACCTCTGGAGGCTCGTGGCCACGAGACGAGCACAGTGCTAGTCTGGGCTGTCATCCCTCTCCAAAGCTTGGTTCCCACCCAGAGACCTGCTCCCACCAAGGTTTTCCAGTCTTAGACTCTTCTGAGTGCTGAGCAAAGAAAACCCAATGAGACTCAAGAGACCTGGGCCTGACTCTGGCTGGAAGCAGGGACGAGTTATCCATATTGTAGAGATGGGAGCCATGTGGTGGGAAGGACATGGCAGGACGGGGAGGGGAGACATAATTGCTAGCTCTAGTTCAACCATTAATGGGCTGTGTAAGCCCAGGGGCATTGCTGGTCTTCCCTTCCCCTGAGTCCTTAGCTGTATGAGAGGGACATTACTATGTGGAGCAGGGATTCAGAGTATGGAACCTGGTGCTGAGGTAGGATAGAAGAAAAAAAAGAATGAGACAAAAGGGAAGGAAAAAGAGACTGTAACAACAAATCTAAAAGCCCATGATCAGACTTACTACCCAGACCCATGATTTTCCTTCAAGTCTATCACTCCCGAATTTTTGAGAATCTACTAATATTAGTTATTTTAAATTCACTCACGAAAATTGTCTCATTTTTATGAAAGCTTATGTGCACTATTAACCTACACAATATATTTTTAGATTAGATAAAGCACAGGAAGATGTACTTTAAGGAACTTATAATAAAGGAACATTCCAAATATTATCTAGATACAGGAGGCAATAGGAACTTGAAGAACCTGAAAGAAGATCAGACTGTCATAAATGTCTTTTGATCCATGAACAAGGAACTGAGTTCACCAGAGTAATGTCTTTCCCACATACTTTCCCATACCCACTTCTCACAAAGTTTCCTTTAAAAGACTAACCCAACACCCCAAAAGTGTGTCTCACTCTTAAGCAATCACCCAAAACTCCCTCTTCCTTTCAGTGCATATATTGCTCTATTGCTTTCTTTCACTGAATAAATCTCTGTTGGTGCTTTATTGTCTGAAGGCCCTGAAATTCTTTTCTTTGGTGAAAGTCAAGAATTTGCCCAGGTCAATTTGAAATCCCCTTCTCCCTTTTGGAGGGACTTCCTTGGACACCCTTCCAGCAGGGACAGGACCAGGCTGTAGGGTTCACAGCCCAGCTCTGCCTGGAACCATTCATCTATCCTGGCAAGAAAATCGATCTCTCTCTCACTACCTTCCCCACCTGCTATGAGAGGACACATTGAGCTGGTACTCATCTTCCAGCTAGGAATTGGGACCTCACCAGAATCCAACAATATAGGCACTCTGATCTCAGAATTCTAGCTTCCAGAACTGCGAGAAACAAGTTTATGTTGGTTTTTGTCACGCAGCTTGTAGTATTTTTATGGCATCCCATGCTGACTAAGGTAGCAGCATTGCTAGAAACCTTACCAGCTGTGCCTCTAGGACTGGCCCTATGGATGTACTGTCACCAGCATTGTTGACCAGTCTGGGATGGGCACTAGTGCCTTCCCATCTGTTCTTTCATTTAAGCATTTATCCTATAAGATTTAGCTACCATGTACCCTGTGTCCCTTCTCGAGCTACACGTTGTAGGATGTACAGCACTTAGATAAACAGGCCTGGGCCTCGACCTCTTGGAGTCCAAGTCTAATAGGGAGAGGAACCCATGAAGAACCATTCATATGGATATAAGATTACAAATTGCGATAAATAAAATAAAATCAAGAAACAGGGTGTTGCAAGAGTGTATAAGATTGGGTAGAAGGCTAGGAAATAACTTGAAGATGATGCCTAAGCCTCAACCCCTGGAGAGAAAGAAGACATCAGCTAGGCAAGAGTGGAGAGGAGACTAGGGTATGTTGAGGTGAGGTGTGTCCCTGCCAGTGGGCCAGGGCATCCTCAAACACTTTGTCTTGGTAGTCAGGCTCTCTGAGGTCTGGATGCCTGCTGGCTTTCACTTAAGTAACAAAGTCTGCTACCACCTGGGCTTTTTAAACCCCTCCCCCTCAGTCCGTATGCATCAAAGCCACTAGGAAGACTTGTGAAGGTGATCACTGAGCTGTACCTCCTACAGAGAATCTGAAAAAGGAGGTCTGGGTGGGTCCCAAGAATTTGCATTTTAGGAAGGTCCCCAGTTGGTTCTGCTACAAATGTTCTGTTGTTCTTTTTACATTATTCATTTTAGGCTTTGGCAGGTTAAATTCTCAATGCCTTGGCATAACTTGAACAATTCTTCATCTTTTCCTTTCTATTCTATCCTTCTCACTGGTCACCTATCTGTAGGTGTGTCACCCACACTCCCACTATAATCCCATCATCCACCTCACTAGAGTAATCATTTAAGCTTCCCACTCCTTTGCTTAAAATACCTACTTTTATTCCTGATTACTTTCAAAATATGTCCACATTCTCTAATATGACATAAATTATGTTTTCTCTTTTGCTTCTGCCTCAACTTCTGCTTCTGTCATTTATTTTCTTCATCTTCATACTTCTAGTTGTGCTTGATGTTCTCTGAACAAATATTTATCTAATTACTAGAATAATGAGGTACTTGAATATGGCACATTTCACTAAAGTTCTTGGGGATATTTCAAGTCATAAAAATAATATCTAAGAGGGAAAGAGTTGTCTTCATGTGTGGAAGGTCTGTGTCATAGGAATGCTTGTTTCAAATGACCCTAGGACCAAGTAATGGAAGTCCTAAAAAGTCATAATTTTACTCAATATGAGAGATCACTGCTGTTTCAAGATGCGATAATCTGCTTTGAACAATATTCACTGTCACCTGAATTATTCTAGCATTGATTCTATGAATCCTTGGAAGGCATTTGGTGAAAGTATTCAAGCATTGAGTGGAGTTTAAACAAAATAATTTTCTTGGGACTGAGGTTGTAGCTCACTGGTAAAGTGCTTGCCTACCACATATGAGGCACTGAATTTGATCCTCAGTACCACATAAAAATAAAGATATTATGTCCATCTATAACTAAAAATATATACAATAAAATGTGATAAATTTTTAAAAGATTTCTTAAAGTTATGTCATTTTGTGGGGTAATTAAAGGTGAAGAGAGCAAGGAAAGAAAATGAACTCTCCATTACAGGGAAATAGAGTATGGTGGTTAATTGTTATCATAAATACCATATGCATACATGCCATACATGGAATGTCTATTTTCCATACTATCAAACAGAACCAACAATAATAACCCTTATTGTTTCCTTGATGATCCAGAGAGCAGTTTGGACTCTTATAATGTCTGGAGGTCACTGTCATAAACATTAATGCTGATTACAATATTGAAGTATGGAAATGTCATTTAAGAAAGATCTCTGCTGGATTGTCAGATAAACAGCTTTTACTCCTGTGACTAAAAACAGATAAACCAGCTCTTATTCTTGTGACTAAAAGTAATTGTAGATTGATTAATTAATTAATTAATTAATTAATTAATTAATGAAGGGCATGTTGCTGAGAGATAATCATTCTCCAACTCAATTTAGTATGTACAAAAAATTTGCATTAGGACAAAGTACCATAAAAATCTAAAGCATAACACCACACATTAGAAGGCTCATTTGGTTTAAATGGAACTAATAACAAAAGTTTGTATCTTACTCTGCTTAGGCTGCTATAACCAAAAGCCGTAGACTGGGTGGCTTTAACAACAGAAATTTATTTCTTGTAGTTCTGGAGGCTGAAAAGGTCAAGATTAAGGTGCTGGCAGGGGTGTCTGGTGGGGGTCCTCTTCCTTGTTTGCAGACAGCTGCCTTCTTAATGTATCCTCATATAGGAGAGTGAGAGAGAGAGTCTCCTATCCCTTTCTTTTCTTATATGGGCTCTAATCCCATCATGAAGGCTCCACCATCATAACCTCATCTGACCCTAATTAATTCCTGAAGGCCTTATCTCTAAATACCATCATATGGGGGATTAGTGCTTCACTATATGAATTTTAGTGCATACAAACATTTAGTTCATAGCAGCTAACAACTGTGACATAGCCATCAATTGCTCAGTAATTTCCATGATTTATTGCCAAAAGCTGTTTTTCTTACTTTACATCTACATAAAAGAAACAGGGAGAATGTGGGATGAAACAAGAGACTCTTGGAGATGATCTCCCTGTCAAGTATCTATTTCCATTTTGTAGTTAGTAGGAAAACTTAGATTTTAGTTTGGTAATTTTTAATCAAACTCCTAAAAACTTGGGAAACTAACAAGACCCATCAGCTCTGATCTGAACAACAATTTTCAATAGATTTTGTTTATTCAGTAAGTCAAAAGCTATTGAGGATGCACATCTTGTCAGTAGTTCCTAGAATTAATTCCTGTGGAATAATGTTATAACTGATTCCAAGGAAATTTCTTTCAGACAAGAGCTGTTTACTGTTTGCTTTTGCCCCTTACACTATGTGAAGGCTAAACCCTGCTTTGCCTAGAACCAAATCTTTCCTTTCTTTACCTCTCTGGTTTCATTTTCATTCTATCCCCATCCTTCTGTGTCCTTCCAACTACATTGTTAATATCCTGGCCCCAGACAGAGAGGTGTACTGGAAACAGCCCTGGACTGAAAAGCAAGAGACAAGAGTTTAAAGGCCTGATTGGTCACTGGAGACTTCAGGAATTTGCTTAACTTCTCTGTTCTTCATTTTTATTATCTGTAAAATGAGGGGATTGGATCATACTTCCTCACAGTCTGTTCCAACATTTGTTCTAAAATGGCATACACATCATCATGCTTTCTGCATCTCATCTTTAAGCTGATTTCACCTTTCCCTTTTCAGAATTCCTCTAAGAAATTTATTTTATCTTTTCAATTTTATTTACTTATTGAGGTACTGGGGATTTGACCCAGGGGCACTTTAACACCAAGCCAAATTCCCGGTCCCCCTTGTTTGAGACAGGATCTCACTAAGTTGCTGAGAGCCTCTTTAATTTGCTGAGGGGGCCTCCTCCTGCCTCAGCCTACTGAGTTGTTTAGATGACAGGCATGTGCCACCACTGTCAGGCATGAAACCGATTTGTTCTACAGAGGACCTTTTGCATCTACTACATACTGTAATATTTTGCAACTATGTCACAAGAACCTGTTTCATGATGTTCTTTTTGTTAATTTTTAACCTCTGAGCACACTTAGGCCCAATATAAATAATGCAGTAATATTCAAGAGAAGGAAAAATCCTACTCAGGCATCTATTTTTATTCTTAATGTGATACAAATATACTAATGCCAGAAGGGGAGTAGCCGATTTAGATCATAGAAATCATTTATTTCTCAACTACTCGTTGTCAGGGAAGTTTCTAGGCACTTGGGCATTTCATTTCTGGTAAGCTTCATACCAATAGGGTAAGGAAGACACCATTTTCTCCCTCACACAAGTTGAAGAACCTTAGGGTCAGCAAATTCACACAACTAACCTAACGTACACTCATTTAGTGGCAGGACTGGGATTTAAGTTCAGGAGATTAAAATGTATGTGCTTACAAAATTGTGAATAAAGTAAATACAACTAAATTTTATACTTTAAAATGGTTAATGGACTGGATGCATGCCTGTAATCACAGCAATTCAAGAGACTGAGGCAGGAGGATCACAAGCTCAAGACCAGCCTCAACAATTTAGCGAAGCCCTCAGCAATTTAGCGAGACCCTGTCTCAAAATTTAAAAAAAAAAAAAAATTTTTTAAAGGCTGGGGATGTTGCTCAGTGGTAAAGTGCTTCTTGGTTCAATACCCAGTTCAATAAACAAACAAACAAATAAATAAAATGGTTAATGGTTGTACATGAATCTCATCTCAATTTTAAAAAGGTTAAAACATTTTGAAAATCAGGAAAAAATGTGTATATTTACATTTTGTGTCAGTTTAACTAA
This sequence comes from Sciurus carolinensis, assembly GCF_902686445.1. Lineage (NCBI taxonomy): Eukaryota > Metazoa > Chordata > Mammalia > Rodentia > Sciuridae > Sciurus > Sciurus carolinensis. The sequence goes on from NC_062232.1 coordinate 85,584,360, forward strand.
ATCACAGTATGGTAAACTGGTAAGTGCCTAGGACATAGCTTTGTGACTAGCCAGCTCTGTGACCTTGTACAAGTCATTTAACTGCTCCAGACTTCAGTTTCCTTGTACATAAAATAAGAGAGGGGTGGACTAAATGGGTAATTTCTAGGTGCCCCATTAGTTTAACAGTCTGTAGCCTATTAGGGTTAGTCTATGCTAGAACACTGGTCTTTATTGTCCCCTTGTGGGTGAAAACTGAACTGTTCCTATCATATATTTGTATAACACTTCAGAATAATCCGTTCTTACAACAAAAATAAATTCAATTGAAGCCAGCTCTGCGATACCATGCAGATAAGGTATCTGGATGAGTCAATAATTTGCTTTTTATAAGTTATCTTACCATGCTGACATAAGCTTAGATTCAGAACCTTTCTAAAGAAAGTAGTACATGTGGTCTCAAATGTGATCAGGAACAAAGGACAAATCAAAGAGGCATAGAATTCTCTCTCCCACCTTCCATTGTTTTCTATTTTATCAGAACACAACCCTTTTAATGATTTGCTAGTATGTGTTTAAAATGACATGAAGAAAATTAAAAGAAAGAGATATGGGAGGGGATTGCAGAAAAGCAGCGATATGGATAAGATCAAATGTTAATACCCATAATATAAAAAACAGTTCCTAGAAATCAATAAGAAATAAAAATGAATGTTCCCCATGCCAAGTGAATAAAAAGCAGAATGGTTCATTTACTTTAAAAAACCAAAAATGGACAATGCATATATGAAAAAATATGACTCTCAAGGAATTAAAATAAATGCAAATGAAAATATACAATCATTTTCTCATCCCTCAAATTAGGCAAATGTGGTTTGAAAGGAAGATAATTTTTCATATGTGTGGATGTTTGGGGAAATAGGCCTCCTCTTATTCTACTGCTGTTGATGTCATTTGGGACAACTTTATAGATGAAAATTTTGCAATACATACTAAAATCATAAGAATATTCATATTCTTTGATCCAGAAATTTCACTTACAGGAAACAGAGATATGAATTAAGATTAACATTAGGGATGCTTACTGCTGCTTTATTTCATGAAAAGGAGACAGCTGGAAAATAACCTGTCTAGCAATGCATGTTTGATTATCAATATTGTAGTGAATCCTTCAATATAATGTTTCTCAAATATTAAATATACTTCCTGGGGCTGGGGTTGTGGTTCAGTGGTAGAGTGCTTGCCTAGCAGGTGTGAGGCAATGGGTTCAATTCTCAATACCACATTAAAAATAAATAAACAAAATAAAGGCATTGTGTCCATCTACAACTAAAAGCAATTTTTTTAAACTATATAATTCCTAAGAGAAAATGTGACTTAGCAAAGAGTTTAGTGTTTATTAAGTGAAAAAGATTACAATCGGTCTGTACAGTATCACATCAACTTCTTGATATAAAATATATGAAAAATCTACACTAAAACATAAATAGTTTATCTTGTAGTAATAAGATTAAGGATGACTTTCATTTTCTTTTTCTTGCTTTTTATTTCTTCTGTTCCCTCATTTTTCTGCCATGAATGCTTGTAACATTTGCAATCAGAAAAACAATAAAGACAAAGTTTTAAAATGTTTACTTGTGACATTAAGAGAAGATTCAAGGGCTACCAACACTTATACATCAATCAGCAAACTTTTGAGTGATATATGACAGGACACACCCCGGATATATGCTTTTTCTGAAGCAGCCAGGAACAATGTTAAGGGAAAAGAGAAGACATGAGCCAGTTTTTTGCTTGCTCACGAATGAACCACAGGAAGGCATGATTTGCATTTTTACTCTACTCAACGCAGCTAATGTGGAATTGAGAGCTATTTCTTTCATTAAGGAAGGCAGCATTTTCTAATTCCTTTTTATCAATTCTCTGGAAGCAGCACAGCTTGGCAGGTCTGGTTAAAATCCAGGAATGCTACAGCGAGAGTCATTACACATTTACCCATAGTTTATAGAGCTGAAAAGGAACTGACAGATTACCTAAAATACACATATTCACACACATAAAGCTCACTGTTTAAAAAGTCATTTATATATGGCTGAATCATAATTTTCTGTGTTTCCTTGGAGAAGGCAAAGAGATTTATGAAGACACACAGATCACTCCAGCAGTTCCTATATGACTAAAGGTAGTAACTCTCATCTGGAGCTGTGAAGATGGTCTTTATCACTGTGAAAACATTAAGTAATCCTTTATTCTCTGAAAAAAAAAATCCAAGAAAACATTACACAAATATCACCACCACCACCACAAGCAAAATAAAAGGCAAATAATTGATCATCAGATTTTGTAAGCATATCAATAAGAAGGCTTTTAACAATCTTTACTTTATTCCATAAACTTGCCCAGATTCTGTCATTAACCCTTCCTTCTGTTAAAGGGAAAAGACTAAATAATGTGGATTCTATTAGTGTGGAAACTTGAGAAAATTATATAATTGGGAAAAATGGAATATTAGTAAATATCCTAAAATACACTCATATATTAACATTTTGCTATGATATGAGTGTTTGTGTTCCCCCTGCAAATTCATATGTTGAAATCATAACTCCTAAGGTGATGGTAGTATCAGGAGGTGGGTCTTTTGAGAAGTAAAAAGGTGGTAAGGGCAGAGCCTCCATAAATGCAATGTGTTTTTATAAGAGGTTCCAGAGGGACCCCTTGTATCCTGCACACAGTGAGAAGGTGCCATCTGTGAGCCAGAAATCAGGCCCTTACCAGACAGTGAATCTACCAGCATCTTGATATTGGACTCCCCAACCTTCAGAATCAGGAGAAATAAAATTCTGTTCTTAATAAGCCATCCACTATGTGGTATTTTGTTATAGCAGTTTGTGCTAAGACAGTATATCATAGTTTACCTTCCCTAAAATCAAGTATGATAAAAATCACTCCTCTGTAATTAATCATACATCTCCACAGCAAGAAAGAAGTGAAATGATTGTCTGGATCACTGAGGTTAAAAATGCTTAGGGACTACTTTGGATAATTAAAATGAAAACAGAGATGCCCACCTCAACTTCCTTCCTAAAATCATTCAAACTAATTCCTCAATTTTCCAGTGTGTTTTGAGAATTTGATTATAAAAGAGAAACCATGTATTCCAAACCTTCTATTTTCTAAAAGTACCATGGGCAAACTACTCCCCCCAAATCAGACTCCATGCTATTTCTTAAGATACCAAGAGGAGATTTCCTATTAGGTGATGAATCAGGCAGAAATAAAACAAAGACAGAAAGCCACCTTTCTACTTGGATAATATCAGTTGGAAAATACTTTTTTTCCCATTTCAGTGCTGGGGTTCAGACTCAGGGCCTCATGCATTGCTAGGCAAGTTCTTTACCACTGAGCTACATTCTTAGCCTGAGTGAATCCTTTTTAAGGGACCCATAAATTTATGACCTTCTATAGCGTAAAAGTCGCATCATTGTAAGCTAATCTAAAGGATTTGGGGTGCTGTATTTGAAGCATGGTGTGAAATTATGTGGCAAAAATAATGTTTTTTCCTCCTGATATTAATTGTCCAAAGTTCCAATAGGCAAGAGTAGATAAAGGGGAGAAATATGTGACAGGTGGAATAAATATGATAAAATTATGTGCAGTGGAGAGATTATTAAAAGGTCACCATTGTGAATATCCAAGTCATGTGATGCTAGTATATCTTTAAAGTCTATTATGTGAGAGTCCAGAGATCAGAATATTTAACAAAATTAGCCTTTGTTTTCTGATTTGCTTCACCTATATTTTCATATTTTTCTAAGATCTGGACAATTCACCAGTCAAAAAAATAAAGGGAATATTTACATTTTGTTTATATTTTATGATATTTTAACATTCATTTAAAATAGTATTAAAGAAATAGAGACTTAAGATCTGATTTCTAGTCCTAATACACTGTTGCATGCATTAGAAAGTGGGACAACATAAAAGGAACCTCCCCACCCCAATCTTTTGAATTTGCTCCCCAATCAGTACAGCAGATCTGCCTGATCACTAGTTAGAGTTGCTTGGCATCACATGAAATATGCCCTGGAGGACACATCAGGTACATGTGGTAAAAAAGTGATTTGATTGACAAGTACTGTTTTCCACATCCACAAGTCACTCAAAATGAGAAAGGGAAGAAAGAAAAACATTGTATATTGGTTATTCAAAATGCACTTTTATTCACTTTTATTCACACAGATGAATTTTTACAGTTGAAATAAAATATCTGATACACAATTTTGAGATTTTTTTTTTAGCAGCACCTGCAACAAGAGATTGTGGAATACCTCAGGATAATGAAGAGATGGCTGAGGCAGGCACAAATAAACCTGAAATTTGTCAATCCACTGAAGACATATGGAATCTGAGGCCCCCTGAAAGTTAGCCAATACATGACAATAAACTAAATAAATATTTTGCATGATGTTTTAATGGACCATTGAAAAACACTATACTTCTAATTAGAAATATATTATTCCAAAAATCTAGTGTTCGTTAAAAAACACCTATTGAAAATATTGCACTGCACATTCTAGGGTACACAGTCGATTTCTAAACCTATAAGCACAGTTCCTGGTACACATAGACTTCAGCCTTTGGTGTTTTAATCTTACCTAAACTATATGCCAGCACCCACTGAGTGTTACTTACCAAAATGCCACTATTTTTGTCACTTAAGTAATTTTGTTAAGATATTGTGTAGTAATTTGGCAGAAAAAAATTGGTATGGCTAAGAAGAAAGGGGCTTCAGTTGACCTGCTGATAAAATTAACAGTTATCTTGGATGAACAGAATGCCTATGAATTAAATACCCATGTAACTTTTTACTCAAATGACCACATGCCACTCTATGAGACAAGTAATTTTGTGAGTTGATGGAAGTCTTTATGAAGGCCTGAGATCTACAAATAGAAACTATTATAAGCAGAGTGCAAGTAGAAAGAGAAGGCCCCAGGTCTCATGCACTTAAAAATACTTAGCATTTAACAGTTCTGACATACAGATTTTCACCCTAACGTGATTGTAGCAAAAGGATCATAGAACTTGGAAACCAGTGTGGCTCGCTATAGGCATAGGCAGGAAAGGAACCAATATTTAAGAGCTGTGGGGTTCCAGTTATGGTTTTGACTTCTGGCATCAAAGTTAATTGGACAATGGGGTCAGGACTAGATCTGAATTGGAAATACTGAATGTGACAGAGTTGAGAAACGGTCTCCTCTTGTCTATGTGGCCAAAAAGTCCCAGAGCTCTTAAAGCACATAAGGTCCCACGTGTAAGGCTGATTCCATATGTGGCTACAATGGAGAGGTCTAGGCTGTATTCCTGTGAAAGTTCCCTAATTTGAGAATCCTAACTGTCCCTTACTACATTGGGTCACAATTATTATCATAGATGTTTTAAAGTACAGATTAAAAATTATGCAGGATGAACAGATCAACCAACAAGAACCAGACTGCATGCTCATCATACAGTACACAATTGGCAGTCATGGTAATAAAAATTATCAAACCATTTTAATTTTTAATATGCTATCTTTAGTCTGTTTGTATCTGAGCTTAAGGATTTTTCCTGCCACAGTGCAAAAGCAAAAGGAAGAGCTACGCAGTTGCTGTTAAAAGCTGATCAAAGAATGGTTTGAGAATTTTTAAAGTCCCTCTCCATAGTCTTAGCTGTTATCTTCAGATAAATCTAACCACAACATGGCACTGACATGGTTTATAAATTCACACAACTTAGAGCTGGAAAATACCTTATGCTAAACATGTAGCCAATACAGAAATTCTTTTTATAGTATTTTAACAGATGATCATCCAGTGAATATTTTCACTGGAAGGGAGTGCACTATTAAGGCAGTCTATTCCACTGTTGGACAACTCTAAATATAAGAAATTCATTCCAACACAACATTAAAATCTGTTCTTTTGTCACTTTCAATGTCCTAGTTTGGCTGGCTGAACATACAGTACAACATACAAGAAATCAGTTCCTTCTTCTCTAGTACATATTTGAATATTGACTCAAACCTAGTGAGAAAAGCCCATTATCTCCCAATCTTTTCTGAAGCCTTCTCCTTAAGTCAGCATGGTGACCAAAGGACCAAAGGACCATCTAAATTATGAGCAGGGAGCACTGCACCCAAAGCCATATACTAAGCAGCACTGCTAAATTGAAAAGAGGTTGTCAGAGAAGCAACATCTCTATGTAGCAACAGTAGACTTACGAAGAAAAGCAGATTAACCATTTATTTGAATGGTGTTTGGAATATTTAAGCATAATCCATTCACTTGTATCCTGTAACTTTGGATAAAAGGATTGCAATTAATTTCCAGTATCATTAGAATATCTCTTATTGAGATGGTATTTTTTTTGAAAAGTTCAGATGGGAGTAGACCATATATAAGGACTTAAAGAAATCAGCATACATCTTATACTTTTTATATTCCTTATCATCATAAACTCTTTATAATTCAAGCTTAGAAATTCTTGTTTGTATTATTATTTTTATCGTAGCATAACTCAGAGATTTTGTTTTTTCCCTTTGGCAGAAATGTCAGAAACTACTTGGCAAGAGTTCGATGGTGACATTTGCTAGTTGATTAATGGAACACTTTAAGGGATAGCTGTAGCTCTTTAACTCCTTCATGCGACTGGGTTCTAGGTTTAAATTGTGATTTGAAAAATATTTAAATCTCTCAGGACTAAAACTCTCTGAAATGTCCTGAGACACACAAGAAGGGAAAATAGCAGAAATCACGCAAAATACACTTGGCTCAATAAAGCTTTTTTTTTAATTGCTCTGTAACTTCAATTTGAAAGGTTCTGACTCCCAATCAGAACCTTCTTCTTACCCTCTTGTGTGTGTGTGTGCACTCTTAGAGGAGCACAGTAATTCTTACACTACTGATTGACCAATTTAGGGCACACTTTTTAGAGGCTCCCTATTTTTAACAGCATGAAGAACCTGCTTTGGAGCCACTGTTCAAGTCAATGGTGTGACCTAACATGCAATGCTCCAACTGTTCTTCTACAGCCAACACTTGCCTGACAGCTTCTTCAAAGGCCACTGTCACATTGGTATCATCTTTGGCACTTGTTTCTAAATAAGGGTAATCCCCATTCTCCATGCACCAGGCTTGTGCCTCCTCAGTAGTTACTTCCCTATCCTCTTTGTCTACCTTGTTACCCAGAACTACAAAGGGGAAGTGCTCAGGGTCCTTCACATCTGCATAGTAGATGAATTCTTTTTGCCAGTTACCAAGGTTTTCGAAGCTCTGCCGGTCATCCACACTGAAGGTCAAGAGGCAGCAGTCTGCTCCCCTGTAGAATGGTGTTCTAAGGCTCTTGAAACGTTCCTGCCCTGCAGTGTCCCAGATCTGGAGGGTTACAAAGCGTCCATCTACCTCCAGATCTCGATTTAAGAACTCTACCCCTATGGTGTGAAAAGCCTGGGAGTCAAACTTATTGGTTACATAACGGTTCATAAGCGAGCTTTTCCCAACTCCACCATCACCCAAGAGAATGACCTTTAAGAGGAGGGATTTCCCACTCATTGTTGCAGCACCAGACAGGGAGGAGTTTGTTACCAAGAGAACCTGAAAATATATGAAAAAGTGGTGAGGAAACAGTTAAGCCTGAAATTGAAATCAATTTTATAGCACATTTCTCTGAATTATGAGGTCTTCTGATTTAGTTTCTCTTGATTTACACTCATTGTTACAGAACAGCAGAAGGAAATACTCTTTTTGCATATGGGGGAAAATAGGTCTTGTTTTTCTGAAGTCTCTTGCCTGTGCCAGGAAAATGGCTGTATGCCATGAGTAAACCAACTAGCAGATGGTCCTATAATTTGGTTCAGTTCTGACCATATTCTAGGGGAGAGAGCCTAGAACAGAAATGCTACTCAAATGTGTGACCATATTAGTTTTCAGTTTGGAGAGTTCCAAATAAGAGACAAATTGTATGAAATTGATTTGGGGTTTGAAATTTGCTCCTCAGGGATGTAAAGATTCATTAAGTATGGAGGAGGGAAAGCTGCACAAACTAAATGTATTTTTGTTTTGTGTTTGTTGTTTTTTTTTGGGGGGTGGGGGTTGGTACCAGGGATTTAACCCAGGGGTGCTTTACCACTGAGCCACTTCCCCAGCCCTTTTTATATTTTATTTTGAGACAGGGTGCTTAGGGCCTTGCTAAGTTGCTGAGGCTGGCTTTAGATTTGTGATCCTCTTGCCTCAGACTCCTAAGCCACAGAGATTACAGGCCTATGCCACCAGGCCTGCCTAAGCTGGATTTTTTTATTTGTAAGTAGAGGTCTGGGTCAGAATTAGAATGAAGCCTGGAATATGGAAGAGAGAAAAATATCAAGTTTTTTCAGGCATTTATCTCACTGTAATTGCATTGATACAGACACATAAGTTGATGACAGTTGACTGATTATCAATACAAAAGATTATTAAGGAAGTAAATCTTGAATAGCTCATTAATGTTTGGATGTAGGTTCTTATTCCACAAAAGCAACATATGAAAACTCATGATGAAATCTAAAGTGGTAATAATTATACAGTACCTTTCTGTTTCCTCTATAACATGTCAACTCATGGACTACTCTAGAGTACATCTTACAATACAAAGATCAAATGTCTATTGAACAAGTACATTTTGCTATATTCCGTTAGGTACTTTTTCAAACTAGGTCCACTGTGGGAACTCAACAATAATGATGTTAATTGAGTGATATTTATGCAAGACACTCAAATGTATGAAAACTAATTACTAGTCAAAGGAGTGCATGCAAAAGAGCTTCTGGAAGCATACAAATTTAAAATGTAATTTTAAAAAGTCAGCAGTCTAAAAAATTATTTTGAAATGTATACTAACTATATATTTTCTAGATATTTATTTTAAGGGATCAAATTTTAAAATATCAAAACTCAGAGTGTACCCCCGTGAAATACCTACCTAGTCAGATTTTTGTCAAAATTTTAATCTTTTTTTCCAGTTGTTGCTTTACTCTTTCTTTTTAGGATTCTAAAAAACAGAATGAGAAATATTATTATTATTATTATTTTTCAAAAAGCATGCATAATAAAATATACATGTCTATATATAAAAACACATTCAAGCTCTTTTGGGTCCTCACTTCCAAAATGACCAAAAACAGAAGGAATAACGTTTGTCAAAAAAAGGTCCCTGGCCATGCACAGCCTATTCACTGCATGAACTGTGCCCACTATGCACCTCAGGACAAGGCCATTAAAAAGTTCCTCATTCAGGATGTGAGGAAAAACGTACACTCATACATTGCTGGTGGGGTTGCAAATTAGTGCAGCCACTCTGGAAAGCAGTGTGGAGATTCCTTAGAAAACTTGGAATGGAACCACCATTTGACTCAGCTATCCCACTCCTTGGCCTATACCCAAAGGACTTAAAATCAGCATACTGCAGAGATACAGCCACATCAATGTACATTGCTGCTCAATTCACCATAGCCAGATTGTGGAACCAACCTAGATGTCCTTCAATTGATGAATGGATAAAGAAACTGTGGCATATATATATACAATGGAATATTACTCCACCATAAAGAATGATAAAATTATGGTATTTGCAGGCAAATGGATGAAATTGGAGAATATCATGCAAAGTCAATCTAAAAAAACTAAAGGACAAATGATCTCGCTGATAAGCGGATGAGGACATATAATGGGGGGTGGGAGGGGTTAGCGTTAGGGTTAGGGTTAGGTTTAGGGTTAAGGTTAAGGAGGGTGGTAAGAATGGAGGAAGGAAGGATGGTATAGAGGGAAAAGGGGTGGGAGGGGTGGGGGGGAAGGGAAAAAAATAACAGAATGAATCAAACAACATTACCCTATGTAAATTTATGATTACACAAATGGTATGCCTTGACTCCATGTACAAACAGAGAAACAACACGTATCCCATTTGTTTACAATTTTAAAAAATCACTGGATAATAGATTAAAAAAAAGTTCCTCATTCAAAATATCATCATAGAGGTTGTAGCCATCGAGGACATTTCTGAAGAGAGTGTTTTTGATGCTTATGTGCATCTTTGTTAAACTGCATTACTGGGTCAGTGTACCATTCACAGCAATATGATTGGGAGTCCATCTTGTGAAGCCTGGAAAGATGGAACACCCCCACCCCGATTTAGACCTGCTGGGGCTGACCCATGACTTCCACCAAAGCCCATGTAAGGTCTTTAAGAAGTGAAGAAAAGCTATCCTCAGGGAAAAAATAAATAAGTAAAATGGGAATTACAGTTAAAAAAGAAAACACATTCAAGTAAGTGGGGGAACCCCAAAGCAATCTCGAGTAACCTACGCAGAACACTTTTCACAAATACACGAGCTCAAACTGATATATATGTTTACCATTAACATAATTTTTTAAAAAAATTTAACTTTTCTTAATTTGAGTGTACTTTATATGATTTAAAAAATGATGTTGTTTTTCTGTTGAATTCTCCATTCAAATAAAAGTAAATCAAAGAGAGTAGCTGATATTTTTAATAGGTGATATTCAGTAAAAAGAAAGTACAGGGGAATCCAAATATTTTGAAAAATTAATTCAGAAATAGAACTCCTTCCCTTTATACCTACCAATATTCCCAGCTCCAGAAAAGTTATTAGTACACTCACCCATCTGCCTCGAGGGTTATTTCTCATTTATTCCTCAAGATTAGAGCAGAAAGTAAAATTATGTTGGTGGGCTTCCTGTTTACAATATATTCTCTTGGCTAATTATTTTATTCATTAATTTAGATCATCATTTTGAACACAGGTGTTAATATTTCACTTGCCTTATTTAATTCAAACATACTTTCATTTAATATTATAGTTCATTATGGTAAGAGTCTTATTGAAGTAACATCAAGAGTACTGGCTCCAAAAGAAAAACAGTTCCTAGATCTGTTGAGTGTTCTCTCTTCCTGAGGGATAAGGAAGCTTTATAAAAGTCTCTTGGTTTAATAATGCCATGTTATTAAAAAATAATCAGGAGTTCATGTAAATAAATAATTATGAATTTAAATATCTCCCAAATTAATAGGCTTATCTTCCTTCTTGATCTGTATCTATATTCTACAGAATTCTCAAGTCTCCTACAACACCTGAATTTTTTTTGTCCTATTTTTATCCGCTTTCAAATAGCTGTTGTTGAAACTAGTTCAAGGAACAAACATTTCTTGTAATGGAGGTGAAACAAATGTCAGCACACTTCTTTATTATTATATTCTTCCTTCCTTTGTTTATTTTGTTTTACTTATTTATTTATTTTTTGTGGCACTGGAGCTTGAACCCAGGTCTTCATGCCCTTGCTTGACACATGTATTCCCCTTGAGCTACACCCCCAGCTCATACTTGTTTATTCTTTATACTGGTCTATAGGATGATTTTACAATGCATAACTCTTGAACTCTCATTTTAAAAAGCAATAGAAGGAAGTACAAACTTGGGTACACACTGATGGCTATTATTAATGTAGCATGTCAAGTGAGTTTCAAGTTCCTAGCAAACAGGTATTCACATCATTAAATGATTCACTAACCCTACTTTCTCAGCTGTGGATAAACTCAATAGATGGTTCAGGGACTAAATGAATATGGAAACCAAATGCTCAGTTCCAGGAATAATGATGAAGTATTAATAACTATCCGAGATAATGCTTCAGTTGTACACTCTCCATTTGGTTATGGGCACACACAACTCTTGGGTACACAGGCTATGTGCCAGGGAAAAATGAGGAAAACCAATGTAATTCAGTATCAAAAGCACTGGGCTGGCAGCCATCAGGATATCAGGGTCTTCCTCACTGTGGCACCATTCATTATTTTATGTACTTAGGCAGGTCATTAAATCTTTCTGTTTCAATATCTTCCTATTATAAAAACAGACCTGGTAATACCTCCCCTATTTAACTCATAGGATTTAGAGGAGAATAACTTGGAAGTCTGTAAACATATGTAAGCATTTCCTGAAAGTGTTGGCTTGAGATTTCTGTTCCCCTGACTCCTCCACCTCCTTTCATTCACTGGTGGGGATCTATGTTTCAGTATCAACCCTTCTCAGAAAGGCTGTGCTATTCAGAGGATTTTTTTTCCTTTCTCTTTCTTCCATATCTAAGAAAACCTTATTTCCCAACGATCTTGCGCATCTACCTATGGCACAGAATCTCAGCACTGGAGGGACATAAAGGATTTTCTGGTCTAACCCTGCTACTGATGTTTGAGGAGACAGTTAAGTGCCTATTGTGTGCTTTGTACCCACAACCTGATGTTTCCAACTCCCATTTGTTCATTAGAAATAGAAATGAATGAAGTTTAGTCTTGTCTCCTCACCTTCGGTCACTACATCCTGTTGACATTTCCTCAAAGTGCCCTTTCTATCATCTTGTATTTTTTAATTTGAGACAGGATCTCTCTATTCTTACTGTTGCTCAGGCTGGCCTCAACTCTTGGGCTCAAGCAATCTTCCTGCCTCAGCCTCCCAGGTATCTGGGAACACGGGCACAAGCCACAGAGCTCAGATACATCCTGAATTTGACCCACATCTCTTCACATCCAATTTATTTTGAGAGCTTCCTGGCTCTTCCACCATTGCCTGCCTCTGGTTTCACTTTACCCAATCTACTTTTTAAAGTTTCATCACTTGAATATCCATGATGAAATCTGAAATGCATAAGTGTTTAAGGCATGGACTTGCCCTCAAGGAGTTTACAAATTAACATATTAACTTATGATCTCACAGTAGGGTAACTACTTTCTGCAAAATTATATGATCTATTTCAAAATAACTAGAAGAGTATGAAAATTCCCAAAACATAGAAATGATTTATGTCTGATTTGATCATTACATATTATATATGCATATCAAATTATCATATTGTACCCCATAAATGTATCCAAATATTATGTCTCAAACAAAAAACTCATTATATACAATTGACATTATATTATTATACTGCCTGATTTTGTTAACAATTTTTTTAATGTATGTCTTTCCTACACAACCAATTTAAAATTCCTGAAGGGAGAGGGGACATGAAGAGGAAAGACAGTGGAATGATTCTGACATAACTCTCCTATGTACATATATGAATACACCACAGTGCATCTCTACATCATGTACAACCACAAGAACAGGATCCTAATTAGAATGAGATGTACTCCATGTTTGTATAAATAAGTATAATTATACTCTATTGTCATGTATAACTAAAAAGAAAAAAAATATTCCTGGATAGTAAGACATCTATTGGTATATATCTTTTTCCCTGTGTGTGGTACAGGGGATTGAGCCCAAGGGTATTCTACCACTGAGCTCACCTCCAGCCCTTTTTATTCTTTATTTTTAGACAGGGTCTCATAAAACTGCCCAGGCTGACCTCGAACTTGCCATTCTTCTCCCTCAGTCTCCTGAGTAGCTAGGATTCTAGGGATGTAACACCATGCTGGCTTGTATACTTCTCTGAAGCCCCTTTAGCATGCACAACACCAGAATTCTTTATAGTTATAATCAATAAGGATTTGTTTATGAATTAACTGATTAGGCATGTGTCCAGAATTAATGTCTCTGAATTAATGTCAAGATACAATAGATCTATAGTTCTGTAAAATGTCCAAATATTATCTTATGAAAGGTGCCTAAAGAGTAGAAGTGATGAAGTTCTCTGGAATTTTCCAGACAGAGTTTAATAGAAATTTCACCTGTCAAAAGTCAATGGAAGTGTTCCAGTTGCCCTCCCCCTATCCTCACATTTTAAAAATTAATAATTATGTCAAAAACTATCTTCATTCCTATTAAAATCATGAGCAGAATAATTACATCCACTTAATGTTTTCAATGGATGCTGTCATCCCCACTATCATTTGTCAATGTTTGAAAATGAATATGATGTCCTTTATTATACTTAAATTAAAAAACAACTTGCATAGTGTAAAAAACCATGAAACAGTTTTCTCCCCCAGAATATGCCATATTTAATCCAAACCTTAAAAGAAGGTAGGAATAAGGAGGCAAAGGACTTTGATAATTACAAATGCATTGAATAGAAAAGTCAAATTCTGTAAGCATTATTTATGGTCCCATATCAGGCTTGGATTTGGACCCAATTTTTTCCCATCCCTGGGGATTTAACTTGGGCCTTGCACATGCTAGGCAAGTCCCCTACCACTGAGCTACACCTTCAGCCCCTGGACCAAAATACTTATTCTGATTTTGATCTTATTCAAAGAAAGATCTGGCTTTGAATTCAAATATTCAAGAGATGCAATTCCCCTTTGCTACCCCTCAAACCGATTAACAAGCACTTTCTAAGGATAGCTTATTCATTTTATTCTCCAATTAGGGTCTCAGTCTTGGACAGTATAGTGAATTAAGAATTCAAAAATCCCCAGCTCTTTGTTCTTCAACACACTAGAAACCTTTTGAATCTGCTGTGCCTGCACCCACACAGGCTATTAAAATTATTGTATTTAGTTGGAGATGCTTGTGAGTGGGGGTGGAGGTGAATCAGGAAGCAATACAATGAAGAGAAAGGTTGAACCTTTGAAAATAGTACGCTTTATTGTGATGACAGAGAGAAGAGAGGCAGACAAGCAAACAGACAATGTCAGTCCAGTTGCAATGGGGTGAAATTGTGCTCAAAATCCGTAGTGCATATTGTTTGGGAGCAACTCTTGAGAGGGATGTGTACTGCAGGGCTGGGAAGGGGACTAGCAACAGGGGATGGCTGGGCAGTGTATGAGAGTGGCATTCATGGAAGTCTGCACAGAGGAAGAGCCGTGGCTGGATCTGGGGGAAAGTCCATCTTGTGGCAACAAACTGATTAGGGCCATTCAACTCACTGTAAAATTCTGGTACAATATTCTGAAATACTGCACTAGAGAACTGGGTATGGCTTTCTTTAATATAATCAACATAAATAAGAAATGATTGGATATTTCAGATTCTTTAACTTAAAAGATGTAGATTGTTATCAATACAACCTGTTATCAATACACAATGCTTGGTGTGTGTGTGTGGGGGGGGTTGTTTCGAAGCAGGAAAGCCGTCTGACGCACTAGATTCATTTTGCAGAGCTAACAAGTTTTCAGCGATATACCTGCTGAGTCCAAATGCCATAGCTAGCTGCCATGCCACTGAAATGCTGTTCCTACATTCAAGCTCACTTCTGTATCTTACATGCAACTCAAAGGGTCCAATGTGGAATTTTATGTCCAGACTTTCACTCTTAGCTCTGGGGTTTATAGCCCCCAGAGCTCATAGGTAGCAATTTGGCACTATCCTTAGGCCACTCCCCCCAACCCCCAGTAGACTGAAGACAAATAGGTAGATAAGATTTTGATAATATTAAAGAAGCTTCCTTGGGAGACCAGGAATGCTGGCAAATGTGCCTCAGGGGTACTGTTAGCATTAGGGACTTAGGAAGTGAGATGCTACACATAGTTCCAACTACCTCGAACCCAGGTCCTCTCACCTCACCCCCAGCTTAGAGCAAAGCCACTGTGGCGCATGCGCACTGAGCCACACCCGCTCCCCACGGAGCCCTGCGCCTCTGCCGGGCTTTGGCAGCCACTCCGGATTACTCAGCAACGCCCCCTCCACCATCAACTACCCCCAACTCCGACCCCAGCAGAGCCTAGACCCTTTTCCCAAGGTGCGGGTGGCCCTGGGGGTCACCTATACGGCCCTTTCTCCCTTTCCCACAGGCCCCCACCTCCTGGCCTCCCGGGTCCGCCAGTCCTAGCCCCTCTTCCTGCCCACGCACAGGCACCTTACCCAACACAATGGGAAGGAGAAAGGAGAGGGCTGCGGGTACCAGGCAGGTCAGTTCTGCGTGCCGCGAGTATGGCTTCTCAGCGACACCGTCACAGCTCCTGCTGCCGCCTTGTCCTCAATGGGGCAGCAAGTGCAGCTTGGACCTCGGTGGCCTGACAGCTGCCGCTCGCTCCCGCCGCTGCCGCCGCGCAGCGTCTCGCGCCCGCGCCCGCCAGGGGAGGGGGCGGGGCCCGCGCCGCCTCCTCGTGCCCCTTTCTTGGCGCTGGGGACCCATTGTGGCCGCCTCTCGCCCTTCCATGTGGAGAGCGCTCCCTGGCTGGCTCGTTGTTCTTTCATGTTCAGTGCCCAACCCTGATCTCCCTCATCCTTCTTCCCCTCCCCTAGACTATTATTAGTAGGCACAATGGGCGTCAAACATTGCTCTCCCATTTGGCTCCTCTGCAACCTGGGTCCTAGGGTCCTCAGGTAGAGCTAGCCACAGCCCCATTTCCTGCAGTTACCCACCAATCTACCACATTTACCAGAACTCCAAATCCTTTCATTTTTGCCAAGGGATAGCACATGCACCCTCTCATTTCAAATAACTCAGGAAAATACACAATCACAACACATCAGTAGTCCTTGGAGGTGGCTACCGCTCATGTAGTTCTCATGGCAGTCCAAAAGAAAGGTCCACCACATCTGTAGCTTAGGCACAGAAAACAGAGGGCCCTTTATCCTTACGGGTGATCATCTAGAGGACCACAAATAGTATTACTTGAGGTTCCTGCAATTTTGGGGGTAGAATTCAATGTTCCAATTGTGCCTAGCTTCTCAGCTAGTTCCTTGTTTCCTGTGTCTCTGGTACCATCAAGTACCTTGTGATTCCTCCCACCCCCTGGAATCAAAGACAAATCTGAGGTCATTCAATTTGCACTCCACCTCTCTGTGAATCAGATTCATCTTTTAAGCTTCCCTGTTGTCTGAAAACCTCTGTCTGTGTGGCATTGTCCTTATTCACCACAGGCCCCAAAAGGCCTTCACACCCGCCTTCTCACCATCTAGACCACTCTTCCTTTACCTCTTCACAAGTCAAACACCATTCAATCAATCCCACCAGGCCCAGCCTAAACATCACTTCTCATCATAACCAGGCTCCATAACCTCAGAATAGAGACAGTGCCTCAATTATTCTCTTATAGCCTCCTGCAGTTTCCTGTACTTTTACTTCATAACAGTTATCATTTATGATGATAAATTTAAAAGTATGATTATTTAGGCGCAGTGGCACACGCCTGTAATCCCATTGGCTCAGGAGGCTGAGGCAGGAGGATCTCCTAGTTCAAAACCAGACTCAGCAATGGCGAGGTGCTAAGCAATTCAGTAAGACTCTGTCTCTAAATAAAATACAAAATATGGCTGGGGATGTGGCTCAGTGACCAAGTTCCCCTGAGTTCAATCTGCAGTACCAAAAAAAAACTGCTTATCATATATCTTATGAGGGACTTATAACCAACATATAAAAAGTTTCTTGCAACTCAAAGATAAAAAGATAACTCAATTTTTAAAAATGAACTAAAGATCTGAATAGACTTTTTTCCCAAAGATGTCCAAATGCACAAAAATATATGAAAAGATGCTCAGCACCTTTATTCATTAGGGAACTGCAAATCAAAACCACAATAAGATACCAATCTATACCTGCTAGAATGGCTACAACCAAAAAACCAGATAATACCAAATGTTGACAATGATGTGGAGAAAATATAGAATATTACCTTCTTATGCCACAGGTAGAAATGTAAAATGCTGTAGCCACTTTGGAAAACACTGGCAATTTCTTAAAAAGTTAAACATAATGTTACCATGTAATCAAGCACTTATGCACCTAAGAGAAATGAAAACTTATATCCACATAAAACTTCTACATGATCATTTATTATAGCATTATTCATGGTAAAGAAAAAGTAGGAAAAATATCAAATGCCCATCAACTGATTAATGGCTAAAAAATTGTGGTATCTCCCTATAAAAGAATATTATTCAGCCATTAAAAGGAACAAAGTTCTGATACATGCTTTAACATATAGGAACCTTTAAAACATTATGCCAAGTTAAAGAAATCAGACACAAAAAACTGCATCTTTTGTGATTGCATTTATATTAAATGCAAACAATAGTCAAACATACAAAAACAGAAATAGATTAATGATTGCTTAGTACTGGAAAGCAATTGGGAATATTGGGTGTTGACAGCTAAAGGGTATGCGTTTTCTTTTTCAGGTGATGAAGATGTTCTAAAATTGATTGTTAAGATGGTTGCATAAATCTGTGGGTGTACTAAAACCTCTTTAATTGTACATTTAAAAGGGTCAACACTATGCTGTATGAATTAATTCTCAATAAAGTTGTACCCAGAAAATTGCAGGGAGGAGAATTGAGATCTGTAAGGGGAAACTATAGACAAATCTATAGAGTAAAAGGAACGTAAACCTTTTTCTAGAGTCCTCATTTAAAGTTAAATTGAACATTGCCTCTATTAAGCTCTTTAATCTGTTAAAAAAAATCACCACCGAAGCAATACATCAACCAATTGCAGTGTCATTCCCTTTCTTGGAGAGTCCTAATTCTGATTTTGACACGAGTTTTAAAAAAACGGTTAAAATAGACAATGAGGAGCCAGGGTTGTGGTTCAGTGGTAGAGCGCTCGCCTAGCACATGTGAGGCACTGGGTTCGATCCTCAGCACCACATAGAAAATAAAATAAAATAAAGCTGTTTAAAAAAAAAGACAATCAGGAGCCTGGCATGGTGGCACATGCCTAACAGCTTGGGAGGCTGAGGCAGGAGGATCACAAGTTCAAAGCTGGCCTCAGCATCTTTGCAAAGTCCTAAGTAACTTAGGGAGACTCTGTCTCTAAAAAAAAAACAAAGAAATGGCTCATAATGTGGCTTAGTGTTAAAGCATCCATGGATTCAATCCACAGTACAAAAAAAAGACAATTAGGGAAATTTGAGCACTGGAACATATATTTTATGATATTAAGTAATTGGTAATTTATTTCAGTTGTGATAAAAGTTTTGTAGGTATGATTTAGAAAGAAAGAATCTTTATCTTTTAGAGATGCATATTGAAATGTTTATGGATTAAGTGATATGATATTTTTGGATTTTCTCAAAATAATCCAAGTGGTGGAAGTGAAATGGTGGAGGTTTAGGTAAAACTAGATCAGACATGAATTGAAGTTGTGTGATGGGTACCTAGGTTCAGATACTACACTCTCCTTTTGCACCTGTTTGAAATTTCCATGATAAAAAAACAAAAAATGAAAAAAAAAGATGATTTCATTCTATTTGCTTCCTTCTATGTTGTTAAAAGCTCCTTGTATTACTGTTTCTGTAGTACCTTGATCCTGTTTTTTCTGGAGAGTGGTTGTGGGACTCCATGTTTCGTAGAATATGATTCTTCATTGTTTAAGTGATTGAAATTTAGACCATGACCATCATGGGTTTGATTAGCATGTATCAGTCTCCCTGAAAGTTTCTGGAACCTACAAAACTAAGTAATACCCCATATCTTTCTCATTCACTGTGGTTCTTCCATTCTTTAAAGTTCTGCCAAATTAGAAAACATTCACCTGATATCTATACAACTTACTATACAGACTCTAGGTTTTGGCAGGTGCATTAGAAATCATCTAATTCAGTGATTCTCAAATCTAGTTGCACATCAAATCACATAAAAAAGTACAGGGTCCACATCCCTGCCCCAGAAATCTCTGCAGTGGGGACTAGGAATCTACATTTTTTATAAGTTCCTTAGGGAATTCTAATAAGATGGACCACTTGCAAGCATTTCGGTACCATGGACTTTTCTTACCTTTTATCTATTGCCAGAATCCTTTCTATAATTCCTTGACTTGTGGTTACTCAGTATCTGTCTGAATAATGACTTTATAATTAGCCCATCCTATCATTTAGGCACTTCGCTTTGCTAGAAAGTTCTTCTTTATGAAATGATGATATCTGAAATTTCTAATTCAACCTAATTTTGGTACTAGTCCTCATCACAGAGCTGGTGGATAGGTTTTGTAGAAGTCTCTCTTAATGTAGGGAAAAATAAAATCAGAAACACAAGTTTCTTCTTTGAGAATGGTGAGTGGCTTCTAAAAATAGGTTGCTTGACAGCAAGATTGAATGTTTAAAGAAAAAATTTGAAAGAAAGTACAATGTTCAGCATCTCTGTGCAAGAAGTTCTTATTCGCTAAGATACTAACAATTTCTCTTTTATAAGATAAGAATTTTTCTAAGCTGAAAGGTTCAATATTTTACTTTGTTTTCATTTTAATAACATTACAGATCTGTTGTCTTATAGTTGTTCCAAATGCTGAAAAACATTTTTCAGATGAATGTGTAAGTCATAATATGATGATTTATATGAAAATTAATGTTTTAAAAATTGTGTCAGCTAATACAAAATACCCAAAGTAAGCTTACTCAACTTTTCTTAAAGCATTGTGTTCAAAGCCTATAAAAGATCAATCTATCTTGACAGTAAAGATAAAGTTTCATCTCCTGATTATCTTAGAAAATGATGTCCTTAAATCATATCAACAAAAGTTTATTTGCTTCAATAATATTCTTGAAAATTTACTTCATTTGCCAATTTAGCTAGATCACAATGGGAAAAAATGCTGTCGTGTCTACTATGGGGACAGGAGCAGAGTGGTAGCAACCTGTACACCATGAACTAGCCAATGCAATCCCTCTTCAACATAACAGATTTACAGATTTCCAGGTTGCTCTCTCCTACCATTTAAGTTTTCTTTTCCCCATTTTCAGCATCTTCAAATCTTTTAATCAGTATTCAGGTGGACCGGGTTTTTAGATAATTTATTCTTCTCTATCAAACACTCACAAGTTAGATACTATTCCTCCAGAAATATGGTACCTAGACATGAAGTCAATATAAATATATTCCAACCATGTTTACAGAATTAACAATCATTTCCAAAAGTGTTACCTATTTTGCTCTCTCATGGTTGTTTTGTTTCATTACTAGCCATTTCTTCCATTAGTTGGGGTCATTTAAAATTATTCTTACTGTGTATTTTAAGATGCTGGCATCCTCTCCTAATTTGGTTTCATTTGCTAATTTAGTTAGTATGTTCCCAATTTCATAATTCAGGTATTGATTCATCCAACTAATAAACACAGGTGGGTGCCTACCCTCTGACTGGCCCTGCTCTAGAACCTGGGAAAATGATGGTAGGCAAACAAAGACATGGTACCTCATGTCAGACATTTCTAATCTAGTGGATAAAAATCTAAGTGCTATGATGTCTATAGGATATCAGCAACATCAATTATTACAGACAATAATCTGGGACAGTTGTTATGTCTTACACTACCACAGGAGTGCTTTTAGAAAAGAAACTTTGTTTAGATGGGAAGTGTTTGTACTGCCCTGTAACTCACTGTAAAATTCAATATTTGCTGAGAAAAACATGTTATCTGCTATCAAGGCAAACATATCTGATCCACTGTCAGTACAATAATCCAAACACAAGCATTCAATGCCTATAGAAGGAAATACTATGGGTAGATTCTACACTGTAGATAAACAGCAAATCTACAGTATATTATTCCACAGACTGGAGGGGATGCTGAGGAATTCATGGTTATTTTCAATTAAATATACAAAGACTGTAGGTTGATATATGACTGAAATGTGTTTCTATAACTGTTTGGAGGAAGCATTTGACATCGTGGAAAGGGCCTGAAACCAGTTGTCAGCATGCCTGTGTCTTGGTACTGACTGACTCTGCCATATAGGATATATGAGAACTCTGCTAAGTCACTTAACCTCTTGGCTACAATTTCTTCATTTATAAAATGAGAGTAATATTACCTATCCTGCCATCATGATCATGTTGCTGGGATAAACTAAAAGAGATAAAGTTCACTTAGTCCTTTGGAAAATGAAAAGCAGCATAGAAATATGTTTCTTACATTTATTAGTCATTGTGTTTTAATTCTAGACAAGTTAGGAAGATGTTTTTCCCTCATACAGTTCCATAGTTCTTTTATAAGGGAACTTTAGGGCATTGATCACCACAATTTGTATATTGCTTTATAGTTTCAAAAGTTATTTGAAAAAATCATGCCCCTCCCCCCCAAAAACCATGACACCACATTACCAAATGAAGATTCAAGTAGAAATAATTATTTTATGATGCACTTTAGTCAAAGATAAATTAAAATTATGAAAGACCTCACCTATTGAAATAGCTCTAATTAAATAATTAGTCATTTTGTATGGAAAGTTCATGTCATGGTCCTGCTAGTATCTCATTTTGTCTACGAACTTCCAATGCATTTGTTAGAAGATTTTCTAAGGCCAACAAACAAAAATATAACATGGGTACTTTTTAAAATAAGAATCAAACATAACATAATATCACAGATTAGGGGAGGATGACAGTATAGTGCTGAAATTACTGAGGATGGATCAGTTCCTGAAAAACCTCAAAGTCTTAAAAAAAATGAAAAGCAGCCAGGTGAGGTAGCACATACCTGAAATCCCAGCAACTCTGAAGACTGAGGAAGGAGGATTGCAAGTTTGAGGCCAGTGTCAACTACTTATCAAGGCCCTAAGAAACTTAGCAGGACCCTGCCTGAAAATAAGAGAAAAAGAGTAAAAAAATGACTGGGGATGTAGCTCAGTGGTAAAGCACCGCCTGGGTTCAAACCCCAGTACAACCCTCCAAGAAACAAACAAACAAAAAAAAACTATAAAAGCTTCGAGGTCTAAAGGGTATATCCAATGGCTTCCCAATATATTCATCTTCCACAATTATATATCTTTAGCACTCTGAGTTATGGGCTCTATGTCCTTCTTGTTCACTTACAAGGTATCAGACAAAAACCAGCATGGAATACCAGGAAATATCATATCTTCAACTTGTGCATTATATTTTATCAGCACCGGTAATGCTAAGTCAGTCTCCTCCCCACTCTCACATTCCACTACTGCTAAAACATCCCGGAGCTAGAATACTAGAACAGGAGATGTAGAATTTTTAAAATGATAGTTATAATCTAATTCAGTAATTCTAAAGTTTTATCAGTGTACGCCTCACCTGGATATTTACCAGAGAAAAGCAACAATTCGAGGCGCATTTACTGAAGCAAATTAGCTGAATCTCCATAAGAATAGGAAGCTTTGTGGCATTTTAACTTATACTATACCCATCCCTTTTCTCACTTTTGTGGTAGACTTGAAACCCAACAGCCTATCATCACAGTGAAAAGTAGCAGACTTGCAGTCACTAGAGGGGTCAGAATGAGGTTGGAACTCAAAACATCATTCCCAGAGAACTGTCATTATGTGACCTGTCTGGCAATTTTATAAAAACCTCCACTCACAGAACTTCTCTTTAACTCATGTTACTCAGAGATTGCTCATAGTTTGTTCATAGCAGAACACTCTTTTCCTCAGGGAATTTGTCTAAAACAATCATTGTCAATTGCTGAACACAGCAGATACTTGTGGCAATAACATTTAGAGAAAACAAGAAATTGACTTAAAACCTTAAAAGGGAAAGCAGAGAAATGTGGTGTTTGCAGGTGGCATTCACCATGTCAATAGACATACAAAAAGCAGTTGACAAAATTTATTGATAAAATACTCAACAGACTAGGAGGGAAAGGTAAATTCCTCAACCTCATAGAACATCTGCAGAAAACCCAAAGATAACATCATACTTAATGGCAAAAGACTGAAAACCTTCCACCTAAGATGAGGAACAAGACACACAGATCCACTCTCATCACTTCTATTTAACCCTGTATTTGAGGTTCTAACCAGAACCATTAGACAATAAAATTAGATAATAGGCATCCATATTGAACAGGAAAAGTAAAACAATACTTATAGATGACATGTTCTTGAATAAAGAAAATCCTAAGGGATTCATTTTAAGATCTTGCGAAGGACCCAAACAAACATTTCTTCAAAGAAGACATAAAAATTGTCAATTACATGAAAAGGTGCTCAACAACATCAGGAAAATTCAAATCAAAACCACTATGAGATATTACCTCATAGTCTCTAGATGATTATTATTAAGAAGACAATATAAATGTTGGCAAGGGTGTGGTGAAAAGGGAACACTTGTGCATCATTATAGAAATCAATATATAGGTTCTTAAAGAAATTAAAGATAAACCTAGCAGTTCTGCTTTGGAATGTATACCCCAAAGAGATGAAATTCCACCAGATGAAGCTATCTGCACTCCCATGTTCACTGAAGCATTTTCATAATGGCTAAGATATGGAATAAACCTGTGTTCATCAATTGATGAATGTGTATATTGTTCAATCATAAAAAAAGGAGATCCTGCCATTTGACACAACACGGATGGACATTAGAAGTGAAATAAGCCAGAAGGAGAAAGAAAAGTATTGCATAATCTCAATTATATGTGGAATCTTTTGAAAAGTTTAAATATACAGAGATAGAGAATAAAATCATGATTATGGGGTGGGGAGAGGAAATAAGATATAGGTCAAAGAATAAAAAGTAGCAAATATGTATGATGAGCAAGTCTAGAGAACTAATGTACAACATAAAGACTGCAGTTAATAAAATCATATTAGAGATTTTTGTTAAATATTTTTTCGCTCTTGCAATGCAAAAATTAACTACATGAAATGATGAATTTGTCGATTTGCTACACTACAGTTGAACCATTTTATTATTTACATATACCCCTAACATGTTGCAAACCTCAAATATATCAATAAAATTCACTTTAAAAATTTAAAACTAAGAAATGACTAGTTTCTTTTAAATTCATGACTTCAGACTCCAAATTTATGCATAACTATGTCTGACAATGTCACAAAGTTTGTCTAAGGGGCTCAATTTATGTTTTCTCCTGGACACTCTTTCAAATGTCTTCTCTCATCAAACATTCCATATCTCCTCCTTCACCTTCCCTCCATTTATTGACCTTGATTCATATTGTATTGCAAAAATGTAAGTCATTACAGAAAACTGCTTCTTCTCACCTCTGAGTCTCCCATCCTTCCTATGCTTTCACCCACACTTGCCCCTAAATTTCCTTTATAACAGCATCCATCCTCTTACCAAGGCTAAATTCTCAACGTGTGCTTTAAGGATTACACCTTTTTATCTATCAAGGAACTTGCTCTTTCACTTATTTATTCTATCTCTCCTTCACATTAATTTCTGTTTCTGTGCTATCACTTTTGTTAACATAAAATTTGTCAAGAAAAAAGTTTGAATCTAGGTCCCACTTCACTCACTGTTCCGATTCTCCATTTCTTTTTACAACAAAACTTTCCAATAAACCTGTATGTAGTTGCTGTCTCAACAAATTCTTCATTTATCCTCAAATCACCCTTTTCTGGCTTCCATTTCCTTCACTCTATGAAGACTGTTCTCATTGAGATCAATAATTACCTCACTACCAAGTTCAGTAATCACTGCTTTCTTTTCACTTATTTGACTCCTCGATAATATTCCTTTCTTCTTGAAGTACTCTATTAGTTTATGTAGTAGTCATCTGGAACTGTCATAATGAATACCAAAGGCTGGTAAAAAACAGAAATATATTTCTGTTGTGAGACTGGAAAATCCAAGATCAAGGCCTGGGAAGGTTTAGATTCTGATGAGGGTTCTTTTCCTGGCCTGCCAGTGGCTTCCTAGTCATCATATCCTCACATGTCAAAAAAAAAGAAAGAGAGAGAAAGATAGAGAAAGAGAGAGAGAGGTCTTTTCTTGTTTTAAAGACACCAGTCATATCAGATTAGGGCTCTACTCTTAGGACTTCATTTAACCTAAATTTACTTCCTAGAACCCTATCTCCAAATACAATCATTTTGGGGACTGGGGGTTTTGTTAGTCACCTTTTTGTTTCTGTAACAAAATGCCTGAAATAACCCACTTCTAAAAAGAGAAGGTTTATTTTGGCTCAAAGTTTTGGAGGTTCCAGTCTGTGAATGAATAAATCCATACTTTTCAGACTGTAGTAAAGCAGCACATCATGGCAGATGTGCATGGTGGAGCAAAGTTGTTTACCTCATAGTGGCCATCAAGCAAAAGAGAGAGGAAGGGGAGGGGCTGGGGTCCCAAATCCCCTTCAAGGGCACACCCCCAATGACTTAACTTCCTTCTAGTAGGCCTGGACTCTTAAAGGTCCCATATCTCCCAATAGCACCATGGGCTGGACAAAACCTTTAACACCTGGGGCCTTTGGGGGACTTTTAAGATCCAAATTATAGAAGAAATTCAATCTATAAATTTGGTGGGGTAGGGCACAATTCTCTCCATCGCAGCTTCTGTGACACTAGTCTCTTCTAGTTTTTGTTCTTAACTCAGCTTATTGTTCTACCTCTGATTGCTCTGCCAACATCTCCTTAAGGCACTCTAAATGTTGGAGTTATTTCACACTTTCAATGAACCCTCTTCATGCACTACATACTCTCTTTAGTAATGGCCATCAGTTCTCAAGAAATCAAGTACCATCCACTGTTAACGATTTTCTAATTTGTGTTTCCAGATGTACATATCCTGCTGTCTACTTGAAATCAGCATCCTAACATCTTACACAAATATTAAACATGTTAAAAATGGAACTGCTGATTTTTTCTTGACCACATTTGCTCCCCATCCACAATCATAACCATTCCAGTTAGTGGCATCAACATCCATCTATAATTTTTCTAGCCAGAAACCTATGAATTATCCTTGTTTCCTTCTTTTGTCATCCCCTTGCCTTACTCCTCCGTGAAACAGATACACCAGCAAATCATACTAATTGCAGTGTCAATATATATATAGAACCCACCTTTGACTTCTGTTGCAAGCATCTTAGTCAGAGCACTGTATCTGTCCCTTGAACTTACTACAACAGCTTCCAATCTGGTCTCTTGGCCCATGCTTGCCTCTTCTAACCAATTCACCACATATTAGAGTGATTTAAAATTTATTTAGTGCATTGTAATTTTACATAATAGTTGGGTTCATTTTTATATATTCATAAATGGATATAACATAGTTTTCTCCTTTTCATTCCCAAGAAATATTCCCTTCCTTCCTCTCCTTCCTCCTCCTGATCTCTTCCTCTCCTCTACTTCCTCTATTCCCTTTCTCTTGGTCTTCCTTTTATTTATTTATTTATTTATTTAAATTGGTACATTATACACACACATATTTATTGTTGAAATGCATCATGATATATCAATATATGTGCATGACATAATTTGGTTAACTTTATTCCCTTGTTCTTCCATTTGACTCTTCTATTCTCTCACCCCAGATTCCCTGTTTCCACTCTACTGTTCTTCCTGCTCTTGTTCAATGGCTTCTGGTCATATTTTGAATAAAATTCAGTCAGGTACCATGACCTGGATCCCTTGCTTTTTTGGCATTCTTATCTTTCACACTTCTCCCCATCATGTATTCTCCAGGCACACTTGTCTTTTTTTTTTAAAAGGACTTATTTTATACTCAGGGCTGTGTCTTTTTATTATTTTATATTTTTTTAGTTATTTTATTTATTTATTTTTATGTGGTGCTGAGGATTGAACCCAGTGCCTCACACATGCTAGGCACGTACTCTATCACTGAGCCTCAACCCCAGCCCTACATTTATCTTTTTCCACCTTCTCAAACAAAGCAACCTCTATACCATTTCAAGGTCTTTGTAATACTGTCACTTTGATCTAGAATGCTCTTATGCTGATTTTTCTCAAGACAAAATCCTTAGGTCTCCTAAGTGTCTATTCCTCAGAAGGCCTTTTCTTGCTATTTTATGAGAAATAATTTCCTCCAATTCCTATATTCTATAACTCGCTCAGTGCCTTGATTTTTATTTTATTTTATTTTATTAACACTTACAACTTACCACTTACAAAATTTCCATTAATGTATTTTATTTTGTTTAATGTCAACATCGCTCACTAGGCCTAAAGCTCCATGTTTGTCCCCCTTGTTCACAGGCCCTATCATTATGCCTAACATACAGTAATCCATCAATAAATGATACTTGAACAAAAAATCTAAAATGTCAGGCATGACGACTTCCTTTAGTAGATTTTGGCCAGGCATGGTGGCGCAAGCCTATAATCCTAGTGACTTAAGAGGTAGGAGGATTGCAAGTAGGAGGATGAACTCAGCAACTTAGTGAGACCCTGTCTCTAAATAAAAATAGAAGGGGATGGGAATGTAGCTCAGTGATAGAACACCCCTGGGTTCAATGCCCAGTACTTGGAAAAAATAGATTTTGGATTTCTAGCTCAATGGAATCCATCAGGAGAAAAAAAAAAAAAAACAGGGAGGACATAGGAAACTTGGATCCTAAATTCAGCCTCCTAAGCAACAATCACTTACCCTTTGACCATCCCTGCTCCTAAGGAGATTCAGCATTGCTCAAGTGACTAATAGAAACTCTGAAATTCTGAAAAATAATCTAGAAATATGTTAATCTGTTCAGTTTTCTAGGGAAAAAAATTCTACAGCTTTCATTAGATTCTTATAGGGGTTCATGACCAAGAAAGTTTAAGAATCATTCACTGAAGGACTGATCCTTCCCTGGGAGTTGGGTCAGTCAGCATTCCTGAATTGCCCTAATTAAAGTGTAACTGGAGAACATAGTTAAAGCAACTCTTTCTGTAGGGCTTTTCTTGGAGCTATGACAGATTTCCCTGGTTTTGAGATACTTTTTGGTATTATCTAAAGTACCTTAAATCCTCCCTAGTCCTGCACTGCCATTACCCATGTTGACTTGATCACCCACTACCATGATGGCTATTTCCAGACTCTCCATGGATTCTAACTAGAGATGTGCCAGTATCCCAACCATACTAGTATCACCAGCCCATCTTTTTCTGGTTCACTTTTGTCAGGACTTTTCATTTCTCCTAGACTGATGGATAAGGTGAATTATTATGCCATTGGCAAAGAAAATAAAGCAGGAGTAGACAGAGAACTGATTCAAATGGAATTTGAATAGGACATTCAGACACCCAAGTAGAAACCACCAACGCTGACTCATTTATGTTTACTGCCTGGCCCCTGTGAGCAGAGTTTGTGTGAACTATGACTGAAAAGACTTGGGAAAATCCATCTGAAGACTGGAGGAGGAAGAAGATTGCTTGAAGAAGATCCAAAAGGAAAAGTTATGTAGGCGAGATCCTAAAGAGCGGCACACTGCAACAAATAATGGGAAAAGGTTTTCTCTAGTATGAAATAATGGACTAAGAAAATGAGAATGAGTGGAACAATTAGCACTGAATAAAATTAAGGAAAATTTCCAGTGTATATTTAGAGATAAGGACTCTCAGAGTTCAAAGGATGCCTGGGCCATCACCATTATTTTGAAGCTTCTTAATATATTAAAAGAAAATAATAGCAACAATTAAAAAGAAGTTTAAAACAGCAGGAAGTGTTTAAAATGTTTATATTTGACATATTGACACTTCTAACACCACTAAACCCTCCACATAATGTAATATATCCACAAAAGATTTAGAATGTAATCAATAATGTTCTTTGTGGCCTGTGGTTCAGTAATAACAAGTTTAAAGTTGTCTTATATATTTCATTTTCTTCATTCTAGTCATTTTATCTCTGGAACTCAAACTGGATTTCCCAGATGTACAATTTAATCTGAAGAAATCATTAAAAGTCTAAATAGAGCCCTTAAAGAATTTGAGAATTATTTGAAATGTTTCTTCCTTTTTAGACATGTGGAGCTTCTGCAAGAGTCGGTACAAAAAGTAAGAGAAACCAGGATAATAGTCTTTTTTCAGACTATTTTCACAAATATATATATATATTTGTGAAATATATATATTTGCGAAAATAGTACATAGGTTTTAAGATCTTAAAGCACCTTTATAAATCTGATAATTAAAACTAAATCTGGGGCTGAGGTTTGTGGCTCAGTGGTAGACCACTTGCCTAGCATGTGTGAGGCGCTGGGTTTGATTCTCAGCACTGCATATAAATACGTAAATAAAATAAAAGGTCCACTAACAACTAAAAAATTTTTTTTAATTAAATCTGGTAACTCGTTTTATTATAGGTGGGGAAACTCAGAGTTGGTGACTCCCCAAATTAATGTTACCAGTAGTTGCTTAGACCCGAGATCATAAACCACATACCCTTCAGAGTTTTCCAAATTTACATCATCACATAAATCACCTGGGGGTCTTGTGAAATACAGATAAATTCTGTCTGTTCCTATCATAATCTTGAGGAATCTGTATTTTAATAAGACCTCACAGAGAGATAAGTGCTATTATCAGGTAATTTTGGAAACATTTCCACTGGCTTAAGACTCACTGACAATTGACCCTCACAATCACCATAATCTATGACATTTCAAAGATTGGAAATATTCATACTTAATAAAATTGATTAGGCAGAGGGTTTTGAATAGTGAATGAAGGCAAAGTTGTGGACTTAGCTTTAATCATTTAATTTATGTTCAAGCTGAAACATTCCATCTTCTCAGCCTGTATTAAATTCTTCTGAGGCTGATTTTCATCAGGATTCTTTTTAACATTACATTACTTTTCCTTGAATTTTGGAGACATTTGTGCTGCAGGTAACCCAGTGTGTACTCAGAAACCTCTTTTCAAAGAATTTATACATTCCTCTATAAAGCTTGTCATTTGCCACTAAGACATCACCTTTGAATAAAGATTACTTCTACAAAAATAGAGCCTCACAGCTCACATTTTATAGATGAAGAAATGGACACTTGGAGAACCTAACTGACTCACTTATTTCGTGGCTGTTCAGCAGCAGGGCCAAAGCATAAACCTGTTCACTTGTCTTGTGCTGGTTGAATATCTGCTCCATCTGGGGAATGTACTCACTGATGATGATATGCAGATGCATAACACTTAGTCCCTGGTCTTGAGGAAGTTCATGTCTTCAGATTTCAAAATAAATCAGACAGCCTGAAGATTCTGAGCCACCACTAATGTTACTTGAAATGAATCAGAGCAAATTCCTTTTAATGTTGATTCCTCTATTTCTCAAGCCATTCCTTAGGACTGTTGCAGGAGATAGATTGCAAACTTCTATCCTAGAGACTTGTTTTTCTTGGTCTGCATTCTGATGTATAATTTTAAATTGTCAGTAAAAAATTGGGAGAGTTCACATTTAAAATCTAGATTACTGGATAATCTTAGAAAACAAAACAAAACAAAAAACCCTAAAGATCTGGCCTTACTCAACCAGTGTTTCCTTATGGCAATAATTCTCTGAGTTAAAGAGCTGCTGCCTATCTGTAATCCCAGTAACTCAGGAGGCTGAGGAAGGAGGATCACAAGTTCAAAGACAGCCTCAGCAACTTAGGCCCTAAGCAACTTAGTGAGACCCTGTTTTTGAATGAAATATAAAACAAAGGATTGGGGATGTGATGTGGCTCAGTGATTGTGTGCCCCCGGGGTTCAATCCTCAGTACCAAAACAAACAAACAAACAAACAAAAAAAAAAAACACTGCTGCCTACTTAACATGGGCTGGTGCTAGCTAATTCAACATAGTTCCTAATCAGCACCTTTCATTCGTTGTTACTGCCTACCCAATCCCTGAAGTATTTAAGTTTGCTAAGCCTGGCAATTAACTTCTGGAGCTAACTATTGTCTAAACTGTACCTAACGGCAGGTGGCAGCAGTAAGCTGTCATTATCATTTCTCCTATAAGTAGGAAAGATGTACTGTAGCACTGGATGACTTCAGGGGCTTTTCTTCTTTTCCTCTGAAAGCCCTCCTTAGCCCCTCTCCTCAAAAAAAAAAAAAAAAAAGCCTAAGGTCACTCTACTTAGTTAAGTCATGAGTTAAGTCATTTGATGAAGTAAGCTAAAAGAAAGAAAAAAGATTTCATAAGGCATGAATATAACAACTGACCATCAAAAATAATTAATTAATTAAAAATAATAAATAAAAAATACTGAAGTGGAAAGATAGGGCATGCTGATTAGGGAACCTGTTCTTTATAGTATAAGAATTAACTCAAAATGGATCATAGACCTGAATTTAAGAGCTAATATTTTTTTGTGGGGGAGGGTTACTGGGGTTTGAACTCAGGGCTACTCCGCCATTGAACCACATCCCCAGCCCTATTTTGTATTTTATTTAGATACAGGGTCTCACTGAGTTGCTTAGTGCCTCGCTTTTGCTGAGTCTGGCTTTGAACTCACCATCCTCCTGCCTCAGCCTCCCAAGCAGCTGAGAAGAGCTAAAATTTAGAACTCTGAGAAGAAACACGTAAATCTTTCTGACTTTGAATTAGGCCATGGTTTCTCAGATATGACACCCAAAGCACAATAACAAAAGAATTAAAACAGATATATGGGACCTCATCAAAATATAAATGTTTTGTGCTGCAAAGTACACCATCAAGGAAAGGAAGAGGCAAACTGAACAATGGGAGATCTTTTCAAATCATATATCTCAAAAGGGACTTTACAGAATATATAAAGTACTCTTACAATTGAATAATAAAAATTACCTAATTTAAAAAAATAATTTCCATCTGAATAGAAGTTTATCCAAAGAAGACATACAAATAGGTAATAAGCATATACAAAGATGCCCAACCTCATTAGTAATCAGGGAGATACAAATCAAAACCACAATGAAATACCACTTCACTCCCCACTGGTTGGATAAAATTTAAAAAGGCAAATAATAACAAGTCTTAGAAATTATTTAAACAAATTGGAACCTACATACATTGCTGATGGAATAGCAAACAGTGCAGCTGCTTTGGAAAACAGTTTGACAATCTTTCAAAATGGAATCCAGCCATTCTTCTGTCATGTATATAGCCATAAGAAATGAAAACATGTTTATACAAAACTTGTACATGAATATTACTAGCAACATTACTAATAGTAGCCAAAAGGTAGAAACAACCAAATGTCCATTAAATGGTGAATTGATAAACAAATATGGTACAGTCATACAATGGAATGTTATTCAGTCATAAAAAACAATGAAATTCTTGCACATGCTACAACATGGATGAACCATGATTATGCTAAATGAAATAATCTGTTACAAAATAATTACATTTATATAAAATGCCCATAATAGGTAAATATATCAACAGAAAGTAGATTAGTGGTTGCTGAGGATGCGGGGGTTGGGGACAGGGAGAAGTAATAGTGGGTCCTAATGGGTATGAGGTTTCTTCTCAGAATAATGGAAATATTCTGAAATTAGATCATGGTAGTAGTTGCACAATTGAGTGAATATACTAAAAATAACTAAATTATACATTTTAAAGGGTTCATTTTATGGTATGTGAGTAACATATATCTCAACAAAGTTATTTTATAAAAAGGTAGTTAGATATTAGTCCTTTGTAATGCTTCAGGAGCAACTGTAAGAAAGTCTGATTTTTCACATTGAGGGACTATGGTTTAGTGTGTTTATATAGGCGTTGGGGTGTGAGTTAAAGCAGCCATAACTATAAGCCCCATCCCCTCTTCTGGCTTCTAGAGGACAAACAACTGGGGGAGAGAACTACCAGCATAAGGCAAAGTAGAGAAATTGGAGAGAAGGAGACCAAAGAAAACCATAGCCTGGGATACAAACTATCTTTACTCCCAATGGTTGGGAAAAATCAGGTCATTGAGCTTCTGTATATCTTTGCAAGAGGATCAAAAATGAACCTGATTAAATAATCTCCTAACAGGTACAGAGCATGGAAAAAAAGCTCAAGTTTCAGCTAGGCAAGAGATAGGTGCAGTAGGTAGGTCTTTTTTTTAGGGCTTGTTTGACTAGAATTTTCTCATTTCATGCTAAATCCATTGCAGGTGACATACACATGAAAGAGAGAGGGAGAGAGAGAGAGAGAGAGAGAGAGAGAGAGAGAGAGAAGAGAGAGAAGAGAAAGGAAGTAGGGAGAGAGACAAAGAGGAAGAACTCAAAATTTCATGGTGGCCAAATTTATAATTTGCTGGAGAAAATGATAGCAAAACTCTTAGCAGGCTCCAGCAAAGCTAAGCCTAAAACATCAAGATTCTCAGTCACCCAGGCTGCAAACCCTGTTGTTGAATGGATATCTTCCCTCTTCTGGGCTCTCATCCATATCTAGATAGGCTTCATAGTTTGTTGGTTTATTTTTCTCACCTAATGTACCACACACCTGTCCATTTATTTTCAATCCTATTATGACTCTATTAGACCAGGTGCTAATCAATTCATGCCTGAAAAACAACATGAACTAACTAATGGGGAGAAAATATAAGTGTCAGTTTAAGAGTTAAATAACTGTAAATTTCCTTTTAGAGGAGGAATCTGTGTTTGTTTTAGTTACACACTTTGGTTGGTCATTTTGATTGCTCAAAGATTACCCTTGCAGCATGGTTAGAATAAACCTGGAACTAAGCTCTGTTTGAGAAATTAACAGTAATGGCTTAGTTAGAGGATTTGTAATCCTAGGGAACATAGGGAGAAAATCAAAGGAGAGAGACGGAGAATTGAGCAATATCAGGAGAACTCATGCCCTTGTGTAATGGCTAAGTGATTTTTAAGGTGAAGAATGTTCAATATTTAATTTTGTTTGGTGTGGCACTGCAAAGAGTCCATCCTTCAGTAAAATCTGTGTGAACACAGCTACTGGTAGTACATGTAGATGTAGAGGAAAGAGGGAATAGTAGGATAACACTGCAGAAAGGAATCATACCAAAGAGGCATGAAAAGGGAATGAGAACACAGTGGAAGTAGAAACTCATAGATGGGGCAACCAGAAGAAACATAAGCATGTAACCTTCTGCAGAATCTCCTAAATTCTAAAGGGCATGGTAACACCAGCAAACCAGAGAGCTTGAGGTCATGCAGGACTTGAAATTTAAATCAAACTACCATTTATTACTGGATGCTTCCTTACTGTACTTCATCTTTTCCCATACTTTTCCTCATGGTTTGTGTCCTGTGAAGTATTGTCATCATTCACAGGTTTTCTTATGTTATGTCCTCCTTTTGCGTTCCATCACAGAGAAGTCCTGGCAGATATCTGAGGGAGGGGGTTCTGATACATACCAAAGTTTGAAAATCTTGGCTGTAGGAGATCTGTAAATGATTTCCTACATTTGTTTGTGCCTTACCCATTCTTTCCTTCTTTACTTGTGCTTTTCTTTTCCTTTTTCCATTATTTATTTCTACAGAAGACAAGATCTATCTTCCTTTCAGAGTTTGGCTTTACTCTTTCCTTGAGATTGATCTTTTTTTAGCCACCCCCTGAAACATACCTTAAATCTTTAGATTACTCCCCCCACGCGCGCGCGCACACACACACACACACACACACACACACACACAAATATACAAACATTTTCTGCTTTGACATCTTGAAAGGGGAATAGGATTCATATTTCATCAATTATTCCTCTTATCATATTTCTAATTACTTTAGGAACAGGAATCTGCTTAGCCCCTATAAACCTCTTCCAAATTTCCAAACTATTAAGAAATTAATTTCATTTCTTGCCATAGCATGATCACAGATGTTTGTAAATTTCACTCTATTTTGAAAAATTTTGTTCTTTCATATAATTCCTATCAATCTTATAGGCATCTTTAATTTTTAGTAAAGTGTAAACTGGATTGATAGTATGAATTTCAATCGGTTTTTCCAATCCTTTATCATACTAATATTAACCACCTGGCTTCACAGATCACTTTGATTATTTCCCTTCCTCAGAACATTTGAAAATCTCTCTCCAATCCCTGAATTTTTAAAATACTTTGGAAGAATACATTACTTTTCCTGCTATAGATTTTTTTCATGGACATGTGCATTCTTCACAAATTAGATATTTATTCCTTCAAATACATAGCTCATATTACAATCTTGAGTAGGTAAAAGAAACCAGCTTGGGTCTCTGTTTTCTTCTTTGTAAAAGATGACTGAAACCAAGGCTCTAAAAAGGGTTTTCTAGGTAGTCTATGCTTACAGGGGACTGAGGAATAAGACATCAGGATTGGTTACTAGGAACAAATAAGAAAACTTCAGTAAACTGAAAGACTCTTGAATGTTATAGAACAAGATTTCTGAAACTTGTCTCATATAAAAAATATCCTTAGACAATTGGTTTTAAAATAATGAGTCCCAGCATCTGCCTACTACCAGAGATTTTGATTTGATAGGTATGGAATTAGGCCTGGGAATTTGTATTATAAATAAGGGTCAAAACCGTTCTAATCAGGTGAGTTTAGGAGACACTAATAAAAGAATGTTAGACACTACAGAGCTTAGTCTGTTTTGAAATCTTAATTTTATTGAAATATAACATACATAAAGGAAAACAGACTATTTGCATTTTCACAAAGTGAACACACCTGTACTATCAGCTCTAAAGCAAGAAACAGAATGGTACCAGCAAACAGTCTCCAGTGTGCTATCTCTCAGTAACTACTTTGTCTAAGTGTGCTACAACTCTCATTTCTAATAGCATTGATTAATTATGTCTGTGTTTGAATTTCATGTAAATGGAATAAAATCTGTGCTTACTGTGCCTGGTTTCTTTTACTCTTTTTTTTATTAAATGAGATGCATTTATGCTGCTGTCTGAATGACAATCAGTCATTCTTATCACAATTCTATGATGTTAATATACAACAATTTACTTATACATTCTATTGTTCAGTTATTTCCAGTTTGGGGCTGTCATGAATAGTGTGATTATAAACTTTATTGTACGTGTCTTTTGATGCACTTATTCATTTGTTTCTTTTTTAATTTTTTAAATTTGTTCTATTAAGTTATACATGACAGTAGAATGCCTTTTGACACATCACACATAAATGGAGTATAACTTCTTATTCGTCTGGTTGTGCATGATGAAGGGTTACACAGGTCATGTGATCATATATGCACATAGTGCAATAATGTGCAATTCATTCTACTATCATTCCTCCCCCCTGACCTCTCCCCTCCCTTCAATCTCCTCTGTCTAGTCCAAGATACCTCTATACTTCCGCCCCTTTATTATGAATTAGCATTTGAATATCAGAGAAAATATTGGGTCTTTGAGTCTTTGGGATTGGCTTATTTTGCTTGGCATAATATTCTCCAGTTCCATCCATTTACCAGCAAATGCCATAATTTAATTCTTCTTTAAGGCTGAGTAATATTCCATTTTGGATATGTACCACAGTTTCTTTATCCATTCATCTGTTGAAGGGCATCTAGGTTGGTTCTATAGTTTAGCTATTGTGAATTGAGCTGCTATAAACATTGATGTGACTGTGTCACTGTAGAATGCTGATATTAGGTCCTTGGGGTATAAACCTAGGAGTGGGATGACTGGGTCAAATGGTGGTTCCATTCCAAGTTTTCTGAGGAATCTTCATACTGCTTTCCAGAGTGGATGCACCAATTTGCAGTCCCACCAACAATGTATTAATGTACCATTTTCCCCATCCTTACCAACAATTATTGTTGCTCATATTTTTGATAATTGCCATTCTGACCAGAGTGAGATGGAATCTCAGTTGTAGTTTTGATTTGAATTTCTCTAATGGCTAGAGATGTTGAACATTTTTTCATATATTTGTTGATTGATTATATTTCTTCTGTGAAGTGTCTGTTCAGTTCCTTTGCACATTTATTGTTTGGGTTATATGGTTTTTTTGGTGTTAAGTTTTTTGAGTTCTTTATATATCATGGAGATTAATGCTCTATCTGAGGTGCAGGTGGTAAATATTTTTCTTCCCATTCTGTAGGCTCTCTCCCCACGTTATTGTTAGTTTCTTTTGCTGTGAATAAGGTTTTTAGTTTGATTCCGTCCCATTTATTGATCAATGATTTTACTTCTTATCTTTTAGGATTTCTGTTAAGGAAGTCAATTCCTAAGCCAACATGGTGGAGATTTGGGCTTACTTTTTCTTCTATAAGGTGTAGGGTCTCTGTTATAGTGCCTAAGTCTTTAATGCACTTGAGTTGATTTCTGTGCAGGGTGAGAGAGGTCTAATTTCATTTTGCTACATATGGATTTCCAGTTTTCTCAGCACCATTTGTTGAATAGGCCATTTTTCTCAAATGTATGTTTTTGGCACCTTTGTCTAGCATGAGATGACTGTATTTATGTGGATTTGTCTCTCTGTCTTTTCTTCTGTACCATTGGTCTACACATCTGTTTTGGTGCCAATCCATGTCGTTCTTGTTACTATGGCTCTGTTGTATGCCTCCTGCTTCTTTTTTGTTGCTAAGGATTTATTTGGCTATTCTGGGTCTCCTTTTCTTCCAAATGAATTTCATGATTGCTTTTTCTATTTCAGTGAAGAATTTCATTGGAATTTCAATAGGAATTGCATTAAATCTGTGCAATGCTTTTGGTAGTATGGTCATTTTGACAATTTTAGTTGTGCCTATCCAGAAGTGTGGGAGATCTTTCTATCTTCTAAGGTCCTCAATTTCTTTCTTTCGTGTTCTGCAGTTTTCACTGTAGAGATCTTTCACTTCTTTTGTTAGACATATTCCCAAATATTTTATTTTATTTAAGGCTATTGTGGATGGGATAGTTTTTCTAATTCCTCTTTCAGTGGATTCATCACTAATGTATAGGAACACATTTGATTTATGGGTATTAATTTTATATCCTGCTACTCTTCTGAATTCATTTATTAGTTCTAGAACATTTTTGGTGATTTTTTTTTTGGATCTTATGAGTATAGAATCATGTCATCGGCAAATAGTGATAGCTTGAGTTCTTCTTTTCGTATTTGTATTCCTTTAATTTCTTTCTTCGTTCTAATTGCTCTAACTAGAGTTTCTAGGATAATGTTGAATATAAGTGGTGAAAGAGGACATCCCTGTCTTATTCCAGTTCTTAGAGGGAATGCTTTCAATTTTTCTCCATTTAGAATGATGTTGGCCTTGGGTTTAGCATAGATAACTTTTACAATGTTGAGGTATGTTCCTACTCTTCCTAGTTTTTCTACTGTTTTGAACATGAAGAGGTCCTATATTTTGTCAAATGCTTTTGCTACATCTATTGAGATTATCGTATGATTCTTATCTTCAAGTTTGTTGATGTGATGAATTATGTTTATTGGTTTTTGTATGTTGAACCAACCTTCCATCTGTGGAATTGAACCCCACTTGATCATGGTGTACTTTCTTTTTAATATGTTTTTGTATGCAATTAACCAGAATTTTATTGAGAATTTTTGCATCTATGTTCACCAGGATATTGGTCTGAAGTTTTCTTTCCCTGATGTGTCTTTGTTTGATTTTGGTATCAGAGCTTCATAGAATGAGTTTGGAAGGGTCCCTTACTTTTCTATTTCATGGTATAATTTGAGAAGTACTGGTGTTAATTCTTCTTTAAAGGTCTGGTAGAACTCAGCAGAGAATCCATCTGTTCATGGATTTTTCTTTATTGGTAGGTTTTTGATGTCTTCTTCAGTTTCATTGGTTGAAATTGATCTGCTTAAATTTTTATGTCCTCCTGATTTAATATGGTTTGGTCATATGTCTCTAGAAATTTGTCAATGTCTTCAAGATTTTCTATTTTATTAGAGTATAAATTTTCAAAATAGTTTCTAAATATCTTCTGTCTTTCAGTAGTGTCTGCTGTGATATTTTTTTTCATCACAAATTTTAGTAATTCAAGTTTTTCTCTCTCTTTCTCTTCATTAGCATGGCTAAGGGTTTATCAATTTTATTTATTTGTTCAAAGAACCAACTTTGCATTTGGTCAATTTTTTGAATTATTTCTATTGTTTCAATTTCATTGATTTCAATTTGGATTTTTAAATTACTTCCTGTCTTCTACTGCTTTGGTGTTGATTTTTTCTTCTTTTTCTAGGACTTTGAGATGTTAGGTCTTTTATTTGTTGACTTTCTATTCTTTTAACAAATGAACTCAATGCAATGAAC
Organism: Sciurus carolinensis; assembly: GCF_902686445.1. NCBI lineage: Eukaryota > Metazoa > Chordata > Mammalia > Rodentia > Sciuridae > Sciurus > Sciurus carolinensis. The sequence continues at coordinate 85,624,093 of NC_062232.1, forward strand.
TTTCCTGTTAGCACTGCTTTCATAGTGTCCCAGAAATTTTGATATGTTATATCACTATTCTCATTTATCTGTAATTATTTTTATTTCATCCCTGATTTCTTGTTATCCATTTGTCATTCACTAGCATATTATTTAGTCTCCAGGTGTTAGAGTAGCTTCTATTTTTTATTCTATTGTTGATTTCTAATATCATTCCTTTATGATGTGATAGGATGCAGAGTATTATCTCTATTTTTTGTGTTTGCTAAGAGTTGATTTATTCCATAGGTATGGTCTACTTTAGAGAAGAATTCATTGCTGTTGAGAAGAAATTATATTCACTCATTGATGGATAAAACATTTAAATATGAGTTTGTTAAGTCTAAATTATTGATTGTATTATTTAGTTCCATAATTTCTTTGTTTAGTTTTTGTTTGGAAGATCGTTCCAGTAGTGAGAGAGGTGTGTTAAAGTTACCCAGTATTATTGTGATGTGGTCTATTTAATTCTTGAAGTTGAGAAGTGTTTGTTTGATATAGGTAGATGGTCTGTTCTTGGGGCATAAATTTTTATTATTATTATGTCTTATTGATGTGTACTTATCTTGAGCAGTATGAAATGTCCTTCTTTGTCCCTTCTGATTAACTTTGGCTTGAAGTACACTTTATCTGATATGACAAGAGAAACCCCTGCTTATTTACTTGATCCATGTGAGTGGTGGTTTTTTCCCATCCTTTCATCTTCAGTCTGTGAATGTCTTTGCCTATGAGGTGAGTCCCTTGGAGACAGTATATTATTGTTTATTGTTTTTTCATCCAATCTGACAGTCTGTGTCTTTTGATTGATGAGTTTAGGCCATTAGCATTCATGGTTATTATTGAGATATAATTTGTGTTCCTTGTCATTTTGTCTTATTTCTAGTTTTAATTTGAATTAGTTTCTCCTTTGATTGACTATTCCTGTAGTGTAGTTCCTCCCTTTGCTATTTTTCACTTTTTTTTCATTTCATCTTCATGGAATATTTTGTTGAAAATATTCTGAAGTGCAGGCTTTCTGGCTGCAAATTCTTTTAATTTTTTTAATCATGGAAGTTTTTATTTCATTTTCCAATCTGAAATTTAATTTTGCTGGCTCTAGGATTCTCGGTTGGCATCCATTTTCTTTCACAGTTTAGTATATGTTATTCTAGGACCTCCTAGCTTTCAGTATCTGGGTTAAAAAATCAGCTGAGATATGTATTGGTTTCCCCCTATATGTAATCTGATGTTTTTCTCTCCCAGATCTTAAAATTCTGTCCTTATTCTCTATGCCAGGTATTTTCATTATAATGTGACTTGATGTGGGTCTGTTGTAATTTCACGCATTTGGGGTCCCATAAGCCTCTTATATTTGATTTTCCATTTCATTCTTCAGATTTGGGAAATGCTCTGATATTATGTCATTTAAAAGATTGTGAATTCCTTTGGTTTGTATCTCCACACCTTCATTTATCCCGATTAATCTTCAATTTGGTCTTTTCATGTTTCCCATAATTTTTGGAAGTTTTTTTCAGTTTCTTAACATCTTCTCTCCATGGTCAACTCTATTTTCAAGAGTATGTATTTTGTCTTCATTGCCTGAGTTTCTGTCTTCTAAGTGATCTAGTCTGTTGGTGATGCTTTCTATTGGATTTTTAATTTGTCTTATTGTTTCCTTATTTCAAGTATTTCTGATTTTTTCATAATATCTATCTCTTTATTGAAGTGATCTTTTGCTACCTGTATTAGCTCTCTTACATCATCCTTACATCTCTTACATCATCCTTTAATTTGCAGATCAGTTTAACCATGTACATCCTTCTCTGACATTTCTTCCACTGTGGCGTTGATGGATTCTGTCTTAGTATCTTGGTTTGCTTGGGGTGATTTGTTCCTTTGCTTTTTCATGTTTTTTGTGTGTCTACCCATCTAATAGTATGGATCTGAGGTAGTAGAGTTTCTACCCTGTGGACTTACAGTGTCCCTGAAAGTTTCCAGTACCTCATTGTTTAGGGAGACAAATAATAACAACAACCAATGCAAACAATTTACAGCATTTAACAAAACAGTTCCTACTTTGACATCTACAACTTAATTATCACAATAAACAGAAATTATATGATCAGTTATTACCTATAATAAAAACAGCAAGTTTGCAAAAGAGCTTACATTTTCAAATGGTGGACAGGGAGAAAGCAGAAGTTATATAGAATGTGATAATTATGAGGGAGTAGGACAGAAGACAGAAGCAGAAGATTAAAGGAAGAATGAAAGAGAGAACAACAGAGATTGGCTATTATCAGAAGAAAAGGGAAATCAAAGGAAATAGGTAGGAAAAAATACATGTAAAGCAAATTTTAAAAAAATTAAAATAAAGTAAAATAATACAAAACAAAACTAAAATATACTAATCAAACATCCTCATTCACAAAAAATTAATCTACATAAAATAACTGACTTCAAAAATGCTAGAGATGAGAAGAAAAATAATAGGAGACTGTATAAATGTCCATGTACCACTAAGGTCACAATTAAATAGTAAAAAAGAATTTAAAGAAAGAAAAAATCTTGATGAAAAGTTAAAGAATTCTTTCTGTTGGAGTTCAAAATAGTCTCAGTTTCTCAGCAATTTTAGGTGGAGTCTTATGGAGTGTGATGCTCCACCCTCTGGATTACTAGAGAGAGGTAATCCCATAGGCAGAATTCCTGGAGGCAGAGTTTAGGTTTAGGCGGGCTCTAGACTCTTTGCTGAATGCTGACTTGTCTGAAGATTTAAATCAGGACACCTCCAGTGACAAGTACTTTCTGGTCCACACTGGAAGACTTCACTCCAGGGATATCCCCTGGTTTCCACTCATGTGGTTGGGGAGCCAATTCTTAGTCCCCTATGTCATCTGCAGACTCCACATTTCCTAGTCTTGGTTTAATCTCCAACTTGTCCTGCCCCCACCCTTCCAAGTTCCCAGCCAGATATATCTCTCCCAGCTGGTCCTGCAAGCTGTCATATTGGAGGAGTAGGGGTAGAGTCAGGTGGGTTTCCGTGACCAGTTGTCCTCTGTGTAAACCTCTCTGCACATCTGATTATCTCCTGGTCACTTAAGCACACTTTATGTCATGCAGCATGTGCTTACTGGGCCTGTATTTTGGACCAAACTCAGTTTGGCCGGGAATCAGCTTCCTCTGTTGCCAGGCCCCTGCACCACAGCTGCAAAATGGTTCCTTCCTTTGTCTTCTGCATGCCACCTGGCTTCTTTCCCTACACATGAATATCATGCAACACATCCTTCAGGTTTTTTGGGCAATGTCCTTGCTCTCTAAATGTACCTCGGGCTTCCCAAAAATGCAAGTTCCTTTAATTTCCTTATCCCTCTACTATGCTCACAGAGGGACCTCTCTGACTGGAGCTTCTGGCCTGGCTGTGGCAGCATCTATGCCACTTAGGATTTTTTCCTTATTTTGTTCTATCCAACCTCCTGTGTCCTTGGTCTGCTTTAAAATTCAGTTTAAGTTTCCAGAAAGCACCCCCCCACCCACACTTTTTTTTTTGTTCACCCACCTTGCAGAGAAACTACCTGTCTGCATTCTTGGTTTCATGCCATGGAGCAGCCAGGAATGTGACCTCCTCTATTTTGCCATCTTGGATCTCTCTCATTTTTTTATTTTTCTATTTTTTATATATTCTTTTAAAATATACGTGACAGTAGAGTATATTTTGACATTTCATACATACATGGAATATAACTTCCTATTTTTGTGGTTGTACACGATGTGGAGTTTTACTGATCATATATTCATATATGAACATAGGAAAGTTATGTCCAATTCATTCTACTGTCTTTCCTATTCACCTCTCCCATCCCTTCCCTCATTCCCCTTTGTCTAATCCAATGAACTTCTATTCTTCCCTCCCCTCCCTTATTGTGTGTTGGCATCCACATATCAGAGAGATCATTTGACCTTTGTATTCTTTTAGGTATATATGCAGGAGTGGATGGCTGGATCAATGGACTTGTGTATTCTCAGCTTTCAGTAGATATTGCCAAACAATTTTTTAAAGTGAATGCTCCAATTTTCTCTCCTATATACTGAGTATGAGTATTTAAATTTTGCCACATCCTTGTCACCACAGTTTTGTCAGTCTTTGATTTTTAGATACTTTCTTGGATGTGAAGTGGCATTCAGTTGTAGATTTAATTTGCATTTCCCTTATAACTAATGAAGTTGCTGCTGTGCAGATTAGAGGCCTAAAGAAACTAGTTATGAAGATAGTTTGATAAGCATGCCATTAATCAAACAGCTTCTTGTCTGTTCCTGTCAAAGGTTATGCCATATATAAGGTGTTAAATACATATTTGTTGGGTAGGTGAGCCAACGAATGAAAATAAATGAAAGAATGTCACTTAACTGCTATAATAACTCTTTAGTTGCCTTCACCAAGACTTCAGAGCTTTGTTGAAGGAATTAGTTGTGGAAAACCATTCTTTAATGATGTAAGAAATCATGGTTTTTCAGCAATTCAGAGTTATTGATAAGGAGAAGCTTAGTAGGCTTCCAGGTAAATATCATTAATTAAAAGATTATATTGATTAATAAAGGATCAGTTGAGGATTTCAGTTCAGAATTAATGAATAGGTACTACAACATTTAGCCTTCTTATTTATATTTCTTTTTTAGTGATTCTTTTTAGTTATACATGACAACAGAATATACTATGACATAATTATAAAAGCATGGGATATAATTTGTTCTAATTGCTGCCACCCTTGTTTCCTTCCCCCTACTCTACTGACCTTTCTTCTATTTACTTAGTATTTTTTTTAAAAAATTGGTGTCTTGTGGCTGTACATGATGGTAAGATTCACTGTGGTATATTCACATATGTACACAGGAAAGTTAGGTCAGATTCATTTCACTCAATTTCCCTATCCCAGTACTCCTCCCTTACTTTCATTCCCCTTTGTCTAATCCTCTGATCTTATTTCTATTCCTTTTTTTAAGTCTCCCCGCCCTTATTTTGGATTAGCTTCTGCATACCAGAGAAAACATTCGACCCTTGACTTTCTGAGACTGGCTTAATTCACTTAGCATGATAGTTTCCAGTTCTGTCCATTTACTGGCAAATATCATAAAGCCATTCTTCTTTATAACTGGTAACATTTTATTGTGTATATGTACCACATTTTCTTTATTCATTCATCTATTGAGAGGCACCTAGATTGGCCCCATAGCTTAGCTATTGTAAATTGCACTGCTATAAATATTGATGTGGCTATGTCACTGTAGTATGCTGATTTTAAATCCTTTGGATATATCCCTAAAATGGGATACATGGGTCATGTGGTGGTTCTATTCCTAGTTTTTCTTGAGAAATCTCCATAAAGCTTTCCAGAGTAGTTGCACCAATTTGCAGTCCCACCAACAATGTACGAGTGTACCCTTTACCCTACATTCTTTCCTACATGGTTATTTGTATTCTTGATAATCGCCATTTTGATTGGAGTGACATGAAATCTCAGTGTAATTTTAATTTGAATTTTCCTAATTGGTAGAGATGTTGAACATTTTTTTTTCATGTGTTTGTTGGCCACTTATATTTCTTCTTTGGAAAGTGTCTGTTTAGTTCCTTTGTCCATTTATTGAATGATTAATTAGTGTTTTTGGTATTTAGTTTTTTGAGCTGTTTGTATATACTGGATATTAATACCCTATCTGAGGAGATAGGTGCTAAATTGAATTCTGCTACATATAGATTTCCAGTTTCCTAGCAACATCTGTTAAATAGGCTATCTTTTCTCCAACATATGTTTTTGGCACCTTTATCTAGTATGAGATAACTGTATTTATGTGGGTTTGTCTCTGTGTCTTCTATTCTACTCCATTGGTCTACATATCTGTTTTGGTGCTGATACCATGTTGGTCTTGTTACTATAGCTCTATAGTATAATTTGAGGTCTGGTATTGTGATGCTTCCAGCATGGCTTTTCTTGCCAAGGATTTCTTTGCTATTCGGGGCCTCTTATTTTTTCAAATGAGTTTCATGACTGCTTTATATTTCTGTGAAGAATGACATTGAAATTTTGATGGGAATTGTACTGACTCTGTATAATATTTTTGGTAGTATGACCATTTTGACAATATTGACTTTGCCTATCCAAGAACATGGGAGGTCTTTCTGTCTTCTAAAGTCTTCTTCAATTTCTTTCTTTATGGTCTGTAGAGATCTTTCACATATTTTGTTATCTCGATTCCTAAGTATTTCATATGTTTAATGCTATTGTTAATGAGATAATTTCCTAATTTCTTTTTCAGTAGACTCATCATTGAAGTATAGGAAAGTGATTGATTTATGGGTGTCAATCTTGTATCCTGCTACTTTGCTGAATTCATTGATGAGCTCTAGAAGTCTTTTGGTGGAGTTTTTCAGGTCTTCCAATTATAGAATGTTGTCAGTAAACAGACATAATTTGAACTCTTCTTTTCCTATGTGTGTCCCTTTAATTTCTTTCTTATTGCTCTGGCTAGCATTTCAAGGACTATGTTGAATAGGAATGGTGAAAGTAGGCATTCCTGTCTTATTCCTGTTTTTAGAGGAAATACTTTCAGTTTTTCTCCACTAAGAATAATTTTGACCTTGGAATGGTCATATATAGTCCTTAAAATGTTGAGGTAAGTTCCTTCTATCCATAGTTTTTCTAGTGTTTTAAACATTAATGGGAGCAATACTTTTACAAATGTATTGAGATAATCTGCCTCTATTGAGATAATCATGTGATTCTTGTCTTTATTGATGTGGTGAATTACATTTATTGATTTCCATATGTTAAACTAACCTTGCATCCCTAACCATTCATCCCTGATGAATCCCACTTGATCACAGTTCACTCTCTTTTTGATGTTCTTTTGTATGTGGTTTGCCAATATTTTATTAATAATTTTTGAATTTATGTTCATCAAGGATATTGGTCTGAAATTTTCTTGCCTTGATGTGTCTTTGTCTGGTTTTGGTATCTGGGTGATGTTGGCTTCATAGAATAAGTTTGTCAGAGTTCACTCGTTTTCTTTTTTATGGAATAATTTGAGAAGAATTGGTATTAGTTCTTTAAATGTCGGGTAGAACTTGATTGAGAAACCATCTGGTCCTAGGTTTTTCTTTGTTGGAAGGCTTTTGATGGCTTCCTCAATTTCCATACTTGAAATTAATCTGTTTATGTTTTCTCTGTCCTCCTGATTCAATATGGTTAGGTCATATGTCTCTAGGAATTTGTCCGTTGTTATGGTGTGGATGTGAGGTGTCCCCCAAAAGCTCACAGGTGAGACAATACAAGAAAATTCAGAGGAGAAATGATTGGGTTGTGAGAATCTTAATCCAATCAGTGATTTAATCTTCTGATAGGGATTAACTGAGTGACAACTGAAGTTGTAGAGTGTGGCTGGGGGAGGTGAGAATTGGGGCATGGACTTGGGTATATATTTGTAGCTGGTGAATGGAATCTCTCTGCTTTCTGGTCATGATGTGAGATGCTTCCCTCCACCACACTCTCCAACCATGATGTTCAGCCTTGCCTCCAGCCCTGAAGAATGGAACGGCCTTCTGTGGACTAAGACCTCTGAAACCATGAGCCCTGAAATCAACCTTCCTCCTCTGTAGTTGTTCTGGTAGGGTCCTTCAGTCACAGCAGTGAAAAAGCTAACTAGAACATCTATGTCTTCAAGATTTTTTTCTAGCCTATTGGAGTATAAATTTTCAAAATATTTCTGATGATCCTCTGGATTTCTATAGTTTCTAGGGTGACATTTCCTTTTTCATCTTGGATTTTGATCATTTGAGTTTTTCCCTCTTTCTTTTAGTTATTTTTGTTTACCCTTTCAAAAAACTATCTTTTTTTGTGGATCATTTGTATTGTTTTTTATTATCCCAATTTCACTGATTTCAGTTCTGATTTTAATTATTTCCTGTCTTCTGATTTTGGTATTGGTTTGTTCTTCTTTTTCTAGGGCCTCAAGATGTAATGTTAGGTTATTTATTTGGTATCTTTCTATTCTTTTAATGTATGGGATGTCCTCAATGCTATGAACTTACTTCTAACTTCATACTGTCCTAGAGACTTTGATATGTTGTATCAATATTCCCATTTACCTTTAAGTATTTTTTTTATTTCTCCCCTTATTACTCCTACTATCCATCACAATTCAAGAGTGTATTGTTTAATCTCCAGGTGATAGAGAGGTTTCTATTTTAATCTTATCATTGATTTCTAATTTCATTCCATTATAATCTGATAGAATTCAAGGTATTGCCTCTACTTTTTGTACTTGCTAAGATTTGCTTTGCGACCTAAAATACACTCTATTTTAGAAAGTGTTCCAGGTTCTGAAGAAAGGGAATTCAGTCACTGATGAATGAAATATTCTATAGATGTCTGTTAGATCCAAAAAACTAATTGAATTTTGTAGTTCCACAGAAACATTACTTAGGTTTGTTTGGATGTTCTATCTAGCGATGAGAGAGGAATGTAAAAGTCATGCAATATTATTGTATTGCAGTCTATTTTATTCTTAATATTGAGAAGAACTTCTTTGATGAGAGAGAGAGAGAGAGAGAGAGAGAGAGAGAGAGAGAGAGAGAGGTTATAAAAGAGTAATTTACACCAAGGCAGAAAGGAGAAATAGATGAATTTGTGTTAATTGAGGTAATAGCAGATAGTGCAAGAGGATGAGTAGGAGTAGGAAAAGCAGGTACATACTAGAGCCAGGAAAACAAAAATAGGAGGATTTATTCCAATTAATGCTTTATACCATTACATGAAATACATTCAAATGGGTTGAAGGTACAGCTATTGAATTAACAATTATCATTTAGGTTAGGGAGTTATTTATGTGATCAGAGTTGATATTAGAGTTGTCTTGAAGTGTGCAGTGATGTTAGTTGGCTGATTCTAATGTTCGTAGAAGGTTAGCATGCAGGATCTGAAGTGCCCCTGTTTTATGTGTGTCACTGGTGTACCTGTTCCCCTCTGCTAGGTTGTTTTTGCAATAGTGAAGATTCTGGTAGTTGTCTGCATGTGCAGGAACACTGGTTGTGGTTTTTCTGCAGGTGTTCTGTGGAACAGTACTATTCACCCTGCTGCCTCTGCTCTCCAAGGTGCTGTAGTGAAGGGTCTGTGGTGCTGTAGTGAAGGGTCTGTGGTGGTTCACCTGGACTCTAGTTTCCACTGCACCAGGTTGTGAATGGTGGACATTGATTCCCTCTGCTTACTAAATCTGGTGCAAGGTCCCACAAATAATTCAAATAATACCCTGTCACTTACCAGTTGTGATAATAATGGCTCAGACTGTGCACCTACCACTGCAGGAATCTGACCCTTTCCGTTGCATAGCCTCTGGCAATTTCCCTCTGGGTCTGTGTGTCTCTAGATATTCAGGCAGCCTTCCTCTGGTATGGTGCTTGATCCTGGGGTCTGTCCCTAGTCTTTCCATAGTGCCTCCCCCAAGAGCCTGGTGAATCAACTTTCTTTTGTTTGGGGTCAGAGCTGCTTTGTTGTAGCTTCTGTCTGAGTTGATTGAGCCTGTGCAGAGCTTTCTGCCCTTGCCTGGGTCACAGAGGCTGAGTGGAGCTGGTAGCACTTCCCTGACCCAGGTCTTCACCAGTTTGCTCTGTTCTTTTCGTCCTCAGTGAGGGGAGGGCATTTCTGAGATTTATGGCTAGTATTTGTCCTTCTAGAAGTTATTTCTGGCCAGATTCTGAAGAGGGCCCATGGCAGGGGCTTCTCTCTTGTTTAATTTGCAGCTGTCTGGGTGTGGGAAGATGCTGTGCTGATTAAGAGAGTGACTGGCTGTGGGATCCACAAGATGGCTGCTGGGGGCCCATTCAACATTCTTTTCACAATTTGGTTTTAAGTGGTTTGTGCTGTTTTAAGGAGACTTCTGCATTTTAAATTTGTCTATCTGTTCAAAAGTTTCCCCAATGGTTTTTAAGTGGGTGACCTTATGAGAATATTTGCTCCCTCACCTTTCTCTCTCTCATGCCCCTCCTCCCCATCCACAGGTTTGGGCTAGGGTTTTGGGCTAGGGCTCTGAGTTTTGTTTTCTCCTCTAGTAACCTATGTTCCAGTCTCTCTAGGTCTCAGACTTTGTAGTATTGAGTCTTAGAGCATTTGTTTTGTCACCCACCTCTCAATTATGCTTTTATTCACTGCCTCTTTACTGTGTTGTGTGGAGATGGACTTGCTGCCTACTTTGCTTCCATCATCTCCTAATGCTTCTGTTTCTTTAAATGGTTCTATATACTATATATATACATTATGTATAATTAGTGCTAGTGAGTATTAGTGATTTAGTCTTTTATTTAACAGATAATTATTATTTTCATTTTATTTTATTTTTTAATATGTATTTCTAATTGACAGTAATTATTCATATTTATGGGGTACAATGTGGCATTTCAATACATATATATAATGTGCAGTGATCTGTCACTTCAGACCATTTCTTTGTGTTGGAAATATTCAAAATTCTCTCTATTTGGTATTTTGAAATATTCAATAATATTCAACTAATTGTTGTCAGTCATGGTTCGCCTACTATGCTATAGAACACTACAAGTTATTTGTCTTATCCAGCTCCACCCCCATAGCCATTAACAATCTTCTCTTCATCCCATCCTTCATTATAACCTTTCCAGATTGTGGTAACCACTATTTGTTCTCTATTCCTTTGAGATCAACTTTAGCTTCCATATAAAAGTTAGAGCATGCAGTATTCATTTTTATGTGCCTGACTTATTTCACTTAACAACATCCTCCATTTCTATCCACGGTGTTCGTCATCATCCTTTAAAACTTCTTTTTCTTAGTGCCTCAGGAAAGGATAGGCTTTTGTAAGAAATCCAGGGGCATCATTAGAGGTTATTCACATATTATCGTCTGAAAATATAGAGTGAATAAAAAAAAACTCATTGGAACACAAAAATAAACCTTGTCATTGACCCTCCCCTCCCACTTTCCTCTCTTCTCCCTCCTAGCTCTTGAGACAAGCTGATCCAGGTTGGTTGCCTATCTTTAGGCTCCTATAACACAAGGACTCACCTCTATTATAGCATTCATCACACTGTCTTGTAAACATGTTTACCTGTTTTTCTTCTACTAGACTGTACATTCTGTGAGGCCAGGAGCTGTGAGTTTTATATTATTTACCTTCAACAGATATTAATTGAATACCTACTAGATGGCAGGCTTTGTGATAAATCATGGTATAATGGGAAGTATGTCAGCTTTGCATACTAATATACCTGGTTTTGAATCTTTGATCTTTTGTAAGTCATTTAGCCTTTCAGAGGCTCAATTTTCTCAATTGTAAAATGTAATTATAATAACTTTTGGAGGTTTTTAATGAAGATTAAATGAAGAAATGCATGTAAAGTGCCTGGTACCCAGAAGTCACATAATACCTTTGTTCCCTAGAGCCCTTATCAGAGCATGGTTTATATTATATGTATTCTGCCTCCCACTTTTAATCTGTGACTTCCTTAAGAAGAGGGAGAATCCTATTCATCTTTTTTTCTGCATGTCTTGCAAGCAAAACACTGACTTTCATTTGTTTTGGCCTGTCTTTTCAAGAATGTCTGTATAGAGAACAGTCTTGGAAGATGAAGTGACTCTCACCAGAACAAAAAGTAATTTGTTTATGTCTTGGAAGGTATAGATACCCTTCCCTCTGCAGCAAAGGCACACATGGTTACTGCTCATTATAAGGATTTGTGTCCCCTGGGCTCAGGTTGCCTCTCTTTTAATGCATCCCACTGAGTGTGAAGGTGTAATCTTTCCCTCTTCCTGTCACCCTATAGGAACTGACAATGAAGAAACCAAAACAAAATGCAGATATTATGACTACTGCTTTTGTCTTAGTAATAAACAGTCTTTTGTGTCTACCCCAAGAGTCCCATATTGTCTACTTATCATCCATATAACTGTGGCAAACTAAATTCCATAGTTCTTCACAGTTCTTGACAGGTTAGGTGATGGAAGTGACAATGATCTTGATAAAGGCAAGATTTTTAGAAGGGAAGAATGAAAGTCCTATAGAGTAACTAATAGAATTCAGAGAAAATCCACATGAATCAGGAACAACCCATTGACAAAATTGTATGGTCATTTGGGCAATAAACAATATGGTTCTCCATTTAATTTCCTGTTAATTAGGAGTTGGAAAAGTGGTTTCAAACTCAGAATTTGGAAGTTAAGTTCATAGACAACTTCCTGAAGAGTTCCCTGGTTGTTACTAAGTCTACAAAAGGGGAAGTCTTCGCCAAAGTGGTGGTTACTCTAAGGTGCACCCGCCCCACCATAACAACTAGCGTTAAGATTCAGCCTGATTGAGTAGAAATACTTGCCCTTTTAAGACAACAGTTAAAAGACCACTGTGGGTATAAACCAGGTGAGTTCTTAAAACTTTGCTTCATTTAGGAGATAGGGTTGGTGGATAGCATAAATCTTGTTAAGGAAGAATAGGAATACTAGGCCTTCTAACAGATCAATCCTTCCTTCATTCTGTCATTTTGACCTTAGATCCTGGCTGCCTATAAGAGATATTTCCTTGAGACAAACAAACTTCTATGGAAAATAAGAGATGAGGCATTTAGTAGTATTCAGGCTACTCTTGGTCCCAATTGGGTTTGTGATGCTGATGAAGGTGGCCAACTGGAGAATGAGAAACCGATCCAAAGAAGTCTAGACAAATTTGTGCAATCAACTCAGTTGTCATATAAAACTCCCAGCTGTAATACTGAAATTCACCAAAACATTAGGAGAATTTATGACAATGATGCTGCAGATGCCCTGAATTAAAGTGGACTCCATAAAAAATTTTATTGCTATGTAAGTAAAGCCTGAATCTGTTAGAGGATGTAAACCTCACAGTCCCATTGAGAAAGCCAAGTGGTTCTGGTTGTGGCTAAGGATGCTGAGCCACTGGGTTCTTAAGGCTGAAACAAATGGTATTAGCTATAAGGGCTTTGCCACCCAATGTAGAGCATTGGACAAAATGAAAACATTGGAAATCCATTTGGTTGTGTCATGAGCTGCCATCATGCCAATAAAAACTGAAAGTATATACAAAACCTTTTTTAATGGCATAGAACTTCTTTCTCCTTCCATCTTCCCTGGTCATTCCCAATGCACCCCAATCTCAACTGTTTTAAAGATAAAAAACAGAAGTATGACTGATTTGAAGGGAGATAAAAGGCCATACACATTCATATGATTATGTTTAGGAATTTGGGGGAGGAAAGGGACTTTAATTTTAGTGGTTCTGTTGGATATGTGTGCTAAAGTCACTATATTACTTGAATCTGTGGAAGGAAAATGTTCCTGAATAAGGTTTGAGCAAGGTTTGCACTGGGACGGAGAAGCTCATGTCAGCTCATGATTGCTATTTCTATACTTGCATGTACAGTAGGATTTAATGTGAAATATGCTTGCTCTTCTCCGTTTTGTAAGTGGAAAATGTCTCAGTCAGGAAGAACCACAAATAGAGATGCTAGAGGGGCACATTAAGTGCTCTCCTCTCTGCTCTCCCCTCCCCAGGCAGTCTGACAGAGACAGTATAGAATCTCATGAGGAAAAAGATAAATTGACTTGATTAAGGACTTAAAGGTAGCAGAGGTAGTAAGACATATAATATTTCAACACAACAGTTTTGTATAGCCAGTGAAAAATAATAACAGGAGCTGGAATCTTTCAGTGAATTTTCTCCCATCAAATTCAATTTTTACTCCCATATCCCTGACTTAGGAATTGTAACTAAATCATTACACAGAATGATGGTACTTGGTATGCATTCTTGGAGGTTGTTAATGACTTATATGTTCTACTAGTGGTAAGTTTTTATTTATGTAGTAAGGCCTCTAATATATACCTAAACTTCCATGCCACTTGCTAACAGTGAGTGGGTTAGGATTTAGCATGAGTGCCCCTTGCCCTCTGATAACCATATCTTTTATGATATGGACAATATAGTTTAGTTTTGGTCAAGTCAGAAGCCTCAGTCTCAGTAGTCTTGATGTTATCACACCTCTGAAAGATAAATCCAAACAAAATTCAGGGATCTAATTATCTAGTAAAAAATTCTTGAGATAATGTAGGCAGATTCACAATATTCAATCTTTCTGGCAGCCAAAGAAGAGTCATTTTTCTTTAGGCCACAGGTATCAAAAGGAAATCTTATAAGACTCTGGTTATAAGAGATAATATGGGACTTGCTTGGATATTCTTGGTCCTTTATATCAGCTAACCCACAAATCAGAATCCTTTGAGTGAAGCACAAACAAACAGGCTGTATTAGAATCTTCCCAGCAAGCTATTATGTGCACTATACATTTGGGTCTTCACAATCCTAATAATCCTTTTGAGCTACAAGTTCCTGTGACTGATGATTTTCCCAGTCAGAATCTGTAACAAAGGGAGGTAACCTCCACCTGAAGACAACCATTTGAGATGTGGATTCATTGTCTTCCTGATTCAGTTTACAGATATTTCCCTTTTGAAACATAGCTATTAGCTTGTTATTGGGCTCCAGTCAAATTGAACACGTGATCCAAGAAAGTCTTGTAATTCTGAAGCCTGACATTTCCATTTTGGGGTGGGTCAACTTAAACTCAATAACCAATAAGGTAGGAAAGACCCAACAAACCTCACTTTTCAAGGAGAAAAGATCTATTTAAGAATGTAGCCAGCCTGTCCCCAGTAACATCATAGCTTTACATGAAAGAGTGATTACTGTATCTGTGAGGATAAAGTTATCCCCAACTCTACCATCAGAAATGAAACTAGTGTTTCAATGAAACCCACAATTCACAGAGTTTGCCCAAATTCCTGGGCATGGTTCATTAATGATTAGGCTACTATGGAATAAATGGGATTCATTGGTCAGTAGCAGTTGTTCAATCTCAGCTTTATCTATACAGAACCAAAATGGGTATGGCCAGTCAGCTCAAGGTCATTATCATACTTCTAGCCAATACTTTTCTTGATGAACCTTGTTGTATTTTTAGTTTTGCCAGTGGTTTAGCTGATTGGTTTGCCACTTGGAAAACTAAATGCTAGTATATTAAAGATTTGCCTTTTTGAGACAACAAACTGGGAAGTACTTGTGGCTAGTGACCAAACTGTCACACTTGTAGAGGCCATGTGATGATCTGTTTTCTGGTGAAACTGATTGGAATCAAGTGGCTATTCAGACCTGCATTGGCCTGACCTAAAGTGCCAACAATTCTGCTTATATCATATCCATCATCATAGATTGGGCACAAAGTAAATGACTTTTTGTTTCTGATGCAGAAGTCACCACTGCATGCCAGACTTGTGATCTCTGCTAAAAGTTGAACTGGTTGTCCCATGGTGGGTGAAAACATGAGGTATAGGGCCCTGCCCACTCCTGGGAGATAAACTACGTGGAACTTTTGACCTTCCCGCCATGCACACACAAGTAATCAGCAATAATTCATCTCTACCAACACTTTTTCACATTATCATATTTTTTTCTTGTCCAGGCAGCCGACTTCAGTTGCACTATTGGGACCCTCAAAAAAATCTTCAGACCATTTTCCATCTAATTATAATTTAGCTTTCTTTAAAAAAAAAAAACCACTCAACAATGGGTTTATAACTAAGGTAGTCAATGACACTTTCACTTTTCCTACCATTCATGGGCATATGATGATTCTGAACATTAGAGTAACCTCCTCAAATATTATTTAGAAAGATTTCTGACTTTACCTCCCTCACTCTTCCTTGTCTACACACATTAATAAGACAATTTGGTCAGTAAATATACACCAAAATGGATCATCTTCTTTTGGCCACTCCCTTAGTAATGAATGATCAGGACATAAGGAGTGTGTGTATGGGGGAGGGGGGCATATGTTTATTTAAAAAATTTGGAATTCTTCCCTGACCATTCCTGGATGTGATGCTTCCTTATTTCCCCTGAAGGCAGACTCAGTCCAGTCTTTGTGGTGCACCTTTCAGGGTGCAGCATGGGGAAAAGGGGGCCTAGGCGACTCAAACTTAATTCTTGTTCAGTCACCTGGATTCTCTTGTTGAACTGACATGATCCTAGATCATAAGGCTAAGGACCACTAGGTTGTCTACACTGCTTGGCAAGTCCTACAGTGGCTCATGTAGGGAAAAAAGTGAAACATGATGAGTATCTGCAAGTTTTATAAAAATGCCTTTATCCTTCCTGTACATGACCCTTTGGAGGAAAAGACCTGAGAGCGAATAGGGAATAATTAGGAAAAAAGTGAAGTTATATAGTTACTGGAGTGGAACAACCTATTTTGTGGTGGTGAAGGGAGAATAACCATCTCAGTACCTGGGGAGAGAATGCCTCTAGTAGGTATAAGGAAAGGAGGAAAATTAATGATCTTTGTCTTTCAGAACCATCCCTGGAGCCTAGCACACGAAGAAAAATGCTCTGGTTTGAGTCTCCCAAATGTTTCAAGCAACTTAAATATAAATGTGATCTTCCATATACTTATTTTTGGTCATTCTTCGGGGCAGACAAATGCTACCTGGCTGGTGATGTATACAAACAAGAAAAGTTGGACTGACTGCCATCAGAAAGACTCTCCAAAATTAAGAACTAGACTCAATTATTCAAATTGAATTGAAATTCCTAGCTTTTACCAGCTGGCCAATAGACAATGTTGGGGACATGCAAACCTGAGCCTCTAACCTATTTTAAACATCATTTTCTAGAGGTACTGTGTGCACCCCTCAGAGACTGTGCTTCTTATATGGAAGTCAGGATTTATTTGCCTCTCTCCTGAAAATGTGGTGACTTGCACCTTAGGGGTGGCTATAAAAGACCTTCACATATTTAAGGAAACACTACCAGGAGATCAAATAGCCCTCAGAACACTGTTGAGATCTCTCCAAAATGAAAGTAACTTTGTTAGTTAGGGGAGTATAATGGAGAGAGAGATGACTTGATTCTGTAGGAAGTTTTCCCTTCAATGAAAGCCCTCTAGTTAGAAAAGGAAAAACAAAATTTGTCCTTGCTTTATCTAAAATGATCAGTGATACCACCTTGACTCTGGAAGCCATAGAGGTAAATGTCAACTCACTGGTCAAAGTTTTTCTAGAAATATAATTGAAGCAGAATTCTTCCTCACTGGTAAGAGGAAGTCTGTGCAGTTGTTAATAAATCCTGCTCTGTCTATATTCATACTCTGAGCAAAGTGGAAATGTCAATACAGAAACTTAAGGAGAAATCCATCTGTAATTCTAAGGAAAGCCTTGGTGGTTTAGAGAAATTGTTGATCTTGTTGGGTCTAGATCTAGGGTAAAAATTATTAGTTTACCTCATCTTTGTGCTTAGAGTTCTATCAGTATCAGCCTTACTTGAATGCTGTATAAGACAAATTGAAAAGTGTGCCAAATATCTCAAAAATTAAAGTACTTGATGGAGTATACTTATAGGAAAATTTGCTAGAAGCTAAGATGCTATAGAAATGAAACATAGAGATTGTTGGGAGAAAATTCTCCGGGAGGTTCTTGAGGTTTTGCCTACTTTGTAAACAAGGAATCAATTGTCCTTTGTTTTTTCTTATCTTTCAAAGACATTTGTATAGAAAGTAGCCTTGTAGGATAGAGCTAGTTTCTCTCTCAGGAGACAAGGGTAGGGATGCTTACTGTCCAGTATAATAAAGATTTTGTCTCTCACTAATGCAAATTGAATACATTATAAAATGTTCAGGTTCTCTAAATTCAAAGATCCTCTCCTGTATGTCATTCAAACTATAATCCTGTAATCTGGTAATGCATGCAGGCATCATCTGGCCCTCTTTATATTGTCTTCTGGAAATTGGATCTCTAAGAACAAAAAGTGAAAAATATTGGCATTCTGGTTACTGCCAGTATTCCAACGTCTTCCATCACCATCCATCATATAATCACCAGCTGATTTACTAGCTTACAAGTAGGGTGAAAACTCAGACTTTCTCAGTTTGTAATATATCCTTGGTGTGTTCTCATTTTGCAGATAATAAAACTGAGGCTCAAAGAGACTCAGTAAGTTGTGTCTGATCAATGTCACCTGATTGTTCCTCAGATTGATTTTACCAATTTAATCTCTACTGAAATTCAATGTATGGAAGTGATCATTCCTTGAATTCATACCAATATTGTACATTATGCTCTAAAAATATTTTCCATATACTGTTAATGATAACTCATAATTGTTAAATGGAATTTTTATTACTACTAATTCAACATGAGATTACATATGACCAAGAGCTCTCTTCTACTGCTTCTTCTTCCTAACTGAAAAATTTACCCAAAACAGTGATTCCCTTAGTGAGGTCATAGTGCAAAGGTAAACTCTCCATTTAACACAGTCAAAAATGTCTTTTGTCATCTGGTACTAAAAAAGTCCCTTTATGCACAAAATGAACAAATAAATAAAAAACTTTGATTATTGGCCCAAAGAAAATGAGGCCAAGGTTTGGGAATGAGAATAGTTAAACATTGAATAATAGGTAACTATATTACTAAGTACCTCAGAATTGTGATTATTTAACATATTAAAATGGGCTTTGGGTACACAATTTGAATTAGTACATAGTATCTTATTGAATACTTGAATAATTCCACAAGGTAGGTATTGCTGTCACTATTTTACAGATGAGGAAATTGAGGCTTAGAAATGTTCAGTAAATTGTTTAAGACCATATAGCTATTAGATGGTAAAACCAGAATTCCAACTGAGGTAGATGTAACTTTAAGACTTGTGATAATTTTCTTCTAGTCCCTCACCAATAATTAATGAATACCATTTCTTCTGCTTTATCATAGAGGAAAGTATTAAAATCTTAATATTATCATCCCTGACAAAGCAGTAGAAAAATATTTTCTCTACTGCTAGGTAGGAGAACAGCTGTGTGCTGATGTCCTGGTGACTTTGCAAGTGTCTTCTAGGCCAATTTGGTAAGTCTTGAACTGTAGGCAATCTGAGTTTCGCTCTGCCAAACATGAGAACACCTTCTGACATCTGTGAGGATCTGCTATGAGTCATCTCATACTCTCCTCCCTATGTGGTAAGGAGACTGTCATAAGACAGTTTTCCACTACCTCCTGAATTCTGATAAGGTGTGAAGCTTTCTGCCTCAACCCTTTCAGGTACAACTGCACATGATAAAACTGCATAGCTGCTTCATAACATTGACCCCATATCAAAAGAGTGCCTAACAACTCGATATATGCTGCAATTGGACCCTGTTGTTAGTTTCACCCACCTTTATGTATAAGATGAGGTTCGTGGGGAGCTGGCCTTTTGGTTACTTTTCCTTTCACTACTGATGTAAGTAATAAACTGTCTAAATCTTAAAAAGTCTTGTTGCATATTTACAGGTCAAATTTTTCAGACCTGGCCTTACGTTGTTTCATCATTTGTCCCACCAAAACTGAAGTTGAGCCTTAATACTCAATATGGCAGCACTGAAAGTTACTGGAATTTTTTAACATATAGAGTCTATTGGAAGGTAATTATGTCATGGGAGCACCACCCTCAGAAGAGATTAATGCTAATGTCTCCTGTGAGTTATAGATCTACAGATAAGTTACTGCCAAAGTGGTGTATTAGAAAGTAAGTTTTGCATTCTCCACAGTCTATTTCTCTCTTGCTATGACCTTTCTCACATATACATCCCACCATGGTAATGATATTCAACATGCTACCTGCCATGAGGCCCTTACCAGATGTGGCCACCGGATCTTGAACATTTCCCCTCCCAGAACTATGAGTCAAATAAACCACTTTTCTTTATAAAGTATCCAACTTCAAGTATTTTGCTATAGCAACATAAAATGGACTAAGATGTCTAGTTTGTGTGCTCAACAATCTGGGAACGAGGATCAATTGTTTCAAATTTTCCAGAGAGGCTTTGACAAATACAAATATATGCTAAGAAAACAATTTTATTTCTAGAGTACCAAATCTTCACATGCAATAAAATATGGTATATGGTGATGAAATAGAGAATAAGAAAGTCTACTAATTGTTCTCTAATTCACAATAATCAGCAAAGCTCAAACTAAACCAAATTATGATTTCTATCACAATGCTTCATGCACTTGCTATTGCATATTGACAGAACATATTCCTGATGTGAAATTTGCTATACTTCACATGAAAAAATTATATGAATATGAAGCCAACTTAGGAGCCCTTCAACAGATGAATGGGTAAAAAAATGTGATATATATATCACATTTATATATATATATATATGTATTATATATATATACATAATACATGCAATGGAGCATTACTCAGTCATGAAGGAAAATGATTTTATGACATTTATCAGTAAATGAATGGAACTGGAGACCATCAGGCTAAATGAAATAAGTCAGTCCCAAAAACCGAACATCAACTGTTTTCTCTGATATGTAGAAGTTAGTCTTAGATTAAAAATGAGACAAAATCAGCATAACCTGCAAATATCAAAACATTTCTTGAGCCCATCAGGGGAGGAATAAGACCCTCCCAGGAGAGATCCCCTGACATGGATTCTTCTGTTTAACAGGGCCCTGTGGGCTTGAGGAGAAAATAGCAAGAGAGGATTCCCTGAGAAATGCAGGGATGTGGGGTGTGCAATTTCACCTCCAGAGTTCCACCTGGGGTCAGTAGTGACAGGATATAGTACAAATGAATCCTGTCATCGGGACTAGTACTTATCGTTCAGGAAAATTAGAACAACCTCATAAAAAAGATGTGAATAAAGGTGCTTGATGCACAAGAAGCCCAAGGAAAGCTACCCCGAAATCAAACTCAAATAGATCCCGGGTGGTGACTCGAATTGTTGTACACATCCCACAATACAACTGTGGATGCTGAAGGAGCCATGTGCTTTTTTCTACAGACTGTCGAAAGAAGGGGGGGGGGGGGAGGGAGAGAGGATGAAGGGAGGAAGAAAGAAAGATTTCACTAATCTGCTGAATTAGTCATGGTGGTTGGTGCTGCTTCAAAATGCCACTATTTTATTTCATCTTTCATTTTTAAATTTGTCCTAATTATTTATACATGACAGTAGACTGCATTTTGACACATCGCACATGAATGGAGCACAATTTCTCATTCCTCTGGTTGTACATGGTGCAGGGTCACGACAGTAGTGTAATCATACATGTATATAGGGTAATAATATCCACCGCATTCCACCGTCCTTCCCAGCCCCACAGCACCTCCCCTCCCCTCACTCCCCTCTCCACAACCCAAAGTTCCTTAATGTTTCCATACCCACCCCATTATGGATCAGCATCCACTTATGGGAGAAAGCATTCAGCCTTTGGTTGTTTGGGATTGGCTTATTTCACTCAGCATGATATTCTCCAGCTCCATCCATTTACCTGCAAATGCCATAATTTCATTCTTCTTTAAGGCTGAGTAATATCCCATTGTGTATCTGCACCACTCTTTCTTTATCCATTCGTCTGCTGACGGGCCTCTAGGTTGGTTGCACAGTTCAGCTATTGTGAATTGAGCTGTTGTAAACATACATGAATGTGGCTTTGTCACTGTAGTATGTTGATTTTAAACTAAGGAGTGGGATAGCTGGATCAAATGGTGGGTCCATTTCGAGTTTTCTGAGGGATCTCCGTACTGCTTGCCAGCGTGGTTGCACCAATTCGCAGCTATTTTTAATGAGAACTATTGTTCCAAAGGGTCTCACGCATACTGACTTCACACAAATCTCTTTAGGAGGGGTAATTTTAAGAAGCCACATTCATTACATTGGATCTATTTTTCTATAGGTGTTTTGCCTTTGTGAATTCAGAAATCACAGTAGGGGCATTAGTAAAACAACCCTGATCGGGTCTGTGGATTGAAGACAGGGAATATGGTGGGACCGACACGGATCAACAGTTGGACTGAGAGTGGAATAATAAGGTTGAGGACCAGTGGTGAATGTGAATGCATGTGATTAACCACTTCAGTGGTTGATCGAGTAGAGGGGGCACCTAGTGAGCAATCACCTGAGCTGCCCCTTGACCTGCCTCCCCCCGGACTGCTGCAGCCCCGGGTCAATTACTGTGGCCCTGGAAGTGCCCTAGATCCACCACCTCTGAGAACCAACCTATTTGGGTAATGAGTGGGACCTCTCACGGTCTTCTCTCAGCAGCCCGAGTCTTCACCATTTGTCAGAGCATGTCAGTGACACACCTGCCACCTTCCCTGGAAATTCTCTGGAAATTCTGCTGTCTGGATGCTCCTTGGGCCATGCCTGTGATCCTTTGACTAACCATGAAGAAGTCACGACTCGAGACCCGATGACTCCATCCTCAACACAACCCTACCCGTCGGGCCCCTGCTCAGTGTTCAGGCACCTTCTTCGCAGCCCAGCGCCCCATGTAATCACCACACGCACTCCACGATTTGCTATTTGAACGTTAACTCTTTCCCGTAGTTTGTCTTTTCAGTAAAACATACCATGAGGTCATGATTGCTCACTGGTTGCCCCTTTTACTCTATCAACCCCTGAAGTGAATAATCACATGAATTCATATTCCATTCCAGTCCTCATCTCCATGGCCCCCTCTCTTCCCAACAATTTACCTGTGTCAGTCCCATTACGCTCCCTGTCTTCAATCCACAGACCCGTTTCCGGTGGTTTTATGAATGCTACTGGATTTCTGCATTTCCAAAGGTAAAACACCCAGCCCAGAGCAAAGTAGAGATAATCAAATGGATGTTATTTCTGAACCTTACTTCTTTTACAAAGATAAGTTTGAGGATGGTATGCATGAAATAACTTGGAATAATGTTTCAAATGGAAACACTGGCATTTTGAAGCAGTACCAACTACCATGATGAATGTAGTGGTTTAGGGAAATGGGTATGTTCCTACTGGCCCACATAAAAGGGCATATGCCCCCTTGGCACCCACAGTTTCATTCCAGCTGTGTACAACTATTTCGAGTCACCATCCAGGATTTACTAGCAGTTGATTTCACAGTAGTTTTCTTTGGTCGTTTTGTGCAGCAAGTGCTTTTTTCAGATGTTTTCATGAGTTTGTTCCAATTTCCAGAGCAATAATAGGTACTAATCCTCATGAGAGGACTTATTTATAACACATTAGAAGACATTAACATGAATATTAACACTGAGATCGTGTGAGAAAAAAGGAGTAATCCTAGCTTTCTTAATTACTCGCCTTCCTCCTCCTAATTTGATGAAAGGGACAAGAAACAGGTTCCTTTCACAGCTCTGGATTTGTATTTTCAAATCACTGCTTTTAAAAACAAGTAGGCCATCAGTCCGTGGCAACAAAAGGAATCACAACCTCTCTCCTCAAACCCCCAGAAGAATTTCTCAGGGAGGGTCTTACTGCCTTAGCCCAGCAACCTACCCACACTGTGGGTCTATGGCTGTGATTTAGATGCTGCAGGTCTCTGACTGGGACTTGGGCTGTGGTCCCACCATCCATGCGTAACTGCACAGCATGAAGGGATTTGGCTTAAACATAAGAAAAATCTCAATGAATTAGACTATTAATTTCGGGCTCTGGGGAGACTGGAAAATGAATCATTTCTCGACATTTTGGCTTCACTCATTGTGCACTCTACCTTCTTTACCATACTGAATGAATTCTGGACATGTGATACGTTCATATCTTTGACTGGGGGATGTCTGGTTATTTTCTGCCCTATCCCTCAAAATGTAATTCTGCCACACACTTCTTGGAGAATAAGAGTGAAAAATGTAAATTCCATTATTGCACAACCGAGGCGACCCGATTTAGCCTTAGGAAGAGTGACCTAGAAATATACCTATCAAAATTTGCCATTATTCAGAATGATTAAGTGTAGGATGATTAAACGAAATCCACTATGTTCGCTGGCGAAAATGAAACCACAGATGTATTAGAGGTGACAACGCGTCGTTTATTAATGAATGCTTTGAGAATGAGCAGGCACCCCCGTGGGACCCCCAGAACCGAGCTGTGCAACGTGGCAGCACTAAGGGTCTTTGGGGCCCAGTGGTGGCTCTGAAAAGAGCCTTCGGGGTTGGCTGCTTAGGGCGCCCAGAGGCGACTCACTGGCGGTGGTGTGACCTGCCGACGGCCCTGGTGGCCTCGTACACAGCGTGCTTGCCGATCTCCCCGGGCAGCAGGAGACGCACGGCCGTCTGGATCTCTCTGGAGGTGATGGTCACACGATTGTTCTGGCGGGCCAGGCGGCTGGCCTCGCTGGCGATGCGGTCCAACATGTCCTTGACGAAGGAGTCCAGGACGCTCACGGTGGACCGGGACAGGCTGAGGTCCGAATGGATGTGCTTCAGCATCTTGGGGAAATAGGTGGCAAAACCGTCCCCGCACTTGGAGTGGCTACCGCGCTTGGCGCACCTGGAGCGTCTGCCGCGCCTCTGCTTCTTCTCTTCAGGTGGGGCGGTTGGGCCGGCCTTCTCCAGTTCTTGGCACTTCAGGGACTCCTCAGAAGACGTGTCACAAGCTTGTTCAGCCATCGCCTCTGCACCGTCTGACGGTGGGGGAGCACACAAGCCACAAGCTTCCTCAGCCATCGCCTTGGCACCGCCCGACAGTTGGGGCCAACAGACAATGAGAGTTGCTAGGCCCAGCAGTCCTTTATGTAGGCCGAGCTGTGTCACGTCATGGGACAGCTCGATGCCCCATTGGATGGCCTGCCACGCGGGGACACTGCCAGTGGCCCAATGTGATTGGATGGACCTGTTCCTTGTCGTCCTGCCCACCAATCAGAGTGGGTGCCCATTGTGGTGGGATGGTCCTCCCGCCTCACCAACCATAGAGAATGTGTGTCATTCCAGAACCCAGCCGTCGCCTCTGCCAGAGACTTAGGATGAGGCCACAGAGGGCAAACGGTCATCGGACGAAGCACTTCCAGTGACTCAAGGCACACCAAGAGCATTTTGAAAACATGTTACCAAAATGTCCTCGAGAGTGGGGATTAGAGCTCTGGCTCTTTGACAGAGTCTATCCTCAGTCTCCCTAGCCCACGGTCTCAGAGCTGTGCCAGTAGGCACGTTTGGGCTATTACTCTGTCAAAGCGGACAATATCTTTGTCCCGAGGTGAGCCAGGCTGGCTTGAGCAGGAGTACCCTGACCCGGCCAGCTGAGAGTTCCTGGAAGCCAAGGGGCCTGGCCATCCCTCTCATGCCTCGAGGTCCCCTCAGTCCCTCAGTGAACCGGGAAAGGGAGAATGACAAAACCCCAGTTCCCAAACGGTGAACACGGGGAAGCTGGCTATTTGTGTATGTACAATTCCTTCAGCATTTTCCAAGTCCAAATTGTATGCTAATTTTGGGGGGCGGGGGGTTTTCGGTGGATTGAACTCAGGGGCACTTAGCCATTGAACCACACTCTCAGGCTTTAATTTTTTTTTTCTTTTTTTGAGGCAGGGTTTCACTAAGTTTGTGTAGTGCCTTGCTCAACTGCTGAGCTGACCCTGAACTAGTGAGCCTCCCGCCTCAGCCTCCCAGCAGCTGGAATTACAGGCCTTCCTCAGCATGCCTGATCCAAATCGTATATTTAACAATACTTAATCCTTAAAATAAAATGCTTCCACATACTAGCATTGGTGAATGAAGATAAAGGGTCCCGACTGAAATTACATATGACACTAATTCTGTAATAAACCACCAGAGGGAGGGAGAGAAAGCTAGTCTAGTCTCAGTAATTCGAGTCTAGTGTTCATCACAACAGTTTTGCTACCTACCTGCTCCAGGGCTGAAACACGTCCACATGGGCCTCACCATTACCTAGACAACCGCCTGACCTCTGCAATCCAAGTCCCTTTCCCCTGTGAAGCGACTTTAAGCCAGTTTGGTCCAGTATTCCTTCAAATCAGAACTTTTTTTTTTTGCTTTCCTGGAATCACCCACCCTGCTTTGAGCAGGAATTCCCTGACATGGCCAGCGCAGGGCTCCTGGAAGTGGAGTCTTGGCTGCATACCCTCTGTCTTCACATTTGACCAAAACCCTCAGAGAATCAGAAAAGTAGAAATAGCAAATCCACAGTCTCCAGTCCCAGAACCACAAAGAGAAATGGGTACACACACATAAGTGTTAATTTTTCTGAAACTTCTACCAAGTGTAAAACTGTTTTCTTAACAATATCTGGATTCTGAAAGTATTCTAAATGCTAGGATGAGAGAACGAGAGCTGTTCCAGGCAACTACTGTTAACCTAATTTCTCTAAGAAACCTCCTTAGGGACACAAAGGGAATAAAGTGAGTGGAACACGGTTTTCAATGGAAGGATATCCTTCAAGAATCTATGATAACACATTCAACACCATTTCTTTTTTTTTTTTTTTTTCGGTGCTGGGGATCGAACCCAGGACCTTGGGCTTTCAAGGCAAGCACTCTACCGACTGAGCTATCTCCCCAGCCCTCAAAACCATTTCTTAAATAGACAGAAATACAACATTAATTGCAGAAACTGAGCCAAAGAAGGATTGAAGGATTAAAAAGACTTGAAGAAACGCAGATCCGCCATGAGATGTCACACCAAATGGCCAGAGTTTCCACAGTGTTTCCTGTCAGGCCTGTAAGAATCGAGCAATAAATCTAGAAAATGAAGGGATGAAAACCGTTTCTTTCCCCAAAACATGATGTGATGAGAAAACCTGTTGAAAGGAGCATGCTAAGAAATTCTGTGCAGTCCTTTTTTTCAAATTTTATTTCATTTTTTTTTGTTCTATTTAGTTATATATGAGCAGAATTTATTTTAATTCATTGTACACAAATGGAGTAAAACTTGTCATTTATCTGATTGTACACACTGCAGAGGCAAACCATTCATGGAATCTTGTATGTACATAGGGTGATGATGCTCATCTCATTCCACCATCTTTCTCATCCTCCTTCCCCCTCCCCTTCCCTCATTCCTCTCTGCACAATCCAAACTTCCTCCATTCTTCCTTTTCACCTCTCTTTATGTTCGGCATTCACTTATGAGAGAAACTTTTCTCCTTTGTTTTTTGGGATTGACGCTTTATGCTGAGCATGATATTCTCCAACTCCATCCATTTACTTGCAAATGACATAATTGTCTTCTTCTCTAAGGCTGAGTAATATTCCAGTGTGTATATATGCACCACAGTTTCTTATCCATTCATCTATTGAAGGACAACTAGATTGGTTCCACAATTTTTTCAATTGTGATTTGTGGTGTTATAAATATTGATGTGGCTGCATGACTGGAGTATTCTGATTTTCAGTCCTTTGGGTATAGACCGAGGAGTGGTGTAGTTTGTCTATTGTGCCATTCTAACTCAGATAAGGACATGGAGTCACGACCCCCAGATTCTGGGAGTTGGGTGGAAGCAGGCTTGTGGTGAGCAGCCAGCAAACTCCTGTATTGCAGAAACAGCTGTACATTTTATAGGTTTCTTGCCCAATCACAATGTACCATGGGGGATCAGACCACTAGGTTCCTATACAGATTCCCTAGGTAACACTGAGTCAACCTGAAGGAGTTGTTTACTTTCCTAGGTAGGAGAAGTGGAACGCTCCTCCCTGCAAGTTTACACACTTGGGACATTCGCTGCTGCCAGCCCAAACTAGGATTTCTCCCAACAGAGTGGGATACCTGGGTCAATGGTGGTTCCATTCCAGGTTTTCTAAGGAATCTCCTCCCTGCTTTGCAGAGTGGCTGCACCAAGTTGCAATCCCAACAGCAATGTATGAGTGCACCTTTTCCCCCACATCCTCGTCAACTTTTATTATTACCTGTATTCTTGATAATTGCCATTCTAACTGGAGTAAGATGAAATCTTAGAGTAGTTTTGTTTTGCATTTCTGTAATTGCTAGAGATGTTGAACATTGTTTCATATGTTTGTTGACTAATTGTGAAATGCCTTACTGTACCAATTTTTTGATCTGACTATTTTTGTATGTGTGTTAAGATTTTTGAGTTCTTTATGTATCCCAGAGATTAATGTCTATCTGAAGTGCAGGTGGCAGAGATGTTTTTCCCTTTCTCTAGGATCTGTCTTCTTGTTCCTAATTGTTTCAAATGCTGTGAAGGAGCTATTTAGTTTGATACCATCCCATTCATTTGCTAATGATTTTACTTCTTGCCCTTTAGGAGTCTTGTTGAAGAATTGGTTCCTAAGTCAACATGATAAAGTTTTGGGACTACTTTTTCTTCTAGTGGGCACAGGGTCTCTGGTCAAATGCATAGGTCCTTGAGAAGGAACTCCCTGACTTTGAATTGAGTTTTGTGCAGGGTGAGAGATAGGTTTATAATTTCATTTTGCTACTTATGGATTTCCAGTTCTCCCAGCACCATTTGTTGAAGAGGCTATCTTTTCTCCAATGTATGTTTAGGTGCTTTTGTCTACTATGAGATAATTTTATTGATGTGCGTTTGTCTCTGTGTCCTCTATTCTGTACCATTGGTCTTCATGTCTTTTTTGGTGCTAATACCATGCCATTTGTTTTCTACAACTCTACAGTATAGTTTAATGTCTGGTATTTTGATGCCTCCTGCTTCATATTTTTCACTAAGAATTGCTTTGCCTACTTTGGGCTATTTTTCCAAATGACCTTAATGACTGCTTTTTCTATTTCTATGAAGAATGTCATAGGAATTTTGATAGGAATTGCATTAAATCTGTATTGCACTTTTAGTAGTATGGCCATTTTGACAATATTAATTCTGCCTCTCCAAGAACAAGGGAGAACTTTCCATCTTCTTAGGTCTTTCTCAATTTCTTTCTTTAGTATTCTGTAGTTTCCATTGTAGAGGTCTTTCACCTCTTTAGTTAGAGGTATTCCCAAATATTTTATTTTTTTTATGACTCTCACAAATAGGATAGTTTTCCTAATTTCTCTGCCAGTTGCTTCTTGAGGTATGTATAGGAATGAAATTGATTTATGGGTGGTAATTTTGCATCCTGCTACTTTGCTGATTTCATTTATGAGTTCTAGAATTTTTCTGGTGGAGTTTCGTGCTTCTTCTGAACGTAGGTAGAATCTTGTCATCATCAACTACTTCTTCTTTTCCTATTTGTATCCCTTTCATTTCTTTCTTCTTGTTTCTCTGGCTAGAGTTTTCATGTCTGTGTTGAATAGAGGTTGTGAAAGGGCATTCCTGACTTGTTTTTGTTCTTAGAGGGAATGCTTTCAATTTTTCTCCATGTAGAATGATGTTGTCCTTGGGATTAGCATAGATAGCTTTTACAATGTTGAGATATATTCCTACTATCCCTAGTTTTTGTGTTGTTTTAAACATGAATGAATGTTGTATTTTTTCAAATGCTTTTTATGCATATATTGAGATAATCATGTCAATTCTGTCTTTAAATCTATTGATGCGATGAATTATGTCTGTTGATGCGATGAATTATGTTTATTGATTTCTGTCTGTTGAACCAAGCTGTCTCCCTAGGATAAACCCCACTTGATGATGGTACACTTGGTATTTTTAGTACATTTTTGTATGTCACTTGCCAGTATTTTTAAAAGAATTTTTGCATGTGTATTCATCAGGAATATTG
Source organism: Sciurus carolinensis (assembly GCF_902686445.1). Taxonomy (NCBI): domain Eukaryota; kingdom Metazoa; phylum Chordata; class Mammalia; order Rodentia; family Sciuridae; genus Sciurus; species Sciurus carolinensis. Next base: position 85,653,630 of record NC_062232.1, read on the forward strand.
GACTGACATTTTCTTTCCTTGATGTCTCTTTTTCTGCTTTTGGTATCAGGGTGATACTAGCTTCATAGAATGAGTTTGGAAGAGTTCCCTACTTTTCTATGTCACAGTGTAATTTGAGGAGGATTGGTGTTATTTTTTCTTTGACAATCAGGTAGAACTCAGTTGAGAATCCATCTGGTCTTGGATTTTTCTTTGTTGAGAGGTCTTTGATGATGTCTTTAATTCCACTGCCTGAAATTGACGTGTTTAAATTTTTATGTCCTCCAGATTTAAAGGGTTAGGTCATGTATCTGTAGAAGTTTGTCCATGTCTTCAAGATTTTTCTTTGATTAGAGTAAAAATTTTCAAGTGAGTTTCTGATTATCATCTGTATATCCATAGTGCCATTGTGATATTTCATTTTTCACACTAATTTTAGGGATTTGTGTTTTCTTTCTCTTTCCCTTTGCTGGCTTGGCTAATGGTTTTTCAATATTATTTATTTTTTGAAAGTATCAACTTTATTAATTTTTAGAATCAACTGTTAGTTTTGTAGATTTTTAATTTTTTTGTTTCCAATTCATTGATTTCAGCTCTCATTTTAATTATTTCCTACCTTCTGCTTTTGGTGTTGATTAGTTGTTCTTTTTCTAGGGATTCGAGATGTAATTGTCGATTCTTATTTTTTAATCCAATCTGCCCATCAATGTCTATTTGCACAAAATATTTGTATGTGGACACATACAATTATTTTACTTATTTATTTTTATGTGGTGCTTAGCATCAAGCCCAGTACCTTATACATGCTAGGTGAGTGCTCTACCACTGAGACACACCCATATGCCCAGGCTATGTCTGTTGATTGATGAGTTTAGGCTATTTACATTTAATGTAATTGAGAAATGATTTTCGTCCCTTGGCATTTTGATTTATTTCTGTTTTTTAATTTGAATGAGTTTCTCTTTGGATTGCCTATTCTTCTTTCCTGATTTTCACATTTAGTTTACATTTCCTCTTTAGGAAATGTTTTATTGAGTATATTTTTCAGTACAGACTTTCCTGTTGTGAATTCTTTTAACTCTTTTATCTTGGAAGGTTTTAATTTCATCATCAATTCTGAAGCTTCATTTTACTGAGTATCATATTCTTGGCTGGCATCCATTTTCATTCATATCTTGGTATACATTATTCCAAAAATTGTGTTTTTGCAGGTCTGAGTTGGGAAATCAGCTGAGATCTGGATTGGTTTCCCTCTAAGGATGACCCGTTGGTTTTTTCTGTCAGATTTTAAAATTCTATCCTTATTCAGTATGTTAGGAATTTTCATAATAATGTACCTTGGCGAGGGTCTGTTGTAATTTTGTTTACTTGGGGTGCTGTAAGCCTCCTGATTTGATTTTCCACTTCATTCTTTAGGATTGGGCAATTTTCTGATATTTCATTGAAAATATCATGCATTCCTTTGGTTTGTATCTCTGAGCTTTCATCTATTGTGATAAATCTTAAATTTGGTCTTTGCAGATTTTCCCATATTTCTTGGAAGTTCTATTCATTTTCTCTTAACTTTTCCCATGGTCAGCTTCATTTTCAAGATTTATATTTTGTCTTCATTGCAAGAAACTCTTCATTCCAAGTGGTCTAGTCTGTTGTTGATGCTTTCTATTGAAATTTTAATTTGGTTTATTCATTTTATTTTCATTTTTAGAATTTTGTCGGGGTTAAGCCCCCTTGCCCTTCTCAACCAGCAACAAGGGAAGGGGACACTCCCCAACAAGATCAGACCGGGATAGGTAGGGCGGACAGACTGCCTGCTCCAAGCCCTCCAGGCGGAGGACAATCAGACGCGTCAGGGAGACCAGTCACAGCAGGAACTCGTTTATTGAGGAAGTCACACAGCTTTTATGTAGGGTGGGGGCTAGGCGGGAACCAATCAGCTTAAAGGTCAGCAAGGCAGGGGGGTTCACGCAGGCGAGAGTCCCATTGGACTATATGGCAAGCACGAGCTGATCACGTTCGCAGAACTGTTGTTAACCAATCCCTGACGGTGGTCCCATTCATCGTCATTAACTATTGAAACCGCCTTTGAGGCCTTGATCTTGCTTACTGAGGAAGTAAGGAGTCAGCCTGAGTCAGTTAACGTGTCATTAGACCCAACACATCCCCCTTTTTTGTTTATATTAAGGGTGTGTCTGTCTTAGGTTGACCCTGGGAGGGTCTTACCCATCATGGAACATCACCCTAGCAATTTGGGGGTCTGCCTTACTCGAAGGTGTGCCTGTCTTAGGTTGTCCACGGCAGAGCAACATCCTTACCCATCATTGGACAATGAGGCTCTAGCCCTCATTTCCTGTCTTAGGTCGGTATGAGCTCCCCATGAATCTTACCCGTCATTGACTACCACCTTAGCACTTCAGGCGGGCCCCTCAGGAGGAGCAGGGTTTAAGGGAGAGACACTTAGACCCCAGTGTCCTGATACGAGTGATCCATGATCCTATAGGGCTCCCAATCATCATTATGAAGGGCGGTATAATGCTGTAGGACCACCATGAGCTGCACAGACTTAGCCTGGCTTTTCAGGAAATGGATAAGCTTATTGATTATGCAAGGCCCAAAGGTGGACACAAGGATAATGGTGATTAGCAGTCCCATAAGTGGGAGGAGGTAGGGGAGCCACTCATGTAACCCAGTCCAGAGGAAATTAGACTGGAGCTCGCTCCTACGATGTTCCAGATCTTCTTGTAGGTTTTTGATTTTATCTTGTACAATGCCAGAGCGGTTGGCGTAGGAACAGCACTTCTCACCAAGGAACAGGCAAAGCCCTCCTTCCTTCGCCGTGAGCAGATCCAAACCACGATGATTTTGCAGGACGACAGTGGCCAAGGAATCAAGTTGAGCCTGTAGATCCAAGATGGTAGAGCTGCAAAGTGCAATGTTAGGAGTTCTGTGTAGCTCTCAAGGAAGTCTGCTGTCCAAAGTTATGAGGTCAGAGACCCCAATCTCAATCACTGTTGTCCCATTTTTGCTACTGCGCATTACATTCTTAAATGTCATTTTAAGAAGTTTACATATATTGACTCCTGAGTCTATATGAACATTAGTTTAACACAATTTAACACTGTATCCAAACATGAATTAAAGAAATGCTGAGAGAGCTTTTAACTTTCCTTTTGTGTGGTGAAGTGGCAAAATGTTTTTACGTTTAATCTTTAAACAAATCAGGCTCTCAATAACCTTCAGAAATACATTTAACAAATTTTACATACACCCTATTGATGACAGGTCCTATAATAGAACATTAAATAATAGAAATAAATCCCCAATAAAATTTACTCTTTTTAAGTTTAAAATTACTATTACAGAGAAGTTTAGTTTGGAGAATAACAGCTTGATAAATTCTCTGCTTTAAAAACTTATATACCTGGAAAATGTGAACACATTCAACATACAAAGAGTGACCATTTCACAATTACCTTGACACTTTTATATTACCAAATTTAGTTTTTAAAGAAAAATTTAGATTCTAACGTAGTACAATACTCTGACAGTTGCTTAACCATAATTGTATAAACCCCAATTTTTAAGACTAATTGTTCTAAAGAATAAAACTTAATAGACACAAAGTTAAGAGTAAATTAGTGTTTCTAAGAAATCCTTGTCATTTTACCATATAGACTAAACTTTGGTTTATATCAGAACATTAGTATTTCACCTTTGGAAAAACCTTAAATAGCTTTAACTGCTTCACATACGTACAACCAACTTAGTTACATGCAAACTTGTTGAAATTTGCCCTTTACTTACCTAGATTTTCTTAGCACTTACTTAGACCCTCATGTATTTCATCACACAAGCACTTTCTTACCCAGAAACATTTCCTTTTCCCTTGTACTACATATTTTTTTCATACTCAAAACCTTTTATTTTCTCTTTCCTATCTGTTGACCTTTTTGTTCACATTCTGAAACAACTTTTATGAAATTTCTTAATTTATATAAATTACTCCATTTTAATAAGATTAAATATTTTGTTATTTATAGTACTCTAATTGAAACACAGTTGAAACCTTTAGAACCCTTTGTATATAGAATTATACCTGTTAGGACATAACTCTTAGTAACCTTGTTTTTAGTTTAGACAAGTGTCCTGGACAGTATTTGCCATCTTTTTCTTGTTGAAGGAAAGTCCTAGAAAAATTGATGTTAGACATTTTATTAACATCAACATTTTATTAACATCAACATTTTATCATTTTGACCACCTAGAGACTTGCGGGTTATTTTCAAGACATTTTACTTCTATTAGTTTACCCATTTAAATTGAACCTTTTAAATCATGTGAATTAAAAGTATATGGATCCATTTTTAAATTTTAATTTTAGGAGCGCTCAGTTTCCATACCGACAAAACATGACACCAGACAGCACGACATATACATAACACAAAATCAAAGGCCTTGAAACTTTATAGGTGAATCTCCATTGCAATGTACCAGATGTTCAGAAACTCTAGTTGAATAAAAAAAATAGAACTGATCAAAAAAGTCATGAGCTCAAAAAAAAGTGTAGAATTCAAAAAAACAAGAGTCCTGAAAAAATGATACGGCCGTTAATTACTTTAGTGAAGCACCATAAAATTTACTTTTGCTGGAGTTCAGGTAAGACCCTTTTTGCTCTTTTTTTTTTTTCCCCTTGTGTTTGATACCGGTCTCCTACTGAGCCTTCAGTCTTTCTCTATTTACATTTCAATGTAAGCCTTGACTGAGATCTGGATCTGAAAGGGGCTAAAATGTTCTAGCAGAAACTTGATGCCTAGGGCATTTTAACCCTTATTCCTGGTTAGTAATCAATTCAGGTTTGGATGCAGAAAATTGTGAAACAATTATCTCCCAATACTTGTGGGGACTGGGGCTATTATATCATACTCCTTACTAGAACATGCCACTGATTGTTGGGCTGGATACTCCCTCCCCACCGGCATACATGGGACCTCATGGCAGGAGGACTAGGTGGGCTGGGCCAGGGAATGGAAGCAGAAACAGCTGAGTCGAAGTTGGAGGAGGAGGAGGGATTGAGAGGGAGAGAAGAAGGAGGCATTCAAGTTTGCAGGAAGAGCAGAGAAGCACAAGAAAGAAGAGACTTGAAGATAAGGAATCCCTTTCCATCTGCCCCCTCGCTTGAGGAAGCTGTGTGCCAATACCTTTGGTAGCCACAATCCACCTTCCCATGGAGCGATCTTTCATCCCTGCACAGGCCAATTTGTGATCGGTAGTCATTCCTTCCCAAACTAACATTTTACCATTTACCTGGAAGGCCATACAGGGAGGGGGGAGGTTAGAGTCTATGAGTTCTTGCCCAGTATCATAAAATGGCCACCGGGAAGATTTCCCGCCATCCAGAAGGAGGAGGGCGAGGGCTTTCATTGGAGTCTGATGTGGCCCCAGAATACAAGATGGCAGCAATGAGCCTCCCCGGGGCATTAGTGGGCCCTCCCTGTGTGTAGAGGCTGGCTGCCCTCGTGGTTCCTCAACCTTGGGAGGAGCGGATGGAGATGGATTGGGCTCCTCATTAAAGGTCTCACAACGTTGTTTACTATGTGGCAAGTTTCTGGAAGGAGATGCAACGGGAGGAGCCGGCGGTTCTTTAGGCGGCAGCTCTTTGGAGAGAAATTTGGAGCCCCCTTTGGGAGGTCCTGGAGAGAAGCAGGCCTTAATGGCGGATAATGTGGGGCAGACTCTTAATGGGGGACCCTCCCCTAAACTGATTTCCCTCTTCCTAACAAGTTGTTCTACACGATCCCATGTGGACCAGTCAAAAAGATTAGCGGCGGGAAGACAAGGGGCCACCCAAGTAAAGGTGTCCCAGGCTTTTTCCGCCTGTGTATCAGACCACTCAAGGCCCCTACTCTTCAGCATGAATCTAAGAGCTGAGAGCGCAGGGTCACCATGTGTGGTGTGTGTTTGCCCCATCTTTTCAGGGATGCCTTACCTCGGAACTCGCTTGGCCCAATCTGCCGGTAATTTCAGTTTCAAAACTGCCTCTTTGCTTTGGCTGCAGTTCAGCCTTGAGGGGCCCCACGTTGGGTGCCAGATGTCGGGGTCTTAAGCCCCCCTGCCCTTCTCGACCAGCCACAAGGGAAGGGGACACTCCCCAACAAGGTCAGACCAGGATAGGTAGGGCCGACTGACCGCCGGCTCCCAACCCTCCAGGCAGAGGACAATCAGATGCGTCAGGGAGACCCGTCACAGCAGGAACTCGTTTATTGAGGAAGTCACACAGCTTTTATGTAGGGTGGAGGCTAGGCGGGAACCAATCAGCTTAAAGGTCACCAAGGCAGGGGTGTTCACGCAGGCGAGAGTCCCATTGGACTATATGGCAAGCACGAGCTGATCTCGTTCGCGGAACTGTTGTTAACCAATCCCTGACAGTGGTCCCATTCATCGTCATTAACTATTGAAACCGCCTTTGAGGCCTTGATCTTGCTCACTCACCAGGAAGTAAGGAGTCAGCCTGAGTTAGTTAATGTGTCATTAGACCCAACAGAATTTCCCTTTAATTTTATTATTCAGAATCCCTATCTCTTTATTTAAGTCATTTTTAACTTCTTGTATTTAATTTCTGATTTCACTCCTTACATTGTCCAGTTTGACTATGTACATTCTAAACTCTTTCTCTGACATTTCTTCCACTGAGTTGTTTATGGATTCTGCTACTGAGGTATCTTACTTTGTTTGGGGCTATTTGTTCACTTACTTTTTCATGTTGTCTGTGTGTCTACTGATATGACAGTATGGATCTGAGGCAGTGGAGTTTCTATCCTATGGACTTATAGTGTTCCTGAAGGTTTGCAGAATCTCACTGTTTAGTGGGAGACAAATAATAACAACAGCCAATGTGAACAATAGGAAGCATTAAACCAATAGATCCTGCTGTGAGGTCTACAAGTTAATTGTGCCAAGAACAGAAATGGTATGATCAGGTTTTGCCTAGAGCAAATACAGTAAGTTTGCCAAAGGATATATAATTTTGAAGGGTGGCCAGGGCGAGAACAAAAGTGACATAGAATGTGATGATTATGAGGTAGGAGGAGAGAAGACAGAAGTAAAAGATTAAAGGAAGAGTGAATGAGACAACAATAGAGTTTGGCCATTGGCAGAAAAAAAAGGGAAATCGAAGGAAACAGGTAGGAGAAAAAGTACATATAAAGCAAAAATTATTGAAAAACTTACAAATAAAAATAAAACAATACAAAACAAAAGTGAAATATGCTAGTAATATATTAGTCTCAAAATACTGATCCATGAGAAGCAACTGTCTTCAAAAATGCTAGAAATGAGAAAAAACGAATATGAATACGTATAAATGTTCATGAGCCATTAAGGTCACAATTAAACAGAGAAAAGAAAAAAGAAAGATCTTGATGAAAAGTTAAAGAGTCATTTCTGCTGGCATTCAAAGTATTCTCAGGTTCCTTTCTCAGCAGTGTTAGGTGGGATCATCTGGAATGTGATGTTTACTCCACCTGCAGGGTGTGGTTGCTGGAATAAGAAAGGTAATCCTGTAGGTGAAACCCCTGGATGTGGGGTTTAGGTTTAGGTAAACTCCACGTTCTTTACTGAACACCAGTTGGTCTGGAGATTATAAATCATGGCACCTCCATGACCCAGGAATTGCTGGTCCTTCCTGGAAGACTGTACCCCACGGATCTGCCCTGGGTCCCAATCATGTGGTGGAGGAGCCAATTCGTAGTCCACTCTATCATCTGAAGACTCCATGCTTCCTGGTCTTGGGTTCAGTCTCCAAACTCAACCCCTCTCTCCCCTGCCTTTTGAAATTCCCCACCAGGAGCTGCCTCTCCCAGCTGGTTTTGCAAGTAGCTGGATTGCAGGGCATGGGGGAGAGCCGGGTGGGTTTCCACAACCAGTGGTCCCTGTGTAAACCTCTCTCCATGTTTGATTTTCTCCTGATCACTTAGTCACACTCTAGGTCATGCAGTGTGTGTTAGCCAGGCGTGAATGTGGGGCCAAACTCGGGTTTGCCAGGAATCGGCTCCTCCAGTTGCTGGCCCCCATGCTGGAGCTGGCAAAATTCTTCCTTCCTCTGTCCTCCCCATACAGCAGGGAGAGATGTGGCATCTTGCCCACACAAGTATGTTGTGCAGCATGCCTTTCAGTTTAGTCAGGCAGTGTCTTTGTTCTCTAATCTCTCTGTTCCCAGACAAACCTCAGTGCTCCTAAGAACGTGGGTTCCTTTGATTCCCTTATCCCTCTATTTTGCTCATGGAGGCACCACTCTGGCTGGTGCCGCTAGCCACAGCAGCAGCTATGGTGTTAGGGATTTCATCCTTATTATACCCAACTTCCTTAGTCCCTGATCTCCTTTGAATGTCTAGTATTAAATTCCCATAAAATCCCCCTACGTTTTGGGTTCACTCACCTTGCTGAGGAGCTGCCTACCTGCTTTCTTGGTTTCATGCCACAGAGAAACCAGGGAAGCAACCTTCTCTATTCTGCCATCTTGGATCCCTCTGGGATAATCATTCTTGATTTAGAAGGGGAATCTTGTGCTTTAATTCATATGACTCATTGCCTGCCAGTTGTGTGTGTGCATGTGTGTGTGTGTGTGTGTGTGTGTGTGTGTGTGTATGTGATGGGGTGCCATTTTTTATAGTCATTTGTGTCAGATATATCCCTGGCCTTCCTTTATTTTGACTACTCAGATAAAAATTATTTTTCGTAATGTCCTTTAGCTTTTCTATTCTCCTTCTCCTTACAGAATGTTGTGGAACAATATATAATTTTATTTTGTGTCACCATAAAAACATTCCTAACCGAAGCAATTTTTCTATCACATCCCTAGTATGGAATTCTTTTAAGTACATAAATTAGGACCCAGAGCCAGTAGAGGTATAGCTCAATAAAAGAAATATTTCACTTTTCTAGCTCACTGGGCTCTGAAATTAATTTCCATTTCAGTACGATTTATCTAAGTTGATCCCTTTCTTCTATATAATCTCTTCTTTTTAAAATACAAAACTTCATTAGTTAGAATTGTGCATCATTGGGTGATGGGACCATCTGATGAGAACAAAACAAGTCACAGTCTCCACTGAGTTGGCCAATAGGGGACCTGTCACTCCTGAAGCACAGTTGTTGTCCCAAACTGTGATCAGGTGAAACTGAACCAAATGATACTTCCTAGCCCTAGTGGTGTCCTTGCAGGTTGAGGGGCCAGTGCATGATTTTTGTATTTCTTGTTCCTTGACTTTGGGCTCACTTGTTTTCAAATTTGGGGATTCAGTGATATGAACATAGAGCAGGTCCTAGGATATTTCTCTTTCCCTTCACATAATATAAGAGAAAGTTTCCGAGCAACTAAGAGACCTAAGAAGATCACTTTTGCTTTCTCTTTACATAATGTGAATGTTAATGTCAATATGATCTAATTTCATTATGTTGTCTTCCTGGCTCAGTAGATTTTTGTCTGCTTGTTTTTCTTTATGCATACTGCTGAATTTTGAAGCAGTGATAGTCTAGTTGCTTTAAAAATATTATTGATATGTAGCTCTCTTTACTGTGAAAAGAGGGCGTGCTCTATGATTTCAATCCTTTGAAATTTATTATAACTTGCTTCAAAGCACAGTTTTTGCATATTGTACTGTTTCCATTTTTATTTTAAAAACAAGTTGTAAATTCCTTTTTGGATTAGGATGTAAAGACCTATAAAGGATGTCACTCTCAGACAAACTTTGGGACAAACCTTTGGTAATCTTTTCAAAGTCAAACTTATTTGGGTCCGTAATGACGTGGCAAGACCCTCTCGGGAGAGACAAAACATGCAGGAGATTGTACCTTTGCCAGAGCCCCATGTTCTCAATAGATTAATGCAGCCAGGAATGGATGCTACAGAGGAAATCCCTGAATAGTGCAGGCAGAAAGGGAGGCAATGGCTGCTCACGGAGGTCACATAAAGGCTTGGTTCTCTCCAGCTCTACTACAAAATAAGTCTGGTGGGCCATGATAGTCTGATGGGATATCATACCTCCAGAGTTCTCCTTGGGAAAAAAGGAAAAAAAAAATTTAGGATGAATGATCTAGCTTGTCAGGATTTTTACTTATTATTCTGCTATACTAAAAACATCTCATAAAAAGATTTTTAGAAAAAGGTTTGCTTCCAAGAGATACTGAGAAAATCGACCTGTCAATGAACTGAAATTGAATCCCCCAGGGGATGATACCACCACATTGCCTTACATGTCCATGTAGCAAAATTTAGGGAGCCAAAGGCACTTTACAAAGGCATGAGACTTTTCAGAGAAAAAATTGTGGACCAGGTCAAAGTCACTTAATTTCTGCTATGCCCATTGTTGCTACATCAGAACATCAGTGTTTTTTTCCATATGGAACACGAAGGTTTTCTCATAGAATGTCAAGCCCCGTATGCTGTTCCTCAAACATATCGTATTGTGAGTAGCCCCTTTAGGAACTTGAACCAATAGGGTATTTTCTTTGCGTTTTCCCTGTGTACATCCAGGAAGTGTATGGGATCTACACTCATCAGCTTTCCATTGCTGTCACCAAAATACCTGACAAGCATAATTTAGAGAATGGAAAGTTTCTTTGAGGCTCACAGTTTCAGAGGTCTGTCTTAATTTATGGATGACTGAGTCTATTGCTCTGGACCCAAGCGGAGGCAGCACATCATGGCAGAAGGGTGCGGTGGAGGAGCACTGCTCCATACATGGCAGCCAGGAAGCAGAGAGAGTCCTAGAGGGGTAGAGCATCTACAGAGAAGATGACCCCTTCAAGGGCAAGCCCTCAGTGACCCACTCCCTCCAACCATGTCCCACCAGCCTACAGTTACCACCTAATCAATCCACACAAATTAGGATGGACTCATTCATTTACAGTTCCCACAATCCAATCATTTCACTTCTGAACATTCCTGAATTAACACAGGAGATTTTGTTGGATACCTCATATCCAAGCCATAAGAGAAGCATTTGTAACATAATGTTTAAAATGCACCACAATTGGACTGTGGAATGCAGACTGGAAGTGTGAGGGTGACTAACACAGATGAATCATAGGAAGGAGAGTGGGGAAATGGGTCTTGAGTTTGAAGTCTGGAATGGGAAAGGAATATATCTCTGATTATTTACCTCAGTGGCCGAATGTGAGAAAATCACACAGAGCAATTGTGATCTATCTAATTGTGTATCTTACTGAAAAAGAGAACTAAAGGAAACGTGTGCTAATTATGTAAATAATCAATAATCAGCATTATACCAAGGAAAATAGCATTAATAGGAAAAGTCAAACTCTTCTCAACGTGATTTGATTTAAGGAATTCATTTAAGTACGTGACCAAGGATCCAAACCTGTTATAGGAACACCCGAATCTAAAATTTCCATAGAGATACCCATTTCAAGCTTCCAGGAAACTGAAACTCCTGTTGCAACTTTCAGATTTCTCTGGTTCTATTGTTTTACAGATTATATTATTTTAAAAAATACTATAAATATTCATGCCTTTAACAGTACATTTCCGAGGTGATCAGAGCATCCAGGAAAAGCAGCTGAAGTCACACTGACCACTGGATCCATCAATGAAGCACCTGAAACCCCTGAGTCACAGACAAAGCTTGGCAGTGGGCAGAGGTAACAGGAACTGGGCAAATATGGGTTCATCTTTGAAAATTGAGGAAGATGGTGTTATTTATATTCCTGTCCTGAATTTTTCCCCAATAGTTGGTTGTCTTCTGCCTGCTGCATCATTAAAAGAGCAACCAGAATCAATGCAGGGAACAAAAATGGTTTGTTCTCCTTTTCCCCATCACTGATTTCTTCCTCAAGCTGTGTGAATATTCAGTTTAATTTTTCACCTCAAAGCATGTGTGGCTATAAAAATGCAATCCACCAAGTTGATTTTGGAGGACAAGAACCTCTCCCTAGTACAGATGCCAATACCATGGGGTTGGTCCCCATTCTGGACCCATCATGGACCTCTTCCTCTCTGATCATGGCCCTCATTCCTGCATAACAGGGAAGGAATTGCATTAAGTCAGTATAACACGTGTGGTAGTATGGCCATTTTGACAATATTAATTCTGCCTATCTAGGAGCATGGGAGGTCTTTCCATCTTCTAAAGTCTTTTTCTCTTTCTTTCTTTACAGTTCTGTAGTTTTCATTGCAGAGATCTTTCATCTCTTTTGCTAGATTCATTCCCATTTATTTTATTTTTTTTGAAGGTTATTGTGAATGGGGTAGTTTTCCTAATTTCTCATTTAGTAGATTCTTCACTGATGTATAGGAATGTGTTTGATTTACAGGTGTTGATTTTATATCCTGCTACTTGCTGGATTCATTTATTAGTCATAGAAGTTTTCTGGTGGAATTTTTTTGGGTCTTCTAAATATGGAATCATGTCACTGGCAAATAGTGATGGTTTAAGTTCTTACTTTCCTGTTTACATCCCTTTAATTTCTTTCTCCTGTCTAATTGGTCTGGCTAGAGTTTCAAGGACAATGCTGAATAAAAGTCATGAAAGAGGACATCCTTGTCTTATTCCAGTTTTTAGAAGGAATGCTTTTAATTTTTCTCCATAGCTTTTACAATGTTGAGGTATGTTCCTTCTATCCCTAGTTCAAAATGGCCATTCTACCAAAAGCATCATACAGATTTAATGCAATTCCTATTAAAATCCCCATGACATTCTTCACAGAACTAGAAAAAGCAATCATAAAATTCATTTGGAAAAAAATGGAGACACAGAATAGCCAAAATAATCCATAGCAAGAAGAAAGGAGGCATCACAATACCAGATCTTAAACTATAGTACAGAGCCATAATAACAAAAGTGGCATGGTATTGGCACCAGAACAGACACGTAGAACAATGGTATAAAATAGAAGACATGGAGATAAACCCTCATAAATGCAGGTATCTCATACTAAACAAAGGTGTCAAAAACATTCGCTGAGTAAAGATAGCCTATTCAGTAAATGGTGCTGGGAATATTGAAACCCATATGTAACCAAATGAAATTAAACTCCTATCTCTTATCATGCACAAAAATCTACCCAAGGGCTAGAGATATAGGTCAGTTGGTAGAGTGCTTGCCTTGCAAGCACAAAGCCCTGGGTTCAGTCCCCAGCACTGCAAAAAAAAAAAAAAAAATCATCTCAAAGTGCATTAAAGATTTAGGCACCAGAACAAAGACCCTGAACCTAATAGAAGAAAAAGTAGGCCCAAATCTTCACCATGTTGGTTTAGGATCTGACTTCCTTAACAAGACCCCTAAAGGGTAAGATGTAAAATCGAGAATCAATAAATGGGATGGTATCAAACGGAAAAGCTTCTTCTCAGCAAAGGAAACAATCAATAACGTGAAGAGAGAGCCTACAGAATGGGAGAAAATCTTTACCACCTGCAACTCAGATACAGCACTAATCTCCACGATATATAAAGAACTCAAAAACCTTAACACCAAAAAAACAAATAACCCAGTCAATAAATGTGCTAAGGAACTGAACAGACACTTCCCAGAAGAAGAAATACAGTCCATCATCTTCAGCAGTCAGAGAATGCAAATCTAAACTACTCTAAGTTTTCATTTCTTTTGCACCAGTGGCAATTATCAAGAATACAAGCAACATGCACAAGGCCCTGGGTTCAATGCCTAGCACCACCACCAATAAAATAAAAGAATATAAGCAAAAATTAATGTTGGCAAGGATGTGTGGAAAAAGGTACACTCATACATTGCTGGTGGGACAGCAAATTGGTGCAGCCACTATAGGAAGTGGTATGGAGATTCCTCTGAACACTTGGAATGGAACCACCATTTGACCCAGTTATCCTACTCTTCAGTTTACACCCAAGGATATTAAAATTAGCATACTACAGTGAAACAGCCACATCCCCTTTAGAGTAGCTCAATTCACAATAGCTTAACTATGGAACCAACCTATGTACCCTTCAGCCTTCAAATGGATAAAGAAACTGTGGTACATATACATAATGGAATATTACTCATCCTTAAAGAAGAATGAAATGATGGCATTTGTCAGTAAATGGATGGAGCTGAAGAACACCATGCTAAATGAAATAAATGAATCCCCAAAACCAAAGGTTGAATTTTTTCTCTGCTCTGTGGATGCTAATTCACATTAAAGGGAGGAGCTAGGAAAGATTAGAGTTACTTTGGATTAGGCAGAAGGGAGTGAAGGGAGGTGAGGGGGTATTAGGGTAGGAAGAATAGTAGAATGAATTGGACTTTATTACCCTAGTGTATATATGACTACACGACCAGTGTGATTCTACATCATTAACAACCAGAAGAAAGAGAAGTTATACTGCATTTTTGTATGATGTGTCAAAGTGCATTCTACTGTCATGTATAACTCATTAGAACATATTTTTAAAAATAGAAAAGAAGGAAGGTGTGTGTGGTGAGGAAGTGGAAGCTTGAAACAGTAACCATTTACTTATCTTTCCTATTACGAGGGACATTAAATACACATTTAGGACCACAGGTTAATGTGGCCAATCCCTGAAGAGAATATGAGTAGAGAAGGAGAGTACCAGGACTGCTCTCCCTTGGGTCATTGACCCAGTCCTTGAGGTGTTGCTCTATGTCCATGTGAGAATCTTGACAAGCCAGTCCTTCCCTGCAGGGCCTTTCTCTTACCCTGTGATTCTTCAGTCTTGAAATATCTCCATAATTTGACAAACTCTGCTTCCAAGATATTCCTTCAGAGAGATATGGGTGAATATCAGTCCTTGGGGTTTAAGTTAAACATACTTCCCTCTTGGTCTTTAGGTGGTTCTGATAATTCTTGAGTTATTTTCTCATGCACCATGGGGAATTTTGGTTCAAGGAGGAGTAATATATTGCCTTACTGCGCTTGGTATAATACTACTTGAACTGGATAATGAGTTCTATCCCTTTTAGAAATTCAGAATTCTTCCACAGATGGGATCTTTCCAGAGAGGTAAAAGGACTCACCAAATGTCATACTACATAGCTACCTTGTTAAATCTGTCGCCAGGATCCATGATGATCTCTCAAATCTCACTCCACTGAGATGCTGGTACATCAGAAGTAGAATTAGCCTACAAATATTTGAATCTGAGAGGGTTTCATAGAAATCATGCATCTCCCGATGAAGCTACCTGACAGGAAATATGGTAGAAATAGAAGGAAAGCATCATTGATGTGCTTCACCTTACTCAATCTTCATTTGAGTTTTGATTCAAATGAAATCATACCAGTAATTAACAGAACTTCAACAGTGTGGGATGTGAGATGCGAAGGGTTGCGTCTTCTTTTTACTATCACTAAATTCTTTTTTATAGTTTCATTTTACGTTTATATGCCTTAGATTCTCATAAATAAATAAATATTCATGTTTGGGATTGCTGGGTCACATGGTAGGTGTACATTTAACTTTAAAAGAAACTGACAAATAGTTTCCAAACTACTGTTCCATTTGCATTTAGCACTATTAATTCAAAGGCATCCCAGTATTCAACATCTTTATCGACCCTTGGGATCATCTGTCTTCTTACATTTTTTGGTATTATTTTTGGTGAACAAGTCACAACTGTATATGTTTATGGAGTGCAATGTGATTTTCTCACGTATGTGTACAATGTGGAATAAGTAAATCAAGGTAATATACTGTTAGTCATATTTCTGTTATGGTAACATGATACCTGAAAAAATCAACTTAAAAACAGGAAAGATTAATTCGTGTTCATAGTTGTGGAACTTTCCATCCATGGTCATTTGGCCTTATTTCTTTGGAAACCGTGGCAAAGTAGCACATCATGATAGAACCATGTGGCAGAGGCAGCCCATTCACCTCATGGCAGCCATAAGAAAAAGAAAGAGAGTAAGTAACTGGTATCTCACAATGCCATTTGAGGGACCAATGACCTAAAACCTCCCACTAGACCACCTCGGATAGGTTTTCGCCACTTCTCAAGAGTGCCGAATTAGGAACTAAGTCTTTTAATACCAGGGCCTTTTGGGGACAAATAAGACAAACTATAACATCGACACATCCATTGCCTCAGTTTCCTATCCTTTTTGTAGTAAGACATTTGGAATGTACTCTCAATTATTTCAAAGTATACACTACAATATTATTGGCTATAGTTACTTTGCTGTGCAGTAAATCTCAAAACTTCATCCATTTTACTTATTAATTTGCCATTTCCTCCCTCTCACCTGTCACTCCCCTGCCCTGTCTCTGCAAACCATCATCCTACTCTATACTTCATGAGTTCACCCTCTAGATTCCACATATAAGTGAGATCTTGTGGTAATTTGTATTACTGCTCAGATTTTTATCACTAAGCGTAATGTTTTCCAGGTCCATCAGCATTGTCACAAATGACAAAATTTCCTCTTCTTTGTAAGACAGGATGGTATTCCATTGTGTATGCATACCACATTTTATTTATCCATTCATTCCTTGATGGGCATTTATGTTGATTCCACATCTTGGCTCTAGTGAATAGTGCTGCAGTGAACACAAGACTTCAGGCATCTCTTTGACTTACTACCTTCATTTCCTTTGATATATATCCATAAGTGGGATTGCTGGGTCAGAAGGGAGCTGTATTTTTAGTTTTTTGAGGAACTTTCTACTGTTTTCCATAAGAACTCTACTAATTTGCTTTTCCACCAGTGTGTGTACAAGACTTTCCTTTCCTCCACATCCTCACCTTCCCATGATTTATTTTGTTTCAACTTTTTGATAAAAGTCATTCTAACATATGCGAGTTGATATTTCACTGTAGTTCTAATTTGCAGTTCCTGATGATCGGTGATGCTGAGCACTTTTTGATGTACCTGTTGGCCATTTGCATTTTTTTCTTTTGAGAAGTGTCTGTCCAGGTCCTTTGCTGATTTAAAAAAAAAAAATCAGGTTAGTTGTTTTCTAACTACTAAGTCACTTGAGTTCCTTATATATATCCAGTATTAACCCCCTATTGGATATATGGTTTGCAAATATTTTCTCCCATTCTGTGCATTGTCTCTTCACTCAGTGTTTACTTTGCTGTGAAGCTCTTTAGTTTGATGCCATTCCACCTGTCTGTTTTTGTTTGCTGCCTTGTTTTAGGGATCATATTCCAAAACTTTTTGCCCAGAGCCATGTCTTGGAGCTTTACCCTATGATTTCTTGTAGTATATTTACAGTTTCAGGTCTTATATTTAAGTCTGCAGGTCTGCAGTTGATTTTTCGATGTGGTGTAAGATAAAGATCCAATATCATTTTTCTGCATATGGATAATAAGTTTCCCCAAAACCACTTATTAAACAGACTTCCCTTCCCTCTTGTATGTTCTTCGTATCTTTGTTGAAAAACTATTGACTGAAGTACATGGGAATATTTCTTGGTATTCTGTCCTGTTATATCTGTTGATGTGGCTGTTTGTATGCTGGTACCATGTTGTTTTGTTTATTATAGTTTCATAGTATATCATGAAATGAGGAATCCTGATGCTTCCAGTTTTGTTATTTTTTCTCAGGATCATTTTGGCTATTTGGAGCCTTTTGTGATTCCTCAAAAATTTAAGGATTACTTTATATTTCTGTGAAAATGTCGCTGGAGTTTTGATAGGGATTTGCATTGAATTTGTAGATCATTTTGAGTAATGTGCACATTTTAGCAATATTAATTCTTATTTAGGTTGTTGATCTATGTACATGACATATCTTACCACTTATTTGTGTTTTCTTCACTCTCCATCAGTGTTTTATAATTTTTAGCATGTTGTTCTTTCATCTTTTTTGTTAAATTTGTTTTTTTATTTTTATTTTAGTTTTGGTTTCTATTGACATGGGAGTAGGATAGTTTCCTTAATCTCTTTTTCAGATATTTCATCATTAGGATATAGAGACACTACCAATTTTCGTGTGTGGATTTTTTTCTTGTGGCATCACCAAATTCATTTATCAATTCTAAGAGTTATTTGATGAAGTCTTTAGGGGTTTATGTGTACAATGTTATTTCATTAGCAAATAGAGATGATTTTACCTCTTCCTTTCCTGTTTGAATGCCCTTTCTTTCTGTTGGTTAATTGCTCTGGCTAGCATCTCCATTACTGTGTTGATAGGAAGAGTTGAGAGGGGACATCCTTGTCTTGTCTCTGACATAAGAGAAAAAATAAGCAACTTTTCACCATTAATTCTGATGTTAACTGCGGGCTTGTCATATATGGCCTTTGTTGTCCTAAGGTATGTTACTTCTGTACCTAATCTGTCTTGAGTTTTATCATGATGTGGTATTGAATTATGTCAGATGTGTTTTATGCATCCATTAAGATAATCATATGGCTTTTACCTCCATTTTGTTCCTGTGGTGCGTTACATTTGTTGGTTTGCATATATTAAACAATTCTTGTATGCCAGGGATAAATGCCACTTGGTCATAGCCTCCCTAAATTCTTTCTCACAACTCTTGTTTCTGACACTGTTGATATTCTCTTTTGTAGGCACCATGGAGATATATGGATCACAATAGATTCATGAGATATTAGAGGACATCCTAAAAATGAGATCAATGAGAAACATGGGAAAACTTGGTGGCCAAATAATTAGGAAGATTAGAAATTGGAACCAGGTTCTTGCCCAGTTCCTTTCACCAAGTACTCGCTCATTACATTTTCCATTCTCTCTGTGTGTTTGTCTGATTATGTCCAGAGACCCATGAGTGGGAAAGGACACCTATAATTGTTAGTACTTTCGTGCCACTTTAGGGTAATAACTGTGACAGAATACAGGCATAATCACATGAGAGAGGGCACCCAGTTAGGGGGAAATCATGTGTGAAACCATACCAGATTTTATCACTCTATCTCAGTGAACTTGGGCCTTGTTCATGGACATAACATGTGCATGATACCCAGCAGCATATCAAAGGTTTCCTGACACTATGTGTAATATTATTAAGGTTGCTCCTTTCTGGACACTCCTATCATTGAGACATAAGGATTATTTCCCCTTCTCTTGATTTTAGGCCTTTCAGTGACCAGTGGACTATGGTAGAAATCAAAATCAAACTTTGGAAACTAAGTTGTCTCTGAATCAAAGGTTTTTAAGCTGTTACAGATGCCTGTCAAAGTTAAAGGACTGGTCCTGGAGAAAACTTCCCAAGTTACTAGCAGCAGAGCCAGATTGCATTTGGAAAAATGTCCACCAAACCTAAAGGGCCTTGGGGCCGTAATGAAATTTTGGGGAGTAGAAACGTTAATCATTACATCAAACCTATATTGGCTATAGGTAAGAAGGTCAGCATAATGTGAAGCATGCATGGTCCTGAGATGGGAAGTTAGTCCATAAAGATGTTTTTGCTACTTCTTGGTTGGTTGGTTCCTAAAGCAGGATGTTTTGTGACTTTGAGGCATAATCTTCAGCATACAGGAAAGGAATATAGACCAGATGTTTTTTTCTTTCCCCTTGATGATTTAGCTGGAAGATTGGAGTTAAAATTACTTTTAAAAATCTCTCACCTCCCTCCGTTCTTGGGGCTATAATTTAATTTAGGACTTCTCAGAATACTTCTGTTATCATGATGATTACCCCTTAGATAAAATCTTCATAACTAGTGCACAATTTAAAAGGACTCCATTGTCATAAAAAATAAACCAAAATTTATACACCTAAAGACATAATATCAGCTTCAGACTAGTAAGAAATATCTTTAAAATATTTAAATAAATGATAAGTATATTATAAATTAGGAAGAAATAGCTAATTATGAAAAATAGGCATTGTTGAAATACAAAAATGATAATCACCTGAAGAAAAGATTAAAGAATCATAATATCAGATGAGGCACACTTGGATAGAGAATTGGAGAACAAGAAGATAGAAAAATTATCAAGAAAACTTCATAGGGAGATAAATAGTAAGACAGGATTCAAAACAGGTGAGGAGCCTTAAGGACTCTACTAAAAAAGTATAGTATCTATCTCATAGGAGATTGTAAAATAATACTGAGCAAACAGGGAACAATTATATTTAAAAAAGAAATAGGTGGTGAATTTATATAATGCAGGGATTGCATGATTTCCTATGTTCAGGGAACACACCTGTTCACATCATACTAAAGCTTCAGAAAAATGAAAAGGTATAGATTATAATAGCTTATTTTTTAAAATCTTATTACCCGTGAAGGAATATAGTGTGGTAGTCAACCACCACATATCAGTAAATGGAAATCAAATTTTTGAAAGAAAATAACTGTCAACACAGTGATGTATTCCCAGCTAAGGAATTGCTTAAGAAGGAGGATATCATGGACATGCAGGTGGTTCACCCATTATCCCTGTAGGAGAGACTTGCTGTTTCAGTGCAAGCAGGAAGTGCAAGCAGGTGCTAGTCTTCGGTCATTAGTCCTTTGGGGTGCTACATCAGCTGCAGGATATGCCTTATCCAGAGTTCCTTCTCAAGGAAGCTCATGATGATTCCTGATCAAGGAGAGGTATTTTTACACAATGAGGAATAACCTTGATCAGTCATTTGCATTTAGATTTCCCTATGGGATCATATAGAGGCATTCATTTGCCCTACAACAGAAATGTTCTTCTCTCTCTGCCCACCTCAGCCTCCTTCCATCACTTCTTCAGCTGTGGACATGGGATACAATTCCTACCAACTAAATTCCACCTTAATATCAGTTTCCTACAGAACTGAACTCGGAAATCAAGATGCCTGAGAGAAAATAAAAGTGCTCAGAGTTCTCATACCAATGGAAACTTCTTGAAGAGATTTCTGAAGGATGTTGTTTGAGGAGATGTAAAATGATCACAGGAAGATGATTGTAGATACAAGCAGGAATGCTTATAATAAATCAGTTAATAGGGGTTCATGAAAAACATCAACTGCATAAAACTGCTGCAGGAAATATGATGGCTATTCTCAGGATTAAAATAAACATGGTAAGACTCAATATCGTAAATATGCCTCACACAGAGGATGGGAGCGTCCAGTATGTGCAGCTACTGCCCCAAAGCTGTGCATGAAGTGCGAGACGATGACCAAGAACGAACACACACACACAAAAAAAGTCTTCCTGGGATATTCATCCTCCAGGATTGCAGAAAAAAATGGGTGTGGCTCTTTTTCTGTTCCTGTTTGTTTTTAGTCATAGTGAATTGATCATATAATGTGGATATTTGTGGTGGATACTCATCTCTTGTATCCTGCATCAGTTTAATAGAACGATTGATCTGATGACTTACATTACAACTACATATTTTGTGTTCTCATTTGTTAATGGGATCATTTGAAAACGAAGTAACATGTATTTTCCACTGCTTTTGTCAACACGTTATATTGTGTAATAATAAAAATGAGATTTTTGTCCCTTCTTA
Organism: Sciurus carolinensis; assembly: GCF_902686445.1. NCBI lineage: Eukaryota > Metazoa > Chordata > Mammalia > Rodentia > Sciuridae > Sciurus > Sciurus carolinensis. The sequence continues at coordinate 85,674,997 of NC_062232.1, forward strand.
ATACAGAACCATTTCATTACCAGTAGAAATAATTTCTCCATAAATGTATGACAGAAAACACTCTAGGGAAGACTGACCATTTGAGATAGTGACATTTGGAAGTTCATTGATGAATTCCAATTTTTAAAAAACATTTTAAGTTTTATTTGTTCTTTGTAGATATACGTAACAGTTGAATGTATTTTGGCATTTACACATACATGCAGTATAACTTATTCTAATAAGGATCCTATTCTTGTGGTTGTACATGATGTGGAGTAACCCTGGTCATGTACTCAAATACAAGGCTAGGAAAGTTATGTCCAATTAAGTCTACTCCTTTCTTATTCTCTTCCCTGATCCCTTGCTTTCATTCCCCTTTGTCTAAGCCAATGGACTTCTATTCTTAATTCTTTACTGATTTAATATGGTAGTCAATATTTTACCCAACTTGTTTAAAATAATAAGAAAAACAAGACACATTAGGATATTGGGGGTTTTCACTTGCACACATATAATATTTTCCATAAAGAATAGAGATGGCTATTTTGATTGAAAAACATAAACCTTTGAAATAAACATGTTCTTAAAATAAAAACAGAATGCTGCTGTTTGAATTATCATAGTTTTTAAGGTGCTTATGTTTTAAAACTTAACAATACTTCATGTCCCTTGTCTAGCTTTCTCTCCCTCTGATGGTTTATTACAGAATTAGTGTCATATTCAATTTCAGTCAGGACCACTTATATTTACTCACCAATGCTACTATATGGAGGGGATTTTTTGGATTAAGTATTGTTAAGAATACAATTTGGACTTGGAAAATGCTGAAGGAATTTGTACCTATGTAAAAATACCCTTCTTCTCTTGTGTTCACTGTTTGGAAACTGGGGTTTTGTCATTTCTCCCTTTCCCTGTTCACTGAGGGACTGAGGGGACCTCGAGGCATGAGAGGGACGGTCAGGCCCCTTGGCTTCCAGGAACTCTCAGCTGACCCCGTCACGGTACTCTGGCTCAAGCCAGCCTGGCTCACCTCGGGACAAAGATATTGTCCGCTTTGACAGAGTAATAGCCCAAACGTGCCTATTGGCACAGCTTTGAGACCGTGTGCTAGTGAGACTGAGGATAGACTCTGTCCAAGAGCCCAGAGCTCTAATTTCCACTCTCGAGGAAATGTTTCTTTAAATTTTTTGTAGTTGTAGTTGGATAGAATGCCTTTGTTTGTTCATTTTTTATGTGGTGCTAATAATCGTACCCAGTGCCTCCTCACAATGCTAGGCAAGCGCTGATTCACTGAGCTACAGCCCCAGCCCACTTGAGGATATATATATAATATATATATATATATATATATATATATATATACATATATGTGTGTGTGTGTGTGTGTGTATAATATAAATTGCAGGTGGACACAATAACATTTACTTTCATGTGGTGCTGAGGAGCGAACCCAGGGCCTCACACGTGCTAGGCGACCATGCTATCACTGAGCCAAAACCCCAGCACCTCTTGAGGAAATTTTGATGACATGTTTTCAAAATGTTCATGGTGTGCCATGAGTCACCCGGATGTGCTAAGATGACCATTTTTCCCTCTGTGGCACCGTCCTAACTCTCTGGTAGAGACAACAGGAAGGTTCTAGAATGACAGATATTCTCTGTGATTGGTCAAGCAGAAGGAACACCTCTTCACACTGAGCACCCACTCTGATTGGTGGGCAGGGTGCCAAGCAAGAGGACCATCCAATCACGTTGTACCATAAGGCAAACTGACAGGGTTACCGCGGGGTGGACCATCCAATGAGAGGCTGAGCTGCCCATGGCCTGACAAAATACAGTCTATATAAAGGGCTGCCGGGAAGGTTTCAAGATGGCAGACTAGAGGGCGGATGCATTTCATGTTGTTCCAGGACGCAGGATTCAAAAGAGGAGATAGTGAGAGACCTGGGGCCAACTCAAAGCCGCCGGGTGAGTCTCTCCCATTGGGGAGGCATCCCGTATGGGGCAGTAGTTGCGGAACACAGGGAACTTTGTGAAGTAGAGTTGCCCAACGAGACACCCCTCCCCCCGCTGGAGCGATAAACATGGACAATTGGGAACATCATAGAGGTGGCTGCTCAGCACAGCGCTTGGACTCAGAGCAACCACTGGGGCTCCGGGCGGCTGCCTGAGGAGGAGCTGCGTGGCAAGCTGTTTGGACTCAGAGCGACCACTTCTGAACACTGGGGGGCTGCCCGGAGGAAGAGGAGGAACACGGCGTGTCGCTTGGTCTAGGAGTGACTGCATCAGAGCTCCGGGTGGCTGCTCAGAGGAGGAGGCGAGTGGTGAGATGCTTGGACTCAAAGTGACCGCTCCTGAACACCGGTGGCCTGCCTGGTGGAGGAGCACGGCGACTCGCTTGGTCTCGGAGCAACGGCTCCTGAACACCCGGGGGGCTACCCCGAGGAGGAAGAGGAACAGGGCAGGTCACTTGGACTCGGAGTGACTGCCTAGTGCTACGGGCGGTAGGCGGGAGGAGGAGATGCGAAGTGAGTTGCTTGGACTCCTAGTGACTGCGTCGGAACACCAGGCGGCTGTCCGGAGGAAGAGGTGTGTGGCAGGTCTCTGGGTATCGGAGCTATTGTACGGGGCTCCAGGTGGCAGCCCAGAGGAGGGGCCGCATAACCAGGCGATTAGGTGCAGAGCAGGGTCCCAGGACCTAGGCGGCTTCTAAGTGGAAGAGCTGCAAGAGACACGCTTAGGGGCAGAGCGAAGGTTCCAGGACTGCGGGCAGATTCTCTGAGGAGAGGCAGCCTAAGGAGAAGCGTCTGGGAAGGGTGAGGCTCCCAGGCCCAGGAGGTAGGTCCGGGCCCCTGGGATCGTTGCAGAGGAAGACAGCTCAGCCCAGGTGGTAGTTGTAGATTGAGGGGAACCTCTAGGAGGGGAACTGACCAGTGAGACCTCCCCACCGGGTGAGTCTTCCCTGCCAGGTGAGGTTTTCCCACAAGGACAGTAAAACCAGAGACACAGGCTCAAATAGGCCTTGCCTCAGCCCGCAGCCTAGTTCCCCTTTGGATGACCATTGGTCAACAAGCGGAGACACCTCTGCCCACTATACCCCACCTGAGGGTCACCACCCCTAGAGAGGCAGCTTCCTTGTGGAGCATCGCATTATCAACTTCCTCCAAGACTTCAGGCTACTGAAGGATAAGAGGGGATATACTAGAAATCTTCAGGAATATTATAAGTCAATAGAGGAAATCTGCAATATCTTAATGACCCACTGATTCCTGAACAATATGAGAAAACAAGGGAAAAAAATGCCCCCCAAAAATCTAGATGTTACATCAATAAAATCCAACGACAGCATGGCAGAAGAAGTGACAGAAAGGGAGTTCAGAATGTACATAATTAAAATGATCAGGGAAGCAAACGATGAGATGAAAGAGCAAATGCAGGCATTGAATGATCGCACCAATCGACAGTTGAAAGAGCAAATACAGGAAGCAAAAGACCATTTCAATAAAGAGTTGGAGATATTGAAAAAAACCAAACAGAAATCCTTGAAATGAAGGAAACAATAAACCAAATTAAGAACTCCATAGAAAGCATAAACAATAGGATAGAACACCTGGAAGACAGAAACTCAGATATTGAAGACAAAATATTTAACCTTGAAAACAAAGTTGAACAAACAGAGAAGATGATAAGAAATCGAAGGCTTAGAGAAACAAACCAAAGGAATGAACAATCTATTCAATGAAATAATATCAGAAAATTTCCCAAATCTGAAGAATGAAATGGAAAATCAAGTCCAAGAGGCTTATAGGACTCCAAATATACAAAATTACAACAGACCCACACCAAGGCACATTATAATGAAAATACCTAACATACAAAATGAAGACAGAATTTTAAAGACTGTGAGAGCAAAGAACCAAATTACATTCAGGGGGAAACCAATATGGATATCAGCAGATTTTTCAATCCAGACCCTAAAAGCTAGAAGGGCCTGGAACAACATTTTTCAAGCTCTGAAACAAAATGGATGCCAACCAAGAATCTTATACCCAGCAAAACTTACCTTCAAATTTGACAATGAAATAAAATCATTCCATGATAAACAAAAGCTAAAAGAATTTACAAAAAGAAAGCCAGCATTACAGAACATTCTCAGCAAAATATTCCATGAGGAAGAGATAAAAAACAAAGAAGCAAATCAGCAAAGGGAGGAATTATCCTAAAGGAACTGTCAAATAAAGGAGGAACCAAGTTGTGTCAAAAAAATAAATAAATAAATAAAATTTTAAAAATGAACCAAATGACCGGGAATACAAATCATATCTCAATAATAACCCTGAATGTTAATGGCCTGAATTCACCAGTCAAAAGACATAGACTGGCAGATTGGATTAAAAAGAAAGATCCAACAATATGTTGCCTGCAAGAGACTCACCTCATAGAAAGAGATACCCATAGACTAAAGGTGAAAGGATGGGGAAAAACATACCATGCACACGGACTCAGCAAAAAAACTGGAGTATCCATTCTCATTTCAGATAATGTGAACTTCAAGCCAAAGTTAGTCAGAAGGGATAAAGAAGGACATTTCATATTGCTTAAGGGAAGCATAAATCAGCAAGTTATAACAATCATAAACATCTATGCCCCAAACAGTGGCTCATCCATGTATGTCAAACAAATCCTTCTCAATTTTAGAAACCAAATAGACCATAACACAATAATACTAGGCGATTTTAACACACCTCTCTCACCACTGGACTGATCTTCCAAACAAAAATTGAACAAAGAAACCATAGATCTCAATAACACAATCAATAATTTAGACTTAACAGACATTTATAGAATATACCATCCAACCAAGAGCGAATACACTTTCTTCTCAGCAGCACATGGATCCTTCTCTAAAATAGACCATATATTATGCCACAAAGCTAATGTTAGCAAATACAAGAAGATAGAGACACTACCTTGTATTCTATCAGATCATAATGGATTGAAGTTAGAAATAAATGAAAGAGTAAAAAACAGAAACTGGAGATTAAACAATATGCTATTATATGATGAATGGATAACAGAAGATATTAGAAGGAAATTAAAAAATTCTTAGAGGTAAATGAGAACAAAGAAACATCATATCAAAATCTCTGGGACACTATGAAAGCAGTACTTAGAGGAAAATTTATTTCATGGAGCACATTTAATAAAAGAAGTAAAACTCAACAAATAAACGACCTAACACTACAGCTCAAAGCCCTAGAAAAAGAAGAACAGACCAACACCAAAAGTAGTAGAAGACAGGAAATAGTTAAACTCAGAGCTGAAATCAACGAAATTGAAACAAAAGAAACAATACAAAAAATTGACAAAATAAATAGTTGGTTCTTCGAAAAAATAAACAAAATTGATAAACCTTTAGCCACACTAACAAAGAGAAGACGAGAGAAAACCCAAATCACTAAAATTCGGAATGAACAAGGAAATATCACAACAGACACGACTGAAATACAAAACATAATTAGAAGCTATTTTGAAAATCTATACTCCAACAAAATAGAAAATTTCGAAGACATCAACAGGTTTCTAGAGACATATGAATTCCCTAAACTGAACGAGGAGGACATACACAATTTAAATAGACCAATTTCAAGTCATGAAATAGAAGAAGTCATCAAAAGCCTTCCAACAAAGAAAAGTCCAGGACCAGATGGGTTCTCAGTCGAGTTCTACAAAACCTTTAAAGAAGAGTTCATGCCAATACTTCTCAAGTATTCCATAAAATAGAAGAGAAGGGAACCCTCCCAAACTCATTCTATGAAGCCAATATCACCCTGATACCTAAACCAGACAGAGACACATCGAGGAAAGAAAATTTCAGAGCAATATCCTTAATGAACATCGACGCAAAAATTCTCAACAAAATTTTAGCAAATCGCATCCAAAAACATATTAAAAAGATAGTGCACCATGATCAAGTGGGTTTCATCCCAGGTTTGCAAGGTTGGTTCAACATCAGGAAATCAATAAATGTAATTCACCATATCAATAGACTTAAAGTCAAGAATCACATTATTATTTCAATAGGTGCAGAAAAAGCATTTGATAAAATACAGCACCCCTTCATGCTCAAAACATTAGAAAAAAAAATAGGGATTGTGAGAACATTCCTTAACATTGTAAAGGCCATCTATGCTAAGCCCATGGCTAATATCATTCTAAATGGTGAAAAACTGAAAGCATTCACCCTAAATTCTGGAACAAGGCAGGGATGCCCTCTTTCCCCACTTCTTTTCAATATCGTCCTTGAAACTCTAGCCAGAGCAATTAGACAGACCAAAGAAATTAAAGGGATACGAATAGGAAAAGAAGAACTCAAACTATCCCTATTTGCTGATGATATGATTATATACTTAGAGGAACCAGGAAATTCCACCAGAAAACGTTTAGATCTCATAAGTGAATTCAGTAAAGTAGCGGGATATAAGATCAATGCACATAAATCTAAGGCATTTTTATACATAAGTGATGAATCTTCAGAAAGAGAATTTAGGAAAACTACCCCATTCACAATACCTTCGAAAAAAATAAAATATTTGGGAATCAATCTCACAAAATAGGTGAAAGACCTCTACAATGAGAACTACAGAACACTAAAGAAAGAAATTCACGAAAACCTTAGAAGATGAAAGATCTCCCAAGTTCTTGGATAAGCAGAATTAATATTGTCAAAATGGCTATACTACCAAAAGTGCTATACAGATTCAATGCAATTCCAATTAAAATCTCAATGATGTACCTTACAGAAATAGAGCAAGCAATTATGAAATTCATCTGGAAGAATAAAAAACCCAGAATAGCTAAAGCAATCCTTGGCAGAAAGAGTGAAGCAGGGGGTATCGCAATACCAGATCTTCAACTCTACTACAAAGCAATAGTAACAAAAATGGCATGGTATTGGTACCAAAATAGAAAGGTGGATCAATGTTACAGAATAGAGGACATGGACACAAACGCAAATAAATACAATTTTCTCATACTAGACAAAGGGGCCAAAAATATGCAATGGAGAAAAGATAGCCTCTTCAACAAATGGTGCTGGGAGAATTGGAAATCCATATGCAACAGAATGAAACTAAACCCATATCTCTCACCATGCACGAAACTAAACTCAAAATGGATTAAGGACCTCAGAATCAGACCAGAGACCTTGCATCTTATAGAAGAAAAAGTAGGTCCAGAGCTTCAACATGTCGGCTTAGGACCAGAGTTCCTCAACAGAACTCCCATAGCACAAGAAATAAAAGCAAGAATCAATAACTGGGATAGATTCAAACTAAAAAGCTTTCTCTCAGCAAAGGAAACTATCAGCAATGCGAAGAAAGAGCCTACAGAGTGGGAGAAAATCTTTGCCAATCATACTTCAGATATAACACTAATTTCCAGAATCTATAAAGAACTGAAAAAACTCTACACCAAGAATGCAAATAATCCAATTGACAAATGGGCTACGGAAATGAACAGACACTTCACAGAAGAAGATCTACAAGCAATCAACAAACATATGGAAAAATGTTCAACATCTATAGTAATAATAGAAATGCAAATCAAAACCACCCTAAGATTCCATCTCACCTCAATTAGAATGGCGATTATCAAGAATACAAGCAACAACAGGTGTTGGTGAGGATGTGGGGAGAAAGGTACACTCATACATTGCTGGTGGGGCTGCAAATTAGTGAAGTCACTCTGGAAAGTAGTGTGGAGACTCCTTAGAAAACTTGAAATGGAACCACCATTTGACCCAGCTATCCAACTCCTTGGCCTACACCCAAAGGACTTAAAATCAGCATATTACAGAGATACAGCCACATCAATGTTCATAGATTCTCAGTTCACAATAGCCAGATTGTGGAACCAACCTAGATGTCGTTCAATTGATGAATGGATAAAGAAACTGTGGTATATATATATACAATGGAATATTACTCAGCCATAAAGAATGATAAAATTATGGCATTTGCAGGCAAATGGATGAAACTGGAGAATATCATGCTAAGTGAGATAAGCCAATCTCAAAAAACCAAAGGACAATTGATCTCACTGATAAGTGGATGATGATACATAATGGGGGGTGGGAGGGGGGCAAGAATGGAGGAAGGAAGGACTGTATAGAGGGAAAAGAGGGGTGGGAGGGGTGGGGGGAAGGGAAAAATAATAGAATGAATATTCCAACATTACCCTATGTAAATTTATGATTACACAAATGGTATGCCTTTACTCCATGTACAAATAGAGAAACAACATGTATCCCATTTGTTTACAATAAAAAAAAATAAAAAATAAAAAAAGAAGGGCTGCCGGGCCCCCCAGCAACTGACGTTGTCTGTCTTCCCGCAACTGGCATTGTCTCTCCTCCCCTACTGTCGGAAGGTGCCAAGGCGATGGCTGAACCAGCTTGTGACACATCTGAGGTGTTCCTCAAACCTGGAAAGCCTGAGAAGTCTGACCCGACAGTCCCGCCAAAGGAGAAGAAGTAGCGGAGACACCCCAGCCACTCTGGATGTGGGGACAGTTTCGCCACCTATTTCCCTAGGGTGCTGAAGCACATCCATTCGGACCTCAGCCTGTCCCGGTCCACCGTGAGCGTCCTGGACTCCTTCGTCAAGGACATGTTGGACCGCATCGCCAGCGAGGCCAGCCGCCTGGCCCGCCAGAACAATCGTGTGACCATCACCTCCAGAGAGATCCAGACGGCCGTGCGTCTCCTGCTGCCCGGGGAGATCGGCAAGCACGCTGTGTACGAGGCCACCAGGGCCGTCGGCAGGTCACACCACCGCCAGTGAGTCGCCTCTGGGCGCCCTAAGCAGCCAACCCCAAAGGCTCTTTTCAGAGCCACCAAGGGGCTAAAAGACTGCTGCACAGCTCAAGTCTGGGGGTGAGCGAGGTGGTGCCCTGCCCATTCTCAAAGCATTCTTTCATAAGCTAAGCATTATCACCTATGCTTTACTATGTGTCTGTGGGGACATTCGTTCCAAGGAAAATAATAGATTTCGTTGAATGAATCTTCATTTATTACACGAGTGCTTCTGTCACTAATACTCTTAGATCAGTATCCTTGTAAGGATCAGTCAGGTCATAATGTCTCAGAGGCTACAATTATGCCTGCTGGGACAACAATGGGCTTTCTGGGCTGCAGTGACCTGCATCTTACACAGACTCAACCTGCCAGCAGAAGCAGAGACTCTAGCTTCCTCTCAAACTTCCATTTCATCAGGATAGAATAAGAATACCTCTTGGGGATTGAGGCTGACTTTAGTTTTAATATCTTGTTCATGATTTTGTCTCTGTGCATTATTGGTTGCCTTTGTTTTCTGGAGACAAATAACTGCCTTAATAAGGAAAAGAGATAACAAGGTGACAGTGTCTGATTTGGTTCTATGACTCATGTGAGCTGGTAGGACACTCTACTGCAAACGCAATTGGGGGCATAGATAAACTGTGACTTCAAACCCCAGCTATGCCTCTTCCTGACTGTACTGCTTTGGCTGATGGTTTTGATCTCTAAGCCTCAGTGTCCTCTTTTGGTGAATAGGGTCCTAAAAGGTTGTGAGGATTCAATGGGATACTACAAGCAGAGTATAGGGTACATATTCAATAAGCAATGAATATTGTCTATGCTGATTCTCAGCTCTAATATTCGTGCCCCTAGGCAACTAGGGGTTTGGGGTGAGATTCAGTGCATGACAGCTGTGTGGATGCAATCTCCTGGCTGCTGAGCCCCCACCTGTTTGCATAGGGTTGACAGTGAGATAAGGGAGGATGATTTTTTCCCTCCCGAACATCACATTAGGTTACTGGAGTTGCAGAGATAAGGCCACAATGATTAGTGATGGGCGGTTGCTAGGGAGCTTTTGGAACGTGCTTAATAACCCTCAATGGCTTTTTGAATTGCTGACTGAGGGCAAACTAAAGAAGTAAGGATTTAGAAAGTTTTCACCACAAAGAATTGAGGAGATAAATGTTTGAGGAAATAAAGATATTTAACCTGATTTAAACATAACACAATGCATGCATCTATCAAACATTGTGTGATATCTCATTTACATGATGTGCTGCCTCCGCTTGGGTCCAGAGCAATAGACTCAGTATCCATAAATTAAGACAGACCTCTGAAACTGTGAGCCTCAAAGAAACTTTCCATTCTCTAAATTATGCTTGTCAGGTATTTTGGTGACAGCAATGGAAAGCTGATGAGTGTAGATCCCATACACTTCCTGGATGTACACAGGGAAAACGCAAAGAAAATACCCTATTGGTTCAAGTTCCTAAAGGGGCTACTCACAATACGATATGTTTGAGGAACAGCATACGGGGCTTGACATTCTATGAGAAAACCTTCGTGTTCCATATGGAAAAAAACACTGATGTTCTGATGTAGCAACAATGGGCATAGCAGAAATTAAGTGACTTTGACCTGGTCCACAATTTTTTCTCTGAAAAGTCTCATGCCTTTGTAAAGTGCCTTTGGCTCCCTAAATTTTGCTACATGGACATGTAAGGCAATGTGGTGGTATCATCCCCTGGGGGATTCAATTTCAGTTCATTGACAGGTCGATTTTCTCAGTATCTCTTGGAAGCAAACCTTTTTCTAAAAATCTTTTTATGAGATGTTTTTAGTATAGCAGAATAATAAGTAAAAATCCTGACAAGCTAGATCATTCATCCTAAATTTTTTTTTTCCTTTTTTCCCAAGGAGAACTCTGGAGGTATGATATCCCATCAGACTATCATGGCCCACCAGACTTATTTTGTAGTAGAGCTGGAGAGAACCAAGCCTTTATGTGACCTCCGTGAGCAGCCATTGCCTCCCTTTCTGCCTGCACTATTCAGGGATTTCCTCTGTAGCATCCATTCCTGGCTGCATTAATCTATTGAGAACATGGGGCTCTGGCAAAGGTACAATCTCCTGCATGTTTTGTCTCTCCCGAGAGGGTCTTGCCACGTCATTACGGACCCAAATAAGTTTGACTTTGAAAAGATTACCAAAGGTTTGTCCCAAAGTTTGTCTGAGAGTGACATCCTTTATAGGTCTTTACATCCTAATCCAAAAAGGAATTTACAACTTGTTTTTAAAATAAAAATGGAAACAGTACAATATGCAAAAACTGTGCTTTGAAGCAAGTTATAATAAATTTCAAAGGATTGAAATCATAGAGCACGCCCTCTTTTCACAGTAAAGAGAGCTACATATCAATAATATTTTTAAAGCAACTAGACTATCACTGCTTCAAAATTCAGCAGTATGCATAAAGAAAAACAAGCAGACAAAAATCTACTGAGCCAGGAAGACAACATAATGAAATTAGATCATATTGACATTAACATTCACATTATGTAAAGAGAAAGCAAAAGTGATCTTCTTAGGTCTCTTAGTTGCTCGGAAACTTTCTCTTATATTATGTGAAGGGAAAGAGAAATATCCTAGGACCTGCTCTATGTTCATATCACTGAATCCCCAAATTTGAAAACAAGTGAGCCCAAAGTCAAGGAACAAGAAATACAAAAATCATGCACTGGCCCCTCAACCTGCAAGGACACCACTAGGGCTAGGAAGTATCATTTGGTTCAGTTTCACCTGATCACAGTTTGGGACAACAACTGTGCTTCAGGAGTGACAGGTCCCCTATTGGCCAACTCAGTGGAGACTGTGACTTGTTTTGTTCTCATCAGATGGTCCCATCACCCAATGATGCACAATTCTAACTAATGAAGTTTTGTATTTTAAAAAGAAGAGATTATATAGAAGAAAGGGATCAACTTAGATAAATCGTACTGAAATGGAAATTAATTTCAGAGCCCAGTGAGCTAGAAAAGTGAAATATTTCTTTTATTGAGCTATACCTCTACTGGCTCTGGGTCCTAATTTATGTACTTAAAAGAATTCCATACTAGGGATGTGATAGAAAAATTGCTTCGGTTAGGAATGTTTTTATGGTGACACAAAATAAAATTATATATTGTTCCACAACATTCTGTAAGGAGAAGGAGAATAGAAAAGCTAAAGGACATTACGAAAAATAATTTTTATCTGAGTAGTCAAAATAAAGGAAGGCCAGGGATATATCTGACACAAATGACTATAAAAAATGGCACCCCATCACATACACACACACACACACACACACACACACACACACATGCACACACACAACTGGCAGGCAATGAGTCATATGAATTAAAGCACAAGATTCCCCTTCTAAATCAAGAATGATTATCCCAGAGGGATCCAAGATGGCAGAATAGAGAAGGTTGCTTCCCTGGTTTCTCTGTGGCATGAAACCAAGAAAGCAGGTAGGCAGCTCCTCAGCAAGGTGAGTGAACCCAAAACGTAGGGGGATTTTATGGGAATTTAATACTAGACATTCAAAGGAGATCAGGGACTAAGGAAGTTGGGTATAATAAGGATGAAATCCCTAACACCATAGCTGCTGCTGTGGCTAGCGGCACCAGCCAGAGTGGTGCCTCCATGAGCAAAATAGAGGGATAAGGGAATCAAAGGAACCCACGTTCTTAGGAGCACTGAGGTTTGTCTGGGAACAGAGAGATTAGAGAACAAAGACACTGCCTGACTAAACTGAAAGGCATGCTGCACAACATACTTGTGTGGGCAAGATGCCACATCTCTCCCTGCTGTATGGGGAGGACAGAGGAAGGAAGAATTTTGCCAGCTCCAGCATGGGGGCCAGCAACTGGAGGAGCCGATTCCTGGCAAACCCGAGTTTGGCCCCACATTCACGCCTGGCTAACACACACTGCATGACCTAGAGTGTGACTAAGTGATCAGGAGAAAATCAAACATGGAGAGAGGTTTACACAGGGACCACTGGTTGTGGAAACCCACCCGGCTCTCCCCCATGCCCTGCAATCCAGCTACTTGCAAAACCAGCTGGGAGAGGCAGCTCCTGGTGGGGAATTTCAAAAGGCAGGGGAGAGAGGGGTTGAGTTTGGAGACTGAACCCAAGACCAGGAAGCATGGAGTCTTCAGATGATAGAGTGGACTACGAATTGGCTCCTCCACCACATGATTGGGACCCAGGGCAGATCCGTGGGGTACAGTCTTCCAGGAAGGACCAGCAATTCCTGGGTCATGGAGGTGCCATGATTTATAATCTCCAGACCAACTGGTGTTCAGTAAAGAACGTGGAGTTTACCTAAACCTAAACCCCACATCCAGGGGTTTCACCTACAGGATTACCTTTCTTATTCCAGCAACCACACCCTGCAGGTGGAGTAAACATCACATTCCAGATGATCCCACCTAACACTGCTGAGAAAGGAACCTGAGAATACTTTGAATGCCAGCAGAAATGACTCTTTAACTTTTCATCAAGATCTTTCTTTTTTCTTTTCTCTGTTTAATTGTGACCTTAATGGCTCATGAACATTTATACGTATTCATATTCGTTTTTTCTCATTTCTAGCATTTTTGAAGACAGTTGCTTCTCATGGATCAGTATTTTGAGACTAATATATTACTAGCATATTTCACTTTTGTTTTGTATTGTTTTATTTTTATTTGTAAGTTTTTCAATAATTTTTGCTTTATATGTACTTTTTCTCCTACCTGTTTCCTTCGATTTCCCTTTTTTTTCTGCCAATGGCCAAACTCTATTGTTGTCTCATTCACTCTTCCTTTAATCTTTTACTTCTGTCTTCTCTCCTCCTACCTCATAATCATCACATTCTATGTCACTTTTGTTCTCGCCCTGGCCACCCTTCAAAATTATATATCCTTTGGCAAACTTACTGTATTTGCTCTAGGCAAAACCTGATCATACCATTTCTGTTCTTGGCACAATTAACTTGTAGACCTCACAGCAGGATCTATTGGTTTTAATGCTTCCTATTGTTCACATTGGCTGTTGTTATTATTTGTCTCCCACTAAACAGTGAGATTCTGCAAACCTTCAGGAACACTATAAGTCCATAGGATAGAAACTCCACTGCCTCAGATCCATACTGTCATATCAGTAGACACACAGACAACATGAAAAAGTAAGTGAACAAATAGCCCCAAACAAAGTAAGATACCTCAGTAGCAGAATCCATAAACAACTCAGTGGAAGAAATGTCAGAGAAAGAGTTTAGAATGTACATAGTCAAACTGGACAATGTAAGGAGTGAAATCAGAAATTAAATACAAGAAGTTAAAAATGACTTAAATAAAGAGATAGGGATTCTGAATAATAAAATTAAAGGGAAATTCTGTTGGGTCTAATGACACATTAACTAACTCAGGCTGACTCCTTACTTCCTGGTGAGTGAGCAAGATCAAGGCCTCAAAGGCGGTTTCAATAGTTAATGACGATGAATGGGACCACTGTCAGGGATTGGTTAACAACAGTTCCGCGAACGAGATCAGCTCGTGCTTGCCATATAGTCCAATGGGACTCTCGCCTGCGTGAACACCCCTGCCTTGGTGACCTTTAAGCTGATTGGTTCCCGCCTAGCCTCCACCCTACATAAAAGCTGTGTGACTTCCTCAATAAACGAGTTCCTGCTGTGACGGGTCTCCCTGACGCATCTGATTGTCCTCTGCCTGGAGGGTTGGGAGCCGGCGGTCAGTCGGCCCTACCTATCCTGGTCTGACCTTGTTGGGGAGTGTCCCCTTCCCTTGTGGCTGGTTGAGAAGGGCAGGGGGGCTTAAGACCCCGACATCTGGCACCCAACGTGGGGCCCCTCAAGGCTGAACTGCAGCCAAAGCAAAGAGGCAGTTTTGAAACTGAAATTACCGGCAGATTGGGCCAAGCGAGTTCCGAGGTAAGGCATCCCTGAAAAGATGGGGCAAACACACACCACACATGGTGACCCTGCGCTCTCAGCTCTTAGATTCATGCTGAAGAGTAGGGGCCTTGAGTGGTCTGATACACAGGCGGAAAAAGCCTGGGACACCTTTACTTGGGTGGCCCCTTGTCTTCCCGCCGCTAATCTTTTTGACTGGTCCACATGGGATCGTGTAGAACAACTTGTTAGGAAGAGGGAAATCAGTTTAGGGGAGGGTCCCCCATTAAGAGTCTGCCCCACATTATCCGCCATTAAGGCCTGCTTCTCTCCAGGACCTCCCAAAGGGGGCTCCAAATTTCTCTCCAAAGAGCTGCCGCCTAAAGAACCGCCGGCTCCTCCCGTTGCATCTCCTTCCAGAAACTTGCCACATAGTAAACAACGTTGTGAGACCTTTAATGAGGAGCCCAATCCATCTCCATCCGCTCCTCCCAAGGTTGAGGAACCACGAGGGCAGCCAGCCTCTACACACAGGGAGGGCCCACTAATGCCCCGGGGAGGCTCATTGCTGCCATCTTGTATTCTGGGGCCACATCAGACTCCAATGAAAGCCCTCGCCCTCCTCCTTCTGGATGGCGGGAAATCTTCCCGGTGGCCATTTTATGATACTGGGCAAGAACTCATAGACTCTAACCTCCCCCCTCCCTGTATGGCCTTCCAGGTAAATGGTAAAATGTTAGTTTGGGAAGGAATGACTACCGATCACAAATTGGCCTGTGCAGGGATGAAAGATCGCTCCATGGGAAGGTGGATTGTGGCTACCAAAGGTATTGGCACACAGCTTCCTCAAGCGAGGGGGCAGATGGAAAGGGATTCCTTATCTTCAAGTCTCTTCTTTCTTGTGCTTCTCTGCTCTTCCTGCAAACTTGAATGCCTCCTTCTTCTCTCCCTCTCAATCCCTCCTCCTCCTCCAACTTCGACTCAGCTGTTTCTGCTTCCATTCCCTGGCCCAGCCCACCTAGTCCTCCTGCCATGAGGTCCCATGTATGCCGGTGGGGAGGGAGTATCCAGCCCAACAATCAGTGGCATGTTCTAGTAAGGAGTATGATATAATAGCCCCAGTCCCCACAAGTATTGGGAGATAATTGTTTCACAATTTTCTGCATCCAAACCTGAATTGATTACTAACCAGGAATAAGGGTTAAAATGCCCTAGGCATCAAGTTTCTGCTAGAACATTTTAGCCCCTTTCAGATCCAGATCTCAGTCAAGGCTTACATTGAAATGTAAATAGAGAAAGACTGAAGGCTCAGTAGGAGACCGGTATCAAACACAAGGGGAAAAAAAAAAAAGAGCAAAAAGGGTCTTACCTGAACTCCAGCAAAAGTAAATTTTATGGTGCTTCACTAAAGTAATTAACGGCCGTATCATTTTTTCAGGACTCTTGTTTTTTTGAATTCTACACTTTTTTTTTGAGCTCATGACTTTTTTGATCAGTTCTATTTTTTTTATTCAACTAGAGTTTCTGAACATCTGGTACATTGCAATGGAGATTCACCTATAAAGTTTCAAGGCCTTTGATTTTGTGTTATGTATATGTCGTGCTGTCTGGTGTCATGTTTTGTCGGTATGGAAACTGAGCGCTCCTAAAATTAAAATTTAAAAATGGATCCATATACTTTTAATTCACATGATTTAAAAGGTTCAATTTAAATGGGTAAACTAATAGAAGTAAAATGTCTTGAAAATAACCCGCAAGTCTCTAGGTGGTCAAAATGATAAAATGTTGATGTTAATAAAATGTTGATGTTAATAAAATGTCTAACATCAATTTTTCTAGGACTTTCCTTCAACAAGAAAAAGATGGCAAATACTGTCCAGGACACTTGTCTAAACTAAAAACAAGGTTACTAAGAGTTATGTCCTAACAGGTATAATTCTATATACAAAGGGTTCTAAAGGTTTCAACTGTGTTTCAATTAGAGTACTATAAATAACAAAATATTTAATCTTATTAAAATGGAGTAATTTATATAAATTAAGAAATTTCATAAGAGTTGTTTCAGAATGTGAACAAAGGGGTCAACAGATAGGAAAGAGAAAATAAAAGGTTTTGAGTATGAAAAAAATATGTAGTACAAGGGAAAAGGAAATGTTTCTGGGTAAGAAAGTGCTTGTGTGATGAAATACATGAGGGTCTAAGTAAGTGCTAAGAAAACCTATGTAAGTAAAAGGCAAATTTCAACAAGTTTGCATGTAACTAAGTTGGTTGTACGTATGTGAAGCAGTTAAAGCTATTTAAGGTTTTTCCAAAGGTGAAATACTAATGTTCTGATATAAACCAAAGTTTAGTCTATATGGTAAAATGACAAGGATTTCTTAGAAACACTAATTTACTCTTAACTTTGTGTCTATTAAGTTTTATTCTTTAGAACAATTAGTCTTAAAAATTGGGGTTTATACAATTATGGTTAAGCAACTGTCAGAGTATTGTACTACGTTAGAATCTAAATTTTTCTTTAAAAACTAAATTTGGTAATATAAAAGTGTCAAGGTAATTGTGAAATGGTCACTCTTTGTATGTTGAATGTGTTCACATTTTCCAGGTATATAAGTTTTTAAAGCAGAGAATTTATCAAGCTGTTATTCTCCAAACTAAACTTCTCTGTAATAGTAATTTTAAACTTAAAAAGAGTAAATTTTATTGGGGATTTATTTCTATTATTTAATGTTCTATTATAGGACCTGTCATCAATAGGGTGTATGTAAAATTTGTTAAATGTATTTCTGAAGGTTATTGAGAGCCTGATTTGTTTAAAGATTAAACGTAAAAACATTTTGCCACTTCACCACACAAAAGGAAAGTTAAAAGCTCTCTCAGCATTTCTTTAATTCATGTTTGGATACAGTGTTAAATTGTGTTAAACTAATGTTCATATAGACTCAGGAGTCAATATATGTAAACTTCTTAAAATGACATTTAAGAATGTAATGCGCAGTAGCAAAAATGGGACAACAGTGATTGAGATTGGGGTCTCTGACCTCATAACTTTGGACAGCAGACTTCCTTGAGAGCTACACAGAACTCCTAACATTGCACTTTGCAGCTCTACCATCTTGGATCTACAGGCTCAACTTGATTCCTTGGCCACTGTCGTCCTGCAAAATCATCGTGGTTTGGATCTGCTCACGGCGAAGGAAGGAGGGCTTTGCCTGTTCCTTGGTGAGAAGTGCTGTTCCTACGCCAACCGCTCTGGCATTGTACAAGATAAAATCAAAAACCTACAAGAAGATCTGGAACATCGTAGGAGCGAGCTCCAGTCTAATTTCCTCTGGACTGGGTTACATGAGTGGCTCCCCTACCTCCTCCCACTTATGGGACTGCTAATCACCATTATCCTTGTGTCCACCTTTGGGCCTTGCATAATCAATAAGCTTATCCATTTCCTGAAAAGCCAGGCTAAGTCTGTGCAGCTCATGGTGGTCCTACAGCATTATACCGCCCTTCATAATGATGATTGGGAGCCCTATAGGATCATGGATCACTCGTATCAGGACACTGGGGTCTAAGTGTCTCTCCCTTAAACCCTGCTCCTCCTGAGGGGCCCGCCTGAAGTGCTAAGGTGGTAGTCAATGACGGGTAAGATTCATGGGGAGCTCATACCGACCTAAGACAGGAAATGAGGGCTAGAGCCTCATTGTCCAATGATGGGTAAGGATGTTGCTCTGCCGTGGACAACCTAAGACAGGCACACCTTCGAGTAAGGCAGACCCCCAAATTGCTAGGGTGATGTTCCATGATGGGTAAGACCCTCCCAGGGTCAACCTAAGACAGACACACCCTTAATATAAAACAAAAAAGGGGGATGTGTTGGGTCTAATGACACGTTAACTGACTCAGGCTGACTCCTTACTTCCTCAGTAAGCAAGATCAAGGCCTCAAAGGCGGTTTCAATAGTTAATGACGATGAATGGGACCACCGTCAGGGATTGGTTAACAACAGTTCTGCGAACGTGATCAGCTCGTGCTTGCCATATAGTCCAATGGGACTCTCGCCTGCGTGAACCCCCCTGCCTTGCTGACCTTTAAGCTGATTGGTTCCCGCCTAGCCCCCACCCTACATAAAAGCTGTGTGACTTCCTCAATAAACGAGTTCCTGCTGTGACTGGTCTCCCTGACGCGTCTGATTGTCCTCCGCCTGGAGGGCTTGGAGCAGGCAGTCTGTCCGCCCTACCTATCCCGGTCTGATCTTGTTGGGGAGTGTCCCCTTCCCTTGTTGCTGGTTGAGAAGGGCAAGGGGGCTTAACCCCGACAAAATTCTAAAAATGAAAATAAAATGAATAAACCAAATTAAAATTTCAATAGAAAGCATCAACAACAGACTAGACCACTTGGAATGAAGAGTTTCTTGCAATGAAGACAAAATATAAATCTTGAAAATGAAGCTGACCATGGGAAAAGTTAAGAGAAAATGAATAGAACTTCCAAGAAATATGGGAAAATCTGCAAAGACCAAATTTAAGATTTATCACAATAGATGAAAGCTCAGAGATACAAACCAAAGGAATGCATGATATTTTCAATGAAATATCAGAAAATTGCCCAATCCTAAAGAATGAAGTGGAAAATCAAATCAGGAGGCTTACAGCACCCCAAGTAAACAAAATTACAACAGACCCTCGCCAAGGTACATTATTATGAAAATTCCTAACATACTGAATAAGGATAGAATTTTAAAATCTGACAGAAAAAACCAACGGGTCATCCTTAGAGGGAAACCAATCCAGATCTCAGCTGATTTCCCAACTCAGACCTGCAAAAACACAATTTTTGGAATAATGTATACCAAGATATGAATGAAAATGGATGCCAGCCAAGAATATGATACTCAGTAAAATGAAGCTTCAGAATTGATGATGAAATTAAAACCTTCCAAGATAAAAGAGTTAAAAGAATTCACAACAGGAAAGTCTGTACTGAAAAATATACTCAATAAAACATTTCCTAAAGAGGAAATGTAAACTAAATGTGAAAATCAGGAAAGAAGAATAGGCAATCCAAAGAGAAACTCATTCAAATTAAAAAACAGAAATAAATCAAAATGCCAAGGGACGAAAATCATTTCTCAATTACATTAAATGTAAATAGCCTAAACTCATCAATCAACAGACATAGCCTGGGCATATGGGTGTGTCTCAGTGGTAGAGCACTCACCTAGCATGTATAAGGTACTGGGCTTGATGCTAAGCACCACATAAAAATAATAAGTAAAATAATTGTATGTGTCCACATACAAATATTTTGTGCAAATAGACATTGATGGGCAGATTGGATTAAAAAATAAGAATCGACAATTACATCTCGAATCCCTAGAAAAAGAACAACTAATCAACACCAAAAGCAGAAGGTAGGAAATAATTAAAATGAGAGCTGAAATCAATGAATTGGAAACAAAAAAATTAAAAATCTACAAAACTAACAGTTGATTCTAAAAATTAATAAAGTTGATACTTTCAAAAAATAAATAATATTGAAAAACCATTAGCCAAGCCAGCAAAGGGAAAGAGAAAGAAAACACAAATCCCTAAAATTAGTGTGAAAAATGAAATATCACAATGGCACTATGGATATACAGATGATAATCAGAAACTCACTTGAAAATTTTTACTCTAATCAAAGAAAAATCTTGAAGACATGGACAAACTTCTACAGATACATGACCTAACCCTTTTAAATCTGGAGGACATAAAAATTTAAACACGTCAATTTCAGGCAGTGGAATTAAAGACATCATCAAAGACCTCTCAACAAAGAAAAATCCAAGACCAGATGGATTCTCAACTGAGTTCTACCTGATTGTCAAAGAAAAAATAACACCAATCCTCCTCAAATTACACTGTGACATAGAAAAGTAGGGAACTCTTCCAAACTCATTCTATGAAGCTAGTATCACCCTGATACCAAAAGCAGAAAAAGAGACATCAAGGAAAGAAAATGTCAGTCCAATATTCCTGATGAATACACATGCAAAAATTCTTTTAAAAATACTGGCAAGTGACATACAAAAATGTACTAAAAATACCAAGTGTACCATCATCAAGTGGGGTTTATCCTAGGGAGACAGCTTGGTTCAACAGACAGAAATCAATAAACATAATTCATCGCATCAACAGACATAATTCATCGCATCAATAGATTTAAAGACAGGATTGACATGATTATCTCAATATATGCATAAAAAGCATTTGAAAAAATACAACATTCATTCATGTTTAAAACAACACAAAAACTAGGGATAGTAGGAATATATCTCAACATTGTAAAAGCTATCTATGCTAATCCCAAGGACAACATCATTCTACATGGAGAAAAATTGAAAGCATTCCCTCTAAGAACAAAAACAAGTCAGGAATGCCCTTTCACAACCTCTATTCAACACAGACATGAAAACTCTAGCCAGAGAAACAAGAAGAAAGAAATGAAAGGGATACAAATAGGAAAAGAAGAAGTAGTTGATGATGACAAGATTCTACCTACGTTCAGAAGAAGCACGAAACTCCACCAGAAAAATTCTAGAACTCATAAATGAAATCAGCAAAGTAGCAGGATGCAAAATTACCACCCATAAATCAATTTCATTCCTATACATACCTCAAGAAGCAACTGGCAGAGAAATTAGGAAAACTATCCTATTTGTGAGAGTCATAAAAAAAATAAAATATTTGGGAATACCTCTAACTAAAGAGGTGAAAGACCTCTACAATGGAAACTACAGAATACTAAAGAAAGAAATTGAGAAAGACCTAAGAAGATGGAAAGTTCTCCCTTGTTCTTGGAGAGGCAGAATTAATATTGTCAAAATGGCCATACTACTAAAAGTGCAATACAGATTTAATGCAATTCCTATCAAAATTCCTATGACATTCTTCATAGAAATAGAAAAAGCAGTCATTAAGGTCATTTGGAAAAATAAGCCCAAAGTAGGCAAAGCAATTCTTAGTGAAAAATATGAAGCAGGAGGCATCAAAATACCAGACATTAAACTATACTGTAGAGTTGTAGAAAACAAATGGCATGGTATTAGCACCAAAAAAGACATGAAGACCAATGGTACAGAATAGAGGACACAGAGACAAACGCACATCAATAAAATTATCTCATAGTAGACAAAAGCACCTAAACATACATTGGAGAAAAGATAGCCTCTTCAACAAATGGTGCTGGGAGAACTGGAAATCCATAAGTAGCAAAATGAAATTATAAACCTATCTCTCACCCTGCACAAAACTCAATTCAAAGTCAGGGAGTTCCTTCTCAAGGACCTATGCATTTGACCAGAGACCCTGTGCCCACTAGAAGAAAAAGTAGTCCCAAAACTTTATCATGTTGACTTAGGAACCAAATTCTTCAACAAGACTCCTAAAGGGCAAGAAGTAAAATCATTAGCAAATGAATGGGATGGTATCAAACTAAATAGCTCCTTCACAGCATTTGAAACAATTAGGAACAAGAAGACAGATCCTAGAGAAAGGGAAAAACATCTCTGCCACCTGCACTTCAGATAGACATTAATCTCTGGGATACATAAAGAACTCAAAAATCTTAACACACATACAAAAATAGTCAGATCAAAAAATTGGTACAGTAAGGCATTTCACAATTAGTCAACAAACATATGAAACAATGTTCAACATCTCTAGCAATTACAGAAATGCAAAACAAAACTACTCTAAGATTTCATCTTACTCCAGTTAGAATGGCAATTATCAAGAATACAGGTAATAATAAAAGTTGACGAGGATGTGGGGGAAAAGGTGCACTCATACATTGCTGTTGGGATTGCAACTTGGTGCAGCCACTCTGCAAAGCAGGGAGGAGATTCCTTAGAAAACCTGGAATGGAACCACCATTGACCCAGGTATCCCACTCTGTTGGGAGAAATCCTAGTTTGGGCTGGCAGCAGCGAATGTCCCAAGTGTGTAAACTTGCAGGGAGGAGCGTTCCACTTCTCCTACCTAGGAAAGTAAACAACTCCTTCAGGTTGACTCAGTGTTACCTAGGGAATCTGTATAGGAACCTAGTGGTCTGATCCCCCATGGTACATTGTGATTGGGCAAGAAACCTATAAAATGTACAGCTGTTTCTGCAATACAGGAGTTTGCTGGCTGCTCACCACAAGCCTGCTTCCACCCAACTCCCAGAATCTGGGGGTCGTGACTCCATGTCCTTATCTGAGTTAGAATGGCACAATAGACAAACTACACCACTCCTCGGTCTATACCCAAAGGACTGAAAATCAGAATACTCCAGTCATGCAGCCACATCAATATTTATAACACCACAAATCACAATTGAAAAAATTGTGGAACCAATCTAGTTGTCCTTCAATAGATGAATGGATAAGAAACTGTGGTGCATATATACACACTGGAATATTACTCAGCCTTAGAGAAGAAGACAATTATGTCATTTGCAAGTAAATGGATGGAGTTGGAGAATATCATGCTCAGCATAAAGCGTCAATCCCAAAAAACAAAGGAGAAAAGTTTCTCTCATAAGTGAATGCCGAACATAAAGAGAGGTGAAAAGGAAGAATGGAGGAAGTTTGGATTGTGCAGAGAGGAATGAGGGAAGGGGAGGGGGAAGGAGGATGAGAAAGATGGTGGAATGAGATGAGCATCATCACCCTATGTACATACAAGATTCCATGAATGGTTTGCCTCTGCAGTGTGTACAATCAGATAAATGACAAGTTTTACTCCATTTGTGTACAATGAATTAAAATAAATTCTGCTCATATATAACTAAATAGAACAAAAAAAAATGAAATAAAATTTGAAAAAAAGGACTGCACAGAATTTCTTAGCATGCTCCTTTCAACAGGTTTTCTCATCACATCATGTTTTGGGGAAAGAAACGGTTTTCATCCCTTCATTTTCTAGATTTATTGCTCGATTCTTACAGGCCTGACAGGAAACACTGTGGAAACTCTGGCCATTTGGTGTGACATCTCATGGCGGATCTGCGTTTCTTCAAGTCTTTTAATCCTTCAATCCTTCTTTGGCTCAGTTTCTGCAATTAATGTTGTATTTCTGTCTATTTAAGAAATGGTTTTGAGGGCTGGGGAGATAGCTCAGTCGGTAGAGTGCTTGCCTTGAAAGCCCAAGGTCCTGGGTTCGATCCCCAGCACCGCAAAAAAAAAAAAAAAAGAAATGGTGTTGAATGTGTTATCATAGATTCTTGAAGGATATCCTTCCATTGAAAACCGTGTTCCACTCACTTTATTCCCTTTGTGTCCCTAAGGAGGTTTCTTAGAGAAATTAGGTTAACAGTAGTTGCCTGGAACAGCTCTCGTTCTCTCATCCTAGCATTTAGAATACTTTCAGAATCCAGATATTGTTAAGAAAACAGTTTTACACTTGGTAGAAGTTTCAGAAAAATTAACACTTATGTGTGTGTACCCATTTCTCTTTGTGGTTCTGGGACTGGAGACTGTGGATTTGCTATTTCTACTTTTCTGATTCTCTGAGGGTTTTGGTCAAATGTGAAGACAGAGGGTATGCAGCCAAGACTCCACTTCCAGGAGCCCTGCGCTGGCCATGTCAGGGAATTCCTGCTCAAAGCAGGGTGGGTGATTCCAGGAAAGCAAAAAAAAAAAGTTCTGATTTGAAGGAATACTGGACCAAACTGGCTTAAAGTCGCTTCACAGGGGAAAGGGACTTGGATTGCAGAGGTCAGGCGGTTGTCTAGGTAATGGTGAGGCCCATGTGGACGTGTTTCAGCCCTGGAGCAGGTAGGTAGCAAAACTGTTGTGATGAACACTAGACTCGAATTACTGAGACTAGACTAGCTTTCTCTCCCTCCCTCTGGTGGTTTATTACAGAATTAGTGTCATATGTAATTTCAGTCGGGACCCTTTATCTTCATTCACCAATGCTAGTATGTGGAAGCATTTTATTTTAAGGATTAAGTATTGTTAAATATACGATTTGGATCAGGCATGCTGAGGAAGGCCTGTAATTCCAGCTGCTGGGAGGCTGAGGCGGGAGGCTCACTAGTTCAGGGTCAGCTCAGCAGTTGAGCAAGGCACTACACAAACTTAGTGAAACCCTGCCTCAAAAAAAGAAAAAAAAAATTAAAGCCTGAGAGTGTGGTTCAATGGCTAAGTGCCCCTGAGTTCAATCCACCGAAAACCCCCCGCCCCCCAAAATTAGCATACAATTTGGACTTGGAAAATGCTGAAGGAATTTGTACATACACAAATAGCCAGCTTCCCCGTGTTCACCGTTTGGGAACTGGGGTTTTGTCATTCTCCCTTTCCCGGTTCACTGAGGGACTGAGGGGACCTCGAGGCATGAGAGGGATGGCCAGGCCCCTTGGCTTCCAGGAACTCTCAGCTGGCCGGGTCAGGGTACTCCTGCTCAAGCCAGCCTGGCTCACCTCGGGACAAAGATATTGTCCGCTTTGACAGAGTAATAGCCCAAACGTGCCTACTGGCACAGCTCTGAGACCGTGGGCTAGGGAGACTGAGGATAGACTCTGTCAAAGAGCCAGAGCTCTAATCCCCACTCTCGAGGACATTTTGGTAACATGTTTTCAAAATGCTCTTGGTGTGCCTTGAGTCACTGGAAGTGCTTCGTCCGATGACCGTTTGCCCTCTGTGGCCTCATCCTAAGTCTCTGGCAGAGGCGACGGCTGGGTTCTGGAATGACACACATTCTCTATGGTTGGTGAGGCGGGAGGACCATCCCACCACAATGGGCACCCACTCTGATTGGTGGGCAGGACGACAAGGAACAGGTCCATCCAATCACATTGGGCCACTGGCAGTGTCCCCGCGTGGCAGGCCATCCAATGGGGCATCGAGCTGTCCCATGACGTGACACAGCTCGGCCTACATAAAGGACTGCTGGGCCTAGCAACTCTCATTGTCTGTTGGCCCCAACTGTCGGGCGGTGCCAAGGCGATGGCTGAGGAAGCTTGTGGCTTGTGTGCTCCCCCACCGTCAGACGGTGCAGAGGCGATGGCTGAACAAGCTTGTGACACGTCTTCTGAGGAGTCCCTGAAGTGCCAAGAACTGGAGAAGGCCGGCCCAACCGCCCCACCTGAAGAGAAGAAGCAGAGGCGCGGCAGACGCTCCAGGTGCGCCAAGCGCGGTAGCCACTCCAAGTGCGGGGACGGTTTTGCCACCTATTTCCCCAAGATGCTGAAGCACATCCATTCGGACCTCAGCCTGTCCCGGTCCACCGTGAGCGTCCTGGACTCCTTCGTCAAGGACATGTTGGACCGCATCGCCAGCGAGGCCAGCCGCCTGGCCCGCCAGAACAATCGTGTGACCATCACCTCCAGAGAGATCCAGACGGCCGTGCGTCTCCTGCTGCCCGGGGAGATCGGCAAGCACGCTGTGTACGAGGCCACCAGGGCCGTCGGCAGGTCACACCACCGCCAGTGAGTCGCCTCTGGGCGCCCTAAGCAGCCAACCCCGAAGGCTCTTTTCAGAGCCACCACTGGGCCCCAAAGACCCTTAGTGCTGCCACGTTGCACAGCTCGGTTCTGGGGGTCCCACGGGGGTGCCTGCTCATTCTCAAAGCATTCATTAATAAACGACGCGTTGTCACCTCTAATACATCTGTGGTTTCATTTTCGCCAGCGAACATAGTGGATTTCGTTTAATCATCCTACACTTAATCATTCTGAATAATGGCAAATTTTGATAGGTATATTTCTAGGTCACTCTTCCTAAGGCTAAATCGGGTCGCCTCGGTTGTGCAATAATGGAATTTACATTTTTCACTCTTATTCTCCAAGAAGTGTGTGGCAGAATTACATTTTGAGGGATAGGGCAGAAAATAACCAGACATCCCCCAGTCAAAGATATGAACGTATCACATGTCCAGAATTCATTCAGTATGGTAAAGAAGGTAGAGTGCACAATGAGTGAAGCCAAAATGTCGAGAAATGATTCATTTTCCAGTCTCCCCAGAGCCCGAAATTAATAGTCTAATTCATTGAGATTTTTCTTATGTTTAAGCCAAATCCCTTCATGCTGTGCAGTTACGCATGGATGGTGGGACCACAGCCCAAGTCCCAGTCAGAGACCTGCAGCATCTAAATCACAGCCATAGACCCACAGTGTGGGTAGGTTGCTGGGCTAAGGCAGTAAGACCCTCCCTGAGAAATTCTTCTGGGGGTTTGAGGAGAGAGGTTGTGATTCCTTTTGTTGCCACGGACTGATGGCCTACTTGTTTTTAAAAGCAGTGATTTGAAAATACAAATCCAGAGCTGTGAAAGGAACCTGTTTCTTGTCCCTTTCATCAAATTAGGAGGAGGAAGGCGAGTAATTAAGAAAGCTAGGATTACTCCTTTTTTCTCACACGATCTCAGTGTTAATATTCATGTTAATGTCTTCTAATGTGTTATAAATAAGTCCTCTCATGAGGATTAGTACCTATTATTGCTCTGGAAATTGGAACAAACTCATGAAAACATCTGAAA
The DNA here is from genome assembly GCF_902686445.1 of Sciurus carolinensis. Lineage (NCBI taxonomy): Eukaryota > Metazoa > Chordata > Mammalia > Rodentia > Sciuridae > Sciurus > Sciurus carolinensis. Next base: position 85,702,254 of record NC_062232.1, read on the forward strand.
AAAGCACTTGCTGCACAAAACGACCAAAGAAAACTACTGTGAAATCAACTGCTAGTAAATCCTGGATGGTGACTCGAAATAGTTGTACACAGCTGGAATGAAACTGTGGGTGCCAAGGGAGCATATGCCCTTTTATGTGGGCCAGTAGGAACATACCCATTTCCCTAAACCACTACATTCATCATGGTAGTTGGTACTGCTTCAAAATGCCAGTGTTTCCATTTGAAACATTATTCCAAGTTATTTCATGCATACCATCCTCAAACTTATCTTTGTAAAAGAAGTAAGGTTCAGAAATAACATCCATTTGATTATCTCTACTTTGCTCTGGGCTGGGTGTTTTACCTTTGGAAATGCAGAAATCCAGTAGCATTCATAAAACCACCGGAAACGGGTCTGTGGATTGAAGACAGGGAGCGTAATGGGACTGACACAGGTAAATTGTTGGGAAGAGAGGGGGCCATGGAGATGAGGACTGGAATGGAATATGAATTCATGTGATTATTCACTTCAGGGGTTGATAGAGTAAAAGGGGCAACCAGTGAGCAATCATGACCTCATGGTATGTTTTACTGAAAAGACAAACTACGGGAAAGAGTTAACGTTCAAATAGCAAATCGTGGAGTGCGTGTGGTGATTACATGGGGCGCTGGGCTGCGAAGAAGGTGCCTGAACACTGAGCAGGGGCCCGACGGGTAGGGTTGTGTTGAGGATGGAGTCATCGGGTCTCGAGTCGTGACTTCTTCATGGTTAGTCAAAGGATCACAGGCATGGCCCAAGGAGCATCCAGACAGCAGAATTTCCAGAGAATTTCCAGGGAAGGTGGCAGGTGTGTCACTGACATGCTCTGACAAATGGTGAAGACTCGGGCTGCTGAGAGAAGACCGTGAGAGGTCCCACTCATTACCCAAATAGGTTGGTTCTCAGAGGTGGTGGATCTAGGGCACTTCCAGGGCCACAGTAATTGACCCGGGGCTGCAGCAGTCCGGGGGGAGGCAGGTCAAGGGGCAGCTCAGGTGATTGCTCACTAGGTGCCCCCTCTACTCGATCAACCACTGAAGTGGTTAATCACATGCATTCACATTCACCACTGGTCCTCAACCTTATTATTCCACTCTCAGTCCAACTGTTGATCCGTGTCGGTCCCACCATATTCCCTGTCTTCAATCCACAGACCCGATCAGGGTTGTTTTACTAATGCCCCTACTGTGATTTCTGAATTCACAAAGGCAAAACACCTATAGAAAAATAGATCCAATGTAATGAATGTGGCTTCTTAAAATTACCCCTCCTAAAGAGATTTGTGTGAAGTCAGTATGCGTGAGACCCTTTGGAACAATAGTTCTCATTAAAAATAGCTGCGAATTGGTGCAACCACGCTGGCAAGCAGTACGGAGATCCCTCAGAAAACTCGAAATGGACCCACCATTTGATCCAGCTATCCCACTCCTTAGTTTAAAATCAACATACTACAGTGACAAAGCCACATTCATGTATGTTTACAACAGCTCAATTCACAATAGCTGAACTGTGCAACCAACCTAGAGGCCCGTCAGCAGACGAATGGATAAAGAAAGAGTGGTGCAGATACACAATGGGATATTACTCAGCCTTAAAGAAGAATGAAATTATGGCATTTGCAGGTAAATGGATGGAGCTGGAGAATATCATGCTGAGTGAAATAAGCCAATCCCAAACAACCAAAGGCTGAATGCTTTCTCCCATAAGTGGATGCTGATCCATAATGGGGTGGGTATGGAAACATTAAGGAACTTTGGGTTGTGGAGAGGGGAGTGAGGGGAGGGGAGGTGCTGTGGGGCTGGGAAGGACGGTGGAATGCGGTGGATATTATTACCCTATATACATGTATGATTACACTACTGTCGTGACCCTGCACCATGTACAACCAGAGGAATGAGAAATTGTGCTCCATTCATGTGCGATGTGTCAAAATGCAGTCTACTGTCATGTATAAATAATTAGGACAAATTTAAAAATGAAAGATGAAATAAAATAGTGGCATTTTGAAGCAGCACCAACCACCATGACTAATTCAGCAGATTAGTGAAATCTTTCTTTCTTCCTCCCTTCATCCTCTCTCCCTCCCCCCTCCCCCCTTCTTTCGACAGTCTGTAGAAAAAAGCACATGGCTCCTTCAGCATCCACAGTTGTATTGTGGGATGTGTACAACAATTCGAGTCACCACCCGGGATCTCCTTGAGTTTGATTTCGGGGTAGCTTTCCTTGGGCTTCTTGTGCATCAAGCACCTTTATTCACATCTTTTTTATGAGGTTGTTCTAATTTTCCTGAACGATAAGTACTAGTCCCGATGACAGGACTCATTTGTACTATATCCTGTCACTACTGACCCCAGGTGGAACTCTGGAGGTGAAATTGCACACCCCACATCCCTGCATGTCTCAGGGAATCCTCTCTTGCTATTTTCTCCTCAAGCCCACAGGGCCCTGTCAAACAGAAGAATCCATGTCAGGGGATCTCTCCTGGGAGGGTCTTATTGCTCCCCTGATGGGCTCAAGAAATGTTTTGATATTTGCAATTTACCCAGATTTTGTCTCATTGTTTGGCTAAGACTGGCTTCCTTAAGGTTGTGTGCATACTTTTAATAAGGTCATTTACAACATTTAAGAAATGTGCAAATGAAGCACTTCACAAAAATGATCAAATATTGGGCATTAAAGAAAACTATAATAAGTGTCTTAGGACTGAAATCCCAGAGTATGCTCTTTCTCTGCAAATAATGTCAGCTAGGAAACAAGTTTTAAAAGAAAAGTAATTAGAAGATTGCCAACTGCTTTGAAATTCAGCAGTACATTTATAGAAAAATGAACCAAATGAAGTTGTTGGGACCAAGAAGAAAACACAATGGAAATTAAAATACAAGAACATTAAATTGAGTATTAACATTCAGATCACTTAAGGAAAAGGCATCATCGTAGTTCTTCTATCAATGGGCAGACCTTACTCCTCCTATTTGATGCAAGGGATAGGGAAATATCCCACTCCCAGGTCCATATTCCTATTTTTAAAATGCCAGGAAAACCACAAAGTCAGAGAACAAAAACAATAACAAATTTAAGTCCCATTCCCCTTAATCTATAAGCTGCACATCGCAGGAAGGCTGTGTCTGGCATAATGCGGGTCACTTTCCCACACATCAGGCCAATGATTGTGTCTCAGTGGCTGCAGGTCCCTTCTTGGCATCACCATTCTTACCGGAAGCTCCCTTCACCCAAGAGATGCATAATTGCATGTAATAAAGTTTTTGTTTTGTTTTGTTTTGTTTTTTGCCATGCTTGGCATTGTACCCAGGGCCTTGCGCTTGACAGGCAAGCACTCTACAAACTGAGCTATGTCCCCAGCCCGAGGTTTGTGTTTTTAAAGTTGGAAGATTATCATTAGTAAACAGTAGAATCGGATAAATCCCAATGATTCTAAACACCAATTACAGCATCCAGGGAGCTGGAAAAGAGAACTGCTTCTTGAGATTTTTATTTAGCTATTTCCCTACCATCTTTTGGCACTACTTTACATAGTTACAAGAATTCCGTATGAGGGATATTTGGAAAAACTGAATTGGACAGGTGTGGTTTTTATGTCAAATTCTTCATTTTATATGTGACCTTATCACACATACTGACCTTCTGGATTATCCCACTGAATCCTTTACGGTGAATGAGAATGAAAATGATGAAAGACATTATTACAAAAATAATCTTGACCTGACTGGTGGTAATAAAAAGTGACCTAAGACTATAACCTATAGAAATGACTATATGATAAAGTGGTTAAATGCAGAATCATTTCAAAACCAACTACCTTCTTTTGAACTATTTGCACAAAGCTAGAAATGAACTCTAAAGCAAACAAACAGAAAATCCCCAGTTGTTTGAAAACTGATCTGTGCCATGTGTATAACAGCAAGCCAACAAAAAGCACTCAGACCACGAGGAGAAAAAAATGCGATGGAAGTCGGAAAATGTTAAGACGAATGCCAGCCGGGACACGGTGGTACATGCCGGTAATCCCAGCGACCCTGGAGGCTGAGGCAGGATTGCAAGTTGAAAGTCAGCCTCAGCAACGTAGCGAGGCCCTAAGCAACTTAGCGAGACCCCATCTCAATAAATTGTTTAAAAAAGGCCTGGGGATGTAGCTCAGTGTTTAAGTGCCCATGCGTTCTTGCTGATCATCCTCCTCTTAATTTGATGCAAGGGGCAAGGGACATGCCCCGCTCCCAGCTCTGGATTCATATTTCTAAATCGCCATGCTTAAAGCCAAACGAGTCACCGAACCACCGGCTGCACTCGAGGACTCACGCCCTGTTTCTCCTCCACCTCCACGCTGAATTTCCGCGCGGCCGCTCTCACTGCTTTAACAAACTAGCAACCCACACTGCCCACACTGTGGGTGGGCCAAGGCTGTGGCTCAGAGGCTGCAGGTCTGTGATTGGCTGGTCCTGCCCAGACTGGTACTTGGACTGGTCACAATGAATGCTCCCATCACTCACGCATAATCGCACATCATGAAGGTTTTTGGTTTAAAAATAAGAATCCCAGGGCGGGAGGCATAGATCAGTGGTAGAGCATTTGCCTAGCTATGCCTGGCCCTGGGTTCGATCCCCCACACCACCAAATAGAACATGAATAAACAAATAAAATAAGAATAGAAAGAATCAGAATGTAATAGAACAGTCATTTTAGAATTTAGAGAGCATGAATTACTTTTAGTAAATTTGATCTAGCTATTTCAATACTAGGTGCTTTCATTTCTGCATTTAAACAATTCCAAGCATGGGAAATGTTTTTCTTTTTTTAAGTTTGAATGAAGTATGCTTATTTAAATCTGCTTTTGTCCCCCACCCCTACCGCATACACACACATTGTGTGTGACAGAGTGTGTCTGTGTGTGCGAGTGCACGCACACTCACACTAGGGCGCAGGCCCATGGTGCTGCGTGGGCACAGCCACACCAGCACATGCACTCACGCTAGCAAGTGCAGTGCTAGAAATTGAACCCAGGGCCTCACAGGTGCTAGGAAAGTGCTCTAGTGCTGAGCTACAACCTCCAGTCCTTAAAAACAAACAAATTAATTAAAAAGGATTTTTTTGAGGCATTACCTCGCTGAATCGCTCAGTTTGGCCTCACACTTGGCCATCTACCTGCCCCAGTCTCCCGCATAGCTGGGATTACCACAGGTCGTGCAACCACCACGCCCAGCTGCTTCTGACGTTTATCTGGTGCCACATCATACATAAAGTACCTCTGGATAATAATAACCCACACCCCTGGGAGAATCAGATTTAAACACCATTATTACAAAAATAAATGTGACCTGACTCATCTTTGCAACGGGTGACCTAGGAGTATAAGCGACAAAAATAAGCACATAGTAAATCGATTAATGCAGAACCATTCAATGAAATCCACTGTTTTCCTTGAAACACATTTCACCACAGACATATAGTAAAGCGGAGGAGACAACCTTTAATTTAGCAAATAATGCTTTAAGAATCAGCAGGACGCCCTCCGCCCCCAGACTGGAGCTGCCCAGCTTTGGCAGTGCTATAGGTCTTTTAGACCAAGTGGTGGCTCTGAAAAGAGCCTTTGGGGTTGACTGCTCAGGGCGTCCAGAAGTGGCTCACTTGTGGCTGATGTGCCTGAGGAGGGCCATGGTGCCCTCAGACACCGCGTGTTTGTTGATCTCCCCGGGCAGCAGGAGGCGCACAGCCGTCTGGATCTCTCTGGAGGTGATGGTCGTGCGATTGTTCTGGCGGGCCAGACGGCCAGCCTCACTGGCGATGCGCTCGAACATATCCTTGATGAACGAATCCATCACGTTCACCGCCATCTGGGAAAGGCTGAGACCCACGTGGACTTGCTTCAGCACCCTGGGGAAATAGGTGGCGAAACTGACTTCGCGTCCGCGTCCGGAGTTACGGCGGCGACGGCTGCTGCGGCACCTTGGCTTCTTCAGCTTCTGGGTCGTCCGATCGACACTCTCTGGCTCCTGGGGACTGAGGCACTCCTCAGGAGATTTGTCACAGGCTGGCTCAGCCATTGCTCAAGCAATCGCCAATAGCTGGTTAGGACAGGTAATGGCGCTTGCTGAGCGGGCTGTCCCATTTATATTTGCTCTGTTGCCCCACGTGATACGTCAACTCATTTCTAACTGGATGACAAGACTTGAAGGGAGCCTGTCACATGGGGGCGCTCCATGTAATCGTATTGTCCGCCTCTCAGCATAGCATCCACCAATCACAGTAGATGCTCAATGGGATTGGACGGTTCTGCTTGACCATCCAGTAGGGTCGACCAATCACAACGGGTACTCAATGCGCTTGGACAGCCCTCCTCTTGGCATAATATCGACCAATCACTGTGGCTGCTCAATGGGGTTGGACTGTTCTACTTGGCCATCCAATAGGGTTGACCAAGCACAGCGGGTACTCAATGCAATTGGACGGCCCTCCTCTTGGCATAATATCGGCCAATCACTGGGGGCGTTCCATGGGATTGGTGAGTCTTCCTGCTTGTCATAGCATAGGCTCATCGCAGTGGGCATTCATTGGACTCCGAGAGTCCTTCCCACTTGGCAACACGTAGACCAATCGCAGTGGATGTCTGGCATCGCAGAGGCTTTCTGTTGCCTCTACTGTTCAGCTCTGGTTCCCTGGGAACTTTTGATGTCAAGGAACACAAGTTCAGATTCCAGAGAAGTGACACCAGGCATTATTTAGAAAATTTCTATTTCAGGTCACATTTTATTGTTATCCTGGAATGAGCCACTCTGACTTGAGTAACAGATCCCTGATCTGGCTGAGAGACGTGAAATCATCTTAGCATCTAGGCATTTTAGAAAATACAGATTCAAACTAGGGAAACGTTGAATGTCATATATTTTTTAAAAAATAATTCCTTTCTGTTTGTGTTTGCTTTTGGAAACTCTGATTCTGAAAATACTATATTCCCAAGGTAAGGGTTTAATGGGGACTGTCGTCACAGGCTGGAAATCCAGGTCCATTGACATGCATTCTGGGGTATACTCAAGTCAGGGAGGCTGAAATTTGTACACTGTGGGGTGTCGAGGTACAGTCTTCTCAGATAACTCACAATGTGGCATTAGCGAGCTGCTGTGGGCTGATGATCTTTTGTTCTCTGCGATGTCTTCCAACTTTTCTCCAGTAGAGGCAACAGAAAGCCTCTGCGATGCCAGACATCCACTGCGATTGGTCTACATGTTGCCAAGTGGGAAGGACTCTCGGAGTCCAATGAATGCCCACTGCGATGAGCCTATGCTATGACAAGCAGGAAGACTCACCAATCCCATGGAACGCCCCCAGTGATTGGCCGATATTATGCCAAGAGGAGGGCCGTCCAATTGCATTGAGTACCCGCTGTGCTTGGTCAACCCTATTGGATGGCCAAGTAGAACAGTCCAACCCCATTGAGCAGCCACAGTGATTGGTCGATATTATGCCAAGAGGAGGGCTGTCCAAGCGCATTGAGTACCCGTTGTGATTGGTCGACCCTACTGGATGGTCAAGCAGAACCGTCCAATCCCATTGAGCATCTACTGTGATTGGTGGATGCTATGCTGAGAGGCGGACAATACGATTACATGGAGCGCCCCCATGTGACAGGCTCCCTTCAAGTCTTGTCATCCAGTTAGAAATGAGTTGACGTATCACGTGGGGCAACAGAGCAAATATAAATGGGACAGCCCGCTCAGCAAGCGCCATTACCTGTCCTAACCAGCTATTGGCGATTGCTTGAGCAATGGCTGAGCCAGCCTGTGACAAATCTCCTGAGGAGTGCCTCAGTCCCCAGGAGCCAGAGAGTGTCGATCGGACGACCCAGAAGCTGAAGAAGCCAAGGTGCCGCAGCAGCCGTCGCCGCCGTAACTCCGGACGCGGACGCGAAGTCAGTTTCGCCACCTATTTCCCCAGGGTGCTGAAGCAAGTCCACGTGGGTCTCAGCCTTTCCCAGATGGCGGTGAACGTGATGGATTCGTTCATCAAGGATATGTTCGAGCGCATCGCCAGTGAGGCTGGCCGTCTGGCCCGCCAGAACAATCGCACGACCATCACCTCCAGAGAGATCCAGACGGCTGTGCGCCTCCTGCTGCCCGGGGAGATCAACAAACACGCGGTGTCTGAGGGCACCATGGCCCTCCTCAGGCACATCAGCCACAAGTGAGCCACTTCTGGACGCCCTGAGCAGTCAACCCCAAGGCTCTTTTCAGAGCCACCACTTGGTCTAAAAGACCTATAGCACTGCCAAAGCTGGGCAGCTCCAGTCTGGGGGCGGAGGGCGTCCTGCTGATTCTTAAAGCATTATTTGCTAAATTAAAGGTTGTCTCCTCCGCTTTACTATATGTCTGTGGTGAAATGTGTTTCAAGGAAAACAGTGGATTTCATTGAATGGTTCTGCATTAATCGATTTACTATGTGCTTATTTTTGTCGCTTATACTCCTAGGTCACCCGTTGCAAAGATGAGTCAGGTCACATTTATTTTTGTAATAATGGTGTTTAAATCTGATTCTCCCAGGGGTGTGGGTTATTATTATCCAGAGGTACTTTATGTATGATGTGGCACCAGATAAACGTCAGAAGCAGCTGGGCGTGGTGGTTGCACGACCTGTGGTAATCCCAGCTATGCGGGAGACTGGGGCAGGTAGATGGCCAAGTGTGAGGCCAAACTGAGCGATTCAGCGAGGTAATGCCTCAAAAAAATCCTTTTAATTAATTTGTTTGTTTTTAAGGACTGGAGGTTGTAGCTCAGCACTAGAGCACTTTCCTAGCACCTGTGAGGCCCTGGGTTCAATTTCTAGCACTGCACTTGCTAGCGTGAGTGCATGTGCTGGTGTGGCTGTGCCACGCAGCACCATGGGCCTGCGCCCTAGTGTGAGTGTGCGTGCACTCGCACACACAGACACACTCTGTCACACACAATGTGTGTGTATGCGGTAGGGGTGGGGGACAAAAGCAGATTTAAATAAGCATACTTCATTCAAACTTAAAAAAAGAAAAACATTTCCCATGCTTGGAATTGTTTAAATGCAGAAATGAAAGCACCTAGTATTGAAATAGCTAGATCAAATTTACTAAAAGTAATTCATGCTCTCTAAATTCTAAAATGACTGTTCTATTACATTCTGATTCTTTCTATTCTTATTTTATTTGTTTATTCATGTTCTATTTTGGTGGTGTGGGGGATCGAACCCAGGGCCAGGCATAGCTAGGCAAATGCTCTACCACTGATCTATGCCTCCCGCCCTGGGATTCTTATTTTTAAACCAAAAACCTTCATGATGTGCGATTATGCGTGAGTGATGGGAGCATTCATTGTGACCAGTCCAAGTACCAGTCTGGGCAGGACCAGCCAATCACAGACCTGCAGCCTCTGAGCCACAGCCTTGGCCCACCCACAGTGTGGGCAGTGTGGGTTGCTAGTTTGTTAAAGCAGTGAGAGCGGCCGCGCGGAAATTCAGCGTGGAGGTGGAGGAGAAACAGGGCGTGAGTCCTCGAGTGCAGCCGGTGGTTCGGTGACTCGTTTGGCTTTAAGCATGGCGATTTAGAAATATGAATCCAGAGCTGGGAGCGGGGCATGTCCCTTGCCCCTTGCATCAAATTAAGAGGAGGATGATCAGCAAGAACGCATGGGCACTTAAACACTGAGCTACATCCCCAGGCCTTTTTTAAACAATTTATTGAGATGGGGTCTCGCTAAGTTGCTTAGGGCCTCGCTACGTTGCTGAGGCTGACTTTCAACTTGCAATCCTGCCTCAGCCTCCAGGGTCGCTGGGATTACCGGCATGTACCACCGTGTCCCGGCTGGCATTCGTCTTAACATTTTCCGACTTCCATCGCATTTTTTTCTCCTCGTGGTCTGAGTGCTTTTTGTTGGCTTGCTGTTATACACATGGCACAGATCAGTTTTCAAACAACTGGGGATTTTCTGTTTGTTTGCTTTAGAGTTCATTTCTAGCTTTGTGCAAATAGTTCAAAAGAAGGTAGTTGGTTTTGAAATGATTCTGCATTTAACCACTTTATCATATAGTCATTTCTGTAGGTTATAGTCTTAGGTCACTTTTTATTACCACCAGTCAGGTCAAGATTATTTTTGTAATAATGTCTTTCATCATTTTCATTCTCATTCACCGTAAAGGATTCAGTGGGATAATCCAGAAGGTCAGTATGTGTGATAAGGTCACATATAAAATGAAGAATTTGACATAAAAACCACACCTGTCCAATTCAGTTTTTCCAAATATCCCTCATACGGAATTCTTGTAACTATGTAAAGTAGTGCCAAAAGATGGTAGGGAAATAGCTAAATAAAAATCTCAAGAAGCAGTTCTCTTTTCCAGCTCCCTGGATGCTGTAATTGGTGTTTAGAATCATTGGGATTTATCCGATTCTACTGTTTACTAATGATAATCTTCCAACTTTAAAAACACAAACCTCGGGCTGGGGACATAGCTCAGTTTGTAGAGTGCTTGCCTGTCAAGCGCAAGGCCCTGGGTACAATGCCAAGCATGGCAAAAAACAAAACAAACAAAACAAAAACTTTATTACATGCAATTATGCATCTCTTGGGTGAAGGGAGCTTCCGGTAAGAATGGTGATGCCAAGAAGGGACCTGCAGCCACTGAGACACAATCATTGGCCTGATGTGTGGGAAAGTGACCCGCATTATGCCAGACACAGCCTTCCTGCGATGTGCAGCTTATAGATTAAGGGGAATGGGACTTAAATTTGTTATTGTTTTTGTTCTCTGACTTTGTGGTTTTCCTGGCATTTTAAAAATAGGAATATGGACCTGGGAGTGGGATATTTCCCTATCCCTTGCATCAAATAGGAGGAGTAAGGTCTGCCCATTGATAGAAGAACTACGATGATGCCTTTTCCTTAAGTGATCTGAATGTTAATACTCAATTTAATGTTCTTGTATTTTAATTTCCATTGTGTTTTCTTCTTGGTCCCAACAACTTCATTTGGTTCATTTTTCTATAAATGTACTGCTGAATTTCAAAGCAGTTGGCAATCTTCTAATTACTTTTCTTTTAAAACTTGTTTCCTAGCTGACATTATTTGCAGAGAAAGAGCATACTCTGGGATTTCAGTCCTAAGACACTTATTATAGTTTTCTTTAATGCCCAATATTTGATCATTTTTGTGAAGTGCTTCATTTGCACATTTCTTAAATGTTGTAAATGACCTTATTAAAAGTATGCACACAACCTTAAGGAAGCCAGTCTTAGCCAAACAATGAGACAAAATCTGGGTAAATTGCAAATATCAAAACATTTCTTGAGCCCATCAGGGGAGCAATAAGACCCTCCCAGGAGAGATCCCCTGACATGGATTCTTCTGTTTGACAGGGCCCTGTGGGCTTGAGGAGAAAATAGCAAGAGAGGATTCCCTGAGACATGCAGGGATGTGGGGTGTGCAATTTCACCTCCAGAGTTCCACCTGGGGTCAGTAGTGACAGGATATAGTACAAATGAGTCCTGTCATCGGGACTAGTACTTATCGTTCAGGAAAATTAGAACAACCTCATAAAAAAGATGTGAATAAAGGTGCTTGATGCACAAGAAGCCCAAGGAAAGCTACCCCGAAATCAAACTCAAGGAGATCCCGGGTGGTGACTCGAATTGTTGTACACATCCCACAATACAACTGTGGATGCTGAAGGAGCCATGTGCTTTTTTCTACAGACTGTCGAAAGAAGGGGGGAGGGGGGAGGGAGAGAGGATGAAGGGAGGAAGAAAGAAAGATTTCACTAATCTGCTGAATTAGTCATGGTGGTTGGTGCTGCTTCAAAATGCCACTATTTTATTTCATCTTTCATTTTTAAATTTGTCCTAATTATTTATACATGACAGTAGACTGCATTTTGACACATCGCACATGAATGGAGCACAATTTCTCATTCCTCTGGTTGTACATGGTGCAGGGTCACGACAGTAGTGTAATCATACATGTATATAGGGTAATAATATCCACCGCATTCCACCGTCCTTCCCAGCCCCACAGCACCTCCCCTCCCCTCACTCCCCTCTCCACAACCCAAAGTTCCTTAATGTTTCCATACCCACCCCATTATGGATCAGCATCCACTTATGGGAGAAAGCATTCAGCCTTTGGTTGTTTGGGATTGGCTTATTTCACTCAGCATGATATTCTCCAGCTCCATCCATTTACCTGCAAATGCCATAATTTCATTCTTCTTAAGGCTGAGTAATATCCCATTGTGTATCTGCACCACTCTTTCTTTATCCATTCGTCTGCTGACGGGCCTCTAGGTTGGTTGCACAGTTCAGCTATTGTGAATTGAGCTGTTGTAAACATACATGAATGTGGCTTTGTCACTGTAGTATGTTGATTTTAAACTAAGGAGTGGGATAGCTGGATCAAATGGTGGGTCCATTTCGAGTTTTCTGAGGGATCTCCGTACTGCTTGCCAGCGTGGTTGCACCAATTCGCAGCTATTTTTAATGAGAACTATTGTTCCAAAGGGTCTCACGCATACTGACTTCACACAAATCTCTTTAGGAGGGGTAATTTTAAGAAGCCACATTCATTACATTGGATCTATTTTTCTATAGGTGTTTTGCCTTTGTGAATTCAGAAATCACAGTAGGGGCATTAGTAAAACAACCCTGATCGGGTCTGTGGATTGAAGACAGGGAATATGGTGGGACCGACACGGATCAACAGTTGGACTGAGAGTGGAATAATAAGGTTGAGGACCAGTGGTGAATGTGAATGCATGTGATTAACCACTTCAGTGGTTGATCGAGTAGAGGGGGCACCTAGTGAGCAATCACCTGAGCTGCCCCTTGACCTGCCTCCCCCCGGACTGCTGCAGCCCCGGGTCAATTACTGTGGCCCTGGAAGTGCCCTAGATCCACCACCTCTGAGAACCAACCTATTTGGGTAATGAGTGGGACCTCTCACGGTCTTCTCTCAGCAGCCCGAGTCTTCACCATTTGTCAGAGCATGTCAGTGACACACCTGCCACCTTCCCTGGAAATTCTCTGGAAATTCTGCTGTCTGGATGCTCCTTGGGCCATGCCTGTGATCCTTTGACTAACCATGAAGAAGTCACGACTCGAGACCCGATGACTCCATCCTCAACACAACCCTACCCGTCGGGCCCCTGCTCAGTGTTCAGGCACCTTCTTCGCAGCCCAGCGCCCCATGTAATCACCACACGCACTCCACGATTTGCTATTTGAACGTTAACTCTTTCCCGTAGTTTGTCTTTTCAGTAAAACATACCATGAGGTCATGATTGCTCACTGGTTGCCCCTTTTACTCTATCAACCCCTGAAGTGAATAATCACATGAATTCATATTCCATTCCAGTCCTCATCTCCATGGCCCCCTCTCTTCCCAACAATTTACCTGTGTCAGTCCCATTACGCTCCCTGTCTTCAATCCACAGACCCGTTTCCGGTGGTTTTATGAATGCTACTGGATTTCTGCATTTCCAAAGGTAAAACACCCAGCCCAGAGCAAAGTAGAGATAATCAAATGGATGTTATTTCTGAACCTTACTTCTTTTACAAAGATAAGTTTGAGGATGGTATGCATGAAATAACTTGGAATAATGTTTCAAATGGAAACACTGGCATTTTGAAGCAGTACCAACTACCATGATGAATGTAGTGGTTTAGGGAAATGGGTATGTTCCTACTGGCCCACATAAAAGGGCATATGCCCCCTTGGCACCCACAGTTTCATTCCAGCTGTGTACAACTATTTCGAGTCACCATCCAGGATTTACTAGCAGTTGATTTCACAGTAGTTTTCTTTGGTCGTTTTGTGCAGCAAGTGCTTTTTTCAGATGTTTTCATGAGTTTGTTCCAATTTCCAGAGCAATAATAGGTACTAATCCTCATGAGAGGACTTATTTATAACACATTAGAAGACATTAACATGAATATTAACACTGAGATCGTGTGAGAAAAAAGGAGTAATCCTAGCTTTCTTAATTACTCGCCTTCCTCCTCCTAATTTGATGAAAGGGACAAGAAACAGGTTCCTTTCACAGCTCTGGATTTGTATTTTCAAATCACTGCTTTTAAAAACAAGTAGGCCATCAGTCCGTGGCAACAAAAGGAATCACAACCTCTCTCCTCAAACCCCCAGAAGAATTTCTCAGGGAGGGTCTTACTGCCTTAGCCCAGCAACCTACCCACACTGTGGGTCTATGGCTGTGATTTAGATGCTGCAGGTCTCTGACTGGGACTTGGGCTGTGGTCCCACCATCCATGCGTAACTGCACAGCATGAAGGGATTTGGCTTAAACATAAGAAAAATCTCAATGAATTAGACTATTAATTTCGGGCTCTGGGGAGACTGGAAAATGAATCATTTCTCGACATTTTGGCTTCACTCATTGTGCACTCTACCTTCTTTACCATACTGAATGAATTCTGGACATGTGATACGTTCATATCTTTGACTGGGGGATGTCTGGTTATTTTCTGCCCTATCCCTCAAAATGTAATTCTGCCACACACTTCTTGGAGAATAAGAGTGAAAAATGTAAATTCCATTATTGCACAACCGAGGCGACCCGATTTAGCCTTAGGAAGAGTGACCTAGAAATATACCTATCAAAATTTGCCATTATTCAGAATGATTAAGTGTAGGATGATTAAACGAAATCCACTATGTTCGCTGGCGAAAATGAAACCACAGATGTATTAGAGGTGACAACGCGTCGTTTATTAATGAATGCTTTGAGAATGAGCAGGCACCCCCGTGGGACCCCCAGAACCGAGCTGTGCAACGTGGCAGCACTAAGGGTCTTTGGGGCCCAGTGGTGGCTCTGAAAAGAGCCTTCGGGGTTGGCTGCTTAGGGCGCCCAGAGGCGACTCACTGGCGGTGGTGTGACCTGCCGACGGCCCTGGTGGCCTCGTACACAGCGTGCTTGCCGATCTCCCCGGGCAGCAGGAGACGCACGGCCGTCTGGATCTCTCTGGAGGTGATGGTCACACGATTGTTCTGGCGGGCCAGGCGGCTGGCCTCGCTGGCGATGCGGTCCAACATGTCCTTGACGAAGGAGTCCAGGACGCTCACGGTGGACCGGGACAGGCTGAGGTCCGAATGGATGTGCTTCAGCATCTTGGGGAAATAGGTGGCAAAACCGTCCCCGCACTTGGAGTGGCTACCGCGCTTGGCGCACCTGGAGCGTCTGCCGCGCCTCTGCTTCTTCTCTTCAGGTGGGGCGGTTGGGCCGGCCTTCTCCAGTTCTTGGCACTTCAGGGACTCCTCAGAAGACGTGTCACAAGCTTGTTCAGCCATCGCCTCTGCACCGTCTGACGGTGGGGGAGCACACAAGCCACAAGCTTCCTCAGCCATCGCCTTGGCACCGCCCGACAGTTGGGGCCAACAGACAATGAGAGTTGCTAGGCCCAGCAGTCCTTTATGTAGGCCGAGCTGTGTCACGTCATGGGACAGCTCGATGCCCCATTGGATGGCCTGCCACGCGGGGACACTGCCAGTGGCCCAATGTGATTGGATGGACCTGTTCCTTGTCGTCCTGCCCACCAATCAGAGTGGGTGCCCATTGTGGTGGGATGGTCCTCCCGCCTCACCAACCATAGAGAATGTGTGTCATTCCAGAACCCAGCCGTCGCCTCTGCCAGAGACTTAGGATGAGGCCACAGAGGGCAAACGGTCATCGGACGAAGCACTTCCAGTGACTCAAGGCACACCAAGAGCATTTTGAAAACATGTTACCAAAATGTCCTCGAGAGTGGGGATTAGAGCTCTGGCTCTTTGACAGAGTCTATCCTCAGTCTCCCTAGCCCACGGTCTCAGAGCTGTGCCAGTAGGCACGTTTGGGCTATTACTCTGTCAAAGCGGACAATATCTTTGTCCCGAGGTGAGCCAGGCTGGCTTGAGCAGGAGTACCCTGACCCGGCCAGCTGAGAGTTCCTGGAAGCCAAGGGGCCTGGCCATCCCTCTCATGCCTCGAGGTCCCCTCAGTCCCTCAGTGAACCGGGAAAGGGAGAATGACAAAACCCCAGTTCCCAAACGGTGAACACGGGGAAGCTGGCTATTTGTGTATGTACAAATTCCTTCAGCATTTTCCAAGTCCAAATTGTATGCTAATTTTGGGGGGCGGGGGGTTTTCGGTGGATTGAACTCAGGGGCACTTAGCCATTGAACCACACTCTCAGGCTTTAATTTTTTTTTTCTTTTTTTGAGGCAGGGTTTCACTAAGTTTGTGTAGTGCCTTGCTCAACTGCTGAGCTGACCCTGAACTAGTGAGCCTCCCGCCTCAGCCTCCCAGCAGCTGGAATTACAGGCCTTCCTCAGCATGCCTGATCCAAATCGTATATTTAACAATACTTAATCCTTAAAATAAAATGCTTCCACATACTAGCATTGGTGAATGAAGATAAAGGGTCCCGACTGAAATTACATATGACACTAATTCTGTAATAAACCACCAGAGGGAGGGAGAGAAAGCTAGTCTAGTCTCAGTAATTCGAGTCTAGTGTTCATCACAACAGTTTTGCTACCTACCTGCTCCAGGGCTGAAACACGTCCACATGGGCCTCACCATTACCTAGACAACCGCCTGACCTCTGCAATCCAAGTCCCTTTCCCCTGTGAAGCGACTTTAAGCCAGTTTGGTCCAGTATTCCTTCAAATCAGAACTTTTTTTTTTTGCTTTCCTGGAATCACCCACCCTGCTTTGAGCAGGAATTCCCTGACATGGCCAGCGCAGGGCTCCTGGAAGTGGAGTCTTGGCTGCATACCCTCTGTCTTCACATTTGACCAAAACCCTCAGAGAATCAGAAAAGTAGAAATAGCAAATCCACAGTCTCCAGTCCCAGAACCACAAAGAGAAATGGGTACACACACATAAGTGTTAATTTTTCTGAAACTTCTACCAAGTGTAAAACTGTTTTCTTAACAATATCTGGATTCTGAAAGTATTCTAAATGCTAGGATGTGAGAACGAGAGCTGTTCCAGGCAACTACTGTTAACCTAATTTCTCTAAGAAACCTCCTTAGGGACACAAAGGGAATAAAGTGAGTGGAACACGGCTTTCAATGGAAGGATATCCTTCAAGAATCTATGATAACACATTCAACACCGTTTCTTTTCTTTTTTTTTTTTTTTTTTGCGGTGCTGGGGATCGAACCCAGGACCTTGGGCTTGCAAGGCAAGCACTCTACCGACTGAGCTATCTCCCCAGCCCTCAAAACCATTTCTTAAATAGACAGAAGTACAACATAAATTGCAGAAACTGAGCCAAAGAAGGATTGAAGGATTAAAAAGACTTGAAGAAACGCAGATCCGCCATGAGATGTCACACCAAATGGCCAGAGTTCCCACAGTGTTTCCTGTCAGGCCTGTAAGAATCGAGCAATAAATCTAGAAAATGAAGGGATGAAAACCGTTTCTTTCCCCAAAACATGATGTGATGAGAAAACCTGTTGAAAGAAGCATGCTAAGAAATTCTGTGCAGTTCATTTTAAGCAAAGATACAAAAATGTTTCTTGAAATATCAGCAATCAAATATACCATGTAACATTAAAGAAATCAATTTAAAGGAATAGTTTGCTGTCAGGAATAACAATAGCAATCAGGGAAAACATTATTAATGGTATCAAAGTGTCTCATTCCACCTTTTTTTCAACATAATCCATACTATAAAATTCATTCAAATAGCTGCATGCTGTAGTGCATGCCTGTAATCCCAGTGGCTCTGGATGCTGTGGCAGGAGAATTACAAGTTCAAAGCCAGCCTCAGAAAAAGTGAAGGATAAGCAACTCAGTCAGATCCTATCTCTAAATAAGATTCAAATAGAGATGGGGATGTGGCTCAGTGGACAAGTACCCCTGAGTCTAATATCTGGTACCCTCCAAAAATTTTATTTAAATATATTACCAAAGACCAAATCCAGTGGAGAAATAGTACATGAATAACTTAAATGATACAAAGATTTGGTTCAGTGATAGAGCACCTTCCTAGCCTGCATCAGGCCCTGGGTTTGAGTCCTAGAACACTGAAAAAGAAATAAGAAAGAAAAGAAAATGAAAGAGAATATAATAGAAATAAAAAAAGAAAAAATAGTGACTTCTCATTTCAACCTTTCTCAAACTGAGGTAACAGTTCTACCTCATTCAGACTTATCTGATTCTCTTTTTTTCATATTCTGTTAATCAATTATCCATCACTATAACAAAATTCCTCAGATAAACAACTTACAAGTAGGAAACATTTATTTTGGCTTAAGGTTTCTAAGGGTTCAGTCCATGGTCACTTTGGGCCTGTGATGAGGCTCTACAGGTGTCAGGAGAACATGGTAAATGAATTTGCTTATCTTCTAAATGCCAGGAATGGAAACACAGAGAGAGGGAGGAGTAGGAGAAGGAGACGAAGGAGGTGGGGTAGGGGGAGGAGGAGGAGTAGGAGGAGAAAAGGTAAAGGAGAAAGAGGGGTCAGCTTACAGTATCTCCTTCAAGTGCATGCCCTAAATGATCTGTCTTTCACTAGGCCCCACTTCCTAAAGGATCTGCTACCTCAAAATAATTCCACAGGCTGATGGTTAAGGCTTTAACACATGGAACCTTGGAAGGTTGTGTTAGTCAGCTTTCTGGTACTGTGACAAAATACCTGTTAAAATCAATTTAAAGGAGGAAAGATTTATTTTGGCTCATTGTTTCAGAGGATTCTGTCCATGATCTCTGGCTCCATTTCTTTGGGCCTGAGGTGAATCAGAACATCATGGTAGAACGGTATAGCAGAACAGATCTTCATACCTTAGGTGAATGGGAAGCAGAGAGAGAAAAAGGGGATTTGGGAACAAGATATACTATTCAGGGGGATGCCCCATGTGACCTACTTCCTACAATATGACCCACTACCTCTCAACAGTTTGTTCAATTATGAATCCATCAATGGGTTAATCATTGTTGAGATCAGAGCTTTCAAAATCCAGCTACTTCCCAACAGCTCAACCTCCGAACATTTCTGCACTAGGGTCCAAGTCTTCTATCCAAATTATATCAACAGTCTAAAATCTTTTTTTCTAATTTAAAGCTTTATTATCTATAACTATGCATTACTGGAATAATGGAAGCATTCAAGGAGAGCTGCTCAAAATGTATTTTCCACTGGCTCAAAGTGTGAACAGGTAATCTAGGCTGAACCAATAAGTGCTTTCCTGAGTGTTCAGATTTGCAGATTTTGGAGGAAATTGATATTTTGTTTTTGTGTTTGTTCTTTGGTCAGTTTTTTTTTTGTTGTTGTTGTTTTGCTTTTAATCATGGCAATTTAAGGATATGAATCCAAAGCTATGAGTGTACATGTCTTCTCTCTCTAGCATCATATTAAGAAAATGATGATGACCAATTCAGAGAACTAGGGTTAATCTTCCATTCTTTTTACCAAGTTGTTTGATTATTATGTTATTTTGTTCTCCACTTTTAATCATGTCTCTGACAAAAATAACCCACTGTAGTAATTTGGGATAATGAAAACACCTCCTTCAAATCAATGCTCTCTGCAAATATGATTGACCCTGATTCATCACCCAATATAATAGTCTTCCTCTTTTATCATTTCATAAGGGAAGAATAAAAGTATGAAATTGGGTGGTAGGTGCAGAATCTTGAACAAGTGGCCATTTACTCTTTTTTTGTATTCCCAGGCATTTTCCTTCTGCCCTGATTTTACCTGCTCTTCTTGTGTATTTCTAAATAGCATCCCTTAAAATCTGTGATGTGCTCCAATTTACTATTCCACACTTCCCAGGGTAACTAGATCATGTAGAAAGTTGTGGGCATAATAATTCTCAGATATTTGTTGAATGAACAAATAAATTAATAGGGCATATTTTATTATGTTTGACATTTCGCCCCTTTTGTTTTTAGTAATTAAGGTCACATCTAATTATGTTCAAGGACAGGATAAATTTTTTAAGACACATATCAGTATTTTTTAAAGGATATGCATGTGTATGAGAAGATAATTATTTAAACTCAGCCCTTTTCCTTTTCCCTTTTCTGCTACAACAGGCCTTAGTGCTGTCAGTTTTGCAAAAAATAGATTTTTGGCCCTAAATGTCAATCCCTGCATATTGGGGAAAAAATTCTCCCACTGTTGGTAAGGCAAGTGAACCTAGTGACTAGAAGAGTGGCCCCACATTATGTATTTAAGAAATTGTTTTCCCCACCGCCATTCTTTATTAACATTTACTTAGCAACTACATGTGTTTCAACTCCTGCCTTGTACCTCTCATCTATTCCCACTCTGTTTAGCACTTACCCTACCCAGGGTGGAACCAATACTTGAATGAAGAAGATGGCTACCAGAAGCAACTTAACACTGGGAGTTATTGGCTAATCCCAGCTCACCTTTCTTTCAGCTATATTAGTGTGCAAATACAGAGGTTGCTGAATCTATCATGGATGAATAATGTCTCTGTAAATGGCACCACTGAAAGGAGAACAAACATGTTGGATAACAGAATCAGGATCCAGAGATCCAATGATGAACAAGTTCAAGCCTATGGGGAACCAGGATGTCCCCTATCCATGTAACTTGGGCCAAAGTATCTGAGAAGTGTCAGATGGAGAAGACTTGGAGGTACAGGGGCAGGCACACAGCAGCTGTATTTCAGATTAACTCTGCTGTGTGAGCCTCCTGTGCATAACTTATGACTGTTGAATAGAAGTTACAAGAAGGCAGCTTTGGGCACAGTGTAAGCAACATGTCACTACAAGGGGCTAAGTGTCTCTATTGGAAAAATATATTAGTGACTAACATGTTTACTTACGAGGTTCAGATCCTCTCGCTAAAAAGCCTTGTGATTGTGTTACCTCATTGGCACTTGATCAAAGTTGACCCACCTACTGTTTTTCATATGGAAGTTCATGCCATAGCAGAGAAAATGGGTTCCACTTAATTACAGTGATTATTTAAGGGTGTAAGAAATAAGATAATACTTCAGGTCACGAATAGGTATTCAGAGTGTAATTCCTTTTTAAGGGATGATATGTATATTAATAGATAACATTGGATAGTTATACTGGATGGCTAATACTTCTAATTGGTGGGACTACAGGTGATTGGTTTTATAAATATAAAGTGATAAAAGTATTGTTTACAGGCAGGGATTGAGACATGCACTTATATGTATTCCTTATTATATTAATCACCTCAGGCTGCCATAACAAAATACCATGGACTGGGTGGTTTAAACACCAGAAATTTATTTGCTCACAGTTCTGGATGTTAGAAGTCCCAGGTCAAGGTCCAGCATGGACAGGTTCTGGTGAAGGTACTCCTCCTTTTTTGTAGATGGCCATTTTCTCATCATGTCTTCTCACAGTAGAAAGGAAGTATTTCTTTCTCCCTTCCTCTTATTATAAGGCCACAGTCCTATTAGACTAGGATCCAACCCTTATGGACTGATTTAACTATAATTACTTAAAAACTCCACCACTAAAAAAAACAAAAAAACAAAAACAAAAACAAAAAAACAAAAAACAAACAAAAAACCTCCACCACCAGATAGATACAAAGTCATGGGTGTTAGGACTTCAACATGTAAATTTGCAACACACACAATTCAGTCAGTAGTACTTATATTCACCACAATGACCAAAAATGCTCGGTTCATAAGACAGTAAATTATGTTCAGTACAAAAGAACCAAACCAGAGGTCAAGCATGATGGAGCACACTTGTAATCCCAGTACTTTGGAGGCTAAGGCAGGAGAATCACAAGTTCAAAGTCAGCCTCAGCAATTTAGCAAGGCCCTAAGCAACTTAGCAGAGACCCGGTCTAAAAATAAAATATAAAAAGTGCTGGGGATGTGACTCCATGGTCAAGTGCCCCTGAGTTCAATCCCTGGTACCAAAAAAATAAAAAGGACCAGACCAGAGGTTCAGTGCTACAGGTCATTAGTGATATTGAAATCTGAGTTTACACTCAATGGAACATCCTGATATTCTTAGTATGATGCACATTAGCAAGCATCTCCTTCTCCCTTCCCATTCAACCTCAGCCTTGAGTGTTCCCTCTCATTAAATTGAAAAATACTTTCCAGAAAACAAGAGGGTTAGCATGAATCCTAGCCATTACTCATCTTAAACAGACTTCTTCAGACCTCATGTTTCCATTTCTTCATTCTGAGTTAAGAAGGTTAGTCCACATGACCTTCTCTTCCAAGGTTATCTATGATTCCAACTCTAAGGGGAAAGCATCTAGCATCCCCAAGTCAGGACCCACCAGACCTGAACAGGACAAGCATTTTTTTCACACATAAGATGCTAAAGAGATTTCCTTTCAACTACTTTGCTTAGTTGAAAAGAATACCCTCATTTAATTTCATTCCTTAGAAGAACACCAAGAATGAACCACAGGAAAACAGTGATTGTATTTATTATTTTATTGATACATTAGAAATGAAAATAAACTGTAAGAAGCTACAAAGGCATGTAACTTCATGAAGATTAAGAAGCAATGGTGGTGCCCATTCTAAGTTAAAATTGGTTTGCCTTATAGGGGTTGCAAAGATTACACACACAAAGATAATCAATGGTGAGATTATTCATAGCATCTGTCATCTGTAATTTATTTATATACCAATGAGAAGTTTAAAAATAAATTTAAGGGAACATTAACTAGTGTCGATCTTTTATCCAGGGAGTACAGGTGAGAAGCCATAGGTGCTGAAAACTTCTACAAACACACAGGTTTACAAAAAACAAGCCTAAAACTAAGACTCTCCAGCAACATTGAAATTTGCTCTTGGGAGGAGATCCCCATTTTATGATGTCTGGACACATTCTTTCTCCTGCTGGATAGCTAAGGAGGAAAACAAGACAATAAAAAAACATTAAGAGAGTATTTTCCTAAGATTAACTTCAGTTCCTTCCAAAAATACAATTTGCTACTGGGCAGGGGGTACAGATCAGTGGCAGAGTGCTCACCCAATATGCAGGAGTCCCTAGGTTCAATCCCCAGCAACACACACAAACACACACACACACACACACACACACACACATACACATGAAATCGTTGCTAAATCACTTAAGTCTGCCATATATGCTTTAAATTTAGGATGCCAAGGTGCTAAGCACAAATCCTCACAGTGTGAGTATTGCATGCTTTTTAACTACCTGAACATACATTAGAATCTACATCAACTGTGGGCTTTTTTTTCCTCACTTGAGAGGGTGATTTATTCTATTGTCATTTTTCCATAAATTATTTGAGATTGAAGAGAAAGCATAGCATTTTCTTCCACATTTTCAATTACTATACAATAAGAAAATTATACTTTAAGATATTTCTTGAAATTCCCAAATAATGTTGACATGACAAAAATGTCCCAGAGCATTTGTGAATACACTTGGAATTTCTCCAGAAGGCCATAACTCTAAAGAGTAAAACTGACCCCTGAAGTCTGGGAATCTTAAGTATATTCAAGATCTAAACTTGTTCTTCCCTCTTATCATTAGGTAGAGAAGGTCAAAACTGCAGAATCTACATGGTTCTTTAAGGGTGAGATCACAGACTCAAATTTCTAAATGCAGAAAAAATACCAGATAAATGAAAGTGGATAAAACCAAAGCTCTTCTAGTGTTTAGTCCAATATTTCAAGATTGGATTTAATGTGGTTATTAGTAATATTCAAAAAACATAGTTTTCTATTCCCACATATTGCAAGGGGCCTATCATGTGAGAACCATTTATGTAACCCCAATAACCAAGTCAACTATTTGATATTTTTAACTGTTGTATTAAATACAATGATACTCTAATTACTGCCCATTTTGTGGCAAAATATATTAGAAGATGGGTTTATTTACTGAACCCAATGACTTCAACCCTTGTTGGTATCAATTACAAATCCCCCATTACTTACTTTCCTTTGAGGGAAGGGTATTTTTTTCTTCAGTATTAGTTTTCTTCAGTTTTGATTTGTCAAACTTTTCCACTTCGGACAAGTCTGGTTTATCACTCATCTTGACTAAAAGAAAGACTAAAAAAAAAAAAATTAAGTTGCCTGGCAGAACTATCATCAGAGTAACGGGTAACAGTAAAAACTGTTCTCATTTAATACCAATGTGTATTTACCTGCTGATTTTCAACAGAAGGAGTAACAGAGCTTAGAAAGGTTACACTTTTATTAGAATACTTTCAATTTTGCATCATTAGCCCATTTCTGGTAGACAGTAAATGATAGTGGAAGAATGCAGTAGAAACCAAGATGCTCTAGATACCCAGAGCCAATATGTCTGACCCTTTCCAAATCACAGCACAGGTAAAATGGAGATGAGAGAAGCACATAAGCAGGTAGGTTGAGAAGACAAAGAAAATAAGAAGAATGGTTAGTTTTGACTAGTTAATGATTTTGTACCAGGAGCTAGCACTATTTGAGCATTTTTGCCTTCTATTCAAGTTCTCTCTCTTTCTTTTTTTTTCTGGCATTTTCCCTGGGCGATGAGGGGTATCATTAAAAAAAAAAAGGTAATATGCAAAATTGCACCCATTTCTTTCCATTTTAAATGTCCAAAGACACTTCAATAAGAAAGGGGGAGATTTAATCTGGTCAAAACTAATCACAGGTCTGGTAATAGCTTCTTGTGGCACAAGTTTGGTAAACATTGTAAGGAATAGCTAATTAGAATCAGACTCTGTTTGGGGTAAACCAAACAGAATTGATTCTTATTTCACCCTATTTTCTTTGCAAAAGAAGAAGCAAAGAGATGAGGCTCAGAGGTACCCTCTGAATATCCTGCATTTATTTGTCCAGGAGAGACAATGGGAGACTCCACAAACCGGAAGGGAGCTTTCCTGTGCGTGGCTGGCCCCACCCTTGTGGGGAAAGACACGTCTAGTACCCAGAACAGAATGAAGAGCCCCACATCACACACACAAAAACAGCCAGAAGTCCCAAATATGCCTCCAGTTAAGGCCCTCTTGCCAAGCCATCGGACACCATTCTGAAAGCTTGGAAAACTGAAATTAACAAAATAATAATAATATTAATAATAATAAAGGCAGGGCGGGGCTCATTGACGAGTTTGTCAGGAATGATTTGTCAGGAACGGTTTACATACATTTTTAAGAAATAATATCACTATCTGGCGCCCAGCTGAATGGTCACGGAGAGGCAAGGGTACAAGGGGCCAGCCCTAGAAGACCCATTCTGGTTGATCCCCAAACTCCTCGTCTTCGCAGTCTCGGGAACTGCATATACCACGGTCAGGCGGTTCTGGTAGTCCAGCCCCCTGGGCCTTCCAGAGACCGACTCCCAGGAGGGCTCGACATCTCACACAGAAGGTGGTGCCGCCGGGAGACAAAGGCGCGGACCCTCCTGCGACACAGACGCTAAACGCCCGCCCAACCCCCGCCTCCTCGGTTCCTGAGGGCGCGACAGACGCCCTGCGCCCTCCCGTACCCATGGTCCTCTGATTCGGATGAGACCACATGTCCTCACCTGAAGGCTTGAGTCTAGCGTGCCGCTGTCTGTTAACTGCCGCCGCGTTCACTCTGGACCAGGTTGGCGTTCCCGCGCAGAACCAGGCACTTATACGTCTATAGCAGGTCCCGCCCCCATGTCCCTCCCCAGCCCTCTGATTGGATGAGGGGTCTGGGCTCGCCTCCCTGCCTGCCTCTGCTTTAGCCCAGCAGGCCTGAGTCCACTGTTGTACGATATACTTCATCCCTCACCACAATACTTGATGACGTCCTAGGGGACCCTGCTCCAGGGAGGGCTCAACTCCCCACTTCCACTGCTTTAGTCCTGAGGGTCCACATTCTTTTCATCCCAAATACCCTCACTCCTCCACAATAGCAGGTGCCTCTGCAATAAGCAAACATCAAACCCACTTAGATTTGAATGTCTGAAACTCCAAGATTCAAGCTGAATGAGCAGTGCTTAGGCTCTCTTGGCATTTTATAGTCCATGGAGCCGAAGTTCACTGTGATGACCCAACAGTAATTTGGAAGAGGTGCTCAGTGATGTTTATTCTAATCCTCAGCCTGTAGTAGGGCTACTGCTCAGGGTAAGGATGGATGGTTCAGGGTCATTCACTCCCACAGCTAGACATTTCTGTGACAGTGGTGCCCTCCTATGTAAAAGCCACATTTTTTTTCACTTTCTCTACCACTGAACATGATAGCAGTCAGTATTTGAATAATCACAGAAGACTGTGCTTGGACTGTCCATCTTTATATCCCCAGTCCCCAGCACTTTGCTTGGCCCATAGGAGACACTGGATAAAGACATGTCTGTAGTTTGAAGTAATAAATTCATGAAAGAGCACAATTTTTGAACAGCAGCACCACCCAGTGTCTATTAGGGGAGAAAAGTGAGAATCCGAGATTTTCTCGAAAGGACTTCAAGTTCAAGGTCATTTTCTGGGTACTCACCCAAAAACTTAGAGTGTTAAGGTAAAATGGAAGTAGAACTATATATAGCTTGGACCCTATGTTTTCTACAGGGCTCATAGATGATACTATAAAGCTACGAAGGTCAGAAATCACTATTTACAGGGATTTCTCAAAACTTTCCCACCTCACTCCATTCTGTTTTCTATGCTTTTGAGTCACTTTGTGTTAATTTCAGAGTTTTGTATGTCTTTAGAGAATTGTTTAAAATTGAAAGGCACATTTGTTCAACAGATAATACTCCATTGAATACCTACAATGTTCCAGGCATTAAAATGATAAATACCCATGTTTCTACCACTCAGATTTCAACGTTATTAATATTTAGGTACATTTCATTTTACTTTCTTTTTTGTAAGTAATGAAAAATCAAGGTTTTCTTGACTTTTGTCCCATTTCCATTCAACCTTCCCCCTTTTAGAGGTAGTCCTATCCTGAATGTGATGTATAGCCTTCCAGTTCATTTCTCTAGTGTTTGAACCTGCATTTCCCAGATTATTTTATAAGGGTGAGCAACTTTTTATAAGTTTCCTGGTCATATGTATTTCTTCTTCTGTGAAGTACCTTTTTAAAATATTCTTTACCCATTTTTTAAAGTTGTTTGTCTTTTTAGTATTGCTTCTTGTGGACTCTATATATTCTGTATTCTAATCATTCATTTGTAGTAATTTAACAAAAAAATTCTCTGAATCTGTTGCTGGTCCTTTTTTGCATTCATACTCTATTGTTTTACAACTAGTATAACTGAAATTAACTTGTCTGAGGAAAAATAACTTTTGATATGCACACAACTTCACTTCGACAGCCATATGTCAGGAAGTGTTCTATTAGGTTTTCAAATATTTTATTTATGTGCAATATACATACACAAAGAATGGACATATCTTATGTATGCATCTTCTTTTGTCCTGGGGATTGAGCCACATTCCCAGCCCTTTTTTATTTTGTGTTTTTAGATAGAGTCTCACTAAATTACTTATGGCCCCACTAAGTTGCTGAGGTTGGCATTGAACTTGTGATTCTCCTGCCTCGGCCTCCCAAGTCGCTGGGATTACAGTAAGGCACCACTGTACTGGGCTTAGGTATGCATCTTGATGAATGTTCACAAGGTGGTGAAGCCCACTTAACCAGTCCCCAGATCAGGACATGAAACATGATCGGCCCTCCAGAAGTCTCTCTTGTGCAACCTTCCAGTCACCACTATGTGCAAAGATGATAGATACTCCCCTGACAATTAGTTTTACCTCCTTCATTTTTTAAATAAACACTGTGTGTGTGTGTGTGTGTGTGTGTGTGTGTGTGTGTGTGTCTTCTTTTGCTCAACTTCAACTTGAGGTTTGTGAGATTCATCCATGTTTTCATGTGTACTTGTCATTAGTTTGGTCTCCTTTGTGTACTGTATTTCAACATATGTACGAATATACCACCGTTTATTTATTCATTCTACTGTTGATGGATATTTTGTCTTTCTTTCTCCTCCCCTCACCACTACTGAGATACCTCTCCAGTCCTATTTATTTCAATTTTAGGGACTTTAGTTTACCTATAGTTTTGTTATGAGCATAAATATGTATTTTAGTAAACATATATATATACATTTTTTCTTGGTTGCATGCATTAGAGTTGCTGGTCATAAGGAATCATATGTTCAGCTTTAATAGATATGGTAACTTGTTTGCTATAAAGCTTATACCAATTGTTAATTGTCTTTTATTTCTCATGTATTTTATTATACAATGTTTCTGGAATGAAGTGTATTCAGCTTTTCATTTAAAAACTTGTATTTGGGGTGTTTATTCAGAAAATTATTCTCTAAGTACATTATGATTATTTTATTGGTTTTAACATTTTGGTTGTTACTTGGGTCTTTTGTACATCTAGACTTTATTGTATAAGGCATGACTCTAGATTCTGCCCATAGGGAAAACCAACTGAACCAATCACATGTATCAAATTACTTATCCTTTCTCTACTCCTTTGCAATGTCACCTTTCATATACCAATTTCCCACATATACCTTTTTCAATTTTGTAATCACTTCTCAAATTCCACAAAAAAATGGACCTGCTAATGTGTTGGTTGGATTAGTGTTGAGCATTAATTTGACGATTGCCATCTTACTGACAAGAAGTCTTTCCATATCATATATCCAATTCATAATGGAATATTGTTGGGAAAGTCACCCCTTCATGGGCCCTGAGTGTCATTTCATGTGCTTGATGAGTATGCCAAAAATGTAGGGCTCTAATCATTTGGCCTTTTCTCAAGGTCATGTTTGCAGTGGCCAACCCTGAGGGATGAGGAAACATCACCTCACAGACAAAGAGCAGACTTATTTCTATTTCCTATGAAAGCACTGGATTCTTCAAATTACTGTTCCTTTGCTTTAATGCAACGCACTGTGTGTGCAGTCACCTCTCATCATTCTTTTGCATTGCCCTTTTGTGGCTTGGGAGGCCTAGGGAACAAATAAAAACCAACATGAATATCTGGCAACTCCTGTTTCTGTGAGTAGTAAAGTCTTTTGCCTAAAATTCCTATGTCTTCTGATAGAATCCATGAAACTATGGCAGGCAAATATGCTAGCTTGTATAGGTGGTAAAATCCCAGACCCTGTACAGTTCTGAACAAGCATATATTTTTCTTTTACATACATTATTTTTCCTTTAGCATAATTTTATGATTTTCTGCATAATGCTTATTCATCATTGTTAGTTTTATTCATAGATGTCCTATATATTTTGTACTATCATGAATGGGCTTTTTCTGTTGTATTTTCTAGTTGGTTATTGAATTCCACAGGATTTTTCTGTGTCACTAGTATAACTTCTCATATAGTGTACTGCATTTTTCCCTCAATATGCTATTGACTTCTCTCAAGAGTAGAAACAATGCCTTATTCATGTCTGCATTTTTTCCAGTGAAACATGTACTTCAACTAACATTTATTGAGCATCTACTTTATAATATGTTCTTAACTAAGGAATGAGAGGTGTACAACCACAAATAAAATAGGGTGCCTACCCTTAAGGGTTTTAAAAATCATGAAGAAGACAGACATTCCCAAAATATTAAGAAAGCAATAAAATGCAGTATAACAGATATATGAATAAAGTACTATGTGAGTTGGGGCAAATTATTGTGACTGGGAGGATTCTGGAAGACCTCATGCAATAAGTATCATTTGATTTGGATCTCAGAAGGTGATCTAGACTGGTGCAGATGGAGAACAGATAAGGGAGGTGATTTCTCATACCATTCTTGGCATTCAAGGCCATCCATAATTTAATCTCATAATACCTTCCCAAACCTAGCTACAATGTCTTCCAGGAAATAATATTTAGCCTTTCATGCCAAATTCATTCATCAACCATCTTCCAAACTCATAATGTTTAAGTGACTACCTTAATGCTCTGTATTGTAGCACAATGATTAACAGTAAAGGATCTGGAGCCCCACAAATTTAGATCATGGTCCACAACTTACTGGTATGAAATATGGGGCAAATGAAAACTAGAAATGGTACTTTTCTAATAGGATCGTGTAATCAGTTACATAATTCTTGTAAAGCTTTGGTATAGTACCTGGTACAGAGTATGAAGTCAGTAAACATTAATTATTATAAATAGCACTTTTACTTCATTTGTTCCTGATTCTTGGGTCAACTAAAACACATTTATTGTATTTCCACTGTGTGTAATAGACTGCATTAGGTATCATGGAGTGCAAAAAGATGAATAAGATCCTATTTCTACCTAATAACATATCAGGAAAAAGATAAAAAGTATTTAAGGATTGGGAAAGCAGCTCAGTAGTAGAGCAGTTGTCTAGCATGCACAAAGCCCTGGACTCAATCCCCTGCACAGCAGCACACACACACACACAAAATTATGAAGCAAGGCAGATTTTAAAATTTGGATTCTTGCTTTGGCCCTCCATGAGGAAGTAAGACTTCATGATCACCAAACCATTTCTTTTTTTTTTTTTTTTTTTTTTTGCAGTACTGGGGATACGAACCCAGGGCCTTGTGCTTGCAAGGCAAGCACTCTACCAACTGAGCTATCTCCCCAGCCCCAATCACCAAACCATTTCTGAGTCTAAAATCTCATTCTCTGATTTCTATGATTGTAAGTGCTCTATCAAGATTAATAAGTACTGGGGTAAGGTGGAGAAACCTGAATACGTAAAATGACATTTGAATTGTGTCATAAAGAATGGGTAGCATTCGGTTAAGAAAGAAATAAGGGTAATGAAATTCCAAGAATTGGGGGGAAATAAGAACAAAGGGAAGTGCAGGGCACACTAGGAAAATGCCCATTGGTCTAACATGGTTGAAACATTGGGACTCGTGATATTTAAGTGAAGAAAACTGAGGTGGAAAAGGTAGACTGGTCTCAGATTATAAAGAACCTTGAATGCCATGCTGAGTGGTTTGAATCTTATCCTGTAAGCTATTCACATTTGAAGAGGGCAAGCAGATACACTAAATAGCGTTGAGGCAATTGTTCAGGTATAAAATGAGGAACTGAACAAAAGTAGTAGGTCTAATAATAGAAATGAAATGCCAGAAGTATTTGGCTTTTTCAATATATTGCTTTGTGTATATTGTTGAATTTTTAAAATTTTTTAAAATATATTTTTAGTTGTAGATGAACACAATAACTTTATTTTATTTATTTATTTATTTGTTTATTTATTTATTTATTTATTATGTGGTGCTGAGGATGGAACCCAGTGCTTCACAGGTGCTAGGTAAGCACTCTACCACTGAGCCACAATCCCAGGCTTGAAAAATTTTTAATTGAACATATTCGGAAGACTGGGTCCATTCATTCTACAAATATTTATTAAGCATTTATATATGAGACATTCTGGATGCTGGAAATAGGTGAATGAGAGTGTATTCCCTTATATGTTAGGATTCTTTTATTTTTTTAAAGAGATTTTTAAAAATTTTTTTAGTCGTGTATGGATAAAATGCCTTTACTTTATTTATTCATATGTGGTGCTGAGGATGGAACCCAGGGCCTCATACATGCTAGGCAAGTGCTCTACCACTGAGCCACAACCCCAGCCCAAAGTTAGGATTCTTTGTGTTGAAAGTACAAGAAAATGCTGATGCCATGGGAAGTGGAAAGACTAGGGAAAGGTTGGTAGAGGGAATAAAAAGTTCAATCTTTGACATAGCAGGCTTGGAATGTCCATATTTCAGTGAAAATGTCACACAGTCAGTTGGAAACAAATATCTTGTACTTCTTTGCGCACTATCTCACAGTTCCTCTCCATTATCATTATAATTTACTTAAGGTTTGCTATTTACTTTTTGAAAAATCTAGTGAATTACTGGTATCTTTATAATTTAGTAGCATATTAATCAATATATAATATTGAATATGAAAAATTTAGGGATCACTATATATAAACTGATATCTTAACAGATAAATATTTTTTCTTAGAACAAAGTATAATAGCATTACCTACAGGAAACCCATTATAAACCTATTCTTGAGAATCCTCTTATTGTCAGTAATTTGTAAAAAATTAAGCAGTTAATGAAAATCCAACAGGGGCTGAAAAATATAGCTCAGTGGTAGAGTGCTTGCCTTGCATGCTGAAGGCCCTGAGGCCAATTTTCAGCACCACAAAAAAAATCCAAAAGAGAATATGTTAAGCCCTATGAAGGAATATTATAAAACTTTGAGAAACATTAAAATTAGAGTACAATCATTATTTTGTTTACATTAAAATTCAATAGTTACTCTTGCTAGATTAAAATCTCAACATTAAGTTTTATAGAAAATGAACTCTATTTCTGTAGCTATTTATAAGGTTATGATACTGTTGAAAAAAATGAGGTGGGAAGACTTTCCCTATTAGATATCAAAACTTATTTCAAAGCTACAGTAATGAGGCAATGCCATATTAGCACAAGGTTAAGCAAATAAGCCAGTGGAATAGAACAAACGGGCCAGAAATAATCCCCAAAATATATGAGTACTTCATACCTCACAGGCTTGGCATTATAAATGAATGGGGAAAGAAAGACTTTTTAACAGATGATATTGGGACAATTGGATATAAAGGGGAAAAAATGAAACTGGACCTCTATTCTTACATACCACACAAAATTAATTCCAAGATTACTGAAGACCTAAATGCAAAAGGCAAAACTATGAAAACTTAAATGTTAATATAAGAGAATACATGATATTGAGGTAGAAAATAATTTATTTGAAAAAAAACACAAAAAAGTGCTTACCATAAACAAAAAAATTGATAACTTTGGCTATATTATAATTAGAACTTCTGATTACCCAAGGAAGCCATTAAGGAAATGAGAAAATAAATGACTAAGTTGGGAAAGATATATGCCACTCATACAAAGGAAACAGGACTGAAGTTAGAACAAGTAACACCCACAAATTAATTTGAAAAACTCACAGAACCCAACATAAAAAAAGTATTGAAATGTCTTGAATAAATAATTCAATAATTTCTTCTAAGGAAGAGAAATCATATATGTATATATATAATTCAACACACACACACACACACACACACACACATACACATATATATATATGTTGTTGATGAAACTTTATTTTATTTATTTATTTATTTTTATGTGGTGCTGAGAATCAAACCCAGTGCCTCACACATGCTAGAGAATCACCCTGCCACTGAGCCACAAGCCCAGCCGGAAAGAAGAAATGTTAATGTTCAATAGGCATACGAATAATGCTCAAGGTTATTAGGATCAGGAGAATCTAATTATGAGATGCCATTGTACACCCAGTGGATAGGCAAAAATTAAGTCTGTAATACCAAGTTGTGGCCAGCAGGTGGAGCAGTAGGAATTCAAAACATGGATGATAAGAGTGTAAATTAGGACATACCATTAGAAAGTTGAAAGTGTACATGTTCCATAAACCAATAATTCCATTCTTAGGAAAATGCCCTACAAACACCCGTGTTTATGCACACTTCCAAGAATATTCATTGTAGCTCTGTTTTCTAGCAGTCAAAAACTGGAAACAGGGTTGGGGAGATAGCTCAGTCGGTAGAGTGCTTGCCTCTCAAGCACAAGGCCCTGAGTTCAATCCCCAGTACCACAAAAACAAACAGACACTAACAAAAAACTGGAAACAACCTTCTGGTCCAAAGCATATTCATGCAATGGTATACTGCCCAACATTAAAAATGAACCAACAACTGTTATCTGCAACGTGAATGAGTCTCACAAAAATGTGGAATGAAATAAGATAGTCACAGTTCGACGTTTACAAAGTACATAAAATTTAAACATGAGTAATACAAATTTGTTGTTTAGGGATGCTAACAAGAAAGGTAAACTATGACAAAAGCACAGAAACAATTGTCATAAAAGTGAGAATAGGGGTTACCACTAAGATGGTGTGGAGGGAGATTAAGGTGTTCTATTTCTTGTCCTGGATGTTAGTACATGCGTGAGAGCCTTATGAATGTTCTTTCCTTACCCCCCCAACCCTCACCCGGGATTGAATCCAAGGGACACTTAACCACTGAGCCACATCCCCAGCCCTTTTTTTATTTTTTTTTTATTTTGAGACAAGTTCTTGCTAACTTGCTTAGCACCTCGCTTTTGCTGAGGCTGCCTTTGAACTTGTGATCCTCCTGCTTCAACCTCCCAAGCTGCTGGGATTGTGGGCGTGAACCACCGGTTTAATGCTTCTCTTAATGAAATAGAAAGCAAGGCCACCAATTTTGACCTTGCGGGAGGAAGCTTTAAGAGATTTGAAGAAGCCTGGCGTGGCGGCCCATGCCTGTAATCTCAGCGGCTTGGGAGGCTAAGGCAGAAGGATCAAGAGTTCAAAGACAGCCTCCGCAATTTACTGAGGTACTAAGCAACTCAGTGAGACCCTGTCTCTAAAATAAATACAGAAATAGGGCTGGGGATGTGGCTTAGTGGTTGAGTGCCCTGAGTTCAATCCCTGATACCTCCCTCAAAAAAATTTTTTTGAAGAAAAGAAGATGGTATAAAAGACACAGAGACATTGGAAAGTAAATAGAATAGGGAAATGAAGTATTCTAATCTTATTTTTTATGAAAGCTTTTTTACATTTATTATACTTTTTCTGTCATATAACTTCATTTTATCAACTCTAATATACTACATTTTATGTAGTTGTCCCAAATACTTAAATTATAATGCTACTTAATGTTTACAAATATTTCAACAGCAAAATTAATTCTAAGTAAATGATATAATTATGATAATTTTCATAATATATTACTTATATATTATTTTATGTTTAGTTCAGTAAAGCTGATGAACTTTATATTTAGCAAAATTATAGAGAGCTCATACAGGAATTGTACAATTGCTTTTTATCTTTCAAGTTTTTATGTCAAGTACCTTTAATGGTAAACTCTACATTTTATAAGTCTTTACACAGATATAGGTGTTTACTACTCCTTATTTTATCAATCTCATCTTAATGGTAACTTTTTAAATATCAGAAACATGATTACATTAACATAGCAAAACCAAATATTAATGTCATATGTAATTACTAAAAAGCCATTATACTCTTAAACTTTACTTGGAAGACTGAAAAATGGGAAAAGTTGATAGGTTCCTATAATTTTACAGTATTACCTAAGTGTTTATATGAATCGATTTGTAAAAATAATTTAAATTATAACATGCTTTAGTTTCAAATCCATGTTTAATAATTGCATTTACTTTGTTCCAACAAACATAATGTAAATGTTTTGTAATTATAAAAGCAAAGATTGTAAATTCAATTAAGACCACCAATTTAGCTTTAAATGTCATGTTAAGTTTTCAATTTATATTTTGTAATACCTTTATTTGCTTTTTTTTTTTGCAGTGTTGAGAATTGAAGCCAGATCCTTGTGCATGCTAGGCAAGTGCTCTACCACTGAGCTACATCCCCAGCTCTATACCATTACCACAGATATAAAAGTCTTTTTAAAAGAATTTAAAATCTATAAATACTAGATATAGAGATATTGAAAATTAATATATGCAGTGCCCAGTTCAGGAAAAAATACTTTTTGCCTGTACAGAGAATGCATACTTAAATAATATAGAAAATTTGGTAAAAAGATTAATAATAGGTGAATGTGAGTAAAAGGTATATGGAGGTTCTTTATGCTTTATGTTTGCAACGTTTTTATATGTTCAAAATTATTTGTAAATGAGAAGCTAGAATGAAGAAAGGGACATGAACTGACAGTGACATAAATGTAAATAATCAATGTACTTGGAGATTAATGCATCTCTTATATAAAAACGGGGAGTAGTGGCAGTTTATCCCTCTTCTTCTTACCTTAAAAACTAAAGTCCTAAGTTGCTACACATTTTTTAAGCATTATTTTTCTTCTGAGAGCCTTAAACATAACTAGCTGCTGTTCTGTATTTCCTTACCTTGTGCCAACTATGTGTTCTACATCCTTTAAGCTACAAGTATAGTCATCCGTCCATGGTCAGAGGGGATTGGTTCCAGGATTCCCCATGGATATCAAAATCCATGGACACCAAAGTCCCTTACAAAAAAACGGCACAGTTGCTTATAAGTTCCCATCCTATATACTTTAAATCATCTCGAGATTATTTGTAATCCCTAATACAAAATAAATGCTATGTAAATGGCGCTCATATTGTATTTAGGGAATAGTGACAAGAAAAAAGGCCATACATGTTCGGTACAGATGTAATTTCTTTCCAAATATTTTCTATCCATAATGGGTTGAATGAAGAATGTGGAACCTGCAGACAGAGGACCAATAGCATTACCCCAACCCATCCAGTTCTCCAGATGTGGAAACTCATCTGCAGTTCTTCTGGACATCCATGTTTTTAGTCTCAGTGACAAATGCTGATACCATATGGCCAATAACTATCTTTAATTTTTATCACATTCAGTGAAGAATTACCATTGCTAGATCTATAATTTGGTCATTATAAAGGACACATTTGGGTCAGTAAGGAGGTGTGAGTAGAGGGCATTATCATGATATTATCTATAAAGGGAGAATTGCAACACATATTATCTTGGAAATACTCAAAATTCCACAGTTGATATGAATGGGATAGATATTAACGTGATTCTGTTTCTAAAATTTCAGTCCCTAAACTGGTCCTAACAAAAAATATGCTATCAAAAACACAAACTCATCAAATGTTCTCATTGAAAGTGATTTATTGTTATTATTATTATCATCGTCATTGGAATCATTATCATTAGCACAAAACTAAATCCAATATTAAAAGAAAACAAAACACACCCCAAAAGGATATGTCTTGCTGACAATGAGTCAGTAACATTATCTTCATATACAAGGTAGAGCACCCTGAGGATATAGACCATATCACAGCTTGATAATCAATTCAATAATTCACCAATATTATTGAGCACCTAGGCACAATGGAGAATTTAAAAATGCATACAAGAATCCCTGCTTTCAAGAAGTTTTACAGTCTAGTAGGAGGTATTGAAGAACATTAAGAACACAGGGCCACATTTGATCAGGGACATAATGGAAATAGTGCCATACTGATGTACTGTTGGAAAGGGGCATCATAAGAGACTAATATCACATTCAGTTAGGGGAAATTGAGAAGAGGCTCCATACAGAAGTTGGTATCTGAGTTGGGCTTTGAAGAACTAGGATTGTGGCAGGCTGGCCAAAAAAAGGAGAACTGCAGGCAGAGAGAATAGCTTGAGCCAAAGTATGACTATGGGTTAAGTTCATGGCATGTTTGGGAAGGAAACAATAATTCATTTTGGCTGGCATAGGGGTCCATTTAAGTAGGAGTGGTATGTTAATACACTGAATGGCTTTGAAGGACAAAGCTAAAATTTCTGATCTTTATGTCATAGTAATTCTATCTACATCAACAAAATACATAATTATTAGTAAAGGGATATGGTCATTTCACTTCCAGATTTCTTAGGGAAACTTGAGTGGTTTCTAGGCCATGTAATTTTTGCTATCAAAAATGTCCCAGCAGATAATATCAAGTGACCTATAGTAAATTTTTCTATTTTGCATGTAATTAAATCTCATTGTTCAAAGTCTATATTCATTCCATTCAGGGACCAAATTTCTCCACACTTCCATTTTTGGCCCCACCAGATCTTTTGGCACCTGATGAGATGAAGCAACCCAAATTTAAGATTTCCAGCCACAACTACTACCCTGAAACAAGGCCCTACAGCCTGAAGAAGGGAGAGTGATTGGGATAGAGGCAGTGAACAAAGTGACAATCTGAGAAGTTCTATGGAATCCCCATCCTCAGTGTCCAGAATAGTTCTTTGAAATTGGAGTTCTTCTCAGTTTGGTCTGGAGGACACCTGGAGTGGTCCCAGAACTCAGAGAAACTGAGTAAACTCATCTGTTGAACTGTCTTTTTATTAAGGAATTCCTTAAAGGAATGACATTTAATCTAGGTTACTAGTTACTTAAAGGCCTCCTGGCTCTGAGGCTACTGAAGCTGTGGATAGACTGGGGTGACTCTCTCTGACGAAGGGGTCCTGTTGGGTTTTGTCCATTCCCAACAGGCTGGTAGTTGGGAACTTCTCCTGTTCAATGACAGATGGTAAAGAATGGCTGCATTAGGTAATCAAGTCAAAAAGTAAGCTAGATAGGACCAACCATGGAAGATTGAGAAGAACAAAGATGCCACGGCCACACTTCCTTCAGCTAGTCAGTCTTTCAGCTCCTTCCTGGAGTAAGACTTCCTCTGCAGGAAGTCGTGAATAGCAGTAGTGAGACCCCATGTCACACTGGACCTTAGGATAACCAGGGAACCTCCTCGGTAGATCAGGTGTACCTTTCGGCCCCGAGTGTCCCACACATCCTGGGCAGAGGCCCACAGGCTCGGCATTCTCTGCCAACCAATATGGGACTGCATATTGGCAACCAGCACAATCAGAGGATACAGAACTAGACAGGTGATTGTTCCATTGACACTACCAGACACCAATGGAGGAACCCAATGGGGCAAGCCTTGCTCTGCCAAGCCATCCTGGATGGGATCCTTGAAAGAGAAATAGAGAGCACTCCCCAGGCTGTTCCTGACAAGGACAGGCCAGAAACCACGATAATAGCCCAGTGACAGCCGCCCCCACAGCCCATAAGAGTTGAATTCCTTGAGAATGCTGAAGGTGCTGGGGAAGCGAGCTTGCTTTCGACCATCCTGGAGCACATTTTGAACTCTTTCAAAAGGGCTGAGTGCCACAGCCTCTACCACCCCGGACATGAGCCCTGCAGCCCAGCGGTGTCCCAGGGAATGTGGCCCAACAGGGGAGAGAGAGCACAGCAAGCTATCATAAGTTCCAAATAGGAGAGTCCCTTGCAACGTCTTGGAGAGAAGAGGAGGGTAGATTCCCCGGTAAAAGTACTGAGGACCTTCATGCCAAAGCTGTCTCACAGCCTCTGACACTGCCATAGCATGGATCTGCTGCCGGAATACCACCTTATAGATAGGAAAAGTCAGAAAAGTGGACATAAAGTTGGAAATGGCCCCAAGAGTGTAAGCCTGGGAGTGCCAGTTTTTCTTTGCTGGAGCCTCTGTTCGTGTCCTGTGCTGAAGCTCTTTCCCGGAGGCGGAGTGGTTCGGCTCCCCCATACTGAAGACAACTGGGTGCAGCTGGAAGAAACTGGCAAGGTGGAAGGAGTTAGATTGACAATTTAAATCTGTTGACAAGCATTTTCATTGCTTGGTTAGAAATGGAGCCCCGAGAAACTCAAATCTAAGGAAACAAGCAACACTTGGGCCAGTTTCTGAGAAACAGGCGCACCCTTAAGAAAGAAATTAAGAATTTATCAACCTTAAAATAAAGATAGTTAGTTGTTGATAGTCACCTCTGGAGTATTTTTGTAACACAGCAAATATTCCAATATTCAAAGGATCATAAATTAAAATCAGGAAAACTGAGGAGGGATGTCTCTAAAAACTATCACATTCAACTTTCACTGCATAAGACTTTGCATTTTATGATCTACTAGACTGTTAAATTACTATTCTCTTTCCCAAAAAATTGTGTGTGTGCATGTGTCACTAGGGATTGAACCCAGGGCCTCCTGCTCTAGCACTTAGCTACACTCATCAGGCACCCTCAAATTTTCTTTCGAAAGGTGTTCAAAGCCAGGTGTGGTGGCGCACGCCTGTAATCCCAGTGGCTCAGGAGACTTAGGCAAGAGGATTGGGAGTGTGAAGCCAGTCTCAGCAACTTAGACCCTAAGCAACTCAGTGAGACCCTGTCTCTAAATAAAATCTTTTAAAAAAGGAGCTAGGGGATGTGTCTTGGTGATTAAGTACCCCTGAGTTCAATTCCCAGTACCAAAAAAGAAAAAAAGAAGTGTTCAAAAGTTGTGGTGCAACACTTCTTCTAAAAGTTGGTAGTTCCAGGTACATGGGGCATGCCTGTAATACCAGTGACTCAGGAGGCTGAGGCAGGATTGAGATTTCAAAAACAGCCTCAATAACTTAGCAAGGCCCTAAGCAACTTGGCAAGACCCTGTCTCAAAATAAAACATAAAAAAGGGCTGGGAATGTTGCTCAGTGGTTAAGTGCCCCTGGGTTCAATCCCCAATACTTAAAAAAAATAAATAAGTAAAAGTTGGTAGTAAATATGGGGAGGGGAGAATTTCCCCACCCGCTGTAGATTCCTGCCTAAATTGTAGCTGTCTTAGATCAATACCCTGTCCCCTCTCCCAAATGAGGGAAGGGAAAAGCAGCTACCCCTTTCAAGGGGCACTATTACAATGCCAAGAAGTTTAGCCCCTGGCAATTTCCAAGTTTAACCTTTAAGAGGAGTACCTATATAATAAAGCAGGGTTTCATAACCTCAACACTATTGACATTTTGAGCAGGATGATTTATTATCAGTGCTAGTACTGTGCAAGGTAGGAAGTTTAGTGGCATGCCTCATTGCATACCAGTTAAGACCTACCCAATGTGACAATTGAAATTTTCTCTAGACATGACCCTTAGTCCCCTGGGATACAAAACAGCCCTGGGTTTCAGAATCACATTACTAGAGGGAAAAGGTAGTGCAAACTACTAAACTATTAAACTATTAAAATGTTTGGAAGCAGGTGGAGTAGCATGAGAACCAACTTGGGAACCAGGACACATGATAGAACTTTGGGATCAAAAGGAAATGAGAGAGGCAGGAGTTGTGACTCAGTGGTAGAATACCAAGCACATGTCAGGCACTGGGTTCGATCCTCAGCACCACATAAAGTAAATAAATAAAATAAAGGTATTGTGTCCACCTAAAACTAAAAAATATTATTTTAAAAAAGTGGAAATGAGAACCAGCCATAGTGGCTTAAGACTGTGATCCCAGCTAATTTAGGAAGCTGAGGCAGGAGAATACCTTTGAGCCCATGAGCTGAAAACCAGACTGGTGTAGTGAGAACCTGTTTCAAAAAAAAGAGGGGGGGTAAGAAGGGAGGGAG
Organism: Sciurus carolinensis; assembly: GCF_902686445.1. NCBI lineage: Eukaryota > Metazoa > Chordata > Mammalia > Rodentia > Sciuridae > Sciurus > Sciurus carolinensis. The sequence continues at coordinate 85,743,204 of NC_062232.1, forward strand.
GAGGAAAAAAGGAGGGGAGGAAGGAAATAAATAAAGCAAGCAAAAAGAAATGAATGCGGGGCTGAGGAGATAGCTCAGTTGGTAGAGTGCTTGCCTTGTAAGCACAAGGCCCTGGGTTCGATCCCCAGCACCCCCCCAAAAAAAAGAATGCTCAGTGCATACCTAAGGCAGTTCATCTGGAAGGCAATCAGGGCTCCACAGGGCTGAGAAGGGTGGCCAGCACTGGGAGCTGGCCTGCTGCAGAGAGGAAGCACACAGCTATCTGGGTGGGGAGCAGAGGGGGAGGGCATAAGGACCAGGCAGCAGTACTCACCTCCAGATTGACAGGAACAGGAAGCAGGGCAGGATTCTGCACTATGGTGGGGGGTGGCCTGGGGGGGAGGTACTGGGACACTAAATAAGTTAGCAGGCTATGGCCCATTCAGTAGGGACAAAGCAGGTACAGGCTGAGGTCCCAGGGAGGAGATGCCAGGTGCTACAAGAGACCCAAGCAGCCTTCCATGAGCTGCCACTCACACAACTTGCCTTGCACTGCTTGTCCTTCCAGAATCACCCCCATCAGCTCTGCTTCTCCCTGGCCTCTTGTCCTGTTCCATCTCTGCCCCCACAATCTCACCTTACAACTGCCCCCTCCTCTGAAGGAGTCTCCCCCATTTCTTAGTGGAGGGGGTGGAGGCTCCACCTCCTGTGCCCTGCCCATCACCCCTCTCCTGCCCCCAGCATTCCATCCTGGCCTTAAGCCTCAGCCTCCTTGAGCCTCAAGGCCAGAGGGAGACTGGCTGGGCCTTTCTGCCTCTGGCCCCTTAGGTGAGACCTTTCCAGGGGCAATGGCTCAAGAGGCCCACTCCTTGGATCCCTCTGGGGCAACTCTGGGCCTCTGGAAGCCACCTCCATCTCTCTAGAGTCAAAGGGGACCCCTGCCCCACATGCAGGTGGGAGGCAGCTCCACTCAGGTGCCCAAAGCCACAGGGGTCCCAACACTCAACTCTTATCAAAGGTCTTCTTTCCCGAGTCTTTTCTGCACCTAAATAAGGACAGGTGGTGAGTAAAATGTTTATCACCTCTGCTAGCTCAGAGTGTAGTAATGTTTTACTTTCTCCCCACCATTTTATAAATGTGGGTTTACTGACTCCATGAGGCAGGCTAATTTAGCAGAAATAAAATGGCTAGGATTTGGTAAACCAGCATTCTAAGAACCTGTTCTATTTTCAAATTTTTAATATGATCTTTAGAAATTCATTGGCACCTTGCAGCCTATATTCACTTTGGTTATACAATGAGGAGACAGGGCAGAATGCTCTGTAGGTATCCCTATAACTGCATAATTCATAAGGGGGGGTGAATATGGGGAAATTCAGTCCAATAGTTAGTAGAGGAAATTATACTTTTCTACCCCTTCCTTCTGCCATTTATGCAAATATTTTTGAGGAATTAAAAATAAAAAATAATTTAGAAACACCTGACCTTAAATATCTAATTCATCATTTTGTAAATACAATTCTATTTTATGGAGGAAAGGAAGTCCACGTTTCTCCTGTATATTTTTCTGTGAAGATGCTTTGGTGATGGACAGATCTGAGACTGAATCCTGCCTTCCTTACTTACTTAGTTGTGTAACCTTGGGCAAGACACTAGCTCTATTCAGTCTCAGATTCTTCAGCTACAAAATGGGGACCATAAGACTTACCACAAAGTTTGCTGCAAAGGTCAAAAATATAAGAGATCAAGTGACTGAGTGTCTATGACTTGGTAGCTTCAACAAAATGTATATAAAAATGCTTCCCAACCTTTCCATCTGTCACAGAGCATTTGCTCCTGCAGGACACTGTCAGGGCAGCTATAACCAGATGAAGTGGCATGCCAGAATAAACCTTGTGTTCATATGGGAGCCAGGAAAGACCTTTCTTCCATAAATACAAACATGCAACATAAATGATCCAGGAGTCTGTCCCTTTAACATGAATTCTAGAGTAGAGAATGGGCCTAGAGCTGGGCTTGAGCAGTTATCACCTGAACCCTATGAACTGCCTTCTGTTTACAAACTAGTTAGATGACCCCAGGGGACTCCAGACCTCTCTGACCAGTCTAGTGCAAATGGGTAGGGTACCCTGTGTGACCATCCCCAGATCCAGCTCAACATTTGTCCATTCATTTGCGACATCCTTGTCCAATCCTTTGAATAGCTCACAAACATGTATTGATCAATTAATAAGTCATTAAATCACTGCAGCTAGAGATGAATAGGATTTGGTGCCTGCCATCAAGGCCTTGAGAACTTAGTGGGTGAGACAGCTCAACAATGAGCTCCACTTTACTGGAAGACAAAATGAGTCACTAATCAAGGTCAAAGCAGAAAGACAAGAACAATGTGTTCCACTCAAGATAGGGGACACTCAATGCTGGCAAGGAAGTGGAGAAAAAAGGACACTGCTGGTGAGAACATAAATGAATACAGCTAATATGGATAATATGGAGGTTCCTCAGAAAACTAAAAATAACACTACCATATGATCCAGCTATCCTACTCCTGGGTATATATCCAAAGCAAATGAAATCAGCATCCCAATGAAGTACCTCATGCCCATGTTTATTGCAGCACTATTCACAGTAGCCACAACACGGAATTACCCTAACTGCCCATCAGCAGATGAATGGATAAAGAAATGAGGTACGTACACAATGAAATTTTATTCAGTCATAAAGAAAAATGAAATCCTGTCATTTGCAGCAAAATGGATGAAACTGGAGGATATTATGTGAAATTGGCCAGATACAGAAAGACAAGTACTGCATGTTCTCTCTCATATGTAGAAACTAAAAAAAGTCGACCTGAAAGTAGAATTGTGATTACTAGTGATTGGGGAGGGTGAAAGGAGGGTGGAAGAAGGGTGGGTGGATATGATCAATGCATACTGTATGCATAAATGGAAACATCACACTGAACTCCATGAATATGTACAATGAATATGTGTTAACAAAATATTTCTCTGAGGAAAGGCATCTGATTCAACCCTTAAACGGTGAATAGGCTTTTACAAAGTAGAAGAGTGAGGGCAAGTGTCTAGGCTGAGGAAGAGGCCTAAGCCACAGAGCCTTTAAAATGTGAGTGGCACAGGGGGCTGGCAGCAGACAGTGAAAGGAGATAGAACTGTGGCTGACAGAGGGGAGTCAATATGGAACGACAGCCATATTTGTTTTCCCCACTGCAGTGTGTTGCAGGGAACATACATGGACTTTGCAGTCAGGTGGCCCTAGGTTGGAGTTTCACTCTGCCACTTCCTAAATTCATAACATTGACCAAGCCTCTTCACCTTCCCGAGTCCCAGTATCATTATTTATAAAATTACTGTTAAGAAGGTTGCATGAGGGGCTGGGTTGTAACTCAGTGGTAGAGCACTTGCCTGGCATGTGTGAAGCACTGGGTTCAATTCTCAGCACTGCCTATAAATAAATAAAATAAAGGTCCATCAACAACTAAAAAAAAAAAGTAATTAAAAAAAATGTTTGCATGAGCCAGGCGTGGCGGTGCATGCCTGTAAGCCCAGTGGCTCGGGAGGCTGGGACAGGAAGATTGCAAGTTCAAAGCCAGCCTCAGCAATTTAGCAGACCCTAAGCAACTTAGTGAGACCCTGTCTTAAAACATAAAAAGGGCTGTGGATGGGGATTGGGTAAGCACCCCTGTGTTCAATCCCTAGTACTAAAATAAATAAATAAATAAAAGGTTGCATGAGATGAATCATATAAAACATGGTGGTGCATGCCTGAAATCCCAGTGGCTCAGGAGGCTGAGGCAGAATGATTGCAAGTTCAAAGCAAGCCTCAGCAACTCAGCAAGACCTGTCTCTAAATAAAATACAAAAAATGGCTGAGGATATGGTTCAGTGGTCAAGTGCCCCTGGCTTCACTCTTCAGTTCCAAAACAAAAAACAAAATAAGCAAAAACCTGGGGGCATAAACTGCTCTATAACTGATATTAGTAGTTTCATTTTTAAAATGGGTAATATCAAAAAGGCAAGATGACAACTAAATGATTCCAAAGGCTACCACTGGTGTAATGCATGGGTCATCTGCAGAATACTGCCCCCCCCCGAAATACTGGGGATCAACCCAGGGCCTTACACATGCTAGGCAAGTACTCTACCAGCTCTGCAGAATGCAATTTAAATTGCTTGTTTGGAAGACAGTAGAGTTTTCATGGGCTTTGAACCTTGCCAGCCCTGGGCTACAGTCCAGTAGCTCTACTTTCAAGTTGTGTGGCCTAATACAAGTTACTTAACCTTCCTGAAACTCAGTCTCCCTCTCTACAAAATGGGATTGCAATACCTGTCTCAAAAATGTTGCTGAGAAGCTTAAATGAGATAACAGATGGAAAGTTCCTGGCAAGGAGAAGGCAAGCAGCCAAAAGTTGCTATTATTGTCTCATCTGAGAGCTTTATCTTCTAACCTTCAAGCTATTAAAAGGTTTATTTGTTGAAACTGGAAAATATGGTCTCATTAGAACCATCATTTGGAACACACTCCCACATATGAGCCCAGAGATAAGGGATCTATATATTCAATTGGAGCAGGCTTGCAAATTTGCAATGTTGCTCCCAAAGCTGCTCAAAGAGACCCTTACTTTGTTCTAATGGCCCAACCCTTGTACCTTTACACAATTCATTTCCTTTTAGTATTTTTGTCAGAACTCTGAGATCTATTCTTGGTCCTATCTCATTCCATGCCCACCAGGTCCAATTGCAGATACCCAATTTGGAAACGAGGACAATAAAAACACAAAATATGAGTCAGCTGAGAGGCCAGGGTCAGATGTCATAGTACTGGGAAGCAGAAGCAAGAGTCTGAAGGATAGCCAAAAGCTACTGCCAGCCTCACCCCTGCCTGTACAAGATGAGCAACCTGTCTTCTTTGTGCCTCCAGCACTTTCCATCTTCCACCACCACTACCCTGCTGTTCCATCCCCAAGAGGAAGGCCACAATTTGGGGATAGAAGGTGCTTCCCTTCCAAATCTGGATTGTTTATTCCAAGAAATTCCAGATAACAAGGTTGTAAATAAGAGGGCAGAAAGAAACAGGTGGAGTACCTCAGTAGGTTGAAGTTGAACCCAACAGAGATGAAGAGCATCAGATTGTTCATTTGTTTCCAAGCATCAGGAGTCAAGAACAAGTCCCATCAAGGTCTCCTGGTCACAGGCTACATAAGGGAAGTAATACCTGCTCTCTAAGAATCAGAAGTCATAGAAAATGGAGTAGGTTTTCTACCCACTGGCTTCATGGCCCATTCACTCAGGACAGCCCTGCATGCTGTTTCCATGGAGCTGCTCCTTCTCTTGGGTCAGTGATGCCAAATCCAGCAAAGGAGAAGTCTCCTGAAGAGCTCACAGAAGGGCAACCTAGCAACCTATCCTTGAGCCAGGAAATGAAAGAGCTATATCAGCAGCACAGAGCTGTGGTGTGGGGGTTAGGTCAAATGGTGTTTCACTTCTCACACTTCTTCCTCATGTAGGAGTTGAAGGAAGATGTTATGAAGAAAGACTGTAGCAGAGTGGTTCTTAACTGTTTTGGGGGTGCAGACCCATTCAAAAATTGGCAAAGCTGTGGATTCAGAAAAATGCACAGAGTTCAAATTCTTTGCATGCAATTTCAGGAAGGACCCTAGGAAGGAACCTTTGCTCTGGAGTAACATTTCATGACAGGTATGCTATGGGCAGATATATTGATGACAGGCCCATTTACTTATAACCTTCAGTATAGTGTGGCACTTACAACAGTGGTCTACACCTCAGAATCACCCATAGCAATGGTTAAAAATACAAATCACAGTGCTCCCTTCTAGTCCACAACAATCAAAACCCCCAGACAGGGCCCAGGAATCTACATTTTGCAAAGCTCTCCAAGGTGACTCTGAGGTAGCCAGCCTGGTTCCCACATCTTGGTTAATAGCATGAATTCTGTATTCAGAAACTATTCCCAAATTTTGACTTCACCTAGTAATTTTAGGCAAGTTATTTCACCTCTCTTAGTCTTGTCTCTTTTGGGGGTCATAATGGGCTATAGAAATAATGTTATTTGTATAAACTGGCAGCTTGTTGTAGGGTAAAATCTAGTGTAAAAGAAAGGAAAAGAAATGTTTATCGGTTTCCTCTTCTGTACAATGGGTACCATAAAGATTGTCTTCCTCTTCTTCAGTTCCTTCCATTCCCACCTCACCCCCTCCCTCAGCACTACCATCACACCAAGGTTGCAGTCCAAATGATCTGATACTACTTACATAAAATGCTCTCCAGGCAGCACAGCAGGGCAAAAACCTGGCATCAACAGAACAACGGACTGGGGTGCAAAATCAGATGCTGCTACTTATTTACTGCACGATACAGGGCAAGACGCTTAAGCTTCTTTTGGCTCAATTTCCTCATCTGTAAAATGGAGATAACAGTCTTTACTCGCTAATTCTATACACTCCCAAATTGGTCCTCTCATCTTCACTTTGGCTTTTCACAACTAACCCTTAATATGACAGCAGAGAGAAAGGAGTGTTTACAAGGGACAGCCTTTGAAGTCAGACATGACGACTTGAGTGTCAGCTTTTAGCTCTGCACTTCTAACCATACTGCCTGGGTGTTTACGTCCCTCTCTCTGTTAAATGGGCACACTGCTACCTCTTTCCCAAGGCAACTGTGAAGACTAAATGAGATGTCCATGTAAGCACACTTGGAGGAAAGCGGAGAAAGCTTTTCCCCCCGTCCCCCTATACAAAGGTGAGGAACTCTCATTGTTCACTTGCTTTCTGTCCCACCTCGTGTTTAAAGCATCCGGTCTCAAAGAGCAGAAGAGAGCCGAGGCGGAAGGGGATAGGAAGAAGGGAAGCGAGGGGAAGCAGCGAACTCACGAATAAAATGTAAATGGGCCCGGTCCGTGGGTCCGAGCTGCACTTGACGCCGCGCTGGCTCCCGCGCCTGTCTGCCGCAGCCCCCGCCAGCCCGCTCCCCCCTCTCGCTAGCTTGAGCATCGGGGCCCTAGGCTGCGCGGGGAGGCCGCCCCCGCGCCCCGCTGATTGGCCACGCCACTGCTCGTCACTCTCCTTTGTCTCAATGGGCAGTGGCTAAAAGCAGCCGCCGCTGCTGGGCAGGCGGGCCGAGCTGGAGGGTGGGGGCAGCCGCGGCTGCCTTGGAAACCGCTCTGCCTAGACTCAGCTACCCTTCACTGGGCAGCCTTGCTGAGCCGCTGGCAGGGTCTGGCAGCCGGGTTCGTTTAGCAGCCGAGGAGGCGCCATCCTTTTCCCCTGCAGGGCCACAGAGACTGGAAGGCGAAACCGAACTGTGGGCGACGCCAGAGCATCTGTTGCCCACCTGCGGAGCCCAGGTAAAGGAAGGGGGAGCAATCGTGTGACGCAGAGAGTGGAGAGCGAAGGCCCACCAGTTCTGGGCCGGGCGGCTCCCTGCTTTGGAGAATCGGTATCTGCAAGGCAAGGGAAGGAGCACCCGCGTGACGTGGCTGCACTGAGGAAGGAGGTGGGGTTCACCTGGATGCGACTGGGTAGGATTTGCCTGGACTGGGGAGGAGGCATTTTCAGGGAGGTGTCAAGGGGCGTGAAAGAGGATTCTTAAGATGTCTGCTTTGAATCCCCTTTGCATCTTATCTCTTCCTGGAAAAAAAAAATCACGGAGGTGTGGGGGTATCTAATTCCTATTCCCTTTCTCTGTAGCAGTCCATCAAAACGGATTATGAACTTGAATTCTGTGTAGCCGATTGCAGAGCTGGTAGGCATATGGTATCCTGGGGGAAAATACAATAGGGGTGGGGGTATTCAAAACATGGGAAAAGGAATTTTCTGCCTGGTGATAGTGGAGGTGGGGGCGGGTAGCATGACGGGTGAGGTTGCTTCTGACGTCTTTGACCCTCCAATCCCTTCGCAGTGGCGCAGTCTCCAGGCTCTGAGCACCCGGATCTGCGACCCCCTGTGGACAGAGATCGACCATACCCCAGAGGCAAGCTCTCTCACTGAAGACACCTGTTGCAGAGGCTGGATGTGAAAAAAAGGCAAGCGCTAATTTCCCATCCCGGCTAAGAATCCGAAACAGGGTAGACTTTGAGAAAGGGATGTGATTGAGATCTAATCTCAATCTGAGTGATCTGATCTCCATCAGATCAATGGAGATTTTACTTATTACCATAAATCTGTGAGACTTACACCATTGTGCTCTATTTTGAGAACCCAATATTGGCTTCAAAGGTTTTCACCTAGAAGTCTAAGCAACAGTTCCTGCCCCTCCTGTTGGACAGGTGGGAAGCGATGGATATGACTGAGTAAAACACCTTCCTAGCACAGGGACACCCTGTTACTTTGGCGGTTGTAACTGCCAGTCTCCTGCAGGATAGTTTTAGGGAAATGGGCAGATAAAATACTTATTGGGGGGTATTCAAACACTTAAATAATGCTAGAGCAGACTGGTTCCCTGCAGCTTTATTGAATTTTTTTTCCCTTCTCCCTCTTACAGTCCCTACAAGGCACAGTCCAGAAAACTTGCTTTGGGTATTCCTGCAAATTAGGCTTTTTGAAAAGCCTGAGCATCTTGCATTCATATACCCCCGTCGTCTTCAGTCATGGCTAGCATCATCACACGCGTGGGTAACAGCCGGCGGCAGAATGCGCCCTTGCCTCCTTGGGCCCATTCCATGTTGAGGTCTCTGGGGCAGAGTCTTGGTCCTTTAATGGTCAACATGGCAGAAAGAAACATGAAGTTGTTCTCAGGGAGGGTGGTGCCAGCCCAGGGGGAAGAAACCTTTGAAAACTGGCTGACTCAAGTCAATGGGGTCCTGCCAGATTGGAATATGTCAGAAGAACAAAAGCTCAAGCGCTTGATGAAAACCCTTAGGGGCCCTGCCCGGGAGGTCATGCGTTTGCTCCAGGCTGCCAACCCCAACTTGAATGTATCAGATTTTTTAAGGGCAATGAAACTGGTGTTTGGGGAGTCTCAGAGCAATGTGACTGCCCATGGAAATTTTTTTAACACCCTGCAGGCAGAAGGGGAGAAAGCCTCCCTTTATGTGATCCGTTTGGAGGTGCAGCTCCAGAATGCTATTCAGGCAGGCATATTAGCTGAGAAAGATGCAAACCAGACTCGACTGCGCCAGCTTCTGGCAGGGGCTGAGCTGAATAGAGACCTGCGCTTCAGGCTTAAGGGTCTTCTCAGGATGTATGCAAATGAGCAGGAGCGTCTTCCCAATTTCCTGGAGTTAATCAGGATGATAAGGGAGGAAGAGGATTGGGATGATGCTTTTATTAAACGGAAGCGTCCCAAAAGATCTGAGCCAGTAATGGAGAGGGCAGCTAGCCCTGTGGCATTTCAGGGTCCTCAGCCAATAGAGATCAGTAATGCTGACTACAATGGCAACGTGATCGAGATAGATGATACTCTTGATGACTCAGATGAGGATGTGATCCTGGTGGAGTCTGGGGACCCTCCACAGTCATCCTCAGGTGCCCCTCCCCTCAGAGGCAGTGCCAGATCTCAGGATCAAGTTGTGATCATTGATCCTCCCAATAATTATGGGCCTCAATCTCCTTCTACCAGTGGTCGTTCTGGGAATAAGAATGATGGTCCTGGGGATATTCGTAGAATCAGGAAGCGAAAGTTCATAATTCGCTGTTCCTTTTGTGGTAAGGAGGGTCATTCGAAAGAAACCTGTGTCAATGAAAGCAACAAGGCCCAGGTTTTTGAGAATCTGATCATCACTCTGCAGGAGCTAACACATACAGAGGAGAGGGCAAGAGAGGTCTTTCGAGAACACAAGGATCCTTCTGAGCCACAGTATGGTGCTAGACCCAGCCCTAAATGAACCCTTAACTGCATTCAGAGTCTGATGCTTGGGAAATCGCGGGTGGGGTAATGGGGGGGGGTGCTTCTAGCTGCATGAATTAATGCACAATGCAGTTTTCCTTTGGGAAGCAAATGAGATCTTGAATACCAGCACAGTGGAGAGGGATGCCCTGACATCTGTCCTTGCTCCTTCCTCAGCCTGCTTAAGGGTCTATTCTCTCTGTGTGTCTTTCTTTGAAGATTTTATGCTGTTGATGAAGAGTATCTTAAACCTTACAAAAATGAAGAAAAATATAAAAACTAAAGTATAATTTACCTGGAAATCTCACCCCTGTTATAACCATTATCAGCCCTTTGATGAATGTCTTTCAAGATATTTGCTGTACCCGTGTGCCCAAATAGATATATGTATAGATGAAAGTGATCAAATATAAGTGCTGTTCTATACTGTGTATTTTTTCACCAAAAATATATCTTGTGGACTTCTATGTAATCGAACATATATATATTATATATAAGCATCTCATTTAATGTCTCTGTGATATTACTTTTGGTAAGATAAAGGAAAAATAAAACTAATTATAGAAGCTATACATGGGTTATTATACAGTGAGATGGGGCTTTTATCAATTTCATTTACAGATAAGAAGGGAAAGTGAAATTGACTAAATATCTCAACAAGAGCATCTTATCCCAACTGACCTTTCTCCTAGGTCATATAGACAACATCTGCACCTACTAGATAATAATGCCCCAATGTCCTCTAATGTATCCTGAGATACACTGTGTGGGGGAGGAACAAAAACCAGGTGTTCCCAAGGCTCCATTCCTGTTCATATTGGGAAAAAAAGCACATGCCCCTGCCCTGTATCTTGACCTGCGATTGGAGAGTGATGAAAGATGACATCTGACCTCTGTCCATGAGGATCCCATATTCCTTGTAGGTACATCAGTTCCCATCCTGAGCAAGGCAAGACTGATGGGGGGATGGCTTCATTTAAGGCAGGGAGCTGAGGGAAATGAATGTTGACCTGAGAACCTGAGGCAGTTCATCTGGAAGGCAATCAGGGCTCCACAGGGCTGAGAAGGGTGGCCAGCACTGGGAGCTGGCCTGCTGCAGAGAGGAAGCACACAGCTATCTGGGTGGGGAGCAGAGGGGGAGGGCATAAGGACCAGGCAGCAGTACTCACCTCCAGATTGACAGGAACAGGAAGCAGGGCAGGATTCTGCACTATGGTGGGGGGTGGCCTGGGGGGGAGGTACTGGGACACTAAATAAGTTAGCAGGCTATGGCCCATTCAGTAGGGACAAAGCAGGTACAGGCTGAGGTCCCAGGGAGGAGATGCCAGGTGCTACAAGAGACCCAAGCAGCCTTCCATGAGCTGCCACTCACACAACTTGCCTTGCACTGCTTGTCCTTCCAGAATCACCCCCATCAGCTCTGCTTCTCCCTGGCCTCTTGTCCTGTTCCATCTCTGCCCCCACAATCTCACCTTACAACTGCCCCCTCCTCTGAAGGAGTCTCCCCCATTTCTTAGTGGAGGGGGTGGAGGCTCCACCTCCTGTGCCCTGCCCATCACCCCTCTCCTGCCCCCAGCATTCCATCCTGGCCTTAAGCCTCAGCCTCCTTGAGCCTCAAGGCCAGAGGGAGACTGGCTGGGCCTTTCTGCCTCTGGCCCCTTAGGTGAGACCTTACCAGGGGCAATGGCTCAAGAGACCCACTCCTTGGATCCCTCTGGGGCACCTCTGGGCCTCTGGAAGCCACCTCCATCTCTCTAGAGTCAAAGGGGACCCCTGCCCCACATGCAGGTGGGAGGCAGCTCCACTTAGGCACCCAAAGCCTCAGATGTTCCAATTCTCTTATAGTTTTATAGCCCTTTATTTTTTCCCCTGCCCCACCCATATCTACCCATCCATAGTTTATCCCAAATCATTAGAAACATTTCATTACCTGCTTTTCTTGCTCACCAATTCTTAATTTTACTTTAGGAACATCATTGCATGATTTACCCAGATTTATCATTTATGTTGCCACAATTTCTCTCAGAAGCCATGTTTAAAAAATGCTATACCTACCATGGCACTTGTTTTCTCTGGAGTTTTAACTTCGAGGTTCCATATAGATTGTTGCTTTGAAATCCTGTTCTGGAATCATCCCCTTTTCTTCCCTCCCCATCATCTTTAGTTGTGTGAACTTGAAAATCTGAATTTCCATTTTACCAAAATATGATGCAAAGCTGATACTTTCCACTTCAATTTGTGCGACATTGACTTTTCCTTAATTCGGGAAATATGTACGCTCTCTAATAGGACATGGAAGACCTGGGCTGAATAATGGGGCTAAGTCAAGGAAGACTTTTAGAGAATTTTGTGTGATACCCTTCATTAAAAATTATCAGTTTTTCCCCTCCCTCCTCAGTTCATTCACATTACTCACTAAAAGATGAAAATTGCTCTTTCATCTGGTCAGGAGAAACCAACCTGTGAGTGACCTCATTTTGCATTATCTCCCTTCTTCTTGATATTGTTTTCCCTTGTTTCCATGACACCATTTTCATGGCTTCCCTCTCCCAAATACTTTTGGTGCCTAATTCTCAGTTCCTTTGTTGAATCTTCTTTATTTCCCTGATCCTAACACAAGGGCAATCAAAATTTAAATCATTATAACTGTGATTTACTGGAAGTTTATTATATGCCAGGTACACCAGGTCAAGCCCTTTAAATGTATTAAGACATGAGTTAGTATTATTTTTCAGTTCTGTTATGGTTTTAATCTTAAATGTCCCCCAAAGGCCTGTATGCTAAATGTTTGGTCTCTAGCCTATGAAACTATAGGGAGGTGGCAGAATCTTTAGGATGTGGGGCCTAGTGGTTAGAACTTAGGTCATTGAGAGCATGCCCCTTAGAGGGATATTGGGATCCCAGACCTTTCCACTCTCTCTCTGGTTTCTGGCCACAATGGGGTTTGTAAAGTTTTTACCACCACTTGTTTTCACCATGACGTACTGCCTCACCATAGGCCCAAAAGCAATGGGGACAAGTGGCCATGGACTGAAACCTCTGAAACTGTGAGCCAAAATAAACATTTCTTTTTGTTTTCCTGAGGCATTTTGTCATAGCAATGAAAAGGTGACACAATTTCTATTTATTATTAATTTAATTACTATTAATTGACACATATTTCAGATAAGGAAATGAGATGGAAAGTTAGGAAACTTACTTAGGTCATGTAGGTATTTAGTGCCAGAACCAGGGATGAGACATAGGACTCACTGACCCCAAAGCCTATGTTTGCTACTTGGGTTAGTTTTCATGTGCACAGCACCATCTGTTATTATATGCATATGTTGCATGAGGAAACCAAAGGTCTGCAGACATAATGAACCAAATGTCATAGCAGGAAGTGGTTTGTGTGCCACAAACAAGGATGGAGTCTTTAAAGAACATTTCTTGATAGAGGCTTTTTCTACTTTCTCTTTCTCACCTTGATGCAGCTATCCATCTTGTCGCCTGGCAACCATCCTCTGCCCACTTCTGAGTTGCATTACTACATTCAGTTAAGAGCACCAAGTTTCAGGTCTATGCTTTTAGTGCAAATGATTGTGAATTTAACATACGCAAGGAGACAACAGAAGTCAGTGAGGGAGAAATGAATAGTTCATGTAGCGGTGGGAGAGATGGGAGACTTCATTACCAGATTGGAAAAAAAAAAGATCAGTTTATTTATCTCATGACACTATATATGAACTCCAGATAAATCTGAGAAATAATGTAGACTCCATATCATTGTGTACTAGTTCTTCTATAATATTTTGTTACCAAAACACTGAAGTAATAAATTCTAGTGTTCTGCAACATAGTGCATGACTACAGTTCACAATAGCCTATTATATAGTTAATGAAGATCTAGAAGAGAGGAGCTACATGACTCCAAACACAAAGTATTGATAAGGAAATGGGAATGTTAATTAGTCTGATTTGGTCAGTGCACAATATATACATATAATGAAATATCACACTGTACCTTAAAAATATGTACATTATGTGTCAATTGAAATTTTAAAAAATGTTAAAGGAGATGGAAATGCCAAATAATCCTGATTTGATTATTACACATTATTACATATTATTAAACATGTATCAAAGTATCATGATGTACCCCATAAATATGTGCAGTTAAAATAAATTCTGAAAATAAAATTTAGCTTTTTATGAAAGGAATAAAAAGAATCAAATGCTCCAAAGTTACCCTTTTAAAAACTTCAACAAAATATATTTGTATTAAATCTCTGGATTGGAGAGCACGTTCTGTGGTTAAAAGGAGTGATAAAGAGTACAAGGGGGGCTGGGATTATAGCTCAGTGGTAGCGCACTTGCCTAACATGTGTGAGGCACTGGGTTCGATTCTCAGCACCATGTGAAAATAAATAAAATAAAGGTTCATTGACAACTAAAAAAATATTTTTAAAAAATTAAAAAGAGTACAAAAGGAGGACTGGGGTTGTAGCTCAGTGGTAGAGCGCTTGCCTAGCTCATATGAGGCACTGGGTGTGATCCTCAGCACCACATAAAATTTAAAAAAATAAAGGTGTAGAAAAGAAAATGACTTAGAAATAGTTTTTTTTTTTTTAAAGAGTACAAGGGAAAAAACTGATAATTCAGAAGACAGTATTACCAAAAATGAAATACAAATAGCAAACTGAGAAATGTTGGCAACAGATATGATAAAAGGGGGGTGGGGTTGGCAACAAATAAGAAAAAAATAACATCAAATTTGTGTTTAGATAGATAACATTTATTAAGGTCTTATAAATTCCCAAGCATATTCTGACAGTTCTACATGGTTCTATACTTCATTTCATTCTCACAATAAACTCTGAGATTGATCTTAGTAGTTTCATGTCCTAAGACAGCCCAGAGGAAAACAAAAACAAAAAAGTGCATAAAATATAAATAACATTATAAGGGGGAGAGAAAGTGCATTAAATGCAAACATAGAGCTTAACAAGTTATTATAATGCAAACCATCACAAAGATCAAGAAATAGAATGCTTTCAGAAACCCTTGTGGGCTCCTGCCCAATAACAATCTCTTTCTTCTCCTCTAAAGGAAACCACACTTTTGACAGCTTTGGCTGCTAATTTCTTGCTTTTCTTCATAACTTTAAATATGGATCTCCAAACATTATACTTTTGGTTTTGAACTTAATATAAATAGGATGACAATGATTGTGCCCTTCTGTATCTGGTTTACTTACCTGCCAATTATGTTTTTTAAAGATATTTTTTACTTTTTTTTCTTTAAAAGGGGTTGAAAATTTTTGTTCCTTTTGTTATACATGACAATAGAGTCTATTTTGACATTTTTATACAAACATGGAGTATATCTTATTAGAATCCCAGTCTTGTGGATGTACACCATGTTGAGATTCACTGTGTTGTATTCATGTGTACATAGGAAAGTTAGGTCAAATTCACTCTACTGTCTTTCCTTTTCCTATTCCTCCTCCCTTCCCTTCATTCCCCTTTGCCTAATCCACTGAACTTCTATTCTCCCCCACCACCTTCGCTTGTTGTTGGCATTCACATATCAGAGAGAGCATTTGACCTTTGATTTGGGGGGATTGGCTTGTTTCACTTAGCATGATAGTCTCCAGACCCATCCATTTACTGGCAAATTTCATAAAGTCACTTCTCTTTATGGCTGAGTAATATTCTATTATGTATATAAACCACATTTCTTTTGTCCATTCATCTGTTGAAGGGCACCTAGGTTAGCTCCATTGTTTAGCTATTGTGAATTGCGCTATGAACATTGATGTGACCACATCATTAGAGTATGCTGATTTTAAGTACTTTGGATATAAACTGAGGAGTGGGATAACTGGGTCAAATGATGGTTCCATTCCTAGATTTTTGAGGAATCTCCATACTGCGTTCCAGAGTGGTTGCACCAATTTGCAGTCCACCAGCAATGTATTAATGTACCCTTTTCCCCACATCCTCACCAGCATTTATTGTTTACTTGTTTTCTTGATAATTGCCATTATGGCTGCAGTAAGATGGGATCTCAATGTACTTTTAATTTGCATTTCTCTAATTGCTAGTGATGTTGAACATTTTTCCATATATTTGTTGACCATTTTGATTTCTTCTCTTGAGGAGTTTTTAGTTCCTTTGCCCATTTATTGATTGGATTATTTGTTTTTATGGTATTAAGCTTTTTGAGCTATCTGTATATCCTGGATATTAACATCCTATCTGGGATGCAACTGGCAAAGACTTTATCCCATTCTGTTGGATTTCTCTTCACCCTCTTGTTTCCTTTGCTGTGAAGAATATTTTCCTTTGATGTGATACCATCCCATTTATTGATTTTTTTTTTTACTTTACTTTTTAAACGTTGAGAGTCTTCTTGAGGAAGTCAGTTCCCAAGCCAACATATTGAAGTGTTGGACCTACATTTTCATCTAGTAGGTATAGGGATTCTGATCTGACACCTAGGTCTTTGATTCACTTTGAGTTGACTTTTATGCAGGGTTGAGAGATAGGGGTTAAATTTCATTATGCAACATATGGATTTTTATTTTTCCCAGCACAATTTGTTGAAGAGACTCTTTTCTCCAGTGTATATTTTTGGCACCTTTATCTAGTATGAGATCACTGTATTTATGTGGCTTTGTCTCTGTATCTTCCATTCTATTCTATTGATCCTTCATTCCTGTTTTACTGCTAATACCATGCTGTTTTTGTTACTATAACTCTGTAGTATAATTTAAGGTTTGGTACTGTCATGCCTCGTGCTTTGCTTTCCTCGCTAAGGATTGCTTTGGCTATTCTGGGCCTCTTTTTTCCAAATGAATTTCACAACTTCTTTTTCTATTTCTATGAAGAATCTCACTGGAAACTTAATAGGATTTGCAATAAAACTGTATATAGCACTTTTAGTAGTATGGCAATTTTGACAATATTAATTCTGCCATTTCTTGGATAGGTAGAATTAATACTGTCAAAATGGAGTTCCACTCAGGTTTCTGAAATTCAACTTTTGAATATGGTATTGATTCACCAATTTTGGTGTTGCATTACATTCAGTGAATTTATAAGAATTTATCATTGTACTTTTGATGAACATTTCAGTTGTTTCTAGTTTGGCACAATTATGAAAAATGTTCCTGTGAACATGTTTTTTAGGTCTCCTGGTACACATGTACTTATATAAAGTATATATCTAGGGTTTACTGGCTTATAGAGTATATGTATTTTCAATTTCAGAAGATACTACCAAGATATATAGCAAAGTTGTACCAATTCCCACTTCTATACATTATTGTTTTAGTTGCTTTTGGTCCACGTCATCACAAACACTTGGCATTGTCAATAAACTTTATAATTTTCACTTGAGGTTTTAGATATCTTTTATTTAGTTCAAGGTACTTGATTTTGTACGCTACTGTAAATTCTTGTTTATTTTGAAGTGCTTTTGATTGTATACAGAAATATAATTGGTCTTTTGATATCGATGTCATTGATTTTGCTAAGATCTCTTAGTAATTCTGAATTTTTATTTATAAATTTCTTAGGATTTTCTGAGTACACAAGCCCATCATCTGCAAATGATAAATTTTATTTCCTCTTTTCCAAACCATTTAAAATTCCTCTTCTTCTTTTGCCTTATTACCCTGGCTCAGACCAAGAAGTAGAAGTGGTAAGAGGGGACACCTTATCTTCTTCCTGAGTTCAAGGGAAATACTTTCAACAATCATATTAAGTATCACATTTGCTGCAGGTTCCTGGTAGATACAAGTTGTCAGATTGAAGATGTCTTCTCCATTCTTATTGTAAATTTATTGTTATTAAGACAGTCATATTTTTCCTTTTATCTGTTAATATGTTAAATTACATTGTTTCACTTTCTAATAATAAACCAACCAGGCATTACTGGAAACCCAGTTTGGCCTGATTTCTTACAATTATTATAGATTGCTGTATTCAAGCTGCTAATATTGTTTAGAACTTTTATATCTATAAGAAAATTAACCTGAATCTTTCCTTTCTTGTAATGTTCTTGTCTGATTTAGGTATCAAGTATTTGCTAGTCTTGTAAAACTAACTAAAAAGTACAATATCTTTTTTTCTCCTTTGGCTTTATCATTTAAAAATAAGGAAACTGATGTCTGAGGTATATAAATTTTTCATAAGTGCATTTTATCCAATTATTTGCTTATTACCACGTGTCAGTCTGTTTTCTGTTGCTAAAACAAAGTACCTGAGACCAGACAATTTATAAAAAATAGAAGTTTATTTGCCCATGGTTCTGGAAGCTGGGAAATACAAGTACATGATACCAGCATCTGCTTGGCATCTAGTGAGGGCCTTCTTGCTGCATCAAAACATGGCCAAGGATATCACATGGTAAAACAGAGTAAGGGTGCTAGGTTTGGTGTCTCTTCCTCTTCTTATAAACTCACTAATGCCATCATGGCAGCCCCACCAACATGACCTCTTCTAATACTAATTACCTCCTATGTTGGAAAATACAAATTGCATTTTTCCTCTGTTCTCATTCTACCACAATCAACACAGAAGACTGGTGACCTCAAAATGCATGGGGGCTTCTCCCCAACAGCAAGCAATTAATTCTGCAATGAATACCAGCTGTGTGTCCTTTAATTCAGTTCTGACACTATCTACCTGGAGATAGTGTGAGATCCCATAGGACTACCCACAAAATTTAGATGCCCAGATGTTTTTAATCTGTGTTTCTGAACAATTTGGTATAAAGTGGGGTTCCCATGACTCCCTCCTCTAGTTTAATTATTTTGATTGAGCAGCTCATAGAGCTCAGGGAAACACGTTTTCCAGTTTTTTGTAAAAAAATATTACAAAGGATACAACTGGGAGAAGCACAGGGCAATGTATGAGGGGAAGGAGTATGAAGCATCCAAGCATACCAGCCTCCAGGAAACTCCAAGGGTTCAGTTATCTGGAAGTTTTCCAATTTCTCTCCTTTTGGGTTTTATAGATACTTCATTACATAGGCATGACTGAAGCATGGACAACTGTGTTGAAATGGCATTGAACAAATCTAATGCTACCAGGTTGTGTGGGGAAAACAAGGCTTGTCTGCTTCAGAATTGTTCTCGGCCAATCTGTGCAGCATTCCTTCCTCTAGGGTATGGACAAGGACTCCTCCAGAATGAGGAGATTCTTAGGATCTACTATTGGACAAGGGTAGATCAAATAATTTCTTTATGGTCATCTCCAAGACAGAAAAGTGGAGGAAGATTAGAGTTCTTATGACACAACCCTGAGGAAAAGAAATTTTAGTTTTCTAAGTTTGCTTTGAGGAGGGAGTTTATGAACCAGGAATTATGGATGAAAACAAAAAAAATATATCATAATATCACAGCTCCCAAAGACTCCACCTCCGAATACAACTGACATAGGAATTTGAAGGCTAAATTTACGACACAAAAAATTTGGGGGAATACATTCAAATCACAGCACCATGACTTCTTAAGCCAGCCTCCTTAGAGTTGGTCATTGCCTTGTTTCCATTCACTCTTATAAATCCACTGAGAAGGACATCCTAATTCATATATAGGTGTGCACATGTGACCAATTATTTCCTGAGAGAAATAGAAGTGGAGTTACTGGATCAAGAGTACAAACCAGAGTGGAAGGGAATATGGGCCTCACTCAGGAGGACCTGCTTTGCTAGCACTGGCTCATTTTCAGGGCCCTTCCTCATTTCTTAAATTGCCTATAATACTCTAAATCTGAGCTACTGAAGATCTTAATATTTAAAGGTTGATTCATCTCTAAGAAGTTCCTGACATTACTTAAGTTTTCAAATGATTTAGAAGGGCTGTTTTTAAATGATTTTAATGGAAAATTTTAAACACATAGAAAAAATATAGAAAACAGTATAACAATCCCCCATGTACCCATCAACCAGCTTCCGTAATTATTCACATTTTGTATAACTTGTTTAATCTATTAACCTCCACACTGATGGAATAGTCTAAAGACATTATGAAACATCATAGCAAATTATATGACTTCTATAGTCTATCCAGAGTTATAGTTCCTCCTTTCATTCCACGTTTTTAAATCTTTTGTAGTTGTAGATAAACAGCATGCTTTTGTTTATTTATTTTTATGTGGTGCTAAGGATTGAAACCAGTGCCTCACACATGCTAGGCAAGTGCTCTGCCACTGAGCTACATCCCCAGCTACACATTTTTTAATTGGGATAAAATTCACCATTTTGAATATTTTAAGAGAACCATTCAGTGGCATTGAGTACCCATTCCAATTTTTTAGTTTTTATTTTTTTAGTACTGGCAATTTAACTCAGGGACACTTAACCACTGAGCTATATCCAAGCCCTTTAAATTTTTTATTTTGAGATAGGGTCTCACTAAATTGCTAAGTGATTCTTCTGCCTCAGCCTCCCGAGCCACTGGGATTACAGGTGTGCACCTGGCTCAAATAATTTTAATTTGTGCATTTGTCTCTATTCTAGTCCAGTTTTTCCAGAGGGTTATTAGTCTTCTGTATGAATTTACTTTTGGTTTAACTAATTTTTCTCTTGCTTCTTTGACTTCTACATTTGTTTATACCCTTCATTATATCATCCCTTCCACCTTACATGAACTATTATGTTACACATTCACTGCATTTATTTTCAGTCTTTCTTCATATTATATAAAGTATATGCACTTTGGCTTTAAATTAGCCTTTGAGGGGCTGGGGAGAAAGCTCAGTCGGTAGAGTGCTTGCCTCTCAAGCACAAGGCCCTGAGTTCGATCCCCAGCACTGAAAAAAAAAAAAAAATTAGCCTTTGAGTACTGCTTGAGTTGGTTACATTCAACAAGGCTGGCTCAAAGATGGAATTTTCATTGTCATTCAGTTTTTCATGTTTTATTATCCACTCCCAGGGTAATTCATACCATTTCTCAAACTTACATGTCCAACCCTGACCTCTTCTATGAGCCCCATACTTGTTCAGCCCTTTGTCTACTTCACACCTTCACTTAGAATTAAAATAATCGGCAACTCAAACCAAACATGGTCAAAAACAGAATTCTGGAAAACCTGCTCCTCCTTCAATTTCCTCTTCCATGGAATGGCTCCATCATTCACCAATTGTTCAATCAAATCTTGGTGCTGGGGATCAAACTCAGAATAGTAACTATGTGCTGTACTGCTGAGCTATACCCCCATCCTCAATCAAATCTTAAGATGGGTATCACATTTGAACTCTCCTTAACCTTCCATGTCAGAAAGTCCCTTTGTTCTACCTCCACATTATTCCTTGCATCAATCCTCTGCTGTCCATCTCCTCTTCCACCATACTGGTACCAGTCAGAATAACCTCTTGCATGGACTAGCAATAAATGGCATAGCAGGATTCACCCTCTTACATCCCTAACTTGAGGTATGACTGATTCTCCCGATCACAGATAATTGAGCACTTTCCTAAAATTTTCAGGTATCGTTTGTGAAGTGTAGAAATAGGGGAGGTTCTAACTGCAGAGAAACAAATGATCTTGGAAAAGCTTGCCCCAAACCAGAAATGAGCCCTCTAGACCTGGCACACCATTGAGAACAGGAGCAATCACTGATCACGGCAATGCTTTTTCCTCTCAGCAAATGCAGATACTTCTCTGGCTGTAAACCAATGACAGAATTTCAACTTCTGCAAACCTGCACATCCAGAGCCCAAACCACTTTGTGTTTACTCTGGCTGAATCTTCAGGTACTGAACTATGAAAAGATTGATCCAACTCTCTTTTTAATGAATATCAATAGTCTACTTTTTGTTTGGAGACCTTACGTCCTATTTTGCTAGGATACAATGTTCAATGACCTATTGATGAAAAAGAAGATAACCACAAATTTAGTTTCAACAAGTAGGACGTTTTGCTATACTGTACAACTAAGCTATGTTCCTCAGTGCAGCTTTTGGAAGCCTGGCACTAGCTCAAAACTTCAAATTAATAAGTTGATTCCAATCTGAATATTGCACTTGGTATAATGGTGGCCAGTTAGGTTGTCTATGAAAGGACTGGATGATTGAACAAAGAGAAGAGGAACATGACTTGGGCATTCCTCAGCCTCTGGATCCTGCCTCTACTAGTTGTGTCACCTTGAGTACAGTAGTTAACCTCTGTGTTTCAGCTTCCTCATCAGTAAAAAGGAAATAACAGGAAGTTCCTCATAGGTTTGAGGTTATGATTAAATGAAGGAACATATGCAAAGTCTTTGAAAGGGTGGCTAGTGAATTGCAAGTGCTGTGCTATGGAATGTCATCAAAACTGTACCAAATACTTCTCTCCAAACACTCTGAACATCTGTGTAGATGGATTATGGAAACCCTCCCTCCCAACCTCTTCACACAGAATTCATTAAAGTCACCACCTTTACTCTACTCTCCCCAAAATCAATGGAGGGAGAAAAAAATTCTCATTGTGAGCTAACCAAGTAATTCCTCTCAGAGCGGGAACTGTCTTCCATCACAAAGACACTTATGGGATGCTTGCTTAGTTGGGGAGGGTATTAAGGCTCCATAAACAAGCTGAGATGGCCCAAGAGTAACTCAGGTAAAGGACAACTCAGAAACTTTGAAGAGTGGTAGCTGGTGAGCCAAGGAGGTGAAGAAACACAAGGGCCAGGCAGGGGGCTGAATGGAAGAGAAATTTAAGGGAAATTGTCTCGCTATATTTGTGTGTGCACAGTTGGCTGACTAGGTTTTTGTTGTTGTTGTTTTGTTTTGTTTACTGATTGGCCTTTGAAAAATAATTTATTTTAATATTGTTTGGTACAACACAAGCTCAGTTAAAAAGAAACTGCTTTCAAGCACAAAAGGGGCAAAAGTAAACGTCAAAGTCCCCCAGCTCCCTGCAGTCCAGTTTAGTGTGTATTCCTCCAAATCTGCTTTTATATATAGACACAGTTTTATTCTTTTTCTGTAAAAGTTGGGTTATCTCTGTCACATGGTTCTAAGATTTTCTTTCCTATTGTCCCCTGTGCTATGAGGAACTTTCTCCATTGTCCCGAACCCACAGCAAGATCTTGCTTCCTACCCTGTGCTAGTGACTCTTTGGGATACCTCCTTGGTTTCTATCAAGTTTATCTCAGAGAAAGGCAGAAAGTATTCTCACCTCACTACATTCATATGGTAATACTAATAACAATCACTGCTTATGATGTCCCTACTCTGTCAGGCAGTCTCCTAGCTGCTTTACTCAAATTCTGACCTCCATTCCTCATGACATCCCTTGGAAGTCATTTCCACTATTAGTGCCTATCACAGATGGGGGCTCAAAAGACCCAAAAGGCAAAGGGTGGAAAGGAGGAAATTAAACAAGACAGAGACAGGACTCAGACCTCCGTTGTCTCTTTAAATCTTTACAATGATGTTATGAAGGAGCTGTGACCACAAATGAGGAAATTGAGGCTACAGAATTCACGCAACAAGCAGCATGCCTGCTCTTTGCTGGGATGAAGCATTGAGATTTCACCAGTCCTCTCATTTCATAAGTATATTCTTTTCTATAAAATGTTGATGAAAAGAAAGCAAATATTTCTTTAAAATGGAGAAATAGCCAGGCCTGGTGGTGCATGCCTGTAATCCCAGCAGCTCAGGAGGATAAGGCAAGGGGATCACAAGTTCAAAGCCAGCTTCGGCAAATTAGCAAGACTGTCTCAAAAAAGGGGGGTTGGGGAGAAGGACTGAGGATGTGGCTCAGTAGTTACATGCTCCAGGGTTTAATCCTCAGTACAAAAAAAAAGAAAAAGAAAAATATAGTGTTCATTGATTAGAACACTCAATATAGTAAAGATGTCAATTTTCCCCAAGGTGATCTATATATACTTAACATAATTATTATCCAGATATTGCCAAGATTTATCACAGATAGAGGCAAGCTTATAAAACTACAATATGTAGAATCAGAAAAATGAGAAATTATACTCCATTTATGTACAATTTATTGAAATGCATAAATGCATTCTACTGTCATATATAACTAATTAGAACAAATAAAAAATAAAATTTAAAAAAAAAAAAAACAGGGAAAGGCCAAGGAACTAGAACAGTTAAAACATTTTTTAAAGAGAAGAATAAACTGGAGGGGATAACTTTATTGCAAGATAAAATATTATATAATTACAGTAAATTGAGACAGTAGGATCCTGGGGGAGTGATAGACACAGATCAGGGGGAATGAATAACAGAGCAGCACCAGTACACTCAACTGACTTTACAAATGGTGTAACAAACTTCAATGGAAGAAGGATGGAGATTTTTTAAAAAATGGTATTGGAACAAATGTTCATTGGTAGGGAAAAATTTGAACTTCCATCTGAACCTCACACGATCTACAAAAATAAACTCAAAGTGGATTGTGGACTTGAATATAAAAATAATGAAACAATAACAACATGAAAAATGACATATTACACTAACAAAAATAAAAATTCTTATGCTATAAAAGACCCTGTTAAGAGAATGAAAATACAAACTATAGATTGGCCCGGGTGGTGGCACACGCCTGTAATCCCAGCGGCTCGCGAGTTCAAAGCCAGCCTGAGTGAAAGTGAGGCACTAAGCAACTCAGTGAGATCCTGTCTGTAAATAAAAGACAAAATAGGGCTGGGGATGTGGCTCAGTGGTAGAGTGCCCCTGAGTTCAATCCCCAGTACCCCCACCACCAAAAAAAATATATATCTATATTGCAAACCATATATACAACAAAGGATTGATATCTAGAATATATAAAGAACTCTCAGAATCCTATAGTTAAAAATAAAGATCCAGCTGGAAAATAAGCAAAAGACACGAATAGGAAAGACAATATACAGATAACAAAGAACATGAAAATATGTACATCATCATTAGCCATTAGGGAAATGCAAATTAAAAAAACACAAGTGAGAATGGCTAAAATAAAAGTAGTAATAACAAACGTTAGCAATGGAATCTTTTTCTTGATACCAGGAATTGAAGCCAAGGAGGCTATATTCCCAGTCATTTTTAAATTTTATTTATTTCTTTTCTTTCTTTCTCTTTTTCTTTTTTTGTACCAGGGATTGAATCCAGAGATGCTTAACCACTGAGTTACACCCCCAGCCCTTTATTATATTTTTATTTAGAAACAGGGTCTCAGAGTTGCTTAGGGCTTCACTAAGTTACTAAGGCTGGCTTTGAGCTTGTGATTCTCTTGCCTCAGCCTCATGAGCTACTGAGATTACAGGCATGTGCCACTGCACCCAGCCTTTTTTATTTTTTTATTTTTATTTTTGTGGTGCTAGGGATTGAACCCAGGGCCTTGTGCTTGTAAGGCAAGCACTCTACCAACTGAGCTATCTCCCCAGCCCTCCAAACGTCTTTCAATCAGTGATTGGATAAACAAATTTGGTACATTGATCCAATGGAATACTACTCAGCAACAAAAAGGGCAAACTATCAATACACACAACACCCAGATGGACCTCAAGAACATTATACTTAGTGAAAAAAAGTTAATCTCCAAAGTACAGGATTCTATTTGTATAACATTGTCAAAATTATAAAAATTTAGAGATTGAGAACAGATTAATCACTGACAAGGCATAAAAGTACAGCAGGATGGGTATATATATGGAAAATACAAAGGAGGTGATGGAAGAGTTTTATATCTCAACAGTGCTGATAATCACACAGCTCACAAGTGTGTACATGGGACAAAACCACAATGATCCACTCACACATGAAGACACGTAAAAATAATGAAAACTGAACAAAGCCCATAGTCTAGTTAACCCTATTGTACTAATACCAATTTCTTGAATTTAAGATTATGCTATTTATATAACATACCACCAAGAGTGGGAGCTTGGTGATAGGTACATGAATCTCTATGTAATAATTCTGCAACTTGCTATGAACCCATAATTATTTTAAAATATTTTTAAAAGAAAACTAGTGCAAATTCCAGAGTTGCAGAAATTCACCTTGGTACATTTCATAACCAGAGTTGTTCTTACTGTTAGTTGCTTTCCATGCATAAGTGAGGCAGTTTAAAAAGTCCTCCTCTTTTTGACAGGTTTTGCAAACAGGTATGCTGAAGGAAAGTACACTAATGTTTCTTTTAAAAATACTGATCGATATATATTTTAAAAATAAAATTACATGCTTATGGTAAAAATATATTTTTGACCCTACATAGTTTTTTTTCCACAAAAGTTACATACTGAAATTTAATATTTTAGAAATGAAAACTGAATTCAAAAAAATTTACTACATTGTTTAAAATGACAATAGTGACTGAGGGCGTGGCTCAGTGATAGAGCACTTCCTTAGATATGTATGGTCTTGCATTTGATTCCAGAACCACAAAGAAAAAAAGTAAAATATACAAAATAACGAGGAGGTTTCAAGATGGCGGCCTAGAGGGTGGCTACATTTCATGTTGCTCCAGGACTCAGGATTCAAAAGAGGAGATAGTGAGAGACTTGGGACCAACTCAAAGCCGCCGGGTGAGTCTCTCCCGTTGGGGAGGCGTCCCGGATGGGGCGGTAGCCCCGGAACGCAGAGAACTTTGTGAAGTAGAGTTGCCCGGGGAGACACCCCTCCCACCCCCGCTGGAGTGCTAAACACGGACAACTGGGATCATCGTAGAGGAGGCGGCTCAGCACAGCGCTTGGACTCGGAGCAACCACTGGGGCTCTGGGCGGCTGCCTGAGGAGGAGCTGCATGGAGAGCTGTTTGGACTCAGAGCGATCGCTTCTGAACACCGGGGGACTGCCCGGAGGAAGAGGAGAAGCACGGCGGGTCACTTGGCATCTGAGCGACTGCTCCTGAACACCCGGGGGGCTGCCCGGAGGAGGAGGAGGAGCGCGGCAGGTCACTTGGACTCAGAGTGACTGCCCAGGGCTACGGGCGGTTGGCAGGAGGAGGAGGTGCGCAGTGAGTTGCTTGGACTCCTAGCAACTGCACTGGAACACCTGGCGGCTGCCCGGAGGAAGAGGCATGCAGCGGGTCGCTGGGTCTCAGAGTGACTGTACAGGTCTCCAGGTGGCTGCTCAGAGGGGCCACATAGCCAGGCAATTAGGTGCAGAGCAGGGTCCCAGGACCTAGGCGGCTTCTTGCTGGAAGAGCCGCACAGAAACACACTTAGGGGCGGAGCGAAGTTTCCAGGACTGCAGGCAGATTCTCTGAGGAGGGGCAGCCTAAGGAGACGTGTCTGCAAAGGGCAGGGCTCCCAGGCCCAGGAGGTAGGTCCGGGCCCCTGGGAACGTTGCAGAGGAAGACAGTCCAGCCCAGGTGGTAGTTGTGGATTGAGGGGAACCTCTAGGAGGGGAACTGACCAGCGAGACCTCCCCACCGGGTGAGTCTTCCCTGCCGGGTGAGGTTTTCCCACAAGGACGGTAAAAACAGAGACACAAGCCCAAACAGGCCTTGCCTCAGCCCACAGCCTAGTTCCCCTTTGGATGACCATTGGTCAACAAGTGGAGGCACCTCTGCCCACTAGCAGGGAATATACCCCACCTGAGGGTCACCAACCCTAGAGAGGCAGCTTCCTTGAGAAGCATCGCATTATCAACTTCCTCCAAGACTTCAGGCTACTGAAGGCTAAGAGGGGATATACTAGAAATCTTCAAGGACATTATAAGTCAATAGAGGAAATCTGCAATATCTTAGCGGTCCACTGATACCTGAACAATATGAGAAAACAAGAGAAGAAAATGCCACAAACAAATCTAGATGTTACATCAATAAAATCCAATGACAGCATGGCAGAAGAAATGACAGAAAGGGAGTTCAGAATGTACGTAATTAAAATGATCAGGGAAACAAACAATGAGATGAAAGAGCAAATGCAGGCATAGAATGATCGCACCAATCAACAGTTAAAAGAGCAAATACAGGAAGCAAAAGATCATTTCAATAAAGAGTTAGAGATATTGAAAAAAAAAAAAAAGAAATCCTTGAAATAAAGGAAACAATAAACCAAATTAAGAACTCCACAGAAAGAATAACCAATAGGATCAAGCACCTGGAAGACAGAACCTCAGATATTGAAGACAGAATGTTTGACCTTGAGAACAAAGGTGACCAAACAGAGAAGATGGCAAGAAATCATGAACAGAATCTCTAAGAACTATGGGGATATCATGAAAAGGCCAAATTTAAAAATTATTGGGTTTGAGGAAGGCTTAGAGAAACAAGCCAAGGGAATGAACAATCTATTCAGTGAAATAATATCAGAAAATTTTCCAAATCTGAAGAATGAAATGGAAAATCAAGTTCAAGAGGCTTATAGGACTCCAAATATACAAAATTACAACAGATCCACACAAAGGCACATTATAATGAAAATACCTAACATACAAAATAAAGACAGAATTTTAAAGGCTCTGAGAGAAAAGAACAAAATTACATTCAGGGGGAAACCAATATGGATATCAGCAGATTTTTCAGTCCAGACCTTAAAAGCTAGAAGGGCCTGGAACAACCTTTTTCAAGCCCTGAAAGAAAATGGATGCCAACCAAGAATCTTATACCCAGCAAAACTTACCTTCAAATTTGACGATGAAATAAAATCCTTCCATGATAAACAAAAGCTAAAAGAATTTACAAAAAGAAAGCCAGCATTACAGAATATTCTCAGCAAAATAATCCATGAGGAAGAGATGAAAAACAAAGAAGCAAATCAGCAAAGGAAGGAATTATGCTAAAGGAATTTTCAAATAAAGGAGGAACCAAGTTGTGTGAAAAATAAATAAATAAATAAATAAATAAATAAATAAATAAAATTTAAAAAATGAACCAAATGACCGGGAATACAAATCATATCTCAATAATAACCCTGAATGTTAATGGCCTGAATTCAGCAATCAAAAGACATAGAATGGCAGATTGGATTAAAAAGAAAGATCCAACAATATGTTGCCTGCAAGAGACTCACCTCACAGAAAAAATACCCATAGACTAAAGGTGAAAGGATGGGGAAAAACATACCATGCATATGGACTCAGCAAAAAAGCTGGAGTATCCATCCTCATTTCAGATAATGTGGACTTCAAGCCAAAGTTAGTCAGAAGGGATAAAGAAGGACATTTCATACTGCTTAAGGGAAGCATAAATCAGCAAGATATGACAATCATAAACATCTATGCCCCAAACAGTGGCTCATCCATGTATGTCAAATAAATCCTTCTCAATTTTAGAAACCAAATAGACCATAACACAATAATACTAGGTGATTTCAACACGCCTCTCTCACCACTGGACCGATCTTCCAAACAAAAATTGAACAAAGAAACCATAAATCTCAATAACACAATCAATAATTTAGACTTAATGGACATTTATAGAATATACCATCCAACCAAGAGCGAATACACTTTCTTCTCAGCAGCACATGAATCCTTCTCTAAAATAGACCATATATTATGCCACAAAGCTAATGTTAGCAAATTCAAGAAGATAGAGACACTACCTTGTATTCTATGAGATCATAATGGTTTGAAGTTAGAAATAAATGAAAGTGTAAAAAACAGAAACTACTCCAACACCTGGAGATTAAACAATATGCTATTATATGATGAATGGATAACAGAAGATATTAGGAAGGAAATTAAAAAATTCTTAGAGGTAAATGAGAACAAAGAAACATCATATCAAAATCTCTGGGACACTATGAAAGCAGTACTTAGAGGAAAATTTATTTCATGGAGCGCATTCAATAAAAGAAGTAAAACTCAACAAATAAACGACCTAACACTACAGCTCAAAGCCCTAGAAAAAGAAGAGCAGACCAACACCAAAAGTAGTAGAAGACAGGAAATAGTTAAACTCAGAGCTGAAATCAACGAAATTGAAATGAAAGAAATAATACAAAAAATTGACAAAATAAATAGTTGGTTCTTCGAAAAAATAAAATTGATAAACCTTTAGCCACACTAACAAAGAGAAGATGAGAGAAAACCCAAATCACTAAAATTCGGAATGAACAAGGTAATAACACAACAGACACGATTGAAATACAAAACATAATTAGAAGCTATTTTGAAAATCTATACTCCAACAAAATAGAAAATTTTGAAGACATCAACAGGTTTCTAGAGACATATGAATTGCCTAAACTGAACGAGGAGAACATACACAATTTAAATAGACCAATTTCAAGTCATGAAATAGAAGAAGTCATCAAAGCCTACCAACAAAGAAAAGTCCGGGACCAGATGGGTTCTCAGTCGAGTTCTACAAAACCTTTAAAGAAGAGCTCATTCCAATACTTCTCAAAGTATTCCATGAAATAGAAGAGGAGGGAACCCTCCCAAACTCATTCTATGAAGCCAATATCACCCTGATACCTAAACCAGACAGAGACACATCGAGGAAAGAAAATTTCAGACCAATATCCTTAATGAACTTCGACGCAAAAATTCTCAACAAAATTTTAGCAAATCGCATACAAAAACATATTAAAAAGATAGTGCACAATGATGAAGTGGGTTTCATCCCAGGGATGCAAGGTTGGTTCAACATCAGAAAATCAATAAATGTAATTCACCATATCAATAGACTTAAAGTCAAATTCACATGATTATTTCAATAGATGCAGAAAAAGCATTTGATAAAATACAGCACCCCTTCATGCTCAAAACACTAGAAAAAATAGGCATAGTGGGAACATTCCTTAACATTGTAAAGGCCATCTATGCTACGCCCATGGCTAATATCATTCTAAATGGTGAAAAACTGAAAGCATTCCCTCTAAAAACTGGAACAAGGCAGGGATGCCCTCTTTCACCACTTCTATTCAATATCGTCCTTGAAACTCTACCCAGAGCAATTAGACAGACCAAAGAAATTAAAGGAATACGAATAGGAAAAGAAGGACTCAAACTATCCCTATTTGCTGATGATATGATTATATACTTAGAGGAACCAGGAAATTCCACCAGAAAACTTTTAGAACTCATAAGTGAATTCAGTAAAGTAGCAGGATATAATATCAATGCACATAAATTGAATGCATTTTTATACATAAATGATGAATCTTTGGAAAGAATAATTAGGAAAACTACCCCATTCACAATAGCATCAAAAAAAATAAAATACTTGGGAATCAATCTCACAAAAGAGGTGAAAGACCTCTACAATGAGAACTACAGAACACTAAAGAAAGAAATTAAAGAAAACCTTAGAAGATGGAAAGATCTCCCATGTTCTTGGATAGGAAGAATTAATATCGTCAAAATGGCCATACTACCTAAAGTGCTATATACATTCAATGCAATTCCAATTAAAATCCCAATGACGTACCTTACAGAAATAGAGCAAGCAATTATGAAATTCATCTGGAAGAATAAGAAACCCAGAATAGCTAAAGCAATCCTTAGCAGAAAGAGTGAAGCAGGGGGTATCGCAATACCGATCTTCAACTCTACTACAAAGCAACAGTAACAAAAACGGCATGGTATTGTTACCAAAATAGACAGGTAGATCAATGGTACAGAATAGAGGACATGGACACAAACCCAAATAAATACAATTTTCTCATACTAGACAAAGGGGCCAAAAATATGCAATGGAGAAAAGATAGCCTCTTCAACAAATGGTGCTGGGAGAAGTGGAAATCCATATGCAACAGAATGAAACTAAACCCATATCTCTCACCATACACGAAACTAAACTCGAAATGGATTAAGGACCTCGGAATCAGACCAGAGACCCTGCAGATTATAGAAGAAAAAGTAGGTCCAGAGCTTCAACATGTCAGCTTAGGACCAGACTTCCTCAACAGGACTCCCATAGCACAAGAAATAAAAGCAAGAATCAATAACTGGGATAGATTCAAACTAAAAAGCTTTCTCTCAGCAAAGGAAACTATCAGCAATGCGAAGAAAGAGCCTACAGAGTGGGAGAAAATCTTTGCCAATCATACTTCAGATAGAGCACTAATCTCCAGAATCTATAAAGAACACAAAAAACTCTACACCAAGAATGCAAATAATCCAATTGACAAATGGGCTAAGGAAATGAACAGATACTTCACAGAAGATCTACAAGCAATCAACAAACATATGGAAAAATGTTCAACATCTCTAGAAATAAGAGAAATGCAAATCAAAACCACCCTAAGATTCCATCTCACCCCAATTAGAATGGCGATTATCAAGAATACAAGCAACAACAGGTGTTGGGGAGGATGTGGGGAGAAAGGTACACTCATACATTGCTGGTGGGGCTGCAAATTAGTGCAGCCACTCTGGAAAGCAGTGTGGAGATTCCTTAGAAAACTTGGAATGGAACCACCATTTGACCCAGCTATCCCACTCCTTGGCCTATACCCAAAGAACATAAAATCAGAATACTACAGAGATACCGCCACATCAATGTTCATAGCTGCTTATTTCACAATTAGCCAGATTGTGGAACCAACCTAGATGTCCTTCAATTGATGAATGGATAAAGAAACTGTGATATATATATATATATATAAACACACAATGGATTATTACTCAGCCATAAGGAATGTTAAAATTATGGCATTTGCAGGCAAATTGATGAAATTGGAGAATATCATGCTAAGTGAGATAAGCCAATCTCAAAAAACCAAAGGACGAATGATATCGCTAATAAGTGGATGATGACACATAATGGGGGGTGGGAGGGGTTAGGGTTAGAGTTAGGGTTAGGGAGGGGGCAAGAATGGAGGAAGGAAGGACTGTATAGAGGGAAAAGAGGGGTGGCAGGGGTGGGGGGGAGGGAAAAAATTACAGAATGAATCAAACAACATTATCCTATGTAAATTTATGATTACACAAATGGTATGCCTTTACTCTATGTACAGAGAAACAACATGTTTCCCATTTGTTTACAATAAAAAAAAGAAAAAATATAACAAGCCCACTACAAACTTGTATAAATAAAATTTTATTAAAAGAAGTGCTTTACATTTTTTGCAAATAGCTTTAATATCTGCATTAATACAAGACAGGTAGATTCTCATATCTGCTCCTGCATTTAAGATTGTAATATGTTGTTTTGGTTGAATTTTATGAAAAAAATATTTAAACTCATAGAGATACTTAGTTAGAAAAAGGAGGAATTCCCAAACACCCTGAAAAGGTTCCAGGTATCCACAGGGTTACTCATACCACACTTTGAGAACCACTGTGGATGGAGACACATTAAAATATTTACAAATAAAATGTTAGCATGTCTGCAATTTGGATTAAACTATTCCCAAACACACATACAATCTATGTCAGGGTGTACACAAATGATTCTTATTATCTGTGGTAGTTAGGTTGTATAAAGTCAATTTGTAAAAATTAATTAGCAAATAGTGAGCCACTGCTCATAGATGAACTAAAGGGTTCAGATCCTGTGAATCTCTGGTCTCACTCCTTTCAAATGATCAATACATAAATTAGTTTTACAGACGTTTCTGTTTAAAGACAGCCTATTTAATATCTACATTTTAAAGAATGAATGATATATGGTATTTCTTCACAACAAAACATGAGGCAAGAACGGTTTAAAATTTTCCTGATCTTGGGTACCGTGACCATAAATTAGTTTTCTGTCACACAACCATGCTCTCCACTCTGCTTTTTTACAATCAGTCATCTCATAAATTTATTAATTTAGTTGTTTTTCCATCTATTCCACAGCTTCATATATCACACTAAAGATTTTATTTTATCTCTTTCCCGAGAAGACTCACATATTAATTGTCAAATTTCTTCTTCCTTTTTCTGGATGTACTATTGTGTTTATTCATTAACATTGAACTCACAGCTGACAGCAATATAACTAATACCTCACTGAAGCTTATCTAATGCATATATTTTCTCCGTAAAGCATATCACTTCTGGCATTCAGGAACACTAGACAACATTTCAGAGCAGTGATTAGGGGCCATTTTAAACAGTGAAATCATCAACAAAAGGCACAAAAATGTGGCATTAAATAGACTATGAAAAAGACACAGCATAAGAGCTGAACCAAGAAGACAGTGCCACACTTTTATCCGAACTCAATTCAGAACATTGAGTGCTTGGCAGCTTAATTTTATTTTGCCACTCTGCAGGTACATGAATGACCATGAAAGCACTTCAAGTACCGTTTGTGGGGTTGAAGATAAAGTTTAAGCAAGTAGGTAAACTTACAAATATGAAATCTGCAAATAAAGAGAACCAACTACATATGTAACAACATACAACTACATATACCCGCACATGTGTGTGCATATATGACATTTTATTGATGAGCAGAAATCATTAATTGTTGATGCTGGATGAGGAGTATATGGGGATTCATTATACTAGTCTAATTTTGTGTATTTTTGCATTTTTCCAAAATAAGAAAGTTTTTAAAAAGTGTTTCATTTTTGCATTAGATTACTATTCCTCTTTTCTTTGATGGGGCTTTTCCTTGCCAGTATAGGGAAGTCTGCTGCTGTGAAAGGTGACACCAAAGTGACTTTATGGTACAGGGGGTCAACCATGATCACTCAACCTACCACATGTCCTCCTTGGAGGTATTAATCCAATACTTAGTCCCTCCTGAAAGTGGGACAGCAACAGGCAGAATTATAAGGTTAACAGGTCTTTTTCTTGGAAGAAAAATTCTAGGTAATTATCCAAGAGGCAATGGAATTTTAAAAAATATTTTTTTAGCTGTTTATGGACCTTTATTTAAATGTGGTGCTGAGAATCGAACACAATGCCTCACACATGCTAGGCAAGTGCTCTACCAGTGAGCCACAACCCCAGCCCAAGGCAATGGAATTTAAACCCTATATAGTTTTGAGAGCCCACTGAGCCCAGACCAGCTCACTCTGTGGAAGTATGGTTTTAATATGGCTTTAGTACAAGATAACTTGAATTTTAGTCCAAGTGTGTACATTTCTGTCAGTTTCTGGCCTGGGTTAAGTCAGTAAATCCTTGGTAGATCCACAATTTCCCAACAAATTTTTATATTTCATATATAGCCTATACATATATGTAATACACACACACACACACCCACATGTGAGTATGTAACATTTATATATTTATATGTGGGAAAGCATGACATTTTTAAATACCCAAAGGAGGGAAGACACCTTCTAATTTAGAAGCATCCTACTACCCTAGTTTCCAAGAACAGACCTTCCACCAGAGTTTGCATCACATTATTTTCCTCCTGAGAACTACATGCATCAGCTGCCTCCTCCCTCTTCTACATCTTCAATTTTCTCTTTCTCATAGGTCTTCCCCATCAGCCTGTGCACATTCCCAAGTCTCTACCATTTTTATAAAACTCCTCCCTCAGTCTTGTGACCCTCCAGTTGCCATTATATCATTCTCTTTCCAAGCTTATTGAAGGTATAACATGCACTAACAGTCTCACTACTTCAACACCCAACTTCCGGTTTTATATTGTATGTAAAAAATTATCCTAAAACTGGGGGCTTTAATAATAATAATTTAATTATATTCAAGACCGTATGGGGAAGGAATGTGGGCAAGTCTCACTGTACAGTTCCACTAACCCATGAGGTATCTAATGGAGTCAGCAGTATCCAGCTGGTTGGCAGGTTGGTCTGGAGGGACCAAAATAGCTTCGTTCATTCATATGCCTGCCACCTGGTGGTGATATCTGGAAATTGGGCTTAGCTGGGCTGCTCTCTCATTCCATGTCATCTCAGGGCTTCTTTACTTGGTGTCCTTAGAAGGTGCTCAGTCTTATGTGGTTGCTGAGGGTTCCAAAAGGCCAAGGCAAAAGCGTCAAGGCTTCTTACAACCTGCACTTGGAATTTAAGCAGCATCACTTCCTTACATTTTTACAGAGCCCATCAGATGTAAGAGTAGAGGTCTACCCAGGGAAATTGTTTCTGGGAAGCATGGTTAATAAGAACCACATGCTGCAGTCTACCACCCGCATGCACTCCTCAAATCACTATAATGTGGTCACACTCCCTGCCACTCCACTGAAACTGTGAACTCCGAGGTAAAGATCTTTTAGATGCTAAATCTAATGGATGCTTTTCAGTGCTTTGTTTCCTTGCTTTTTCTGAATTGGACTCTATTGACCACTAACTCCTTCTTGAAACTCTTCTCCCTTGGCTTCTATATACCTCCTTTCCTGGTTTGCCTTTCCTTTTCTGACTGTTTCTCAGACTCTCAAATTGACTCATTTCTTATACTACCCCTATCTTTGTTACCAGTTCTCATTCTGCATGTTATCCAGTTATATCACTTACACATGTAGCTTCATCTATCGTTTATCTGCCAGTCATTCTTCAATATATATCACCCTCCCAGACTTCTCTCCAGCCTTCCAGACTCATGTATTCTGCCTAAATGTCTCACAGATACTTCAAACATGGTCAAAACTGAATTCACCTTCTCCCTTAAACTTGCTTTCTTTTCTATCCTCTATTTACCACCCATCTAGATGCTAAAAGCAGAAATTTGAAAGTAGTCCTTAACACCTCTTTTATTTCCCTACGTATGCTTTGTCGCTAATTCCTGATCACCCAACCCAGTAAAATGATTGTCAATTTATATACTCCTGTGCATAGGTAGAGGTCTTGGCCTGTTATTCTGACCTATAAACTGCAAAGTACAGTTTACTATAATAAGTTCAAATACTGCTTTTTTAAAGCAGAGGTGATCCAGAGATACTAGGATAGGGGATGTTTGATGAATGAAAATCCTTATGGGAGAGGCACTCAGGTGAGTGGCAGTAGGATTCTACCTGGGTAGGGTGAGGTTATCTCATTTCATGGGAGACCAAGGGGGAGATTATCAAGCAACTCATACCTCCAAACATGCCATCCTAAAATGTCTTCACCTTTAGCTTACTTGATTGTAAAAACTGCATTTATCAAATCACATCATCTGGATTAAACATCCAAAGCCTGCATATAAATTCTTACCACACCATCAGAGTGTTCCTGCTACATATGCCACAGGTTAAATAATAATAGTAACTTGAAGGGTTTTGGCTTCCAATAAATTACCAAGTAGCTTCTATCAAGTTCAATTTCCTTCAAATATAGCAATTATATATTCTGGGCAAAATATTAAAAACAACCACCTGCAAATATTGACAAGTAGGCAAAAACTGGAAGAGTATCAACACTTAAAATATGGGATCAGATCTAGATTAGATTCCCATTTTTAAGACTTTAAGTCACAGGGTAGGCCTCAATCAGTGCCCTGATAGGTGGCTGAAATTGAATCTTATTAACTTGAAGATCAGAGGACAGAGCTCAGGGTTTCCACAGCAGCTGTAAAGAGTGGGAGTAAAATCCTAGAATGAACCAAGTCTGATAGGTAGAGCCCTAAATTCTGCATATAAAAAACCCCAAAGGCTAACAAACCTCTGAATTATAAGTGTGTGGGGCCATCTTCAAACAGTCCACATGAAGCTCAAAGAGCTGAATAGGTATTTCAGTTGGTGCCTACCACAAGAGAATGAGTATGTAGTTTTGAGTTATATTAATTATCTGCTAAAATAAAAACAAAAAAGCAGTTATTTTCATAGAGGTAAAATGAAATCCAGATTCACGTCTTCTACAATGTTCAAGAGACAAGTCAAAATGACTGGATATATAGGAAACAGGAAAATGTTACCCATACTGAAGTAGAAAGGCAATCAATAAAAAGTGACCCTAAGATGATCAACATATTCAGAATTAACAAACAAGAATGTTTCAAAAGAATATTTTTTAGTTGCAGATGGAGACGATATTTTTATTTTATTTTATTCATTTTTATGTGGCGCCAAGGATCAAACCCAGTGCCTCACACGTGTGAGGCAAGTGCTGTATCACTGATCTACAATCACAACGCCAACAAAAAAGAATTTTTAAGCACTATTATAACTATGCCCAAGGACATCGGGAAAATGCTCATAATGAATAGTGACTAGTTACCCTGCAACCATGTACAAATGAGCAGCCCATAGGTGTGGGCAGGTGGTTCAAGGTCTAGAAGAAACAGGTCATGGCAAACCTGCCCCTCTGACGTACCTTTGTTCAGACTGTCATTGCCTTCAGGTACATGACTGATACAGTCTCAAATTGTTTGCCTGCTTCTACTTACTATTTACTATGCCCCCCCAACACACACACAGATCCAAAACACATCTACATTGATTCCAGAACTACATTTTACAACACAGTTTTAATCAAGGCTTCAATGACTGAAAGTAACATAAATGCAACTTAAACTTTGGCAAAAGAGGGAATCTAGTGGATGCCTCACATAATCATAGGTAGACAGGCATCAAAGTCAAGACTAGGGACTTGAACATCACTATGTAGCTTTCATTTGCTAATCTTACAAACTGCATTCTTTTATTTTTTAATTTTTCAAATTAGTTATACATGACAGTAGAATGCATTTTGACACATGGTACACAAATGAAGCACAACTTCTCATTCCTCTGGCTGTACATGGTGCAGTCACACAGTTCGTGCCATCATACGTGTATATAGGGTAATAATGTCCATCTTATTTCACCATCCTTCCCACTCCCACACTCCCTCCACTCTGTCCAAAGTTCCTCCATTCTTCCCCGCATTATGAATCAGAAAATATTGGAGAAAATATTTGGCCTTTGGCATTCTTTTAGACAAGCTTTCTCCCTCTGACCATAAAAAGGGCCACCAAGAGTTTCCTGCCATACATCTTCCAGTCATGCCGCAAGAGTGGGATACAATATTTTCCCTCAATTAAGTCAGAAAAAGTAATTACAGTGAAGGATTCTGATTGTTCTAGTCTGGATCGCATGGCCATACCTCAACCAAATTGATGATGGCCAGAAGGACAGAGTACCTATTAGAAGACCACACTAGAACTGCATGGCTAGAAAGGAAAGGGGCAGTACCAAAAAAATAATAATACAAATGAACAACAATAAAAACAAAACAGGCTTTTGCTTCCAGGTGAAGGCAAAGACTAGGAAAACAAACATAAAGGTTTAATAGGTTTCCTGTATTCTCCACTTCAATTGGGAGTGATACCATCCTCCCTCCATACAATCCTCTATGCAAATGTCAAGAGTCCTGGAATTTCCCTTACAGCAGACTGCTAGCTGTCACCTAATATCCGTCCTCTCCTTCCCCCTGCAACCCAGAATTTTGCTGCTTGGAATATGAATGTGCTCGCTGGAGTTGTATCTTGTGCCCTGAAGACAAATGTGGAGATGGTTGGACATTAAACCCTTTGGGAAAGAGAAATGAATTTCTATCTTGTTTAACCAGTGGTTATTTTGTTGGGTTTTAAAAAAATGCATTATACTATACTCTTTATTTCAGTTTTATTT
The DNA here is from genome assembly GCF_902686445.1 of Sciurus carolinensis. Lineage (NCBI taxonomy): Eukaryota > Metazoa > Chordata > Mammalia > Rodentia > Sciuridae > Sciurus > Sciurus carolinensis. The sequence goes on from NC_062232.1 coordinate 85,782,356, forward strand.
TATTTTGCCTTTAGATATTTATTTCCATATTTTTATTGGTACGTTACAATTATACATAACCAATTCTTATTCTGGACTGATAACTTTTAGCTCAACCTAATCCTAACTGACAAGCCCACATCCAGTCATGGCACAACAATGACATTAAGAGTATGGGTTAAGGGGCTGGGGTTGTGGCTCAGTGGCAGAACGCTTGCCTAACATGTGTGAGGCACTGGGTTCGATTCGCAGCACCACATATAAATAAGTAAAAAAATAAAAGTACACTGACAACTAAAAAATTTTTAAAAAATGAGTGTGGGTTAAGAGTCAAATCACTTGAGTTTGAATCTATGTTCTGCCAACTACTAGCTCTGTTCAGTAAATTTCTTTATCTCTATGTTCCTGTTTTATTGTGCATAAAATGATGTAAATGATACTTATCTATCTCATAGGCTGGTTGTGAGGATTTAGTAAGATAATTGATGTATATACTTAGAACACTGCCTAGCACATGGCTCAGTGAGTATTAACTATTTGGGGTGGGGGGGTTGCAAATTTTATCTACCAAAAATCATGGAAACTGTTCCTTCCTCCACAGTTCACATTCCACTTTACTTTGCCTTAATGAGGCCTGTCCCTAGTCCTGTTCCTCTACAGGATCCTCCATGCTGACTCAGTCTGACTTTTTAAAAATACCTCGATTTAACCAGGTCACTCCTACTTAAATCTCCTCAGTGACTCCCATTTACCTATAAAAGAAAGTCTTAACCCCTTCACCTGGTGGCCAAGGCCCTTTTGGATAAAGGCTTAACTGACATTTCAGGGCTTACATCCTGCCACTCATCCACAATGCTTCACACTCAACTATTCTCTACTATCACCTCCCTGCCTCTCAAGTGTCAACTAGTCCCATTCCCTTCCTCCTGAACTCTTTTCTCCTTTGGTTGCCATGGTACTACACTTTCCTGGTCTTCTTCCAATCTCCCTTGCTATTCCCTTTCTTTCTCATTCTTCAGTTTCTCTGTAAGAGTCCCCAGAGTTCCATCCTTAACTCAATTTCTGTTTTGCCACATATCCTGTCCCTGAGTGATGGCATCCATTTTTACACTCTACTATATGCTCATGACTCCCAGATCTTCATTCCTGAGTTCTGGTTTCAAACATTTTTAAAAAAATTTTTTTGAGACAGGGTCTCAGTGAATCGACTAGGGTCTCCCTAAATTGCTGAGGCTGGCTTTGAAATTGGTGATCCTCCTGCCTCAGCCTCCCAAAAGGCTGGAATTACAGGTGTGTGCCACCACATCCAGCTGGTTTCAAACATCGTTATAAATCACATCTCCTGAACCTCTGTGTGTCCCAAACTGAACTCATCTTCCCTACCTCAAACCTGCTTTTCCTCTTCATTCTGAATTTGTTGGTGATACCATCATCATCCAAGCCTTCATTCTCTGCATATGAGAAATCACCCAATCCTGCCCATTTACATCCTTAGTAACTCTCCAATAGGTCTTCTCTCCATACTTACCATCATCACCCTAGTTCTGACCCTCATCCTTTCTAGCACAGATTGCAATAGTTTCTCTGCCTCTAGTTGTTATGCTTGGACCAACTGGAAACCTTTTATCTACCTCCATGAACACCTTGCATTGTCACTGCCCTGCTGTAAACTCTTTACTGGTTCCCAGTTAGACAAAATTACTCCATCCTCTGTTATGTGCCAGGATCTAGGCTAAATATAAAAACTGCAATGTTGAACATGAAATGGTCTCTGCCTACTAATGGATTTACTATCTGGGAAGAAAGATACATAAACACATACTAATCACACTGTGATAAGTTCTGTGATAAATACAGAACATTAATAGGAGCAAATGAGTGAGTTCCTTAGGGGCTATATCTTCCTAATCTTTGTAACCCCCAACATGTAGTACTAGGTTTGATTCACAAGATAATTTTATCTGAATACTAAATAGATACTCTTCTCTTATCCTCACTCTCCTATATAAAAAGACTTGCAACTCATCTATCAAATGAATGTAATCTATAAACCTTGTCTGAATCCTGAATTGAATAAAACAAGTACAATATTAAAAGATGAGACATCAAATAAATTTAATAGGGCTAGATATTTGATGATGTTAAGGAATTATTGTAAGGTTTTTAGTGTTATAATGTTATTGCCAGTGTGTTAAAAGAGTTTTTTTTCTTTTAGAGCTATTAAGGTTTTTGGGTTTTTGTTTGTTTTATGCTGAGGATTGAACACAGAGATGGTTTATTGCTGAGTTACATTCCCAGTCCTTTTTATTTTTTTATTTGGGACAGGGTCTCACCAAGTTGCTCAGGGCCTCACTAAGTTGCTGAGGCTGGCCTCAAACTTGTGACCTTCCTTCCTCAGACTCCTGTGTTGCTGAGAATACAGGTGTGTGCCACTGTGCCAAGCAAAAAATACTTTAAAATGAAACAATATAATGAGATTGTCTGGGAGTTGCCTGAAAATATGGTGTTGTCACATGAGAGTATAACTGAAAGACTGACAATACCTGTTATTAATTGCTGAAGCAGGTTGACATATAAAATGAAAGACAAAATTAATAACTCAGGGTTTTGTGCCAATTAAATAATTAAATAAAATGTCTGACTATAGCACCTGATGTCTCAACAAATATTAGTTTTATCTAGGTGCAGTGGCATATACCAGAAATCCTGGCAACTCAGGAGGCTGAGGCAGGAGGATTCCAAGTTAGAGGCCAGCCCCAGCAATTTACAGAGACTCTGTCAAAATGAAATAATAAAAATCATTGGGGATGTAACTCAGTGGTAGAGCACCCCCGGGTTCAATCATCCGTAACAGAGATAGACACACACACACACTCGTTTATAAGCTTTGCATCTCTCCTTACCTCTTTAAATTCATCCACATCAGGGTATAACAGGGGAGACAGCAGATCAATAGTATGGGAATTAGAATCCCAGATCAATAGTATGGGAATTAGAATCCCAGTATCTGAAGGACTGGAAAAATACTCAGCATCATTTCTCTCTTCTGCCTGGTAATGAGCACCAATTAGAGCATAAGATGTCTCCCAAAGAAGCCTAGGGCAAGAATGGAAGTATTTCAAAACCAACAAAAAAAAAAAAGGAAAAGAAATCACAGTTTAAACTTTTGTCGACAGGACACAAAAACTGATTTTGAAGTAATCACGGGCTCTTAGCTGGAATAGGGCTGGCCATTTCCTCTGCTGCTCAAATTCCTCTGCAATATCGCCATCTGGTGGCTATGTAGCATCACTTTATTTTGTTCCCAGATGCAGTTCCCTCTGATGGCTCCGAATGTACTTCGAAAGTTCTAGAAGGGAATAGCTTCATTTCGTAAAATGTTCCCTGAACTGCTCAAAGTTAATCATATTCTTCCTCAGGTCCTACAAAGTCCTTTATGCTCAAACACCATTTAAAGCACCTCTCTATTAGAATTTTTTACCTGTCAGCATTCATTGATTTACTCACCTAACAAATTTATTCTCTAAGTGCTACACCTAGGACAGACACTATGGCACAGGAGACACAATGCTAAAAAAAACAAATTGAGCATATGAACAAAAAAATTAAACATGCAAATAGAATTAAAATAGTCACCTTTACATCCACTATAAAACAGGGGGTTGTTTGTTTGTTTTCTTGTAATCAACTTCTTGAGAATATTTTATTAATTTTTTAAAATTGTATTTATTCTAATTAGTTGTACATGACAGTAGAATGCATTTATACATTGAGACAGATCATAGAGTGTAATCTCTCATTTTTCTGATTATATGTATTGCAGGATCACATCAGTCATGCAGTCATACATGTACATGAGGTAATAACGTCTGTTTCACTCTACAATCATTCCTTCTAAAATAGTTTTTGAAAAACTTTTGATACTGGGGATTGAACCCAAGGTCCCATGCATGCTATACACTGTACTCTACCACTGAGCTACACCTTCAACTCTAACTTTCCAATAGATTAAATTTGGATACCACCCCTCCCCCAAACTGGGAACACATTCCTCAAGCTAAGAAGGAAGGTTGGATGGACTGTGACCACCGCCCCCAACCTAACAGGCCCAAAGACGGGAGGAAGATTACCCATTCAGGCCGAACTGCATCTACATATGTACAATTCCAGTCCTTTTGTCACAGTTCCCTTGACTCCTCTCCTTTGAAAGTTCTGCTAATTGTCAGGGATTTCAGAGATAAAGTTTCTTCCACTTTTCTTCAAAGATAGATTTGAATATAAAAACTATTTGGCAATTATTTGGGGGGGTGGAGTGCTGGGGGTTAAACCCAGAGTGTTCTACCACTGAGTTACATCCACAGTCCATCCCTCTTTATTTTTTAACTTTGAGACACTGTATCATTAATTTTCCCATACTGGTCTTGAACGTGTGATCCTCCTCCTGCCTGAACCCAGTAACTGGAATTACAGTTGGGCATCTGGCTAAATTATTTATTTTTTCGTTTTATTTGATTCAGGCTTTTAATTTTCTCTGAAATATTTTCTACCCTTGGAAAACAAATTCCCCATTCAAGTTTGCTAACCTCATTCTTTAAGATGCAAATTTTATTTCTGGCTTCAATTTTGGACATGCAAATTTAAGACTTAACAGACTTAACAGGTGGAATGTCTGACTTATAAAACTAGCAAATGTTAATTCTAGATTTTAATTTCTTCTTATATACACTATATATTTATATGCTTATATATGGTCTGTTTACATGGTACTAAATTGACTTATTAAAAAATTAGCTCAAATGCCTTTGATTCACATGACTTTAAATCTATAATAAATTAAATTTGTTCATAATAAAAATATCTTTAAAATGTAGTAACTCATTTTTCTGACCTGCTAACCAATTAAGATATTGGTCTCTAGATACTAAGATATAGTGTTCATTTTTTTCTATATACAACAACCTCTGAGGGCATTTTTGGCAAATAACTTAAATGTTACCTATGCTTGATTTCCATAAGTAAAGCTAGCTATTAAAATCAATAAATTAAGGGCTAGGGAGATAGCTCAGTCGGTAGAGTGCTTCCCTTACAACCACAAGGCCCTGGGTTCGATCCCCAGCACCGCAAAAAAAAAAAAAAAAAAAAAATCAATAAATTAAGCTGGGAGTGGTGGCACACACCTGTCATCCCAGTGGCTCAGGAGGCTGACCTAGGAATATCACAAGTTCAAAGCTAGTCTTAGCAACTTAGCAAGGGCACAAACAACTTGGTGAGACCCTGTCTCTAAATAAAATATAAAAGGGCTGGGGATGTTGCTCAGTGGTTAAGTACCCCTGAGTTCAATCCCCAGAACCAAAAAAATGAATACATTTAAATTTTTTAAAATGTGACATTTCAAAATGTTTTGTTTTTACAAGGAAACCTTGATCCAGAGTTGAAAATTCTTAAGCTTTTCATACCTGAAAAATATTCCACTTTATTTTAATAAGTGGATAATGTTTATATCTACATATGACATTCATGGTTTGTCTAAAATATTAATTGTTCAATAGATTTAAAAATTCACAAGTGACCTGCCAGGCATGGATGTACACACCGGTAATCCTAATGACTAGGGAGAACTGCAAGTTCAAGGCCAGCCTCAGCAACTTAGCAAGATCCTAAGCAACTAAAAAGAAAAAGTTAAAATGACTGGGAATGTAGCTCAGTGGCAGTGCCCCTGGGTTCAGTCCTCAGTAAAAATAAATAAATAAATAAATAAATTCTCATGAGTCTGTACTTTCCTTGTTCCAAACCAGAAATAAGTCAAAGAAAATAACAGATGATTTAAAATGCTAATGACCTATGTACAGTTTCTATTTCTGATTTCTGAATTTTATGAGATAAAATTATGAAGATTTTGTTTTTAAATATATAACTCCTAACAGTACTTTCAGAAATTAACTATTAGTCTGCCCATATATTCATTCAGAAACCTAAACTTGTTATAAAACTTGTGTGCCTCTTTTTAAGTTTATTTTCACAACTGGCCTTGATAAAAAAAAAAAAAAAAAAAAAAAAAAAAAAAACATGACATAAAGGATATGATGTTGAAACCGGATTCCCATCCTCTGCTGCTGTAGTCGCTGGTGGAGTTACAGCTCTCTGCCACAGCAGCAGCTCTTCACAACTGGGAATGCCCTTCAGCATTAGCAGCTGGTCTCAGTCAGCAGGACTGGGTTCTTTGGAAGCTAGTGGGACCTATGTTGTATATCTCCATAGCAGGCAAATGCCCACTTAGTGCTGCAGCAGAACCTAGCCACCTGCCGGTGACTTCTTTCCAGGTTCTTGTCCTGAGAAGAAACAGAGCTAGTAGAACTTATTCAAGTATAAAGAAAAGAAACAGAGCTCCTCTTTCCAGGGGACTGGAAAGCAGGTTGCCACTTAAGTGTACTAGTCAAGGGGCTTATGTAGCCGCTGGGTAAGGGTACTGATAATTATCTATGTTAATTGGGTATTAGAAAAATGCCAAGGTTATTGGTCAGTAGCTATACTTATCAGGTATTGGAGAGGTGCCAAGCCTATTGGTTTAGTCTGTGACCCTTTGATTAGTTGTGTCTTTTTAGCCCTTGAGTCTGTAGCCTTCACTCAGGTCCATCCCACTTCTCTTTTCCCACCACTCTAGGACAAATGAGTCAACTGGAATGTTTCTACAGGTTAATTTCATGGAGTAGCCTGTACATTTAGAGAAGCATTTTGGGGCCCAATGTCCTAACTGCCCACCTCTCTTTACTATCTATCTATTCAATGTTGCTTATAAAACAACTCAAGTAATTTCCATTCATGGTTTTATATTTTCTGCACAAACTGCCTGGGTTTTATTGCCATACAATCAGCAAGGTGCTTCACTGTGTTCTTAAAAATGTTAAACGGATTTTTGTACTATGTCTAATATCAAATCTAGTAATTCTTCAATTCTATAGAAACTAAAAGTAATTCTGAAAATATATTTATTAGTAGGGTGCAACAGTCTGACAATAATTGCTCTTACTAAAGTTTACAAAAAACTGGCTAAAAAAAAAATTTTGGGCTGGGGAGATAGCTCAGTTGGTAGTGTTTGCCTTGCAAGCACAAGGCCCTGGGTTCAATCTCTAGCACCGCAAACAAACAAACAAAAAAAAAAACAGATCTTGTCTTATCAAGAGAATTTGGAAGCTGGACATGGTGGGGCACACCTATAATCCCAGTGGCTCAAGAGGTTGAGGCAGGAGGACTGCAAGTTCAAAGACTCAGCAACTCAGCAAGACCCTGTCTCTAAATAAAATATAAAAAGGGTTGTGGATGTAGCTTAGTTGTTAAGGGCCCCAGGGTTCAATCCCCAGTACCTGAGAAAAAGAGTGAGAGAATTCATTTTCTGCTGATTAAGTCCTGCAAGAGTTAAGATTTATTCAAATCTTCATTTGTTCTATAATTTTTTAGTCTGTAACTCTGAAGTTTTAAAATATGACAATCTAAATATAATGATATTAATCATGATTGTTTTCTTATTGTTACAGAGCTGGGGACTTCCAAGAAATTGAGGCAGTGTAAAAACCCACCCTTCAAACCCTGATTCTTGTGATCATGTGTTGCTCAGAGTAACAGGAATGAGTTGATTGAAGGGATAGGAAAAGGGGAAGGGGATACTCACAAGGGAGAGAGTGGGTCCTCTCAGAGAGAAAAGGGACAATGTGCCTCTCCTGCATTCCAGTTTTATTGGGGATCCCGAAGAAGTTTCCAGAGAGTCCCACACAGGACCACCTCTTGAATGACAGCAGGGTGACATCAGACTTTCAAGCATCTATGGCTATGACAACTGTAGATACCCTTGGCCCATGCTAAGTAGTTCTAACTAGTACCTTAATCATTTTTATAGGTTTTACAGTCAGGAGGAATTATCCTTATCTTTTTTTTTTTTTTTTTGCGGTGCTGGGGATCGAACCCAGGTCCTTGTGCTTGCAAGGCGAGCACTCTACCAACTGAGCTATCTCCCCAGCCCTATCCTTATCTTCTTTAAATCTTCTGTGAAAAGGGTCACAATTGTCTCTCCCTTCAAAGTAACTTGGGGTCCTCTTATCAATGTTATTTCCTGCCTGCATTTCCCTACAGATAACAGTTTGTTGAAGAAGATGATATACCCTTTCCACTTAGGCCAGGTAGGGCTACAGGTAAATTGCTTTTTGGCAAAGAAAGTATGTGAGGGTCAGCAAAGTGGGCCCATTTTACATAGTTAGTCTCTTAACCTCGTGTTCCAAACACCATTCACATCTGTCTGTTTCCTAACACTAGGAGTTCCCAGAGAGGAGGAACTGGATTCAGGACCAGCAAGATTCTTGGCATATGTTGTCGGGGTTTCCAGGACCCCCAGCCTTGGGCATGGTCAAGATGGCGTCTGACGCTGAGCCAAAAGCGGCCAGCTATACAGTAAACAACCAGCGAATTCCAATGATTGGCTAGTTAACGATGTGACTAGAGCATGCCCCCCTCGTGTACCTATCCTATGCTTGCAGCTGTCCGCGTTTACCTCGTGTACTCTCCCCTGATTGGTTGAAGTGTATATAAGCCTGGTGGGTGGGAGAGTGGGGAGGCAGAAGCGGAAGAAGCGGCGGAGGCGGAGGCTGAAGCTGAGCTGGAAGCTGGGAGTGCGCGGAGGCTGGAAGAAGCTGAGAGAAGAGAAGCTGGGAGTGCGCGGAAGCTGGGAGAAGCTGAGAGAAGGGAAGCTGGGAGTGCGTGGAAGCTAGGAGTAAGAGAAGTGTAGGAGAGGGACTGTGCACAATAAACTTCCAAAGCTTCAGACGTTTGTCATGTCTCTCTCTGCGGCCAGAGGGAGCGCGATAACTGGTGCCGAAACCCGGGACATGAAGGGAAGATGAAGGCCTTATAAAAGAAAACAAGGTAAGATATTTGAAAATTTTTTTTGTATACAAGTTAAACCGGTTATAAAAAAGTTAAAGGGTATCAGGATACGCTATCAGCGGTCCTGGGGACACGCGGAGTGCGGTCCGGTTGAAAGGTATCGGGACGCGCCATCAGCGGTCCTGACGCGTAGAACGCGGGTTAAAAGGTATCGGGATCCTGACACGTAGAACGCGGGTCAAAAGGTATCGGGATACGCCATCAGCGGTCCTGACGCGTGGAACGTGGGTTAAAAGGTATCGGGATGCGCCGTTGGCGGTCCTGATGCGTGGAACGCGGTCTAATTAAAGTGAAAGTAGAAACACGTTTGAAGCGGTCCAATTAGGTAGTACGTGAAAAGCCGCTATAAAAATTTTAATGTACACTTGATAGTTTTCCTTTCAGTAATCTCGTTGCTCCTGGCAGCTAGGCCACTGTTTGTTATTGTAACTACCATAACTAAAGCTATTCAAATTAGTAACAATGGGGTCTGAAACGTCTAAATTCAGAATGCAGCAACCCCTTAGGGAGCTATTAAAAAACCATGGAACGCCATTAAAGGAAAAAACAGCTAAAGTATTTCTTGATACTGTGGAAAGGATTTCCCCTTGGTTTTTGGATGAGGGCCTTTTGAATACCCTACAGTGGGAACAGCTGGGGAAAGACCTTCGTATAGCGGATAGGCAAAATCCTTTGCCAGTAGGCACTATGGCTATTTGGTCTCTTATTAAATCCTGTCTGCAAGATAAAAACAAAAAACCTTCACTCACCGAGCCTTTAGCTGAGGGAAGACAGGTTTTGGAAGAAATAAAAGAGGAACGCTCATATCTTTCTCAAAATTCAGAAAAAGGAACTAACTCAGATGAGGAACTATCGGAAGGGGAATTATCAGGGGAGGAACTGGAAAAAAGAGTACAAAGATTAAGACTAGATAAAAAGCCCCCTCTAGTGCCCGTGTTGCCTAGTGCACCTCCCATAAATAGGGAACCCCCTCATGAAGCGTCCGGTTTCGGGTTACGCTCAGAATGGAGTCATCTTGGATCTGTAGCGTATCCTGTTTTTGAGGATGCTCAAAATCAAAGATTCCACCAACCCTTAGACTTTAAAATAGTGAAACAGTTAAAAGAAGCAGTTAGCACATATGGTCCTCAGTCAGCTTTTACTATAGCCTTAGTAGATACCTTGACATCATTAAACTTAGTGCCCTAGGACTGGACTAATCTTGCTAGGGCCGCTCTGTCTGGGGGACAGTACCTTATGTGGAAAACATCATGGCAAGAAATATCTACGGATACCGCCCGCCGAAATGCAGCAGCGGGGAATCCCCAAGTCGATAGGGACATGCTTATGGGCGTAGGACCTTATGAAACCCTTCAGGCACAGCTTAATTATCATCCAGCAGTCTATGCGCAAATTGCCGTGGCTGCAACCAAGGCCTGGAAAACATTACAAGGAGCAGGAGATTTGCAGGGCCAGTTGTCAAAGGTAACTCAAGGGAATAGTGAGCCCTATGCGGATTTTGTCGATAGGCTAATTCAAACAGCATCACGCATCTTCGGAGATGCAGAGCAAGCCATGCCCCTAGTAAAACAGTTGGCTTACGAACAAGCTAACAGGTGGTGTAGGGAGGCCATAAGACCATGGAGAAACAAAGACTTGTCCGCCTACTTAAAAGTGTGTAGAGATGTAAATGATACCTCGGCGCAGAGCAGTGCCTTTGTAGCAGCCATAGACAGACAAACCACCTTGTTGTCTGCTGCACTTGCACAAGCCCAGGGGAGGTTCCCTTCAAGAACTAATAAAGAGTCTTTAGGATCATGTTTTGTGTGCGGACAGAAGGGACATCTAAAAGCCACTTGTCCAAACAAAAGGCCACCCTTTGCCCGGGGTGGGAACATCTATACAAAGAATAACCTGGGAACCAGACCTGGGCTATGTCCAAGATGCAGAAGAGGAAGTCATTGGAATAGTGCCTGTCAGCCTATTAGAGATAGGGAGGATAATTTCCTAGGGTTGAATCCTAAACTTCAAAAAAACGGGAGACAGGGCCCTCCCCGGGGCCCGCAACAAATATACGGGGTAATTCAACAAGTTCCCCGATGGTGGTATCCTCCCACAGAGAAGGGGAGCGCAGAGCCACCTCAGGAAGTGCCGGATTGGACATCTGTGCCACCTCCAGACTCATACTAACCCCAGATATGGGGGTGCAGATGATTGATACTGATTGGCATGAAAAAATCCCACAGAACAGTGTAGGACTATTACTAGGTAGAGGTTCCTCAACACTAAAAGGACTTATAGTACACCCAGGGGTTATTGATCCTGATTTCACTGGACAAATAAAAGCCTTGGTCTCTTCACCAAAAGGAATTACGGTCATCTCTCCAGGGGATCGCATTGCACAAATGCTTATATTGCCCAGTCGACATTCTTTGTGGCCCAGTAAAAATACAAATAAAAGACAAGGAGGTTTTGGATCAACAGGAACCACTTTAATAAACCTTACTATGGATATGGGACAGAGGCCCCTCCTAAAATTAAAAGTGGGAAATATGGAATTTACAGGTTTATTAGATACGGGAGCAGACAAAAGTATTATTAGCGCAATGGTCTGGCCAAAGCACTGGCCATTGATCACAGCAGCTCAGAGCTTGAGAGGCTTAGGAGTAGCAGAAAGCCCCAATCAAAGTGCTTCCTCATTATCGTGGAAAGATACAGAGGGACACACAGGAATATTTCAGCCATATGTCTGTAATGTTCCTATTAGCCTATGGGGACGAGACGTCCTGCAGCAAATGGATATGAAACTCACCACTGATCAGACTTACCAAGGGACTCCTGTAAGAAATATGTTACAAAATATGAACTATGATGATAAAAAAGGATTAGGAAGACATAGTCAAGGATCTACCCAACCACTGCCTTTACTTCCACCAAAAAATGATTCTCATGGATTGGGTTTTTCCTAGGGGCCACTGATAAACCATCAATCCCTATAATATGGAAAGATGATAAGCCTCGCTGGATTCCACAGTGGCCCCTAACAAAAGAGAAGCTAGAGGCAGCTCATAAGTTAGTACAAGAGCAGGTACAAGCAGGTCACTTACAACATTCTACTTCTCCTTGGAATACTCCAATATTCTTAACAAAGAAAAAAATCAGGAAAATGGAGGTTATTACATGATTTAAGAGCCATAAACGAACAAATGTACCCTATGGGACCCATCCAATGTGGACTCCCTCTTGTCACTGCACTACCAAAAAATTGGCCTACTATTATTCTGGATTTAAAAGATTGCTTTTTCTCTATACCCTTACACAAAAATGATTGTTGGAGATTCGCTTTTACTTTGCCCTCTCTTAATCACACTCAGCCTGACCAGAGATTCGAATGGACCGTGTTGCCTCAAGGTATGGCTAACAGTCCTACTATATGTCAAACATACGTAGATAAAGCGTTAACAACTACTAGACAAAAGTTTAAGAGATTGTTGATTTATCATTATATGGATGACATACTTATTTGCCATCCAGAAAAAGAAGTTTTGTTAGAAGCATTACAATTTATAACTCAAGCATTAGAAAAGAGAGGACTAACGATAGCTCCTGAAAAATTACAATTAGAGGAGATCCAAGAATATCTGGGTACAAGGCTCACTGCTACTACAGTCAGACCAACAAGGTTGACCATCAGGACAGATCAATTGAATACCTTGAACGATTTTCAGAAACTCTTAGGTGACATTAACTGGATCAGATCCTATTTAAAATTATCCACAGGGGAATTAAAACCTTTATTCGATATATTAAAAGGTAATCCTGACTTGAATTCCCCTAGGAAACTTACTCCCGAAGCACGGATATCCTTACAGCTAGTAGAGAATAGACTTCAGCAGTGTTACGTTGATCGTTGTGATCCTACTCAACCATTAAGTTTAATCATAATCTCAGAGAAGCATACCCCTTTTGGCATAGTTTGGCAAGGAGGACCTCTGCAAAGTATAAATCTCCCTAGCTCTCCGGCTAAAACATTGCAATCATATCCCCAAGCTATTGCTCAGGTAATATTCAAGGGAATAGAATCTTGCATTACTGTTTTTGGAATCCATCCGTCTATTATTATAACTCCTTATTCCACTCAGCAAATTAAATGGCTAATTAATAATGATGATGATTGGTCAGTATTATATTGTTCCACTTCAGCTCAGTTCGATAACCATTATCCCCAACATCCCTGGATTCAATTCTGTAAAAATACTCCCATAATTTTTCCAAAAGTGACTAGTGTCCAGCCTCTTAAAGACTGTGTAACCATTTTTACTGATGGCTCCAAAAATGGAGTAGGTGCAGTACTTATCAGTAAACAACTTCACACCATAATAGTTCCACCCAACTCCGCACAGGTTACTGAAATTGCAGCTGTAATATTAGCCTTTAAATTAGCAGATAATCAGCCATTCAATCTTCTATCTGATAGCTTATATATCGTTAACGCTTTACAGGTTCTTGAAACGGTACCCCATATTTCTTCCATGTCCACGGTAGCTTCTTATTTTACTACGCTACAAAACCTTATCCTACAGCGTAAACATCTATTCTATGTAGGACATATTAGAGCTCATTCTAATTTACCAGGACCTTTGGCCAATGCTAATGACTTGGTAGATATGGCCACCAAATCAATTTTTGTTTTTTCCATAGAGGAACAAGCAAAACTCTTTCATGAAAAATTCCATGTAAATTCCACTACTTTGAGCAGAAAATTTCCTATATCTAAATGTATGGCTTGACAAATAGTAAAAAATTGTCAACATTGTGCTCCTTTAATCCCAGTACAATCCTTTGGAGTTAACCCCAGGGGACTGCTGCCTGGTCATATTTGGCAGATGGATGTAACCCATATTTCTGAATTTGGTACTGTTAAGTATGTACATGTGTCAGTAGACACTGCTTCAGGGGTCATTATGGCTTCCGCTCATTCTGGAGAAAAGGTAAAAGATGTCATTCAACACTGCCTACAAGCATTTGCTGGCTGGGGCATACCTAAAGTTATTAAAACAGATAATGGTCCTGCTTATACTTCCAAAAGCTTCCGGTTGTTTTTACAAACATTTAACATCCAATCAGTCACTGGCATCCCCTATAATCCTCAGGGACAGGGCATTGTGGAAAGAGCACATCTTACTTTAAAAAATTGTCTAAATAAACAAAAAGGGGGAATAGGAGCCTCCTACAAGTCTCCTAAAGATAAACTTAATTTAGTTCTTTTCATTCTAAATTTCTTAACTCTGGATAGGGACGGCCATTCTGCAGCTGATCGACATTATAATCCCCATAATACTCCTCAAGTATGGGCAAAATGGAAAGATATCCTGACAGGTTGTTGGAAAGGACCGGATCCAGTCCTTCGTTGGGTCCGAGGGTCTGTTTGTATTTTCCCACAGGATCAACAGACTCCAGTCTGGATTCCAGAAAGGCTAATCAGAGTTTTACAGCATGCAAGTGATGCTGCTCCTCCTCGCAATGGCGAGCCTGAGCCTTCCTCCGATAACAAAAACTCAGACGGAAAGGCAAACCCGGAACCTATGGGCCATTGTTAGCCTGGCCATATTTTTCATTTCTAACTAACACATTTTTTATCCTTCCTTTTCTTGTTTTTCACCAATTCCTCTACAAGCCTGTCAATTCTACTGATGATTTTTCAGGTCGTGCTGCTTTTGGTGACAAGGATATCTCTAGCCTTTCTTTGCTTTAACAGGAGGAATTTTTGCACTTTGCCGTTGGAATCATACTGCAAATCAGACCCAGAGTAGAGCAACTCGTTCTGCTGACCCTAGCTGTGATATTGCTTTTCCTCCCACGTCAGCTTGTGTATTTCCTCCCTTTTATGTTTTTACCAACTAACATTTCTAATAACACCTCTTAACTGTTCACTAACCGTGTGCTATCTCTCACAATACTGGAATGGTTCTTTTGCCACCCGTGCAATTTGCACATTTCTATCTTCCTACCAGTCCTAGTTTCTGTTGCAGATGTAGAACTGCCAGTGCTATTGTCGAGAAACAGAAGAGGCTTTGACATTGCAACAGCTGTGATCATTGTCATCACAGTCCTTGCAGTAGCAGCAATGACACAACCATAACAACGATCATTTGGTCGAAGATACAGCTGCAGCCTTACAGACCATAGAGACTCTATCAGAGAGTGGACTCACTATAAGAACAAGTGGATACCTTGCAAGAACTTTTGGGACTGGGATGCGTTTATTCCCTGAGAGCTGTTTGTGTTGCCCGTATTGTAACTCTACTGGGATGTATATTGTTTCTGTATTTAATATGGCTATATGGTTTTTCTTCTGCTTATAGATTTGTCAAACAGCGGGCAGGCTTAGGAGCTATGGTGGTACTCCTCTGCCTTGACCTCCTTCTCTTCATTCGTTTTGGCATGCATCTACGAGCTAGCCAATAGAGAGATCAAATTATCTTTCATCAGGCCATGACCGCCCTAAAGGCCGACAGCCCCCCATTAGTATGGCTCTTGATGCTGGACCGGTAGTCAAAGACGGGTAATGAAGGAGGTGGCTGTGTACCAACCTAAGACAGGAGCTGCAGCATGCTCTGCAGGCTCTGATGACGGGTAAGGACATATGCTGACCACTCAGCCTAAGACAGACACGGTCCCGAGCCTTAGTTTAATAGTAAAGAAGGGGGATCTGTCGGGGTTTCCAGGACCCCCAGCCTTGGGCATGGTCAAGATGGCGTCTGACGCTGAGCCAAAAGCGGCCAGCTATACAGTAAACAACCAGCGAATTCCAATGATTGGCTAGTTAACGATGTGACTAGAGCATGCCCCCCTCGTGTACCTATCCTATGCTTGCAGCTGTCCGCGTTTACCTCGTGTACTCTCCCCTGATTGGTTGAAGTGTATATAAGCCTGGTGGGTGGGAGAGTGGGGAGGCAGAAGCGGAAGAAGCGGCGGAGGCGGAGGCGGAGGCGGAGGCTGAAGCTGAGCTGGAAGCTGGGAGTGCGCGGAGGCTGGAAGAAGCTGAGAGAAGAGAAGCTGGGAGTGCGCGGAAGCTGGGAGAAGCTGAGAGAAGGGAAGCTGGGAGTGCGTGGAAGCTAGGAGTAAGAGAAGTGTAGGAGAGGGACTGTGCACAATAAACTTCCAAAGCTTCAGACGTTTGTCGTGTCTCTCTCTGCGGGCAGAGGGAGCGCGATAATATGTGATGGAAAAGAATTGCAGCATGTGCCAGTCAGAAACCTAGACAGAGGTTTATTTAGGAAAGCTGAGGCACATTCAAGGGAGAATGTGGGCTATTTTGAGAATGAAAAGCTTTGGGCGTAAAGCAAAAAATACATTCAAGGGAGAATGTGGGTCATCTCCAGAGGGAGAAATAGCAACCTGTTTTTTGGAGTATTAACATTTATAAAGGGATGGTTGTTAGGGGCTGGACTAGAAGTATAGTCAGGGTAGGGTTAAGCAGTTTCCCATGCTTGCACATTGAGAGCATGGATCAAGGGTATGGGACAAGGGTATGGGCTGAGTCACTCAGGAGTTAAAACTGTTTATGGGCACTTCCTGCATTTCAGTATTTCATGAGTGCTTCCTTTGAGACTCCTCATCTCTGCCTTTATCCCCTCATTCCTATCTCAACTCTCAAGTGCAGATCTGACAGGATTACTTTTTACAGACTTGCTTTTCTTTAAAATGCCAGAATGAAAAATAATGATTTTATTAGTCCAAATCTATCATACTGGCTGGATTGCTTTGCTCTCATTAGTAATTTGTACTTTTCTGGTCTGAGCTAATCTTTCCAAAAAACCTGTTACTTAAAATTGGCTCAAAAGGGAACTTTTTTTTTTTGGTATTGGGGACTGAACCAAGGGGCATTTAACCACTAAACTACATCCCCAAATCTTTTGATTTATTTTGAGACGAGTTTCACTAGGTTACATAGGGCCTAAGCCTTGAACTTGTGGTCTTCCTGCCTCAGCCTCCCAAGTTACTGGAATTACAGGCATGCTCCACCACACCTGGCTCACAAAGAGGTTTTCTTAACACTGATTCAAACTATCCTGTCACATCTCCTCCAGATAAAAGAATGGAAAATGTTCCTAGAACATGGAAGCCAAAATGCTTGACAAAGATCAAGTCTTCAAAGAAAAATCAGAGACAGAGAGAAAAATAACGCAAAGTCACTTGTTAAATCCCACCAAAATCATGGACAGCTGGGAGGTCAAAAAATGTTACCAGAGTCTAAGGCCCAGGGCCTAACTCTGGGAATTCAACAAAACAGGTTGGGCCATTTACCACAAAACCCAAACAGAAAAGGTAATAGTGAAAATCTGGTGTAGCTATGCCAATTAAATTTTCTTTCAGATTTTTCCCCTTTTTCGTGTCTGGCTTTTAGGGCAAGTGATCAGACCTGATTTGTTGGATCCCCAAAATCAGGCCTGGGTCTGAGGATTGCAATAACAGCTTTGGCAAGCTGTGCTAGGAGAAGGCATGCTGTTTGGGCCTTCACCACTCACAGCTGGCCAATCGTGGAATGAAGAGGGCAGAAAAAGGGGGACCAACACAGTTGTCAAACTTAAATTCATTTCAGGGTCTCTCTATTTTCACTTTGGGACAGCATCAGCTGCTTTTTACCACCATTTAGTGAAAGAGAGAAATGAGCTTTTTGGACTCTTATGGACCCGGAGTCTGACCCACGGCAAGTTCTCCCTGACAGTGCATGTCAGGCCTTGCCCTTCCTTTTCCTTGTTGTTTGGGACTCTTCTGATCCAAGTTGGGTTCTTTTGAACCAATTTGGGCTTCTGCCATTTGTGTGAAAAGGACATTTAGATTCTGTAACTTTGTGCTGCCAATTAGCAAAGAAGGGACATAAGATACACAGAGAAAACAGGGTGGTTTGGGGAAATATATTTTGTGATTTGCATAAAAATGGAAAGCACTAATTCTGTATTGGTGCGCCCTAGGAAGAATTTTGGCTTTCTTGTCTATTTATAGTTATAAACTTATAACTAAGAAAACTATAAGATAAATTTATAACTAAGAAATAGTTTATTATTGTAGTACAGCATGGTCTATGTACCTGAAAGTGAATTCCAGTTTAATGCAATTAATTGTGTCATGTGTTCTTTTGTTACTCTGCTGTTAGTCTGTATTCAGGTGACTGACTTAAGGCAAAAAATAAAATCTGATAGCTGGTTGACAATACCTACTAGAAACTTATTGTTTGTTTGATGGTTCTTCTTTATTCTGAGCTGGTTAATTTGGATATCCTGTGTTTCAGAATCTTGTTAGAACACTGTTTGCTAGCATTTGGTCTTTTTCTTCTGCAACCCCATTGTGTAAAGCTGCCTTTTTGCCTCTTTCTGCTAATCATTGTAACCTTGTCTTTTAGTCCAAAACACAAGGAGAAGGGGCACCTACACTAAAATGGGAAACAAATTCAAAGGAGCAGATAGTGTTTGGAGAAAAACCCCATCTAGCATTCCAACTAGTTTTATATTTGATGATTATGGTCTCTACTTCCAAGTACTTAATAAATGTGGACCACTTAATATTCCCAAATAGGTTCTCTTGTGTGCTGATCTGTAGTCCTCAGGCAACAAAACAAATGGAAAAATTATATGTAAATTTCTGACCAGCTGTTTTGAATTCTGACACCATGGAAAATGTTTTAAAATTTAAAGCAAGCTCTTTCTAAAATGACTAAAACCTGTGATAAACTAAAGCAGGAAGAAAAAGCTTTGGAAACTCAAAAGAGATTTTACCAGGTTGGGTGGGCATAGAAAGTGCCTTTTGCCCCGCTCTTTGAAGGGCTAAACCTGACTAAAAACCCACTTAGGCCAGAATTGTTAGGTAGTAGTTAAGTAATGAGCAGTTTAGTGCATAGCAAGGTCACAGGTGTCCTTTAAGTTCCTTTTAAAGTTTTATGTTACTTTGAGTAAAAACTTGTAGCTGATAACATGTAGCAAAGCACTGGTACACAGACCTTGAAAATAAGCAAATAGAAACAAAAGGAGCTAATTGGGGAATGCATCAAGAAGGAAAGATAAATGGAACTAACTCTTGACAGGGACCACTGAGATCAGGGTAAAGCTAGGAGCTATGGCCACAGGAGCCTCCCCATATCTTAGAAGTTAGGTTTCTTTAGCACCTCCTGAGCACTAAGGTAACATCTGTTTGGCCACTGACTGACTTGTAGATGAAGCACCCCCTGAATGGGATGGTCACCATGAGAGTTCTGGAGAGAACCAACTAAGGTCAAAAACCCCACCACCCAACATGAAGGAGAAGTTGAACACCTGATTGGTGAAGGTTGCTGAAGGAGGACATCAGTTCTTCTTTAAACACCAAACAGTATAAATTTGGAGACAACATTGTCTCCTTTGTTGTTCTCTGCTCAGAAACAGCCTATTCTCTCTTAAGAGTGCTCTCTGCTTGAAGTTTTCACCCTATTTTAACTTTGCTTCCACTTAACCTTCACTTATAATATGCTCTTGCATGACTTTCACTGTCTGACTTTAAATTTTCTTTTGTCAGAACACAAGAACCAAGGTTTAGAGCTTTGGTTCCCCACTCTCCTGTGACAGAATGACTTATCAACTAGATAGTGGTTCAAAATATGATTTTATAACCCTTTACAAAAGAAATTTCCATTTGTAAGGATTTTTCCCTCTACTGATTAGCTCTTAAATTATTGGTAGAGATATTAACCCCTGCAAAACAAGCCTCATTTTTAAACCTTTTTCTTTTACCAGGCCTTTGGCTTTACACCTTTCAGAGACACTGTTTTGTGTCTCTGAGACTTAAATTTTCTGCTTTGTTTCAACAAAGTTATACCTTTGAAAGTGCAGATTTAGATTAAGGATTTCTTAGGACTATAGTAATTATATCAACAGATTAGTTTAAGAAACTGGCATATGATACATCTAAATGAAAGCTATGAAATCTTTGTTTTCCATATTTATGTATGTTTGTGTATATGGGTGTATTGTGTTGTATGTTTATGGTACCAAATTAACTAATAAATAAGTGCTCATATATTTTTATTTATGTATTTATTTTTAGTATTGGGAATTGAACACAGGAGCACTCCATCACTGAGCTACATCTCCAATACTTTTTCATACTTTATTTTGAGATAGGGTCTCACTAAGTTGTTTAGGGCCTTGCTAAATTGCCTAGGCTGGCTTTGAAATTGTAATCCTCCTGCCTCAGCCTCCCAAATCACTGGGATTACAGGTGTGCACCACCACACCCAACTGCTCATATATTTTTTAAAAATATTTTTTAGTTGTTGATTTAACTTTATTTTATTTATTTATTTACATGTGGTGCTGAGGATCAAACCCAGGGTCCACACATGCTAGGCAAGCGCTCTACCACTGAGCCATAACTCCAGTCCAGTTAATAAATTGTTAGAGGACATAAATCCAAATGTCTCAGTTCACATGACTTAAATATTTGAGAAATTAGTTAATTTAAATTTGTAGGTAGGACAAAAGTAAAACTAATTAAAATTATTAACACATTTTTGCCTTGGTTACTAGACAACTGGGGTTGTATTTGTCTCTGCCAAGATGTTTAAAGTACAGTGACCATTGATTTTAGGGTTTTTTTGTAGGGAAAAAATTATTTAAAATATTAACTGTATTAACCATATTTATTCAAAACCAATCTTGCTAGTGAATAGGTAGAATATTCTGATAGTAAGATCTAGGCCAACAGTTAGGGCAATGGACCCCAAAAAGACTTCTCTAAGTAGGTGTAAAGTGCAGACTACTGCATAGTAATGAGCTGTTCTGTAAAAACATTCCAAACATCCAACCATCAAATCCCTTTGATCCAGAGGGGCAGGAAAAAGGAGGGCACATAGACCTGAGTGGAAACTATAGAGAATTTCAAACTCTCAAAGGCTAAAAGAGCAAAATCAATAAGAATGTTGTTGGCCCCACCAATAAATGTCACCTTTCAGATACCTAATCATCAGACCAGTTAGGACCAATAGCCTTAGCATTCTCTTGATACTGATTAGCATAAACACTGAGCAACACCTCTAACAAATAGTTATAAAAGCCCCTAGATTAGTACACTTCAGCAGCAAGCCTCTATCTGAATCCCTCTCACTCTGCAAGAGCTGTGTTTCTTTTATCTTTTTCTTTCTTCTTTTTTTTTTTTGTACCAGGGATTGAACCCAGGGGTGCTTAACCACCAAGCCACATCCCCAGCCCTTTTCATATTTTATTTAGACACAGGGTCTTGATAAGTTGCTTACAGCCTCACTTAGTTGCTAAGGCTGGCATTGAACTCAAGATCCTCCTGCTTCAGCATTCCAAGCCACTAGGATTCCAGGCATGTGCCATCATGCCCGACTTGAGCTGTGCTTCTTTTCTACTCAAATAAATCTTAATCTTTCATAATCGCCCTCCATTGTCCATGGATTTCATTCTTCAGAGTTCATGAGACAAGAACCCTAAAAGGAATCGCTAGAGGTTTGCTGCTGAATGATAACACCAGCAGATGACACCAGCAGGTGTTGCCTGTTGTGGAGCTAAAAGATCTATAACAAAAACAGCCCTGCCCACCGTGATTATAATAGCAAAATACTGTTTTCACTAGCATTATTTTGCTGTCATGCCAATTAATATTCAAATAGTCTTATTACATATAATTACGCAGAGAATATAAAAGGTAAAGGAAACAGTTGGACAAAGGCCATTAAAATAGGAAAAGGAGAGAACAATGTTCCATTTCTAGGCTTGGCTACTCTCACCCTGATTAAACCACTGGGTTTCAGACCTTGACTGTGGGATTCCTGACTTGACTTCTTGGTTTCCTAACTCCTGGCATTTAATAACTGTTTCTCTCCTAGGTATCACTTGTTTGTTTCAGAAATTATTGTGTTTCAAAAATATACAAAAGCAAAGGGAAGACTACTTAAGTCACTCGACAGAAGTAACTGTACTGATATTTTGGCATATAACATTCTAGGATTGTGGGCTGGGGATATAGCTCAGTTGGTAGAGTGCTTGCCTCACACGCACAAGGCCCTGAGTTCAACCCCCAGCACCAGCACCACCATCACCAAAAAAAAATTTAAAAATGCTAGGTTTTTATAATCATGTTTATGCTTTTTTAAATCAAAAATGAAGTCATGCCTGTAATCCCAGCAGTCTGGGAGGCTGAGGTAGGAGGATCACAAGTTCAAAGCCAGCCTCAGCAACAGTGAGGCACTAAGCTACTCAGTGAGACCCTGTCTCTAAATAAAATGTAAAATAGGTTTGGGGATGTGGTTCAGTAGTTGAGTGCCTCTGAGTTCAATCCCTGGTACCCAAAAAAATAAATGAAGTCATCCCAAAGGTGCCATAAATACACATTGGAGAAAGGATAGCCTCTTCAACAATGGTGCTGGGAAAATTGGAAATCCCTATGTAGCAAAATGAAATTAAACCCCTATCTCTCACTCTGCACAAAACTCAACTCGAAGTGCATCATGGATTTAGGCATTAGACCAGAGATCCTGTGCCAACTAGAAGAAAATGTAGACCCAACTCTACCATCATGTCAGCTTAGGAACCAAATTCCTTAACAAGACTCCTAAAGTATAAGAAGTAAAATGAAGAATCAACAAATGGAATGGAATCAAACTAAAAAGCTTCTTCACAGCAAAGGAAACAATCAAGAACATGAAAAGTGAGCCTACAGAATGGAATAAAATCTTTGCCACCTGTACATCAGATAGAGCATTAATCTCCTGGATATATAAATAACTCAAAAAAACTTAACAGCAAAAAACTGAATAACCCAATTAATAAATGGGCAAAGGAACTGAACAGGCACTTCACAGAAGAAGAAATATGGTCAACAGATATATGAAAAAAACGTTCAACATCTTGAGCAGTTAGAGAAATGCAAATTAAAACTGCTATCAAGAATACAAATAACAGGGGCTGGATATATAGCTCAGTTGGTAGAGTGCTTGCCTTGCATGCACAAGGCCCTGGGTTCAATCCCCAGCACCACAAAAAAAAAAAAAAGAATACAAATAACAATAAATGTTGGTGAGGATGTGGGGGGAAAGGTATACTCATAGATTGCTTGTGGAACCGCAAATTGGTGCTCAGGAAAGCAGTATGGAGATTCCTCAGAAAACTTAGAATGGAACCACCATTTAACCCAGTTATCCCACTCCTCTGTATATACCCAAAGGATTTAAAATCAGCATATTACAGTGATGCAGCCACATCAATGTTCATAGCTACTCATTTCCCAATAGCTAGATTGTGGAACCAACTGAGATGCCCTTCAATTGATGAATGGATAAAGGAAATGTGATACACATACACACATACACACACACACACACACACACACACACACACACACATTCTGGAATACTACTGAGCTATAAAGAAGAATGAAATTATGGCATTTGCCAGTAAATGGATGGATCTGGAAAATATCATGCTAAGTGAAATGAGCCAGTCTCAAAAAAGCAAAGGTCGAATGTTCTCTCTGACATGGGGATGCTAATATACAACAAGGGGTTGGGGAGAGAATAGAAATTCATAGGAATAAACAAAGGAGAACAGAGGGAAGGGAGGGAGGATGTGAATAGGAAAGACAGTAGAATGAATCAGACATAACTTTCCCATGTTTATATATGAATACATGACCAGTGTAACTCCACATCACATACAATCACAAGAAAGGCAAGTTATACTCCATGTATGTATGATATGTCAAATTCACTCTACTGTCATGTATATCTAAAAATAACAAAAAATTAAAATAATTTCAAAATATTTGGCATTAAAAACTAATAACAATAACAAAAATGAAGACATCCTCTACTCAATACTTGTAACCAGCTTATTTCATAACATTATTTTCTTGTATCATTAAATAATTGTCCCATAAAATATTAAATATTCTTGTCTGATATCTTGGTTTTTGTGGGTAATCAAAAAAGAGCTGTTAAATGGGTAAATTAGATTTGATATATGTGGGATAAATATTTATAAATGTATTTATTAGAGAAAACATCTGATTTGGAGGGGTACTAGGTATCAAACCCAGCGATTCATGCATGCCCAGCAAGGTGCTCTACCACTAAACCATGTTCCCAGCCGAAAATCCAATTCATTTTCCAGTTAAAATACTAAAACATCTATTGCCACATATAAATTCATGTACTCGTCTTCTTAAATTCTATACACACACACACACGCATATATACACATACACATACACACATATATATATGTATAGACATATATACACATAGACTTGTTTATATATTAGGGTCTATCAATGAATGTGCTTTTGTAATTTGTTGGTATATGGGAAAAATTATCCACGATTGCTTTGTGTCTAAGCCTTCACTAAAAGGTTAATTAGAGTTAAATTCCAACTGATGTAATTCCATATGCAAAAATTACAAAGAATTTAAGCTGTGCTTTGTTGGGGGAAATCTGTTGTTTTTTTTTTGAAATCTGTTTTTTTTTTTTTTTTTTTTTGCGGTGCTGGGGATCGAACCCAGGGCCTTGTGCTTGCAAGGCAAGCACTCTACTAACTGAGCCACCTCCCCAGCCCTGAAATCTGTTTTTAAAAAGGGTATTTCAGGGGCTGTGGCTGTGGCTCAGTGGTAAAGTGCTTGCCTAGCACATGACAGGCACTAGGTTCGAGCCTCAGTACCACATAAAAATAAATAAATAAATGAAATAAATATTATATAAAAAAAAGAGGGCTCAGGTTGTGGCTCAGTGGTAGAGCACTTGCCTAGCATGTGTGAGGCACTGGATTAGATTTTCAGCACCACAAATAAATAAATTAATGTCCATTGACAACTAAAAAATGTTAAAAAAAGAATGCTTTAAAAAAAAGGAATGTCATCTTATTGGATAAAAAGGAGTGATTTGCCAAAAGTCAGAAATTTCATAAGGGTTGTTTCAAATTGTAAACATAAGGAAGGGAAAAAAAGAATCAGCAAGTAGGAAGGAAGAAATATAAGAAAGTTATAGTTATGGGTATATATATTTTAAGGAAAATTAAAAGGAAAAGATAATGTTTGGTGAAGGGAAAGTATTTTGTATGATAAAAGTAATATTTTTGTCCTAAAGTTCAAGATGGGAAAAAGTGAGACAAGACATAAATCTTATATGGAAATATAAATGTGTGGTTAACAGAGTTACGTAAGGGTTTATATCAGGTGCTGATATGAACCAGAAACTAATTCTCCTTGTTTAAAACAAGGGTTTCTTAAAACTTGGTCTGCTCTAATTTATCAAGACAATTTCTCGTGTCTATTAGATTTTTAATATTTAGGAAAACTACATCTCTAAAGAATTAGGGTTTAAGTATATATTTTAAAGTTTTTTTTAAAGTTTTTTAAATGATTTATTCATAACTGGTTACAAAAGCTGTTATTTTAGTTTATTAGAGTATATCTGATACCCTAAATATGTGACTAGAGATACATATACATCTGAGGGCTAAATATGTTTGTCTGAGTTTTGTCTAAATGTTATGTAGGTCTGTAGAATGAAAGCTATGTAAGTTTAATACAAGCAAGGTAAGCAATGAGTGCTCTCTTCTGTACAATATACATTATATCTGGACCTTAAACCAATAATATTGTCAATAAAACTTTTGTTATTTCTGCCATTTATATTTGAGCCGTATCTGTTCTAAGTATCGTGTTACTGTATATATGAGATGCACTTGTACATCAGGTACTAAGCCTTTGTGGTCATTAACACCATTTCCTAAGTTCACAAGCGGTCTAAAGCTATGAATTTTCATTATTGCTCTTAACATATGTAAACCTGTTACAGGCAGACCCACATATAGTTGTTCTATGGAGGCATGAATACAGAACTTTAAAAATTAAAACTAAATCAATATAATGGTATCTGTGTAACTGGTGGTGCTAATTATCACTGGCTTCTTGCATCATAAATGTATTCATGTTCTCCAAGTGTAAAAGTTTTCTAAAATGTAAAGCTTAGGAGAGCACTTTATTAAACTGGTATCCTCCAGACTAAAATTTGTTAGTAGCAATATCCTTTTTCAGGCTTATATAAAAACATTAAATTTAAATGGGGATTCTTGTTATTTAGAGGATAAGAGGGACTTGTGATCAATAAGTTATATATGATGAATTATGTTACTCTACATTGGAATTGGAATTTTAATATATTTTTGGAAAGATATTAAGAAAGTCTGGTTTGTTTAAAGGTTGGCAATGCAGAATATGAAAACTCTTTATTACCTTTTAATGAGAAAACTTTGTTTTCTTATACTCCTAAATAGAGTATTTAGAAAGGAGGGAAAAGATGAGCTTCAAATGTAAAACACTGTAATTAAGATTTGTCAAAAGGCCAGTCATACCTGGGATAAGGCTCTGCCCCTTGCCCAACTCCATGTTAAAATGGCCCCAAACTAGGCTCAAATTAAGCTCATTTAAGGTTAAGGATAACTTTTTGTTGTAAAGATTACTGTGATCCCAAAATGTAAAACTAAATAAGGATTTGGGTAAACTATAATATGTACTTATAGGCTTTGAAGGATTTTTAAAAGAAATAAAATTTGTAAGAGATTTTAGATGTGATTGAGTTGACAAATTATGGGCTTTTGTAGAAGCTAAACAGATACCAAAGATACATTAGTGTTACTATAAAATTTATGTTTCCTGGCTTAGAGTTATTATACAAACTGAATGTTTTTCACACTTGTATAATTTCATTTTGTACTTTATAACTGTTGCCTGTTGGTGTTTTTGTAGAAATGCAACTTCCATCACATATGACTCCAGTAACAAAATGAGAGTTCCTATGTAAACTAACTCCTTTCCTATGCAGAACTATTAAATGTTTCAAAATGTGCCTCCACAAAAATGTTCTATGTTCAAAGTTCTGCACAATGTCCAACAATGGGTTGCCTGTCAGATGATATTACAGCCACAAATCCCTCAAGACTGAGGATATAAACTAAAAGGGGGTGGGGCTGAAACAAACTGAATTTGGGGGCCACCCCACCCCCATACTGGGAACATAATTCTCATACCAAGAGCAGATGCTAAAGGGGCTGTGACATCCCTCCCCCCAGAGGCACAAGAAGATGCAAGCCAGATTGCCCATTCGGGCCTGTCCTAGCAGGTACATTTCCTGCCCTTATGTTATTCTCCTGCCTCCTTTCCTTTAAAAGCCTGCTAATTGTCTGGGATTTCAGAGGTGGGACTTTTTAAACAATTGTTTCATCCTTCTGTCAAAGTCAGTTAATATTTGTTATTATATGCCAGGAATTTATCTAAATCTTCTACATATACTTGTAGTACTTCTTTAATGCTTACAACAATATAAGGTAGAGAATACTGTCATGTTATTAATGAGACATGATAGGCATAGATAGACTAGGTAAATTGCCCACAGTCACACAGCTAGGAAATGTTGGAGCTCAGATTCAAGCCTGGCCTGGTTTCAACCCATGCTCTCTCTCTGGATTAAAAAAAAAAGGGGGGGGGTGCTACTTCACCTCCAATCTGATGACTGAATAAATTAAAACCTTAGACCTCCCAAACCATATCATTAGAATTGTTCTTGACAGTTTGGGCTTCTGCAACAAATTGCAAGGGGATGGGTGTTTTAAGTAAGGAAAACTTTTCACAGCTCTTGAGGTTTGGAATTCCTAAATCAAGGCAACAACAAATATAGTGCAAAATGAGGGCACCCGTCCTGGTTTGCAGACAGTAATATTCTTATTGGATCCTCACATTTCCAAGAGAAAAAATCATCTCTGTTTTTATGAGGCAGAGAGAAAGCAAGCTCTGTCCTGTCTCTTCTTGTAAAAACACAAATCCCATTGATAAAAGTTTCAATGCTTATGAACAAATTACCTCCTCAAATCCCCACCTACAAATGCCATCACATTGGGGATTAGGTTTCAAATTTGGGAAATCTGAGGGTCACAAAACATTTGGTCCATAACAAATGGGTGCAGAGTCTAAGTTTTTTTTTTTTTTTTGGGTGCTGGGGATTGAACCCAGGGCAAGCACTCTACTGACTGAGCTATCTCCCCAGCCCCCTAAGTTTTTAATGATGAAAAATTTCTAGAGCTCTGTTGCATAATAATAGTATAGTTAACACTACTATATAAATAAATTAAAACCTTAGACCTCTCAAACCTGAGGAAAACGTCAGGGAGTAGGAGGTTAAGATGAACAATAACTTGACTCCAGCCCCTTGAATCTCACCTAACCTCTGGGGTTTCTCTCTGCTCAATGTCAGCTTTACTGCAGTCCTGCACCCTCTACTCCTGGAAGTGAGTACTCTCCCTTTAATGTTCTGTCTCAAATATAGACAAAAATATACTACTATGTGATTCTTTTCTTTTGAGGGAATTGAACTAAGGGTCCTTAACCACTGAGCCACATCCCCAACTCTTTCCATCTTTATAAAATTTTGACACAGGGTCTCACTAAGTTGCTGAAACTGATCTTGAACTTGCGATTCTCTTGCCTCAGTCTCCCAAGTGACTGGGATTACAGGCATATGCCACCACACCTGGCTTCCTATATGATTCTTTACATGATTGGAGACATGCTGGCATTTTCAACAAGATATCAGCAAATTCAACAGGTGAAACAAGAGAAATAAACAAATCAGTTACAGAAGTATTTAAAAAGAGTTCCATCTGGGAGCAGTGGTGTGTGCTGATAGTCCAAACTACTTGGGAGGCTTAGGAAGGAAGGTTGCAAGAGTCCAGGAATTGGAAAGCCTGAACACTACAGCAAGAACCTGTCTTTTCAGAGTGGCTGCACTAATTTGCAACCCCACCAGCAATGTATGAGTGTTCCTTTTTCACCACATCCTCGCCAACAGCTATTGTTGCTTGTATTCTTGATAATCGCCATTCTAATTGGGGTGAGATGAAATCTTAGGGTAGTTTTGATTTGCATTTCCCTTATTACTAGGGATGTTGGAACATTTTTTCATATATCTGTTGATTACTTGTACATCTTCTTCTGTGAAGTGTCTGTTATTTCCTTAGCCCATTAGTTGATC
Source organism: Sciurus carolinensis (assembly GCF_902686445.1). Taxonomy (NCBI): domain Eukaryota; kingdom Metazoa; phylum Chordata; class Mammalia; order Rodentia; family Sciuridae; genus Sciurus; species Sciurus carolinensis. Next base: position 85,811,320 of record NC_062232.1, read on the forward strand.
GGATTATTTGTATTCTTCGTGTAGAGTTTTTTGAGTTCTTTATAGATTCTGGAAATTAGCGCTCTATCTGAAGTATGGTTGGCAAAGATATCTCTCCCACTCTGTAGGCTCTCTCTTCACATTGCTGATAGTTTCCTTTGCTGAGAGAAAGCTTTTTAGTTTGAATCTATCCCAGTTGTTGATTCTTGCTTTTATTTCTTGTGCTATGGGAGTCCTGTTAAGGAAGTCTGATCCTAAGCCAACAAGTTGAAGATTTGGACCTACTTTTTCTTCTATAAGATGCAGGGTCTCTGGTCTGATTCCGAGGTCCTTGATCCATTTTGAGTTGAGTTTTGTGTAGGGTGAGAGATAGGGGTTTAATTTCATTCTATTGCATATGGTTTTCCAGTTTTCCCAGCACCATTTGTTGAAGAGGCTATCTTTTCTCCATTGCATATTTTTGGAACCTTTGTCTAGTATGAGAAAATTGTATTTATTTGGAATGGAAACACCATTTGACCCAGCTATCCCACTCCTTGGCCTATACCCAAAGGACTTAAAATCAGCATACTACAGAGATACAGCCACATCAATGTTCATTGCTGCTCAATTCACCATAGCCAGATTGTGGAACCAACCTAGATGTCCTTCAGTTGATGAACGGGTAAAGAAACTGTGGCATATATATACAATGGAATATTACTCCACAATGAAGAATGATAAAATTATGGCATTTACAGGCAAATGGATGAAATTGGAGAATATCATGCTAAGTGAGATAAGCCAATCTCAAAAAACTAAAGGACGAATGATCTCGCTGATAAGTGGATGAGGACATATAATGGGGGGTGGGAGGGGTTAGCATTAGGTTTAGGGTTAGGTTTAGGGTTAGGGATAAGGAGAGCGGTAAGAATGAAGGAAAGAAGGACTGTATAGAGGGAAAAGAGGGGTGGGAGGGGTGGGGGAGAAGGAAAAAAAAATAATCAAACATCATTGCCCTATGTAAACATATGATTACACAAATGGTATGCCTTGACTGTATGTACAAATAGAGAAACAACATGTATCCCATTTGTATATAATAATAAAAAATGAATAAATTAATTAAAAAAAAGAAAGTGCAAATAATAAAGAAGTCAGAATCTCAAAAAAAATAAATAAATAACCTGTCTTTTAAAAAATTCTATTCTGACCACAGTTAAACAAATGATTTTCAGGCTTTGTATATTTGGTATCTAGGTTTGTAGCTGGACTAATAGGTAAAAATGTGGGTACCATCTGGTGAATACACTGTGCAAGTCATTGTACTTTGCACTATCGATGCATTATCTCATTTAATTTCACCACACCTGTAAAGTAAGAAAGTATTCCCATTTCATAGATAAAAATAATAGGGCCACACCAGTACAGTAATTTACTCAGGGTCATACAGCTAATAAGAAGATGTGGTATCTGAAGTTATTTGACATCAGATTGAAGCAGGCCAGAGACCCCCACCCAAAAGATGCTTACCATAATTAAGCAGAAACCCTCACCATATGTGTGGCATGTAAGTTTCTCTTATCAGAGTTTTTTGCATAGGACATCAGCTATCAGCAAAAATCTGCAGAAGGTATTGTGGCTTATAGCTTCCTCTTTGTTCTCAAATGCAGATTTGCAGAAGAAACTTGTGAAACCACTGTCTGTCTAGAGGATGGAACAAAACATGCTTGTCATATGAACCTCTTAGCCCTCTCCCCCAGACTGGGTATACAGTTCAAAGGCTTTCTATACTCATTGTTCAAAGAAGAATTCTTAGGCATGAGCCACCTATGAACCCTGCAGTCAATAAACCTGCTTCCTGAAAATTCCTCAGGTGTCCTGCCCCTTCTGTCATACTTCAAGATCTTGGGGGTTTGACCTTTATGATGCACTGCTTCTCTTCTTTATTTTTCCATCCTTGCACAGCCTCTGACTTTCCCTCGGGATAACCTTGGGATTTATTCTTGCAGTGGCTCAGTGAAGGGAATCAGTAACAGACAACTCAATAGCTTCTGTTAAATTTAAATGCTTTCTACTTACTCCCATTTTTGTTTCAACTAAATAACCGTTATCAGTCTTGTAAGACCAAGTCAAAACTCATGCTTCCTGCAGGAAGCCTTCCCTAATATCTCCAGTTTCCCCTTTTTAACACTAGTCTCTGCTAAATTCATTCCAAATGTGGAGTCAAAGTCCAATAACCTTTCTGGGGAATTCAGTCAACAATAAGGGGAGCTGTGCTTGGTGGCACATACCTGTAACCCCAGTGGTTCACAAGGTTGAGGCAGAAGGATTACAAGTTCAAAACCAGTCTCAGCAACTTAGCAAGACCCTGTCTCAAAATAAAAAATTAAAAGGGCTGGGGATGTGGCTCAGTGGTTAAGCTCCCCTGGGTTCAATCCAGGGTACAAAAAAAAAAAAAAAAAAAAGACACCGTAAAGGTAGTTGGTGGCACATCTCTGGGGAAAAAGTTATTTCAAATATATACCTGGATTTTTTCAGATGTCTATGGACAAAAACAGTATGGTAGCAACAAAAACAACATGGTCTTCCTGGCTCTCATAGTTTTCACCTATTGGCCTGTTCAAGCACACAGTCCAACCTCAGCCATGGAAAGTCTTTTAGAATCCTAAAGACACTGCAGGAGGCCACCTTGGGCATTTTGTCAGTCCCAATCCTGCCCATTGCTAAGATGTTCTGTTTCAAATAATACACACACAAGATTATTATTTCATACATAGATTTGTCACATCCTAAATAGAAGAAAAAATCTACAAGTAGACTTTCATAATTGCAGAGTAAGAAGATCCCCAAATCTCCTCAAAAACAGCAATGAGAACACTGGTCAAAAATAAGGTTAAAATGAACTTTTTCAATAACTTGGAAACTATTCAAAATGTGCAACTATCTGAGGAGCATTTATTCAAGAAAACAATTGAGCGGGCTGGGGAGATAGCTCAGCTGGTAGAGTGCTTGCCTCATAATCACAAGGCCCTGAGTTCGATCCCTAGTGCCGCAAAAAAAAAAAAAAAAAGAAAACAATTGAATCACACTAAGAACACTGATCTTGTCCTATTCTCATACCCCTTTGCCCTACTCAGTCTGAAAAACCAGAAGCCTTGCAATCACAGTAAGTTGTGAAAACTGGTTGCTAGGACAATTAGATATCCACTAGGAAAAGAAAGTTGGACTCCTATTTCACATCATAGGACAAAATTATTACCTCAAAATGGAATAATACATTAATGTAAGAGATAAAATTTTAAACTCTTAGAAGAAAAAACGTGTAAATCTTCATAACCTTAGAAATTCACATAAATTTTTTACAATGAATGGAACAAGACATTTTTACTCTGGCCTATAACCATGAGGTCAGTTGATGGTTGTACTCAATATTTATCACCAGTTTTTTTGAGTACTGACTAAACAATTACAACACTAATACATTCTTGTTCAGATATGAATGACTAAGTTTCTGAGCCTCTGAACTTTCCATTCTCCTGCCTCAGCCTCCCCCAGATACTGGGATTACAGATGTGTGCCACCATGCTCTGCCACCCTCCCCCTCATTCTATTGGTTGACACAATCGAAGTCTGACAGGATTCAAAGTTGAGGGGTTACTTGACCCTACATCTCAATGGAAGGGTGGCAAGGTCACATTACAGAAGAGTGTGAGATGGAAGGTAAGTGGTATGGACATCTTTGAAAATAACTCTACCACATCCTCCCAAGTACTTCTCTTGCTTAAGTATAGGCTGATCTCATTTTTTTTTCACCAAGGAGAAACCACTCAGGAGACTATTATTGTAAATGAGGCTCTTAAACTTTGTTAGAGAGTAACCAGATGATTTTATCCATATTAAGCTTTTCTGTTCAGCACATCTGACCATTTCTCCATTCTCAGTGACTCTCAACAAAGGATTTGGTCACCTATAGGCTGTGAGCAGTACTCATTCTAAGGAGAAAAGCAGCCACTGACATGAGCTAGCCTCACCCACACAACTAGGGCTTCTAAAATGAGCATAAACAATTTCTTAGACCACCAACATTATACAAGGTTACTATGTGATCAGGGTGACCAAAAAAAAAAAAAAAAGGAAAACCACTGCATAATCATGTCTGAAGAGACAAAACAAAATCTGACCAAATCTCAGAAATGACCAAACATTCTACTGTCCTGGCTAAAACAGTGCCCATGGCTACTCATTAGTCTACTTCTAGTCCATCCTCATTCTAGATAAGACTCATTAAGATACCCCCAGAATTACATCCACTTCTTAACGGAATCCAATCCAGAGCAAAGTCTTACTTCTTTATATCCTCCCCCAAATCATCTGACAGGTTCAAATCCTATAAATCCTTTTTGACCCCCATTAACAAATGCCCTACAGTTCCCCATTGTGTGCATTCTGTCTTGATGCAATACACTGAGTGATCAACTCAATTTGTTCAACCACCATATCTTAGTTGTCTTTGGTTAGAACTCACTGACAACTCCTCTAAAGATCCTGGAGTTCAGAATACATTTATGGCCAAGGTTATTTCCGATCTGAACTCTAACATATAGTCAGTGAGACATCAGATTTGATTCTTTTACACTGCAGTTTTGGAAGACAATTATATAAATTCCTTAGACCACCAGAAATAATTAAAATGCCATTATAGTTTATAAATATATATTTATGCCAGATGTGGTGGTACATACATATAATCACAGTGATTCAGGAGGCCGAGGAAGGAGGATCACAAGTTCGAGGCCAGCCTCAGCAACTTAGTGATACCCTGTCTCAAAATAAAAAGTTAGGGGCTGGGGATATAGCTCAGTTGGTAGAGTGCTTGCCTTGCAAGCACAAGGCCCTGGGTTCAATCCCCAGCACCAAAAAAAAAAAAAAAAAAAAAAAAGAAAAAAGAAAAAAACAAAATAAAAAGTTAAAAGGTCTGAGGATGTAGCTCAGTGGTAAGTACCCATGCATGCATGTATGTATGTATGTGTGTATATGTGTGTGTGTGTGTGTGTGTATATATATATATATATATATATATATATATATATATATATATACGTTCACATGTTTGTATATATACAAAATCTGGACCTCCAGATTTCCTTCTTATCATCTTATCAAAATACAGAAAGATCATCCTGATAACAGTGGCAAGAGCTATTCTATCCCCGGCATGGCTACAGAATCTAAGGGCAACCTGGCTACAGAAAACCAGAATGATTAGGTCTCTGCTATGGGAAAAGAAATAAGTATATACAGGACATCTGGCTCATCAGCTGCAGGTACCAGATTCCAGAACATATTTCTGTTGCTGCCACCTCCTCCTCCCACTAACGAGTTCTTGATTTTTCTCATAGTCATTTCACGAAGAAAAAATGTGACATTACTTAAAAATTACCCTTTTTTCCATATCCTTTACAATGCTCATTCACTCAATACAAGAACTTGTATACTCAGAACAACCATGTTCTGAGTATACAACAACTTGTATACTCAGACTGGGGTTGTGGCTCAGTGGTAGAGCACTTGCCTAACATGTGTGAGGTACTGGGTTCGATTCTCAGCACCACATACAAATAAATAAAGGTACACTGACAACTAAATATTAAAAAAAGAGAGAAAAACCCTGTGGCCTGAGGGGTATTACTCAGTGTTGAGAGTCCTTCCTAGTATACTCAATAGCCTGGGTTCAGTCTCCAACACTGCAAAAATGAAAAATTTTTGTTCAAAAAAACACTGCCTTACATAACCTGGTAGTTAAGTGACAGATCAGAAACCCTATCCCACTTTAGGGGTGAACATATACAGTTAATTTAAAGATGTTTAAAGAACCAGCTGTAGCAGTTAAGAAATTTGTATTGGAAAAAAACACATGTGAATTTCAATTCTAGAGTCATCATGTGTTTGTTATTTTGACACATAGGGCTCCAAATTCTCCTTAGCATCTGCCTACTCACAGGAACCCTGAGACACTGAATGTTCATGCAACAAAATTAAATCATTGCTACTTAGGAATCACCTAGGACATCAGGGTGCAGAGCCCAATCTCATATAAGTTTAACTTCTCCTATTTCATAGATATTCTCTCAGAATGAATTAGACATAACTTTCCTATGTTCATATATGAATACACAACCAGTGTTACTCCACATCATATACAACAAGAAGAATGGAAAGTTAAACTCCATGTATATAAGATATGTCAAAATACATTCTACTGCCATGTATAACTAAAAAGAATAAAAACTTTTTTAAAAAACAGAAAAAAAGAAAATTATACTCTCTGTAGGACTATGTGCAGATTAGATACAAGGACTAGTGTGGAGGGGAGAAATCAGTGCAGCAACAAAAGGATAACATTTGACAATAATTATGAATTTGATAATTTTCAAAAGTTTGGTTGTTTGTGTGTGTGTGTGTGTGTCCGACTGACTCCCTCAGGATGTGGGTACAGCAGATAAGATATTTCTGAAACATTCAGGGAACTGGCCACCCCAGCAGCTGGCCCTCTCCAAAGACTCCAAATGGATCTAAGTCAGTTTGTTTGGACTTTTTTTTATTGTTATTTTACATGTGTCCAGTTGTTTAGTTTGAGGTTTGTTTTGTAACTGGCCTGGGGAGAGATTTGGGATGCAACATTGACAGGAGTCTAGAATGATTAGTGAAATTTCTGAAAGGATATCATTTTCAGACTCCTAGGAGGGATTGGAGGGCATGTATAACTGAACTGTCACCCTCCAGGAAACTGTTTAGGGTCAACCTCTAAAGGAAAGCTTCAAATTAAGCTGTGGCACAAAAGAACTTCTGATTCTGTGTTCTACATTAATAAAATGATTATTTCTTCTGAGGAAGGAGAGATTTTATTGAGTGTTGGGAAAAAACTGCCTATCATACCTTCTTAATTCTGACTTCTTATACTAATTTTTCTCTGATAGTTAGATTGTCACAACAGTTTTTTAACTTCAAACATAATTTATTACCAGAAATTAGGAACAACCCATATTTTGTTGTTGTTGACACAAGTGGTGTGAATTCCACTATATATACTTACCTGAATAAAACTCAGCAAGGACTTTTAAAATATCTCCTTAGTGTCTTTTAACTTTCATGGTACAAAGCACTATGAAACCTAAAATTGAAGAAAAACAGTTTTGTTTGGTTAATCTTTACTTCACCATCCAAAACATACAAATGAATAACCAAACCAAATACATTGTATTAAAGACAAACATAAGATCTAAAATGTAAAACTACTAGACTAACACAGGAGAAAAACTAGATGATATTTATCTGGGCAATGATTATTTGGATTTGATTACAAAAGCTCAGGCAACAAAAACAAAAACAGACAAATGGTCCAGGTAACTCAGGAGACTGAGATAGGAGGATTATAAATTCAAGACCAGCCCTAAGCAACTTAGTGAGACCATGTCTCAAAAACAGAAAGGGTGGGGCTGGGGAGATAGCTCAGTGGGTAGAGTGCTTGCCTTGTAAGCACAAGGCCCTGGGTTCGATCTCCAGCACCCAAAAAAAAAAAAAAAAAAACAGAAAGGGTATGTGGTGGCCCACATCTGCAATTCCATCAAAACCAGCCTCAGCAACTTAGTAAGACCTTGTGTCAAAATAAAAAAGGGGGTGCTGGGGATGTGGCTCAGTGGTTGAGCACCCCTGGGTTCAATCTGCAATACCAAAAATAAACAAATAAGTAAATAGCACAGGGAATGCAGCTCAGTGGTAAAGATTTCCTGGGTTAATCCCCAATAAAAAAAAAGAAAGAAAAAAGAAAAAGACAAATGGGACTATATCAAACTAAAATACTTCTGCACAGCAAAGAAAACATTCAACAGTAAAGAAACAACCTACAGGGGCTGGAACTGTAACTCAGTGACAGAGAGCTTGTCTAGCACATGTGAGGCACTGGGTTCAATTCTAAGCATCAAATAAAAAAATAAATAAATAAAATGGAGGCATTCTGTCCATCTACAACTACAAAAACAAATTTAAGAAAGTAACAACCTACAGCTTGGGAGAAAATATATATCTGCAGGCCATACATCTGATAAGAGGTTAATATCTGAAATATATAAGGAACTCAACTCAATAGGAAGAAAATAACACAATTAAAAAATGATCAAAGAACCTGAATAAATATTTCTTGAAAGAAGAGTTATAAATGGGCAAGAAAAAAGTGAAAAAATGCTCAACATTACTAAACACTAGAGAAATGCAAATTAAAATCCCAATAATATTATCACCTCATAACTGTTGAAATGGCTATTTTAAAAAGGATGAGGGACCAGGTTCAGTGTGCATGCCTCTAATCCCAGGGACTCAGGAGGGTCATGAGTTCAAAACCAGCCTCAGCAAAAGCAAGGTGCTAAGCAACTCAATGAGACTCTGTCTCTAAATAAAATACAAAATAGGACTGGGGATGTGGCTCAGTGGTTGAGTGACCCTGAGTTCAATCCCCAGTAGCCCGCCCCCCCCAAAAAAGGATGAGGGCCTGGAGATGTAGCTCAGTGTAAAGAGTGCTTGCCTAGTAAGCACAAGGTCCTGGGTTTGATTCAACAGCATGCATCCATCCATTCTTATTCTCTCTCTCTCTCTCTCTCTCTCTCTCTCTCTCTCTCACACACACACACACACACACACACACACACACACACGGAGAGTGAAATAAAAGTGTTAGGGTAGGTGTAGAGAAAAGAAGACTCACGTACACTGTTGGTGGAAATGTAAATTAGTAAGCCATCATGGATAATTGTATGGTAGTTCCTCAAAAAACTTAGAATTACCAGCAATCCCACTTTGGAGTATATATCCAAAGGATTTGAATCAATAAGTTGAAGAGAGATCTGCATTCTTATATTCACTGCAGCATTATTCACAATGGCTAAGTTATGGAATTAACGAAAGTGTTCATCAATGGATGAATGGTAAAAGAAAATGTGGTAAATATTCACAGAATACTCTTCAATCTTAAAAAAGAAGGAAAGTCTATCCCTTGCAATAGCATTGACAAACCTGGATGAAGTGAAATAAGCCAAGCACGAAATGACTAATACTGCATGTTCCCATATACATGTGGAATCTAAAACAATCACACTCATAGTAGAGAGTACAGTGGTGGATACCAGAGGCTGGAGGTTGAAAAGACTGTGAAGATGTTGGTCAAGGTGTACAAAAATTCAGGTAGATAGGAGGAATGTTTTTTGAGATCTACTACACAGCACAATGACCAGTTATTGATAGAAATAGAAAACTAAGTTCTCTCGCTAGATGTAGTGGCACATGCCTGCAATCCCAGCAACTTAGGAGGCTGACGCAGGAAGATTCCAAGTTTTGAGACTGTGTCTCAAAAATTAAAAACGGGGCTGGGGATGTAACTAAGTGGTGAAGCGTCCCTGGTTTCAATTCCCAGTACCACACACACACACACACAAAAAGGTGTGTCATCCATTTCACAATCACTAAGAGTAAGTTTCAAATACCAAATACTTACACCACAGAAATTGAGTGTTTCAGGTGATGGATGTTACTTAGCTTGACATAATCAACTGACATTGTATACATATATATCACTTCACATCCCATAAATATATATAATGATATTTTGTCAATATACACTGAAATACAAATATAAAATATAAATAAATAAAACATGTTCTATGCAGTGTCTAAACAAAATTCACTTACTTTCATATCCATTGTGATTTAGTTCAAATCTGTACACTGGGAGTGTGCCTGGCCATCTCTACAGGAGATACCCTTTCAGATTTACTTAGATCAGCTGTGTTTAGACCAGCAGTTCTGCAAATGTGCCCCAAGGCCAGAAGTATTAGCATCTCCTGGGACTTGCTAGAAATGTAAATTCGGGGGTCCACCCTAGGCCAGCTGAAAAAGCAACTCTACAGGGAACCCAGCAATTCTGTTTTAATAAGCTCTCCAGGTGATTCTGATGCACAGGAACATTTGAGAACCTGACTTGGATTGTCTGCTATACTGCTGTTTCTCTGGTTAACAAAGCAGCAGGTTTGATAGTTCCCAGCATTAAAAGATTGCTTAGGATTTCCAGTGGGTGCACGATTCCCTGCTATGAACTGAGTTTGCTGGAAAACCAAAGAACTGGCACAGAAGTGTTTTAAATGCTGAAACCAGCAAGCCTGTGAATCCTATATTGCAGTCCTACCCAGAGCTAGTAGGCTCCACATGCAAAGACAGACCCTGTTCTTAAGTCATATTGATTTTCCCCGGGAGGTGCTGGGATTGTGATGTGCAAGAGTTCTCAAGAAGTATAAAATAGTTTTGGTCTGAGGTGTTACTCAGCTCTCCAAGTGGCGGCACCTATACTAAAAAGGGAGGAAACGTGCCAGGAAGAAAACTGCACACAGTTTTGCCCTCATTTCATCTTAAAAATGTATGTTAAACCATCACATCAAAGAGCTGTCCCAGAGGCCATCCCCAGGGGAGTATGGTGGGCCCCAGCAGGTGAAACCTGCCTTCTTGTATGTTAACTGCCTGTGTCCAAATGCAAATAGCAACTGGTAGGCTGTAAAAGTTGAGAAAAAAGCCTAATTCAATTCCTTCTCTACACCCTTCAGTGCGGTACTCAGAATACAACAGATAATTTGTAAAAGAAAGCTATCATTTCACTAGTAAAGATCTAAAACTAAGCACTCAGATCAATCCAATAAAATTATCCCCTAGAGGTTCGACTCAGGGGCGTTGGTGCCTGGCCAACAACACATTTTCACCCTGATTTATCCTCCATTCAAAGTTTTGACACCTCCCCCAGAGATACCGCCGTCCCCAATTGCAAATAACCAAAAGATTTACACATCTGAAGGTCAACACACACACACACACACACACACACACGAGTTACACGTCCCCTTAATTCTACAACTATGCCATCAATTCTCACCGCCGAGTCCGTCTGTGGGTTAGTTCCCCCTACTCCTCCTGTCCTCTCACTTCCGTTCCCTTATCTCTGTGTAGCTGGTACGTCGGACATGCCTAGACCTCGGCCGGTAAGAAGTGCTACAGACCTCTACCTCATCTGCTCTCCTTTGGCCGACGGCCCCTGCCCTTCGGCCTCAGAGAGCAACAGCGGTGGCAGAGGCCAGACTTTCACCCGCTCGTACCCCTCATTTCGGGTCGGCCATGATAAAGAAGCGCACCGCATTGTCCACGCGTCCGCGGGTGACGTACAACAGAGCCCCCACAATCCTCTTCGCCTCGGCTCTCCCCACCCGGAGCTGTGGTATTAACCCTTTCGCGTTCACACTTGTTGGCCGTTGGACTCCTCCTAGCACACGGAATGCTTGGTTGGGAGATCCGGGTGACTTAACTGGTGAAAGACCAGGCCCGTCCACTTATTCATCTATTGAACATTTTCCCATTTTGCTTATAGGTTGACTTACAAGTTTATCAGTCATTCAAAAATACGATTTAATTTACGTGTTAGGTGAACAGTTTGTGATAATACCTTTAACTGATGCACCAAGCCAAATTCAATTTTAGTCTCTGACCTGTTCACCTTGAGCCTGTAACTCTTTCTACCCTTGTTTCCCGTCTCCTTTTGGTTCATCCCTGACTCTGCATAAATAAAGAGCACAGACTTTGTAACCATGGGATCTTGGGCAGATAATTTAAGCATGATATTCCTTGGTTTCCTTATCTGTAGGACTGGTATAACAGTATCTGTCCTTAGGGTGGTAGTAAGAATATGAAAATTTCACATGTGAGAAGCACCTAGAACATTGCCTAGCGCAGAGTTAAGCAGAATATTGAAATAGAAATCATAATTATTTACTTCGATGGAAATATTTTGTCACCTATGACCTTCTGTCTGATAAAAAATAAATTATAACAATGACTAACATTAGAGGACCTATTGGATCAAGCACTTTAAGTGCTTTAACCCCATTTTGTTGTTGTTTAACCCTCACTATAACTTTTTGGTGGTAGTTAAATTATTATCCTTTCCTCCCTTTGTCTTTAAAAAAAAGCACATAAGAAAATTCAGTTAAGTGTGGTAGCAGATAACTAATAACTTGCCTATGGTCACAGAGCTAGTAATGTACAGAGCCAAGACTTAAATGTGTCTTGGTATCTGTCAAATATCACTGAGAAAAAGGACATAAATACTTTGCAAGTGATCTTTTTCTTTCTCCTACAAGTTGCCTTAATATCCTTTCAAGTCAGGAAGACTGGGTTCTTTTCAGAAGCATGAAGGCAGCTGCTAATAAAGCAACCATCTCTTACTTGAAGGATGGCAGCAAGAGAGATGAATAAAATAGCAGTGGTCATAACCAGCTCACCTACTGCCTCTCATTATGCCACACAGTCCCCAATATTACCTATTTTAAGGCCACTGGGGAGAAAAGTACAAGACCTCACTTCACCCCACCATTCTGCAAAGCTTGAATATTATAAAAGATTTTGATTATTTGAGGAAAGTACCAAGAGACTCTTTAATATACACTTCTGACTCCAGCCAAATGGTAGTAATTTCCATATTAGTCTCTAGAGTCAGATATTACTGCCTGAGCCATGAGAGAACAGGGAAAGCCCCTCTTTCCCAGATCAAAACAAAACAGGAATTCCCTCATCCTCCCAGTCTGTAGTACCCAGGATCTTTTTATTCTTGCTTTGCACCCACCTACTCTCACTTCCCAATTTATCTGCAGGCAGTTCATGGTGGTTGTTTTTTTTTTTTTTTTTTTTGCGGTGCTGGGGATCAAACCCAGGGCTTTGGGCTTGCAAGGCAAGCACTCTACTGACTGAGCTATCTCCCCAGTCCGGTTCTTATTCTTTTTAAGGGAAGGACTGGTAATGATCATGGAACTGGGGAAGGAGAAAATAAATTTCCAAGTTGCATGAGGAAAATGAAGCACACTGCCTTATTCCCACCTCTGTGCCACTTTTAAAATTTCCTGACATTCTTCACTCCCTCTTGGCATTTCAGAGCCCCTTGCCTGTGCATTCATGAAAGCCTCTGGTTTTAAATTGCAGGTGAATAATTTTGTCTTTCTTCCCCCAGCACCAAACAATAGCACACATGTCTGAGCTTGGCCTTCTACTTAAAAGTGGCTAAGTTTAGAAAGGAAAAGGACAGAGATGGCATGGGGAGACTTTTTGCTTAATTTTTTCCATTATTTCCAACTGTCTGACTACTGAAAAATGTCAGCTTGGGGAGAAATCTAGTTTCAGAAGCCAAGAAAATAAAAATCCTGGTGCAAAAGAAAAATGTTAGCAGAGTAATGACAAGCAGACAAGATGTCTTTGGGCCAGTAGGGTCTTGGACACAAACAAGAGATGTGCCTTACAGCTCCTTTTACCCTAACCAACCCAATTATTTCACCACTGCACATTTTGCCCTCATCACAGAATTTATCGCCATCTTAGCATAAGGAATAGGTGAGGAGAGAGGATGTTGACAAACCCAATGTTGGAAAAAATATGCCCTTAACATCTTTAGTTTTACTCATAACACCTCTCTAGAACCAATGTCATGTGTGGCTTAAGTTTCAGGGTCTGCAGTGATTTCTACAATATGTTTCAGTTACATGTTTCTTACAGGCTGCTCTAGAGTCTTAACACCTATGACAGAATTTCTATACTATAGTGTATGTACACTGCTGGTTACCAGTTTGGGTCCCTTTACAAGATAAATATAGACCCATTCTCCAACAGCTGTGGATGCTAAATCTGAATTTTAGCTTCTTCCTTTTGTGGAAAATCTCACTCCATAAAGGAGCTTCCATGCCTGCAAGATTGCAACATAACACCCATACTCCATGTACAACTGCAAAACTGCAGCCAATTACTGACTGATGATTGGGGTGCAAGGGCACTATACCTCAAGATGGATCAATTTTGTGGTACAAATCCTACTCCAGAGCACCCCCTGGGATCATAATAAAGTTGATTTCCAGCTGGTTTAGTTTTTCTCCCCTTCTCTATCCTTCTTCTCTCACTCCCTTGCACCTGAGAGCACTCCCTCAATAAGTCACTTACCTAAGAACATGACCCCTTCAGACTCTGCTACTAGGGAACCCTGTCTAAGACTCATGCTTATCTCATGTTTGTCAGAGGACTATGTAAAGAGGATCCTTTTTGGGGCCCCTTGTGTAACTGAAGCAGGCTATACTCATCTCTGGGGAAGTCAGGAGTAAGTTAAGGTATAGCTGGACAGGGTCTCTCAAATCAAAATTGAACATGATGTTACGGAAAGCTCTGTCCTTGTCTCCAATGCCAATTTAATAAGTAGGACACAGTTTTGAGAAAAGGGGAAAAGAAGGTTTATTGCTTTGTTGGGAAAGGAGAAGCACAGGGAACTCTTGTCCAGAAGCCATGATTCTGCCCCTCCTGGGGAATAGAGGGCTTTTAAAGAAGCTATTCAAAATTCCCTAACAGGTGTTCCCAGTAGGGGGAATGTGAATCACTTGTTAATTTGGGAGATAGACATTCCTTAGGTCCTCTACCACCACCACCCCCAAGTCTGAATTACGTGGTTCCTGTGGTGGGTGTGTGCTCAAATACAGATAACTAGGTCTAGGATGGGAAAAAAGGTAATGCTGTTTCCTGCCCCTAGGTTAAGAAAGGAAAGAGGGAGGAGAAGAAAAAAAAATGTCAATTTTAAAATAAGCCATAGTTCAGTAAGGACTATATTCAAAAGGTAAAGTGGACCACTGTTATAATAAGTCCTAACTCAAATTAAAATGAGACTCAGCCAGCACAGTGGCACACACCTGTAATCTCAGTGACTGGGTAGGCTGAGGCAGGAGAATTGCAAATTCAAAGTTAGCCTCAGCAACTTAGTGAGGCCCTAAGCAACCTAGTGAGACCCTGTCTCAAAATAAAAAATAAAAAGAGCTGGGAATGTGGCTCAGTGGGTAACCCCCACTGGGTCCAATACCTGGAACAAAAAATTGTTTAATAAATAAAAATAAAAATAAATAAGGCTCAGTCTATCTTAACATCTCTTGTTTTGCTGATACCAACATACCACATTCTATCAAATTAGAAATTAATATATATGTATTCATGCTTCTTTGTAGTTGTTTCTCACTATAGAATATGAGCAATTCTTATAATTATTACAAAGAGCTATGTGGCATTTGTTAAAAATTTGGTTGGATTAAGATTATTTGTGATGTATCTTCTAGCTGTAATAATAAGAATCATAAATTTATCAGCTGTTGGATGTTTATTTTTGTTAACTGTAAACTCTATTATTGAAGATAGTCAAAAAATGTGCCTGAGGTGGGTTACTTGATAAGAATGCCCTAGTTAATCTAGAAATATTAAAAAATAGACCATATTATCAGCTTGCAAATAATAAAAATGTAATTTAATGATTATGCTATAATTCAGAAGATATAGCAGATCATCATTATAAACATCAGTCAAAATATTATAGATGTGTACAGATAGTGGTTAAGAGCAATGTTAAGATTGAAAAAAATGCAGGTTGAAAACAACCAGATTTTTAAAACATACATTTGCAAGAATAAAAATTTCATAACATGGCATTTATTCAATTTATTCCCCCAACACATATATCCTATTACATAGGCCCTTGTATAGCCACCCACATTAATTTCAGTTAACTAAATATATTCTTCTGGCTCACAGTAAAACGCCAAGACAATAATTCCCAATGTGATTATCTTATCAAGTAAATTCCACCTAAATAAGGATCCTGTCATATCTGAAAACCATTTCTAGCTATATCTGGAAACATTCCTTTTGGTATGCTCTCTTGTAATTAGTTCCCTCTTATTTATTATTTTTACTTATTTATATTTATTTAATATATTTTATTTTAATTCCTTTGAACTTGTTATTTAGCAAAATGTGTTGATCATCTCACCCCTACAAAAATCAGATTATGGAGCATCTTGTTGATTGATTGTTTTTGATTTGGTAACTGAAATAAACATTTTCATAAGAATAAAATATCATTAAAAAGTCCTACTGATTAAAGAAATGTTGATGTTTCTCAAAAGCCCTTTCTAAATTATTCAAATAAATTTCATAAGTATTGTGCAGTGTTTCAGTTTCATACAAGATTTTCATATGGCATAAGAAAAAATGCTGTACTTAATTGCTTAACACACACGTGTACTGAAGAGGAGATATAACTTTCCTTTTGTTTTTTGGTATTAGGATTGAACTCAAGGGTGCACTACTATTGAGCTACATCCACAGCCCTTTTTATTTTTTATTTTCAGACAGTGTCTCGCCAAGTTGCTGAGGTTTTTGCTAAATTACTGAGGCTGGCATTTAACTTGTGATCCTTCTGCCTCAGCCTCCAGAGTCACTGGGATTACAAGCTTGCACCACCATGCCTGACCTTTCCTAACTTATTTGTAACAAAGGTTTGGTAAGAGCAATTGAAGAATGGTAAATTAATCAATTCATTAAAATTTGTAATGTACTTCAGCACTAGAATGGATAGAACTATAGAGGGTAATAATATATCTTATTTCCTTTTCAAAAATAAGAAGTAAATTATATGAGGACAAATATATAAATATTATTATAACAGCTTTATTGGTTGGTATTTCTCAAAATTTTGCTTGCCATCGACCCATAAGGGTTTCCATGATTGTGTATGATTAATATCACATCATCCATTTCTTTTCAAAAACATTTTCTAAATTCAGAATCTGCCAGTTTCATCACAGAAATGATACAGAATTTTCGTGTGACATTGTTTCATCTAAAATGCCCATCTTTCCTGGCCTACTTAACAGTGACTCTTCTAAAAGCCCAGATCAAATGTTATTCCCCATGAAGACCTCACTAATATACTTTTTCCCAAGCTGAACTCATTTTTCCTTAAATGTGCACTATATGTCATTATACATCTTTCTTTTGGACCTTATATCTCACTGCATTGTAATTATATTTTGTATCAGTTAGCAACAATTTGACTGCTGTGATAAAACCTATGTGTTTTCTAGCACATAAAAGAAGTTCAAAGGAAGACAATTTAATATTGTTGTGGTTGTGCCTTTCATTTTTCTGCTATGTGTTCCAAGTTCAAACTCTGCTCTCTTAGTTCAAGTTTTCCTCAATGTAACAATGTGGTTGGTGTAGATCCAGCCCTAGGCAAGAATGAGTAAGAAGCTTATGCAAAATGTTCTTTCAACTTAATAGCCTCTTAAACACTAGCACTCCAGCCTCCTTCAGCATGCATGCCCATGCACACACACATATATTCATATACATTTGATATTTTCTAGAAACCTCACCTAACAAGTTCTACCCACAAATCATTGGCCTATATCTAGTCAAATGTGCACCCCTGTGTGAAAAGAAGGCTGGAAATTAAGGTTTGTTTTTCAATCCAGGTACCTAGGCATCCCCACAAAATCAGGATTTTGTTATGTAGAGCAGGGAAAAGGGTATATAATAGATAACTGACACATTTTCTCACCTAAATTGTAATATCCTGGGAGGTTTAACTTATATCATATTCACTTGATATCTCCACAATTCAGCATAGTAATAGACACATAGTTGTTTACTGTTTGTTTATTTCCTTCACCTATATTGTGAGGGACTATTCCTTGTAATCTGGATAGAAATTACTCTGTTTTACAGTATAATTTTCTGTACTGTATGTTAATTGTATTATGTTCTTGATTACTTAAGAGTTTTCTGACTTATGAAAGAGCTGTGGTTCTTTTTTTTTTTCATTGTGAACAGTTAATCTTTTTTTAAATTTTTTTTTATTTTTACACTCTGCATTTTGATTAATTGTACACAAATGGGGTATATCTTTGTTTCTGTGGTTGTGCACGATGTAGTTTCATATATTTCGTGTAATCATACATGTACATAGGGTAATGATGTCTGTCTCATTCCACCATTTTTCATATGAGCTGTGGTTCTTGATAATCATGTGACCTATATTTATTTTTTAAATGTTTTATGTACTTTCAAAAATAAGTAGCCAACTATTGTTTCTCATCACCAACTATCCTCTTAATTTTTCAAATCTTCTCACAAGCTTTTTCTTCCTAAGACTGAATCCTAAATGTAAAATGAAACAAAATAAATTTCAAGATAACTTTTGCAACTAAAACTATCTTTGAGATTTTCAAAAGCCCTTGGAAGTCAAAGATTTGTTATTTTGCTTTATCCAAAGAGAGGTGCTGGAAACAATTGTTTATTTGATGTTACCAACGATGATTGCATGGGAAAAGTTACTAAGTCAGAAGAGATGGTCAGCTCTGCCTAGGTCAAATTCGTATGGGTAAAATTCTATTAACATAAACATTTCAGAAATTGTATGCTATGTGGGAGGTAAATTGAGATTTCTCAGTGTCTTTGTTCTCCATGATATTTCTGTTTATCTGAGTCCTGGTGGTGCTTTGCCTGAGGATATTAGAGTCAGCAAAATGTTATCAGTCCTCATTTCAATTACTATTTAAGTGTTTACTTGGCCACGACCTTCCTATTTATTTGAATCTAGCACTTTTTTTTTTTCTTTTGGGTGCTAAGAATTGAACCCAGGGTTACTTTACCACTGAGCTACACCCCAGCTCTTTTTATATTTTATTTTGATCCAAGGATCTCACTAAATTGTTGAGGTTAGCCTCAAACATACCATTCCCCTGCCTCAGTCTTCAGGTGTGCACCACCATGCCTGCTTGAATCTAGGTTTTAGGCCAGTAGTTTTCAAGTTAAGAATGTACATTAGATTTACCTGCCAAGTTTTCTTTTCTTTTTTTTTTTTTTTTTTTGCCAAGTTTTCTTAAACTACAGACTTTTTGGAACTGCTCCGGACTTGCAAATTTCTTTAATTGATATTTATGGTACTGTTTCAATATCTGTTTTTCCTGTATGTTTGGTATATTTGTGGCATAATGTATACATTATCTCTGTTATTATGTGATATATCTTGAGTGTTTTCATTCACAAGTTATGTCCATCCATGTTTGTAAATCAGATGTAATGTTTATTGTCTTCATTGGAAATAAGCTCAATTATTATCCTTACAGATATTTTGTAAAAGACAGCGTGAGTTAGCTTTATTATTGGAATTCTCTAACATCACATATTTTGGCCCATTGGGTTGTCCTCTTGGGAAATAATTGGTAGATAACTTAAGACAGGAAAAAAAGAAGGATTTGAGAACTGAAATCTTCATTACTTTAGAGGAATTCTGAATTTATCTCTTCTCTCCTCAGTTCTCTTAATTCCATGCTTTACAAGGGAACTGGAAAGTAGAACAAATCCTATGTGCTATGGTTCAGAGACTAGCAAAAATTTTGACAATGTCTGTGTAATAAGCTGAATTGTGGCTCTCTCAAATGATATTTCTACTACCTGGTCCTTAGAATCTGCAAATATTATTTTAGATGGCAAAATATTAGATTAAGTTAAGAATTTTGCAGAGGAGGACTTTATCCTGAATTATTTGGGACAGGCTTAAGTCCAATGGCAATTGTCCTTAGAGAAATGAGGCAGAAGGAGGTTTGACAGGTACACAAGGAAGAAGGCGAAGGGATGATAAAGGCACAGTAAAATTATGAGGTCATAAGTCCAAGAATGCCAAGGCAGCCACCAGAAACTGAAAGAGACAAGGAATCATTTCTCCTTTAGAAAAACAGGTGGCCTGACTAAATTTCAGACTTCAGCCTCCAGAACTGTGTGAGAATAAATTTCAATTTTCTTAAACTACCAAGTTTATGGTAATTATTTACTGTATCCTCAGAAAATTAATACAGCTACTAAGACCATAATATTTCCTGCCCCAAAAGTTCATGAAATTGAACAAGTGGTGGTTCAAAATAGAGCTATATGAGGATAGGGGATTAACTTCCTGAGGGAGAATGTGTGATGTTTTATAGAAAAATGTAGTACTTTCATTCCTGAACACCTCAGCTTACCTTGGGTGATTTGGAAAATGACCTCATAGCTGGTTGTACAGATTTCAGATTGGGAATGGGATCTATTCCCTTGGTTTAATAGGGGTACTTTTGGCTCAAAGCTGAGAAGTGGACTACAAATTCTGACCATAATGTTTTTTTTGTTTGTTTAGTTTCTGTCTGTTTTGCAGTTTTAAATGTGTGCTCTCCCATTACACCCATTGAACTGTCAAATGACCCAGCAAATGATCATACAGCAGAAAGAGCAGGAAAACCTGACACTAATAATTAGACTTGAATTAATCTTAAATTAGTTTAAACTTGGAGTTGAAATAACTATAGATGGGAACTTGACATACCATTTTGACCCTCAAACAAGGGTGATCACACCTTCAGATATTAATAGACTCTCCCTCGGCCCAGGCTGAAGGAGGAATTGAGAACCAAACTGTGTAGCTTCACACTCAGCCTCTTTTACAAATTTAATATCAAAGTAAATTTTAAAATTGTGCACACAACTTTTTTTAGAAAAGGTAATATTGTGATACATGATTTTTTTTTTTTTTTTTTTTTGTGGTGCTGGGGATCGAACCCAGGGCCTTGGGCTTGCAAGGCAAGCACTCTACCAACTGAGCTATCTCCCCAGCCCGATACATGATATTTTTAAAAACAAAACTACACTTAGAAATGTGAGCACAAACTAGGCATGGTGGTGCATGCCTTAGTCCTGCCTACTCAGGAGGCTGAGGTAGGAGCATCACAAGTTTGAGGCCAACCTCAGCAACTTAGTGAGACCTTGTCCCAAATAAAGAATAAAAGGGGCTGGGGTTGTAGTTCAGTGGTAAGGCACCTCTGGGTTCAATCCCCAGTACCAGAGCCGGCGGGGGTTAACATACTAGTGAAGTATGTGATATCTTGTGCTTCAGCATGCTTGTGAGGAAGTTTGTGAGGACTCCACTTCCCCAGCACACTTTCCTCTTTTCAAACTACTGCATTCATTTGTGTAGCAATCCATGAGGTATAAGGTTCACCTCATTTTTCTCACTAGCTCATGGCAATTAAAATAGTATTACCTTGTGTCAACTTGATTGAGAAAGCGGACTCAAATACATCCTAATTATGTGATAACAATTAGTTATCATGTGCTCATCCAGGTACTCCTGGATATGCTTAAAATTAAATGCAAAAGTAAAACAAGCTTGTAGAAAATGTGCAGACTATCATTAAACTCCAACCTAAAATACACACATCTCTTATAGTATGTATAAAAAGTACATATGTTTGCTGGGTGTGGTGTTGCACTCCTGTAATTCCAGCAACTCAGGAGGCTGAGGCAGGAGGATTGCAAGTTCCAGGCCAGAGGAGGCAACTTGGAAAGACCTTATCTCAAAATAATAAATAAAAATGGCTGAGGATGAACCTCAGTGGTGGAGCCCCCTGAGTTCAGTCCCCAATACTGCAAAAAAAATGTGTGTGTGTGTGTACATATACATTTAAATTAGACTATTTTATTAGCATCTAAGTTTTTATTACCTGAGTACCTAATGTACCTATCATGAAGCACTTGACTCTTGTTTCATTTGAACAATCGAATATCTTGTTTGTGGGGAATAAGCCATGACCCATTTGACCTCACTAGCCCCAGACCACTGGGGATTGGTACATTGGGGATCATAGGTTAAACCATCACCACCCTCCCTTCCATAAATTTTGAATTAGTCAGTTGCATGAGGTGTTAATGAATGATTGATTTTTGAAAGTCACATTCCCAATACAACATACCTGCAATCTAAATGAAAGAAAATGGTCATGCTCCAAATTCAGGTAACCAAATAACTGAAGCAAGACAGGGCAACTTGGCAAGACCTGGGATTCAACCATTGTGAGTAGAAGCTATTTGGAAAAAAAATGTGTCTGTACAAACATATACAAATTTTTCTTGTCACTATTCCCCAAACAATACAGTATAACAACTATTTTCGTAGCATTTACATTGTATTAGGTATGATAGGTAATCTGGAGATTGATTAAAGTGTATGGGATGGCCAGGTGTGGTGTCTCATGCCTGTAATCCCAGTGGCTGGGGAGGCTGAGGCAGAAGGATCCCATGATCAAAGCCATCCTTAGCAAAAGCAAAGCACTAAGCAACTCAGTGAGACCCTGTCTCTAAATAAAACTCAAAATAGGGCTGGGGATGTGTCTCAGTGGTTGAGTACCCCTGATTTCAATCCCCTGTACCAAAAGAAAAAAAAAGTATATGGGATGATGTGCATAAATTATATGTAAATATGCTGCCATTTTATATAAGGGACTTGAGCATCCATGGATTTCCTGGTCTTTGGGGGTCCTGGACCAATACTCTGCATATACCCAAGCATGACTATATATAAATTTTAAGGAGTGTTTGGGGAGTTGTTTTCATTATAGTGCATTGGTAGGGTAGAGCACAGAATGTAACACTGAGTGTCGCCTATTTATATGACAACTTTTCTCTTGTCCTCTTGCTCCTGTGTTCCTTGATCTTTTCTCCTTTTTAGTTCTATACTTCCCTCTAAGGTCAATGTAATGAATTTTTCCATAAAGCTAAATATATTTAATGTAAATAATTGTTTTATTGAAATATTATGTCTTAAAATTTTATATGGAAATAAATGCTAGCCGGGTGCAGCAGAGCACACCCATAATCCCAGCAACTAGGAAACAGAGTCAGGAGAATCAGAAGTTTGAGGCTAGGCTCAGCAATTTAGTGAGACCCTCAAAAACTTAGCAATACTGTCTCAAAAAAAATAGGATTGGGGATGTAGCTCAGTGGTAAAGCACCTCTGGATTCAATCTCCTGTGCCAAAAGAAGGAGGAAGAGGAGGAGGAGGAGGAGGAAGAGGAGGAGAAGGAGGAGAAATGTTTCCTTTTATAAATAGTCGTGAGTTGTTTTTAAAAGTGTCTTCATTTGACAAAATAAGAAATTGCCAAAGTTGGGTTTTCTTCTGAATATTTTGTGCATACAACATCTGAAACCACTTGTCTAAAAAACAGAGCAAAGAGAAGGAGGAAAGAACAGTGACATTGATTAAGTAAGTAAATTGATTAAGTTGAATCAGTTCCATAACATACTTTCAACGCGGGGGGAGGGGGCTGCGGGAATAGCGGGAGTGTGTGTCTCCTTTGAGAGTTGGGAAGGTTTCACCGAGGAGGTAGCTTTTGAGCTGGGCTTTAAGGATCAGCAGGGAATAAACGGCAGGGCATTTCAAGTAGAGTGCATAATGCGAGCCAAAGCACAGAGCACAAAAGAACACTACGTGTCCAGCAGTTCTGAGTAGCCTGGTGCTGGAGCGTAGGGTTCTTGAAGAGAGGTGATTAAGGGTGAGGCAGGGACTATTTTATCTACTTGGCCTTTTTCTCCTACAGCTCGTTGCACAGTGCTGGGCACACAGGCTACAGGGGCTCAAATACTTGTTGAATTGAGACAGGATGATCGAGTATGGGAACAAGGACCTATGAATCCTTTCTCAGGCACCCGCAGTGTGACCTTGGCCAAGTCCCTTTTCTCAGGGCTGAGGTAGCTGCTTAGGTGCGAGTGGGAAACTGAAAGGGGAAGGTGGGTTTGAGCCAGCCCTTCCAAAGCCCTGAATCCCAGATTCCGCGCGTCGGGCGGGGCGGGCCACCCGGGGTTGTGCTCCAAGGAGGTTCAGTTCCTCCTCCGCTCCAGCAGGGGGCAAAGGGAGCGGCTTCCCGCCGCTCTTCCTATACTGGACGGCGTCTGGCCAACTGCAGCAGTCGAGAGCTGTGAGCGCAGTGGGCGGGGCCGCCCGGGCGGGGCGGTGGCGCTGCGCTGACGGGCTGGGCGGGGCAGTGGCAGTGGCAGCGGCAGCGGCGGAGGCTGCGGCTGCAGAGGCCACTGAGGCGCCGACTGGTTGGCCGGCGACCCTCTCTGCCCTTGTGCAGCCTCTTCACACCGACCCTCACTCCCCGGGCAGCGGGGACCTCAGTGCTCACCTTGCCAGTGAGCTGCGGTGGGCACACCCTGGAGCGGCAGTGACAGCGGACAGGTTAGAGTGGGGGCAGGGGAGGGCGCGGGAGCAGCCCAGGGCCACAGAAGGAGCCCAAGCCAGACAGTCTGCAGCCATGTCCGACGAGGCGTCGGCCACCACTTCCTACGAGAAGTTCCTAACCCCGGAGGAGCCCTTCCCGCTCCTGGGACCCCCTCGCGGGGTGGGCACCTGCCCCAGCGAGGAGCCGGGCTGCCTGGACATCAGCGACTTTGGCTGCCAGCTGTCCTCCTGCCATCGCACCGACCCGCTCCACCGCTTCCATACCAACAGGTATGAGCTGCTTCCGAAGGCAGGGGTGGACTTCCCACACTGCTGCCTATTGCAGGAGAACGCGGGGTCGCGCCCCAGCCGCGTTCCTGGTCCTTCTCCTGGGTCTGAGCTTCCAATCGCCCCCTCCCCCACCTTCTTCGACCAGTGCTCATTCCCGGGCATTTTCCCTGCTCCTCCTCCTCCTCCCTATTTTCACCCCTGCCCTCCGATTTTCCTTTTCACTGGCGTTGTTACTAGCTTTCTTTCCCCCATTCATCTTGTGACTACAACCATACCTTGTTTCTCTACCCTCTGCTTTTCCCCTTATAGCTCCCCATCTGTACCCTGTGAATCCCAAACCCCCACTCTTGATTTTTAGATGCTCCCCTGTTTCCATCCATCTGCAAAAGTTTAACCCATTCCATTTCCGGTATGCTATAGAGTGAATTTCGGGTGGCTCAAAAAATCAATCCATGGATTTTTTGAGATGTTGCACTTTTGAAGCTTGAGCCTTCTCTTTCCCAATTTTTAACCTGTTTTAATGGTTATTTTCCCTTCCACGCCAACCCCGTTTTTTAGTGTAGCCCTGTAAAAACTAGTCGTTTCTCCCTCCCCTTCCTTTATGAACTCTTTGCCTGAGAGCTCTAGGCTTTGCCAAAATGTATAAAACTTAAAATCTGGAAGATTCTTTCTTGTAACATAACCTTCATTTGCTCCCTCAGTGTGGGGTCACAGCAAGGCTTAAAATGAACTTGTTTATACAAATTTTATTCAGAGGATGCATCTTCTAACTGGTTTTATTGGAAGGCAGTGTTCTGGAGAATTCTCCCACGAAAAGCACTTAAGTGTTACATCAAACGTTGTGGGGGATTTGAAGATATTTTAGATCTAAGCCTCAACTTTTAATAAATGTGGATATTTGAGATAGGCTTACAAAGGACTGGGAGAATGTGTACAAGGGACTGTTGAGAGAGTTCAGCTGTAGAAAATACTGGAAGTAAGTAATCTAGTTCTTATTTCTGGTCCAAGTTTACTATGTGAGTTTGATCAAATTCATCCACATTTTAGTTTCTTGCATATTTTACCCCCTACCTGCTTAAATCAATCTAGATCTACAGAGTTTCTACTAAGTACAAGGAATGCATAAAACATGATTCTTATCTAAAAGAAAGTTATAGTCTGTGGAAACAAAGATGCTTTAATACTCTTTCAGAACATCAGCATAGCACAAAATGGCAGTAAATTTTTTTATAACTATTCCAAATCTTTATTGCAAAAAATGAAGAAACAGGCTCATGCAGAAAAGACTTGAGTTGAAGGTCATAAAACCTAATCAGTGAAAGGCCTAGTCAGAGTAGTCAGGCCTAGAGTAGTCCTTCAGAGCCAGTGATGGAACTTGGATCAGAACTAATGGATTTAGGGTTATCAGTGATCGTTGTAGTTTCTGTGACTGACTCACAGAAGTCTGTTTAACCATATGTAACTGACATGAATGTAAAATTGATAAAATCAATATTAAGGTTATTTGATTTAAAAAATAATAGAATACCTTTGCCTATATATGGTGTTCAAGTTTTGCAGTACTGGAGTAAGTCACATACCCAGGAAATTCAGAATTATCTGGCTCTGATGATGAGCACAAGGAAGTGGGGGCAGAATTTGAGTGTCAATGTTGCCAAAACTGGTGGAGGTTATGGGGAGTGAAGCAGTGAGTTAATATGTTTCTTACAGCTTGTTCTGTTCTTCTTCCTTCCCATTATTTCCTTGTGCTTTTTTTTTCCCCTTAAAAAACTGAAAAGGTCAGGGCTGTTTTCCAGAATGGGGCAGTGAGGGTGGAAGGAGGTTCCTGTCAAGGCCAAGTTTGTCCAAGTCAAGCATGATTTCTATTTTTCTTTTTCCTGCCTTTTGTTTTCAGTACTGGGGATTGAACCCAGAGGTGCAGGACCACTAGGTTCCATCTTTAGCCCTAGACAGTGTCTCCCTGAATTGCTTAGGCTGGTCTTGAACTTTCACTCCTCTTGCCTCAGCCTCCATAGTAGCTGGGATTATGGGATTGCCACACCTAGCACTGCCTGCTTTTTAAAAGATGTCCCTTTCCTACCATTTTTCACAAGCATGGGATCCAATGCTCTGCATTCTTTTCAGCAGAAAGTAGAAGGAACAGAATTAGCAATATTTATAGCAGATGATGTTTCTGCCCTAGGCTACCTTTCTTTTTAAATCTTTTCTCCTTCTGGAATGTTCTGCCTTCTTACCCCTCCTCAAGATGGTGTTTGAGAGAACCATATGCTTCCAGCCATTTCTTTTCAGGGAGAAGCAAAGAGCTAAATCATCTATGTGGGCAAAGTTTAATATAGGGAGTTCTTTTATTTTGGAGATATACGCGTCACTTTTTTCCTTCATATCACCTCATTTGCCAATTCAAGCAACACTCCAAAAATCAGATGTGAATTGTTGAGTACTAAAATTCTGCTTTGGGTTTAGTCACTGTAAAACAAGTTTTATTGAAAATAGAAAGTTTGTCAGTGAATAGATATTTGATTTACTTTTATTTTGCTTCTTCTTGCTGCATAAGAAAATGAGGAGATTGTTTAATTAATGCCCTTGATAAGGACCTTGTGATTATGACAATATTGTGCCTGCTCATTTACTCGATTCTGGGCTCTATTTTCAATCTTCATTAACCAAGAGAGTCATGGCACTAGTACTGGTCCCTAAGGTTGAATTCATGCAGTATACACATTAGAGTCATGTTTGATATGGGTTGGTGTGTCACTGATCTAGGTTCAGTAAAAAATAAATTACATGAATAGAACCAGTTTTTTAAGAATTTGCATTTTCTAGCCAGGTATGGTGATGTACACCTGTAGTACCAGCTACTGTGGAGGCTGAGGCAAAGAATCACTTGAGCTTTAAGTATTATGGAACTGGGGTCTTCCAAAAAACTGAGGCAGCATGAAGACCCACCCTTCAAGCCCAATTCTTCAATCAAGTCAGAAGACTTCAGACATGCCACTGAGAGTAACAGGAATGAGTTTATTGAAGGGATAGGAAAAGGGAAAGGGCACACTCTCAAGGGAGAGAGTGAGTCCTCACAGAAAGGAGAGGAACAATGTGCCTCTCCTGCGCTCCAGTTTTACTGGGGATCACAGAAAAGTTTCTACAGAGTCCTGTCCAGTTCCACTTCTTGACTTTTGACTGAAGCAGTGTGACATCAGACTTTGAAGTGCCTATTGTGTGACAACTCTGTGACACCTGGGCCCCTGATAAACAGTTTTAATTGACTCTTAATCATTTTTACAGATTTTATGGTCAGGAGGAATTATCCTTACCTTATAGGATCTGGTCTGTGAAAAGGGACACAAAAGTCTCCCTTCAAAATAACTTGGGTTCCTTTTATCAACATTATTTCCTACTTGCATTTCTTTGCAGATAACAGGTAGTTTGTTGAAGAATGTGACATATCCTGTCCACTTAGGCCAGGCAGGACTGCGGGTAAATTGCTTTTTGGCAAATAAAGCATGGGGGAGGGGTCAGCACAGTGGGCCCATTTTATAGAATTATTCTCTTAACCTCTGTTCCCACAATCCTCATCTGTCTGTCCCCTAACAAGAACTTAGACCAGAAGATCAGTCTGGGCAACATAGGAGACCCTGTCTCAAAAAAAAAAAAAAAGGCAAGGGGAAATCACATTTTCTTATAAGTATGTTTTAGAATTTTAAGACCTCGTTGAATTTGTCCAGAATTTTAGAAAAATAGAATACATTTCAATTAGCCAAAAATTAAGATTTAAACTTGAAATGCCAGTGTTAAATATATATATATATTTTGTGGGTGTGTTTTCAAGATGTTCTCTTTGGGTTTGGGGACAGGGTTTTTCTGATGTCAATTGAGTTCTTCTCTTGGACCTTCCATCAGAACTTTTTTGTGTGTACTAGCTATGTTTGCTGCAACCACTACCATCACTAAAAATGGATGTCATTTAGCAGATTGGAAAATTTTTCATGATATTGATAGGTCTTATGATTAAATTGTGAAGTAACAGAAGTTAATATTAACTACCAAGCGTGTTATTCTCTTCATCTTTCAGGACTACATCAGCACCATGACATTGAACAATTGAGAAAAGTGTGTGGGAGGACAGTGCCTTACTTTTTGTACACCCTATCTGCAGGATATGAAATGAACTATTGAATAAATCAAACACTCAGTGATGAGATTTTAGAGCCCCGTATTCAATCATAATTAAGCAGAAAAATTCCAATCTTATCGTGCTCCCTTTTTTGTTGTTGTTTGGCAGTGCTGGGAATTGAACCTAAAGAAGCGCTTTACCACTGAGCTACATCCTTAGGCCCTGTTGTGTATCTTTGTACCACACACAGTTTTCCTATCTAGGTATAGAATTGGAGGTGCAGAAGAGCTGTGGGTTATAGGTGGGAGAAACAAATTGGAATAATTTGGTTTAGGGTCTTGTTGAGACAAGATGAGAATGGGGTTTAGGCTTTGGAGAAATTTCCAGGCTAGAAATAATAGACTTGGGGATATGTATTAGTCATCTTTTTGTCACTGTGACCAAAATATCTGACAAGGATAACTTAGAGGAAGGAAAGTTTATTTTGGCTCATGGTTTCAGAGGTTCAGTCCATTGTGGGCCAACTCTATTGCTGTGGGCCCAAGTGAGACAGAACCTCATGATGGAAGGACATGATAGAGGAGCACTGCTCCATTCATGGTAGCCAGGAAGCAGAGGAAGAGGAAGGGGTCACAGGGAATATGAACCCTTCCAGAGCATACCCCCAGTGACCTACTTCCTGTAGCTATGCCCCACCTGCCTGTAGTTACCACCTAGTTCATTCAAATTAGGATGCTCTGATTAGGTTATAGCTGTCACAATTCAATCATTTCACCTCTGAATATACCTGCATTAATACAAGAACTTTGCGGGGATACCTCATATCCAAAGCATAACAGAGGAACCAACAGAAATTCTAGTAGTAAAAGCACAACTTCTAATGGTTGAAAGAGTGGAAGCTTTTCAATAAATTTAGCAGGGAATGGTTGATAAAATTTTTTGGCCTTGTTTAGTTTTTCTTTTCCAGGAATAGATATTTTAGCTCCTTAGGAGCAGGCCATAGGAAGTGATAACTTGAAAATGGAAGAGAGTGTGGGATGAGTGGAGATGGATCTAGTGAACTCAGAAACCCAAATGAAGAATTGGCCTTAAAAATAACACAGAATAAGCACAAGGCCCTGGGTTTGATCCCCAGCACCAAGGGGAAAAAAAAAAAAAAAAAAAAACCATAATTTTTTTTTTTTTTTTTTACTTCCAAGACAGTAGAGGCGGTAAGAAAGATGGGTAATCATATCAAGACAATTAAGGTAGCTGGGAGGACAGTAGGAAACTAAACTTACGGTAAGTAGAGAAATGGGTTGTACTATCTGCTCCCGATTGGAACCCTGATGATCTGTTGGAATCCAAAGGAGTAACAGAGGTCAGGGTGACTATGTGGTGATTCTATTAGGGATTCAAAGAGGAATACTTGTGATGATGGGGGACTGTCCTCTAAGAAAGAATGTATAGCATGGATTTGGAGTGACCTTGATCTGCTTGACAGTTTTGACTTTAACAGTGCCTGTTGATTGGATTCTCATCCTGAGAAATCCCCCTGAGAAAGGAAAGAACTGTAGAGGAATGAATACACTGTGGACATTCTTCCCTTAATTTCCACATTTAAATGGCTACTTATCAAAATACCACTGAAAATCTTTAGTCTGTATATGCTTGCTGAAAGCCCTTGCAAAGAAGTGTTCTTGGCTTGTTTTAAAATTAAAATTGGGCAGCAAGCCTAGTTATTGAGTTAAACACCATTTCATTGAAATTCTTGTCAACGTTTTTCTTTTACACTTTTGGAAAAAGTCTCCTTTGAGAGTAATGTTAGTTATAGCTAGAAACTTGGTGTTAGGCAGCTTTCCCTTAGTGGAATAAGATGGAAGAGCTTATAAATATGAATGATTCAGTGCTAAACCTACACTGGACATTCATTGAAAGCTTGAAACTGTCTGAACAATCTAAGTGAATCACAGTTAAATTTTTATTATAAAAGCTCATCATAGAAAATTGAAGCTATATTAAAAACTATGAAGACCACTCATGATCTCTTTTCCCAGAGTTAACAATTGTCAACACGTCATTGTTACTTTTAATGTTCCTTCTCTATACAAATACAGGTTCATGTATCCCTTATCTGAAATGCTTGGGACTAGAAGTGTTTCAGATTTCAGGGTGTATTTTTTTTTTAATATTTGCATGTGCATAATGAGGTATTTCAGGGACAAGACCCAAGTGTAAACACAGAATTTGTTTCATATGCGTCTTATATACATAGCCTGAAGGTAATTTTATACACTATTTTTAGTGTGCCTGTATTTTGACTGCAGCCCATCACAAGGCCAGAGTGGAATTTTCCACTTGTGGTGTCCAGTCAACATTCAAAAAGTTGAATGGACTTTAGAAAGGTTCAAATTTTGGATTTTCAGATTAGTGATGCTTAACCTATATAATTTTTCAAAATCAGTGTCAGGCCACATATACTATTTGTGATTTGCTTATTTGCACTTTCATCGTTGAATGTTTTCCTTTTCCAAAAAATTGTCTGAAAATGTGATTTTCTTAATGATTACAAAAATACTTTTATTGAGATATGGCACTTAATTATTCCCCATGTTTTAGGGTCATTTATTTTCCCACTTTTGCTATTATAAATGATATTTTGATATATTTATACATATATTTTTTCATAAATTTCCATTTGGAGAAAGGAATAGATTTCCTGGAATATAAATTAACTGAGTCCAAAAGAATGAACCTTTGTGTGGGGGGAGTGGCAGGGAGGACTGGAGATTGAACCCAGGGATACTCTACAATTGAACTATATCCCCAGCCCTTTTTATTTTTATTTCAAGACAAGGTCTCCTTAAGTTGCTGGGACTGGTCTTGAACTTGCAATCATCCTGCCTCAGTCTCCCAAGTAGTTGGGACTA
The DNA here is from genome assembly GCF_902686445.1 of Sciurus carolinensis. Lineage (NCBI taxonomy): Eukaryota > Metazoa > Chordata > Mammalia > Rodentia > Sciuridae > Sciurus > Sciurus carolinensis. Next base: position 85,842,554 of record NC_062232.1, read on the forward strand.
CAAGATATAGTACCGCACCCTTCTAGGAATGAACCTTTTTAATGCTTTTGTATGCATATACTACCAATTGCTTTTCAAAGAGATGATATCAATTTATACTCATACCAGAAATAGATAAAAGTATTTCCTTATTGTTCAATTAATAATAAAACACTATTCTAAAATAGAAGCTAAAGAATTTCCAAAAATCATTAGTAATAAAAATGCTTTTTTCCTATTTTGTAAATGAATTGTTTCAACTGCAAGCCAGTTTACTTGCCACTGATAATAAAAAAGGCAAAGGCTTCCGAGAATATCTAGAACCTTGTTACATAGTCATAAATCTGAAAGACTGAGAGACATTCTAATTTTGCCCTATGGTAAGGGCTTAAAACCAAGCATATCCCTAACTTGTCAGTAAACTAATGGTTAGATTATTAAATGTGACATAGTTTTTTAAAAAGGAATGTTATTACTCATTGAGGGAAATACATTTCAGCAGAATTTTGCAAACTGAAAAGAAATTCTAATTAAAAATCAACTATCTTTTTTCCTAGCACTGAACATTGCATTTGGCTCTTAGAAGATACTGACTAAATGTTTGTTGAACAGGTGAATGAATAAAGGGGGAAAAGTCATGTACAATTTGAAGACATGAAGTTTTAAGAGAGAAAATAGTTTGCTCAGAACATAGTATAACTATGGCTTACTATGTCCAGAAGAGAACTTATAATTGATGTTTAGAGCTTTTATTGCAAGACCTGAGCAATTTGGTTAGTTCTACTAGTTTGTTAATTTTTTTAAACTGAAGATACTATCCACACAGCAAGGATACAGTGAAAATAACTAATATTACATAGTGTTCTACAATTCTTAGATGAATGTTAAAGTTACAACTAATTATCAACATGTGCTTTTTATTTATTGAACTGTAATAGTTTAATGTGTGTCTATGCATGCCCATGCATGTGTTTCAACTCTGCCATCAGCTCAGCAGAAATAGATACCATACATTTTTTGAGTTTTCCAAATTTCCTAAGTCATGAACTTCTGATTTAAATGTTAGCTATAAAAAAACAAGGAAGGGCTGCATGTAGTGGCATATGCCTGTCATCCCAGAGACTCCAGAGGCTGAGTCAGTGGGTTCTCAAATTTGAGGCCAGCCTCAGCAACTTACCAAGACCCTGTCTCAAAACTAAAAATAAAAGGGTTGGGGATATAGCTTAGTGATAAAGTACCCCTGGGTTCAATCCCCACTACAAAAAAAAGGGGGGTATGTGTGAAGGAAATTAAAATTGATTTTATAATTAAAAATATGGATTTAATGAAGGATGAGTAACAACCTAATAATAGGTAAATAATAGGCTTTTCTTCAGGAAGCCAGTATATCAGTAGCTTATTAGTATCGGAAATACTACATCATTATCTTAAGGATTAATTCCCTATGCTACTAGCAAAGCAATGAAAATTATCTCATTAATGGCATGAAACTAGTGGAAATTTACAAAAGAAAACAAATGTCATAGTTTTTGGCTTTTTTTTTTTTTGTTACCTGCATTGAACCCAGGGGCACTTAACCACATCCCCAACCCTTTTTTGTATTTTATTTAGAGACAGGGTCTTGCTTGCTTAGGACATTGCTGAGTTGCCAAGGCTGGCTTTGAACCCATGATCCTCCTGTCTCAGCCTTCCAAGCTGCTTGGATTATAGGCATACATCACTACACCCTGCAAATTTCATAGATTTTTAAGACCAAAATGCAAAAAAATAAAAAATAAAAAATAAAAGAAAAGAAAAAGAAAAAATAGCAAATCCCTTTAACAAATACTGTGGAAAAAAGTTAATAGTTTTTTTTTTTTTTTATGGTGCTGGGTATTGAACCTAGGGCCTTCCACTTGCTAGACAAGTGCTTTACCCCCTATACCTGAAGACCTAAATGAACATATTTATACTTTGCCTTCAGGAATATGAATTGATGCAGCCTTTCAAAAAGGTATTTGACTAAATATACCATGACCCTTAGAATTGTTCATATTCTTTGACTCAAAATACTTACTTTTCAAGCAATCTATCCTGGGAGTATTGATGTTTGGATAAATAATTATAAACAAAAAGCTCATCTCATTTTTATGTGTAATACAAAAAATAGAGAGCAGCCTACTTATCTGTTATTGAGTAAATAAAGTAAATAAATTATGATTCATTCAATCAATATAATATATTGATATTAAAATAGTTTTAAGTAATATGCAGGTTCAGTATACCTAATGTAAAAATTCAATATTTGAACTTCCTGAATGGCAACTCAACAAAACAAGTGGAAAATTCCACCGCGACCTCATGAGATAGATTGCAGTCAAAATACATGTACACTGGCTGCATGTGGTGGCACATACCTGTAATCCCACATACTCTGGTGGCTAAGGCAGGAAGATTGCAAGTTTGAGGCCAACCTAAGCAATTTAGTGAGACCCTGTCTCAAAATAAAAAGTAAAAGGGACCATGGATATATCCCAGTGGTAGAGTGCCCCTTGATTTCATCCCTCAAGAAAAAAAAAATGCACTAAAAATATTGTGTAAAAATACTTTCAGGATATGGGTTTAAGGTGCATATGAATTTCATGTTTACACTCTGGGCTCATCCCCAATATGTATCATTATGTATATGCAAATAATTCAAAATTTAAAAAATGAAATCTGAAACAATTCTGGTCCCTAAGCATTCTATTTTATTTATTTATTTATTTATTTTGCGGTGCTGGGGATCTAACCCAGGGCTTTGTGGTTGCAAGGCAAGCACTCTACCGACTAAGGTATCTCCCCAGCCTAGATAAGGGATAATCAACTTGTACTTAGAAAAATTTTCAGTATATAATATTCAGTGAAAAAAACAAGATACTAACATACATATATGTACACACAGGATGATTGTCAATTCTGGAAAAAATACTAATGCATATCAAAAAATGTTTAAAAATATTATAGGTTAGCTATTGCTAGATAGTGGAATTATTGGTCACTTTAAATGTATTCACTCCTTTCTTATTCCAGCATCTCTACAATGATCCTATATAACATTAAAATATAAAAGTTATTTAAATATAACAACCACTTCTTAAACTTCTACCTGTATACTTTGTTGGTGATTTTCTCTGCCTTGAACTGGCTCTACTCATCCTTTAATTTAGTAATAATAGCTGCCATGTATTAAGCACTTTTTATGTGAGCTAAATTCTCTATATGCATTCTCATATACTCCTCTCAATAACTCCATTTTAAAGATGAGGGCATAGGCTTGGAAAGGTTGTGATTTACTTAAGATCAAAGAGCTAGCATATGATGACAGAGCAAGAATTTGTATTCATTCTGACTCCAGAGCTTAGTCATACCCACTGTGTTACATATTTTGTTTTGAAATAAGGTTCTACTTCATTCCTAATTTAAATATATTTTTGTTTTAAAATGTTTTATTATAAAGTTTTTCCAGACAGCTATAAAATAATGTACTGAACCCTTTGTGCCTGTCAACCAGCTTCAATTATTCACATATGGCATCATTCTTTATCTGTACCCCTAACACATTCCCCAACCCCTTTCTTATTATTTAGAGGTAAATCCAAGACATATTTTACTCATAAATGTTTTAGTATATTTTCTTAAAATGTAAAGACTTTTTAAAAATAATCACTATTGTCTTACCTAAAAATACTCATATTCTTCATAAATGTTTCCTATTAATATCTGTAAAGTGAGTGAACTCTAGCCCCTGTCATGATTTCTTTTGTGTTGTGTTTTTGAAGGTGGAACCTGACTTCATGTGGGACAAGTGTTGCCAGCTCAGAATGCAGTGAAGAACTGTTTTCATCAGTTTCTGTTGGAGATCAAGATGATTGCTATTCCCTGTTAGATGATCAAGAGTTCACTTCTTTTGATTTGTTTCCTGAGGGGAGTGTCTGCAGTGATGTGTCTTCTTCTATTAGTACTTATTGGGATTGGTCAGATAGCGAATTTGAATGGCAGGTAGGTGTTTTGTTTTTCCTTTTTTTTTTTTTTGGTACTGGGGATTGAACCCAGGGGTGCTTAACCACTGAGCAACATCTCTAGCCCTTTTATTTATATATATATTTTTTGAGACAGGGTCTCACTAAATTGCTTGGGGCCTTCCTAAGTTGCTGAGGCTGACTGAATTCACAATCTTCCTGCTTAGCCTTCTGAGCCACTGGAATTACAGGTGTGTGCCACCACACCTGGCTTTGTTTTTCTTTTAATTGACATTATTTACTATATAAGTACAAGTATAAATTCTCTTTTGATACTTTCATCTCTACCTCAAAGTAAGTTTCTCTACCATCTCCAAATTGGGAGATTCTTTGACAACATGTTTTAAGATAAAGAATTTAATGAAATAGTATTTTTTTATTTTTGCAAATATATTTTTTGGCTTATGGCGCTACAGTTAATCCTTTTGTAGGTTTTTATGTACAAAATAATCAGTACTTTTATGTACATGAATCTAAGCACGTTTTTTTCTCCCTACTTTGTAATAAATAGCCTTATGTCCTCATAGGACACACAGCAGGGTCACCTTATGTTTCTAATGCCATAAAACATTATTACCATAAATACAAAATTTTTGGTTCCATTACCAGAAATGGAATACAATTTCTCATTTTGTATTCTTTGTTTGTGGACATATTTTTCCCCTGACACTTTCCTCATGGCATATATACCATGTAAAATGGCTTCATGGCAAATTGTTTGAAAATGCTGCCTAATAATGAGTACAATCTATCAGAAAATGTACATGATGTTTTCACTACATCTGTTTTCTGATTGTAAAAGACAATAACATTTAAAGAGCTTTTCTTGCATACAGCAAATGTTTTGTTCAACAAATAAGCTTGAATGCTTACTATATTTGAAAACTGAATACTTGAAGTTATATTCCAAAACAGGAATCAAATATTTTTTCAAAAAATTCTTATTAAAATATCAAACAATACAGAATGACATGAAGTTAAAGTCTCAGTCCCATTCCACAGGGGTTACCACTATTAAGACTTTGTACAGATGCAAGTATATTTGTATATACAAATGGGATCATACTTCATGTGCTATTTAATTCTGTGCTTTATTTCAACAAATATCTCATTCTTCTCATAACTGCATCATACTTTATTTAATTAGTTACATAGTAATTTTTTTGATACTAGGAATTTAACCCAGGGGCACTTAACCACTGAGCTACATTCCCAGCCCATTTTATTTTTTAACTTGAAACAGGGTCTCTCTAAGTTGCTGAGGCTGACTTTGAACTTGTGATTCTTGTGCTTCAGCCTCCCAAGCTGCTGGGATTATAGGCATGAGCCACCCACGCCCAGCCATAATAATGTTTCTTTAGGTTGGTTTTCGTTTTCTCTTATAAACAGTGGTGCACTGAAAATTAAGATACATTTTTATTTTTGTATTATTTCAACTTCTGTGTTGTATGTAGTTTTAAATATGATTTGGACAAAAATTTATAATTTTTAAACTTTGAAAAATTGAGGTTAATTCATTAATCATTATTAAATGTACAGTTCTTTGGTTATTAATATATATTATTAATATATTCAGTGTTGTGTAACCATTCCCACTAAATTCCAGGATTATTTCCCAAAAAGAAATCCCAGAAATCCCATACCTATGAGCATACCATCCCACTTTTCCCTCATCACTTGGCAATGGACAGTCTACCTTTCTGAAAGTTTTATATACATGGATTCTTGGCTTTTGGAGGACCCTCCAAATTCCATATAAATTTTAGAATGAGGTTGTCCATTTCTACAAAAGAGCAGTTGGAATTTTGATAGAGATTGCATTGAATCTACACATCACTTTGGAGAGTATTGCCATCTTGACAGCATTAAATGTTCCAGTCCATAAAATGAGATGAAATGTCTTTATTTATATCTTCTTTAATTTCATTTATTATTATTATTTTGATTCATTGTATACAAATGGAGTACAATTTTCATTTCTATGGTTGTACATGAAGTAGAGTCACACCGTTTGCATAATCATACATGTACATAGGATAATGACGTTTATCTCATACTATTATCTTTCTTTCCCCCTGTCCTCTTCCCACCCATCATTTTCCTCTATACAATCCATCCTTCCACCATTCTTGCCCCCCTCGTTATGTATCATCCATTTATCAGAGAAATCACTGGGTCTTTGGTTTTTTGGGATTGGCTTATTTCACTTAGCATGGTATTCTGCAACTCCATTCATTTACTTGCAAATGCTATAATTTTATTCTTCTTTATGGCTGAATAATATTCCATTGTGTATATATACCAGTTTCTTTATCCATTCATCTATTGAAGGGCATCTAGGTTGGTTCCATAATCTAGCTATTGTGAATTAAGCTGCTATAAACATTGATGTGGCTGAGGCACTGTAGTTAGGATGATTTTAAGTTCTTTGGGTATAGGCCAAGGAGTGGGATAGCTGGGTCAAATGGTGGTTCCATTCCATGTTTTCTAAGGAATCTCCATACTGCTTTCCAGAGTGGCTGCATCAGTTTCTAACCCCACCAGCAATGTATGAGTGTACCTTTTTCCCCAACATCCTTGCCAACACCTATTATTACTTATATTCTTGAAATTAGACATTCTAATTGGGGTGAGATGAAATCTTAGGATAGTTTTGATTTGCATTTCTCTTATTACTAATGATGTTGAACATTTTCTCATGTCTGTTGATTGCTTGTAGATCTTCTTCTATGAATTTTCTGCTCATTTCCTTAGCCCATTTATTGATTGGGTTATTTGTATTCTTGGTGTAGTTTTTTTTTTGGGGGGGGGGATGCTGGGGATCGAACTCAGGACCATGTGCTTACAAGGCAAGCACTCTACCAACTGAGCTATCTCCCTAGCCCCCTTGGTGTAGTTTTTTGAGTTCTTTACAAATTTTGCAGATTAGTACTCTATCTGAAGTATGTGTGGCAAAGATTTTCTCCTACTCTGTAGGCTCTCTCTTCATGTTGTTGATTGTTTCCTTTGCTGAGAAAAAGCTTTTTAGTTTGAATCTATCAATTTATTTATTCCTGCTTTATTTCTTGTGCTTTGGGAGTCATGTTAAGGAAGTCTGGTCCTAAGCTGACATGATGAAGATTTGGACCTTCTTTTTCTTCTAAAAGGTGCAGGGTCTCTGGTCTAATTCCTAGTTCCTTGATCCATTTTTAGTTTTTATGCAGGGTGAGAGATAAGGGTTTAGTTTCATTTTGCTGCATATGGATTTCCAGTTTTCCCAGCACCATTTGTTGAACAGACTATCTTTTCTCCATTGTATGTTTTTGGAACCTTTGTCTAGTATGAGATAACTGTATTTATGTGGGTTTGTCTCTGTGTCCTCTATTCTGTACTATTGGTCTACCTGTCTATTTTGGTGCCAATACCATGCTATTTTTGTTACTATTGCTCTGTAGTATAGTTGGAGGTCTGGTATTGTGATACCTCTTCCTTCATTCTTCCTGCTAAGGATATCTTTGACTATTCTGAGTCTCTTATTCTTCCAAATGAATTTCATGATTGCTTTCTCTATTTCTGTGAGGTACATCATTGGGATTTTAATTGGAATTGCATTGAATTTGTATAGCACTTTTGGTAGTATGACCATTTTGACAATATTAAATCTGCCTATTCAAGATCTTTCCATCTTCTAAAGTTTTCCTTAATTTCTTTCTTTAGTGTTCTGTGGTTCTCATTGTAGAGGTCTTTCATCTCTTTTGTTTGATTGATTTCCAAGTATTTTATTTTTTGAGGTTATTGTGAATGGGGTAGTTTTCCTAAATTCTCTTTCAGAGGATTCATCACTTATGAATAGAAATGCATTAGGTTTTTGAGTATTGACTTTATATCCTGCTACTTTGCTGAATTTATTTATGGATTCTAGAAGTTTTCTGGTGGAATTTTTTGGCTCCTCTAAATATAGAATCATGTCATTGGCAAATAGTGATAGTTTGAGTTCTTCTTTTCCTATGCATATCCCTTTAATTTCTTTGGTCTGTATAATTGCTCTGGCTAGAATTTCAAGGATGTTGTATAGAAGTGGTGAAAGAGGGTATCCCTGCCTTGTTCCAATTTTTAGAGGGAATACTTTCAGTTTTTCTCCATTTAGAATGATGTTGACCATCGACTTAGCATAGATGGCTTTTACAATGTTGATGTATGTTCCTACTATCCCTATTTTTTCCTAGTGTTTTGAGAATGAAGTGGTGCTATATTTTATCAAATGCTTTTCTGCATCTATTGAAATAATCATGTGATTCTTAACTTTAAGTCTGTTAATGTGGTGAATTACTTTTATTGTTTTCCAGATGGTGAACCAACCTTGCATCTCTGGGATGAAACCCATTTGATCATGGTGCACTATCTTTTTAATATTTTTGTATGTGATTTGCTCAAATTTTATTAAGAATTTTTGTGTCTATGTTCATCAGGGATATTGGTCTGAAGTTTTCTTTCCTTGAAGAGTCTTTGTCTGGTTTTGGTATCCGGGTGATACTACCTTCATAGAATGAGTTTGGAAGGGTTCCCTCCTTTTCTATTTCATGGAGTACTTTGAGGAGTGTTGGAATGAGTTCTTCTTTGAAGGTCTTGTACAATTCAGCTGAGAATCCATCTGGTCCCAGACTGTTCTTGGTTGGTAGGCTTTTAATGGCTTCTTGTATTTCATTGCTTGAAACTGATCTATTTAAAATGTGTATGTCCTCCAGATTCAGTTTGGGTGGATCATATGTCTCTAGAAACCTGTTGATGTCTTTGAGATTTTCTGGTTTTTTTGGAGTATAGATTTTCAAAATAGCTTCTAATTATGTTTTGTATTTCAGTCATGTCTGTCATGATATTTCATTTTTCATCCTGAATTTTAGTAATTTGAGTTTTCTCTCTCTTTGTTAGTGTGGCTAAGGGTTATCAGTTTTGTTTGTATTTTCAAAGAACCAATTTTCTGTTTTGTCAATTTTGTGAATTGTTTCTTTTGTTTCAATATCATTGTTTTCAGCTCTGATTTTAATTATTTCCTCTCTTCTAACTACTTTCGGTGTTGATCTGTTCCTTTTCTAGGGCTTTGAGCTGTACTGTTAGGTCGTTTATTTGTTGACTTTTTCTTCTTTTCTTGAATGTGCTCCATGCAATGAATTTTCCTCTTACTGCTTTCATAGCATCCCGGGGATTGTGATATGTTGTATCCTCGTCCTTGTTTACCTTATAAGAATTTTTTTTGTCTCCCCCATGATGTCTTCTGTTACCCATGTTTCATTCAGTAGCATATTAGTCTCTAGGTGTTGGAGTAGTTTCTGTTTTTTATTTTATTATTGATTTCTAATTTCATTCCATTATGATCTGATAGAATACAAGGTAGAGTCTCTGTTTTTTTGTATTTGCTGAGGGCTACTTTGTAGCATACCATATGGCCTATTTAATAAAAGGATACATGTGCTGCTTAGAAGAAAGTGTATTTGTTCGTTGATGGATGAAATATTCTATATATGTCTATTAAGTCTAAGTTATTGATTGTGTTATTGAGATCTATGGTTTCTTTGTTCAGTTTTTGTTTGGAAGATCTGTTTAGTGGTGAGAGATGTGTGTTAAAATCACCTAGTGTTATTGTGTTGTGGTCTATTTGTTTCCTGGAATTGAGAAGGGTTTGTTTGACATACACGGATATGCCATTGTTTGGGGCATAAATATTTGCGATCATTATGTCTTCCTGATTTATGGTTCCCTTAAGCAATATGAAATGTCCTTCTTTATCCCTTCTGACTAACTTCGGCTTAAGGTCCCCTTTATCTGATAAGATGGAAACCCCCACTTTTTTTTACTGAGTCTGTGTTCATGGCATGTTTTTTCCCATCCTTTTACCTTTAGTCTGTGGGTATCTCTTTCCATGAGATGAGTCTCTTGAAGGCAGCATGTTGTTGGGTCTTTCTTTTTAATCCAGTCTGCCAGTCTGTCTTTTGATTGATGAGTTTAGGCCATTAACATTCAGGGTTATTGTTGAGATATGACTTGTATTCCTGGTCATTTTGGCTTAAGTTTGGTTTTTAACTTGACTTAGTTTCTCCTTTAGTTGGCTTTTCCTTTAGGGTAGTTCCTCCCTGTGCTGATTTACATTGTTGTTTTTCATTTCTTCCTCATGGAATATTTTGCTAAGGATGTTCTGTAGTGCAGGCTTTCTATTTGTAAATTCTTTTAACTTTTTTTTTAATCATGGAAGGATTTTATTTCATTGTCAAAACTGAAGGTAAGTTTTGCTGGGTGAAAGATTCTTGGTTGGCATCTTCTAGCTTTTAGGAAGGGTCTGGGCTGAGAAATCTGTTGATATCCATGTTGGTTTCCCTCTGTATGTAATGTGATGCTTTTCTCTCGCAGCCTTCAAAATTCTATCTTTATTTTGTATGTTAGGTATTTTCATTATAATGTGCTTTCATGTGGATCTATTGTAATTTTGTACATGTCATGTCCTGTAAATCTCTTGTGTTTGATTTTCCATTTCATTCTTCTGACTTGGGAAGTTTTCTGATATTATTTCATTGAATAGATTATTCATTCCTTTGATTTGTATCTCTGTTCCTTCCTCAATTCCAGTAATTCTTCAATTAGATCTTTTCATGATATCCCATAATTCTTGGAGGTTCTGGTCATGATTTTTTACCATCTTTTCTGTTTGGTCAACTTTGTTTTAAATATTAAATATCTTGTCTTCATTGTGTGAGGTTCTGTCTTCCAAGTGATCTAGTCAGTTGGTGATGCTTTCTATTGAGTTTTTAATTTGGATTATTGTTTCCTTCATTTCAAGGATTTCTGTTTTTTTTTTTTTCAGAATCTCTTTATTGAAATGATCTTTTGCTTCCTGCATTTGCTCTTTCAACTATTGATTGGTGTCATCATTCATTACCTGCATTTTCTCTCTTATCTCATCCTTCGCTTCTTGGATCATTTTAATTATGTACATTCTGAACTCCTTTTCTGACATTTCTTCTACTATGCTGTCATTGGATTCTATTGATACAGCATCTAGGTTTGTTTAGGACACTTTCTTCCCTTGTTTTTTCATGTTGTTCATGTATCTTCCCCTCTAGCAATGCGAATCCAAGGTATTGCATGTTCCCTCCATAGGCTTATAGTGTCCCTGCAGGTTTCCAACACCTCACCTTAAAGTGGGAGATCAATATTAGCAGCACACAATACAAACAATATGCATCCTTAACCCAATAGTCCCTATTAAGATATTAACAGTATTTTCTTCATAAACAGAGGCGATGAGTTCTGTTACTATCTACAGCATAAACTATAGGTTTATAAAAAGGTCCACTATTTCTAATGGTGGACAAAGAGGATGGGGAAGGGTGTAGGATGTAATGTTAATGAGATGAGAAGTGAGTCTATAGAGGTACTACGTCTTTGGAATAGTGAAAGTGAAATCAAAAGAAATTGGTTTTTAGCATGAGAAAAGGGAGAAAAAGTCTCCAAGGAAACAGATAGGTAAGAGAAAATAGAGAAAAATAATTAAAAAAGAAAAGTAGGAATAGTAGTAATTATACTACTAATAAAATATTCTACAATACAACTATACTGTACTGTTCAAACCTCCTAGTCTTCAGTAGCCTGATGCTCGAGTGGTATTTGATAATGCAGTATCCCATGAAGGGAGCTGCCCTACTAAGGATGGTGGCTTCCAGGTCAGTAATAATCTATGATAGTGGGAAGAGACGATCCCACATGTTGGTAGACGTCCAACCACAGCACGGGCACTAGACCGTTGCTGGAGTCACCATGAGGTGGGCCTGGGATGGGTTGCATTACTGGAGTTACACGTGGGTGGTGGGCCTGGGCTGGGCTGGGCCATCTTCTTTAATTTCTTTCAGTGATATTTTAGAGTTTTCAGTTCCAACTCTTGTACTTATTTGGTTGAGTTTATTCCTAAATGCTTTGTTCTTTGTGCTGCTATTGTAAATGTTATTGTTTTCTTAGGTTTGTGTTCAGATTGTTAATTGCAAGTGTACATATGTATATAGATGTATAGTTGATTTCTATATACTGATTTCGTATCCTGCAACTTTGTTGAACTTGCCCATTAGCATTAATAGTTTTTTTCCCTGTATAGATTTCTTCAGGTCTTTCTGCTTTTATTATCATGTCATCTGTGAATAGTTTTTCCTTCTTTTTTTTCAATCTGGATATCTTTAATTTCTTGTTTAATTGCCCTGGTTGGATCATACAGTGTTGAATAGAATTGATGAGAGTGGGAGGATCTTGTATTTTTTTCATCTCAGGGGAGAACTTTTTTTTTTTTACCATTGAGTATCTAGCTGCATGCTTTTCAATAAACTCCCTTTATCATACTGTGGAATTTCTCTTTTGTTCCGATTTGTACAATTTTTTTCATGAAAGAGTATAGGATTTTATCAAATGCTGTTTCTACATCAGTTCAGATGATATGTGCTTTCCTTCATTCTATTAATAGAATTCCAATCAATTCTATTAATAGAATTGATAGTGTTACATCGGCTGATTTTTCATGTTTAACCACCCTTATATTCCTGAAATAAATCCTAATTGGTTGAGGTATATAGTCCTTTTAGTGTGCTTGGATACAGTTTTGTTTTGTTTTAGTTGTTAATAGACACAATACGTTTATTTTATTTATTTTTATATGGTGCTAAAGATCAAACCCAGTGCCTCATACATGCTAGGCAAGCTCTTTACTGCTGAACTGCAACCCTAGCCCCTGGATACGGTTTTATAACATTTTTGTTAAGGAATTTTGCTTCTGTACTTATAAGTGATATTGGTCTCTAGTTTTCTTCAATCTTTGTTTGTCTTTGGTACCAGGTAACACTGGCTTCATAGAAGGAGTTAGGAAGTGTTCCTTCTTGATAAAATTTTTAATATTTTCTTATTTAACATATGAACTTTTCCATGATCTTCATAATACATTTTGTAATGACCTTCTGATATTGCTGCTGTTTAGATGTGCCAGAACTTGTGAAAATGTTTTGTTTACTTCTGTTTCAATTTTTTGTTACAAATAATACAACAGTGATCATTTGTGTGTGTACCTTTTTACTCTTTAGTGTCTCATTTTTAAGTGTGTACGTTGCATTTAAAACTGTACTGCAAGTATTCTTAATAAAGTATAATCAGATAGAGTCCTGATGATTCTGGGAAATATTTTTTCTGCTTAGTTCATGTGATTTATTTAGAGTTCTTATCATCTATAATGGTACAATGTGGCAGGCTTTTAAAATTTTTAATTGCTGACTTCTTCACTCATTTCATGAGTGATTAGAGTGGAAATCCATCCACAACCACTCACAGTTAATGTGCATTAGTGGCTACGACATTGGAACAAAAATCAGGACTGCCTTAGTAATGTGTTTTCCCACTTCTGAAATTGGAGTATGGGTACTCTGTTACCATGGATATTTACTATTTAAATGTGCTGAAAGGTTTAAAATGCTGTCTTATTTTTGTGGGACCTCATAATGATAAGTAGTAAATTGTCAAACAGGATAATTACAAATTATATGTTAAGATTAATATAAAGTGAAAATCATTTACTATAGTTTAAAAATTCATATTACCTCCATTGTGAATAAAAATTGCATGTTTAAATCTTTCTTTTAACATTAGTTATTTCAATTGCTTCTAAAATAAATATAAATGTTTCATAGATTCTCTAGGAAGAGAAATACTATCTTGATAAAGCAAGATTTGAACCTTAGAATGAAGCGGATCTTAACATTTGCAGTAGCATCAGTGCATTTTGCTTTGCTGATAGTTTGCTTTGCTTGCAGTCCTTTCTTTATTAAAGATATATTTGACTAGTCTTAGAGTTTGAAAAATTATTTCTATTGTTGGGCAGGAGAGCTTAGAAAATTTGAAGAGTAATTCAGCTGTCACACTTGAAACCTAGAGGTACAACCTGAAATTGCATATCAGCTGTTACAGAAATGAGCTTACTCATAAAATTTTGCTGCATCCTGCAGAAAATATGGCAGAACTTTGATTTAATTCTCCTTATGTGTCACAATTACTGATTATAATCTATATATACCAAATATTATCCCTGAAAAATATAGGATAGGACTCATTAAACATTTTTATTCTGAAATATATTATCAGATATGAAATGAAACATTGCTGGTCTAATAAATATACAGGAGCCCATGCAATTAATTCTGCTGTACAACTGCTACTCTAATCCCATATGTACAGCTGAGCACATGACATTTCCACTTGGATGACCTTATTATTTAATTCTAACCTGTTATTTGATGCTGAATCCTTGGTCAATGATGCCACTTCCAATTATAGTGTTTCCATGGAAAAAAATAAATTCTGTTTTGTGATATGTCTTAGAACATAGTAAAAAATGACTATTATCAGTTCGAAGGATATTTGTGCTTTTCCCATTATTACCACAGACTCTCAAGATCCCAAATTGAATTCTTCTCTCATTTCAAACTGCATCCAAGGCAAGACTGCCTGGTATAGTTGAAAGCACTGAACTTGTGTAAGCTTTGAATTCTGCCACTAGTTGTGTGCTCCTTCCTGGACATTATTTTTCCTTATTTTTAAGAGGGTGTTGGACTAGAAGATCTGTAAGATTGCTTTACTTCTCTTCCTGTAACTATTGAAACCTTTGAGTATTTCACTGTGGGTAGGTTGGATGACCTTGAAATGTTACCAGTTTTCTTCTAGTCTCAACATCTGACTTCTTATTCATGGCTCAGTATCAAACAGTTTTGTTTTTCATTAAAATGTTTCCTATTTGTTCCCATTTTTCTTTGTTTTTGCTTTAGTCCAGGCCTTGATCATAAGAAGAGCATCCTATTTCCAAACTTTTCTCACTGTTTTGTCCACGTAGTACTTATTAACTAATCTTCCCTAATGATCAGTTTCATCACATGACTTCTACATGTCATTTGACATCTTCTGATTCTTATTTTCAGCTTTCAAATCCCTGACATTGATTTTAATTATATTGTTTTTCACCTCATCTTTTATATTTTCATCTGTGATTTCACTAAATTAGTCTCTTAACCTGAAATGCCATTTCCTTTTCCCCTTCTGTCATTCTGAAACACCACCTTGTGAAACTCAACCTAGTCACTTTAACAACATATAGTATTCCCTGAGTATTTGTGCTCCCTTAAACTACAATAAGAGATGGAAGAAGTTTTTAAAACTGCATCCTTTATTGAATATCATCTATGTATCAGGCATGTTATCTAATTTAAAACTCTCTCAATTATCCATTGAGATCAGTGGCATTAACCACATTTTACTGAGGATTCCAACTCGGAGAAGTGTACTAAGTTACATAAGACAATACCTCTCATGAGCAGTGGAGTTAGGATTTGAACTCTGGAATATTTTTACTTTTCTCAGGGAAAAAAATGGATAAAGCACATTTAATTACCTTTTTATGCCTCATCACCTACCTCCCCAACAAACACATAAACAGAACTAAAGATACAAATTTAAGTGCTTAGCATATAGTCTGGCACCTAGCAGATATTCTCTGAAGATTTAGATCAAAAATTTTTTAAATTTTGAAAGGACAGGTATTTTGAGATTTTTTTCTATCTTCTTTGTCAAAGGAACTTGAAATATGGGAGACCTTTAATTTTGATAAGGAGGGTCCCATTTTTTTGGAGACTTCAAAGAGATCTCTAATGTAATGTGATTTTAAAAAATTATTTTTAGTTGTAGATGAGCACAGTCACCTTTATTTTATTTATATTTGCATGGTGCTGAGGATCGAAGCCAGGGCCTCAACACGTGCTAAGTGAGCACTCTTCCTCTGAGACACAACCCCAGCCCTAATGTTGTGGTTTGAAGTTTTGAAATCAATGAAAAAATAGCAGAGTATTTTCTTTTTTGCCAGTAAAGTTGGGAAAAGAGATGACCTTCATGTGTACATTCAGCAATCATCCTTTTATAGCACTGACTTGATAACATTAGGGATGAGAGTCAACAACTCAAGCAGTGTTAGTTAATGAGATTTTACAAGAAGTCATACAAATTGTTGGAAGTTACTTATATACTACTTTTGGATTAATAAATGACTGTCATAGTGAAAATATGGTTTTTAAGCTTAGTAGCTACTGCCAGGCATGGTGGTACACACTTGTAATCCCAGCAGCTTGGGAGGCTAAGGCAGGAAGATCTCGAGTTCAAAGCCAGCCTCAGAAAAAGCGAGGCACTAAGCAACTCAGTGAGACCCTGTCTCTAAATAAAATACAAAATAGGACTGGGGATGTGGCTCAGTGGTCCAGTGCCCCTGAGTTCAATTCCTTGTACCAAAAAAAAAAAAAAAAGGACTAGTAGCTACTTATGGGGATATAGACAGAATGGTCTCTAACTTAGAAAATTTCATTCTAAAATTATGATTATAGTGATTGATCCCATTTTTGTGGCCTCACTCTTCTATATAATTTACTCCGCAATGCCTGCCTTTAAAACCCTCACAACTCTCCCAAACTTTAATCTTTAAGTCTCAACCCACTGCTAGGTATTTCTATCAATGATGTATCATCTCAGACCTAGCATTCATCCTGTGCTAAATTGTATAATTATATGTGGATGTTATTGGATTACCTTCCCAAGTAGAGTATAACATTTTAGTGTAAGGACCAAGACTTACACTCCTTTGAATCTCCTGTACTTGTTATATTGTTGTGTGTATAATGGGAGTTCAAATACATGATTGTGATAGTTTTTGTGACTAAAGTAGCTCTTCTCTGGGTAACTTCAAAAACCGAGAAATCACCCAGAATTCAGGTATAGTTGCAAACGCTATAGAACAACAAATATGTGCTGTTTTGTACCTTGTAAACATGACAGCAACATCTTTGAAAATTGTTATGTGCTACTTCAGCAGAAGATGATTTCTTCTTTGATGTGTATGTTAAATACATTTATTTAAATCCATTCTAACCTTTAGAGGTGAGGGATATGCTTATCACCTTGATTGTGGTGATATTTTCACAAGTAGATGCATGTGTCCAAATGCATGGAATTGTATACATTAAATATGTATAGTTTTGTTTTTAAATGTACATCAATAAAGATATAAAGATTAAATCCCCTCTCTCTTTTAACAGGCAGTATAAAATTATGGTATGTATTTTTGCTGTTTGTCTCACATTAGGCTGGTTTGATTTTCTGTGTGTTAGGCTTGTTTTTATTTCTCCTTTGTCTACACTTTGTCTTCTATTTTTTTCTTTAGTACTTCTGGTCTTTAAAGTGTCTTGCTTCATGCCAACAGCATATTTTGAATTTTTAAAATTTTCTTGAGGTTGCTAATATGGACTTGAGGACAAGAACCATGATTTATTTGTCTTTTTGTTGACAATATGTCTAGCAGTGTCTGGCAAAATGCCAATTAGTGGCAGACCACTCAGGTCTCCCAATAGTAGAGATCAGTACTTCTTATTTATTGCTGTGTGGGCCCCAGCAACAATGGCCCTCTAAATTAAAAACCTTTAGTGATGGGGGGGCCGGGTACCAGGGATTGAACCCGGGGCATTTAAATATTGAACTATATCCCCATCCCTTTTTATTATTTTTTTTTATTTTGTGACAGGTTCTCACTTAAGTTGCTTAGGGCCTTGCCAAATTGCTGAGGTTGGCTTAGAACTTGAGATCCTCCTGCCTCAGCCTCCCAGGTCGCTGGGATTACAGGTTGCACTACCACCCCTGGCTCCTTAGTGATGATTGACTCTTAAGTTAACGCTTTAACAAGTTTTGACTATGATTTTAAGCTTTTGGAAAACATCTTTTATTGAGTAAGTGAATATATGTAAAGAGAATACTGATTATGCTGCCCTGTATAAAATGGGTGTACATCTGAATTTATGTTCTCTGATTGGTGTATTTGCCATTAGTCTTATGTTAAAGTACCTTTTAATCAATGTATGAAATTTGTTGTGATAGTTAAAATGTGTTTTTAAAAATCTTGCTTTCCCTATCTCCTGCCTTCTTTGTTTTTATAAAGTTACCAGGGAGTGACATTGCCAGTGGAAGTGATGTACTTTCAGATGTCATACCCAGTATTCCAAGTTCACCTTGCCTGCTTCCTAAAAAGAAAAACAAGCACCGGAATTTGGATGAACTTCCTTGGAGTGCAATGACAAATGATGAACAGGTAAAAATGTTGACTTGCTTAATTGAAAGCCTATGTGTGGAGAATATGTGAAGCCCATTTTATTACCTATTTAAAGCCACTTGGTAAATATGGATTGCTTAGTGAATCTGAATTTGAGATTTGACTGTTTTTTGGGGACCAAATGTAATACATAAGATATAGTATAATACATAAGATACAAATATAATGCATAAGATACATTATAATTGGTATAATGAAGGACCAGAGGTTTTAGCATTGATATTGTTTATTGTAATTTTTTCATCATATAGGTGGAATATATTGAGTATCTCAGCCGTAAAGTCAGTACTGAGATGGGCCTTCGGGAGCAACTTGATATTATTAAAATCATTGATCCTTCTGCTCAAATCTCCCCTACAGACAGTGAGTTTATCATTGAACTTAACTGTCTCACAGATGAAAAACTGAAGCAGGTATGTAAATACAGATTATATGCCTATTCAAAATGCCACCATCTTATAAAATGTAGAATTGAATAATCATGCATATATACATAGAGAAATTACTGTTGTGATTTGTTGTATTAAAAAAATGATGATGGGGGGGCTAGGGTTGTAGCTCAGTGGTAGATCACTTGCCTAGTGCCTGTGAGGCACTGAGTTCAATCCTCAGCACCACATAAAAGTAAATAAAGAAACAAAGGTCTTTTTTTTTTTTTTTTTTTTTTTTTGGTGCTGGGGATTGAACCCAGGGCCTTGTGCTTACAAGGCAAGCACTCTACCAGCTGAGCTATCTCCCCAGCCCCAAAAACAAAGGTCTTAAAAAAATGATGATGGGGGCTGGGGAGATAGCTCAGCTGGTAGAGTGTTTGCCTCGCAAGCACAAGGCCCTGAGTTTGATCCCCAGTAATGCAAAAAAAAAAATGATGATGGGACTGGGGATATAGCTCAGTGGTAGAGCACTTGCTCGCCTAGCATATGAAGGACTTGGGTTCATTTCCTAGCACCACAAAGAAAAGAAGAAGAAAATAAAAGAAGAAATTAAGGTAATATTGGAGAACATATGCTTTTAAAAGGTTTTATGTACTTTTCTGGTCAATGTGGATCTAGAACTTGCCAGTTCAGTTGTAGAGGATTTGAAACAATTTTACCATATAAGAGGTAGTTGAGCTGAGGTATAGATTTATTCAAACTCAGTTTACAAAAGATGAATTGACAGAATCAAAGTACTAATTAAGAAGCTCTATACTTTACATTAGCTGAGTGAGGGCTTTGAATAGACTCATGGAGTAATTGACTAGGGTGAAATCTGATGAATATTCCCTCTGCTGTTCTGAAATGTACATTTCTGGTATCTTCTAACTATAGTATTTGTTGCTCCCTTTTTCTCTAGTATATGGGTAAATAAATACTTAGTATTTTTATGTTCTGCTTTTGGTTTGTTTTGCATTTATCATCTCTGAAAATTTTATGTCATTTCAGTTTTTCTCTCAACATAGAATACGATTTTCTACATTCCAGCCCATTTTTCTTTATTATGCTAAATTTATGCCTTGCATTTGAAGACAGATACCATTGGCCCATTGCTGAAGTATAGGAATAAATACCCTAATCATAGATACAATCATTAAGTCATCTTAAGTGGAGACTTTTACAAATGATTAATCACATATAGTGTGCTTTGTTTTGATTTCTTTTAGCCTTCTAGTCACTGATTATATTTTTATGTTTTGAAAGTCTATGTCCATAATACGTTTTCTAGAGTTTCGAACATGGTAAATTTTTTTGGTAATTGTTTTAAATTTAGAGATTTCCATTGCGCTTCTGTTCTGCCTTATTTATACATTTGTAACACTTTTGACAGTTTTTTGGATTAAGGACAATGTGCTTTTTTTCCTCCAGCATGTTGACAGTCAACCATCATGGTATAACACTAATCAAGTTTTCACCCTAATGTTTCAAGGTCAGAAACTATATCAAGGAGCATAGCCCTCGCCAGCGGCCTGCAAGAGAGGCCTGGAAGAGAAGCAACTTTAGTTGTGCAAGCACTAGTGGAGTGAGCGGTGCCAGTGCCAGCGCCAGCAGCAGCAGTGCCAGCATGGTCAGTTCTGCAAGCAGCAGTGGGTCCAGTGTTGGAAACTCTGCTTCAAACTCCAGTGCCAACATGAGTCGAGCACACAGTGACAGCAACCTGTCTGCAAGTGCAGCAGAGCGGATTCGGGATTCAAAAGTAAAATGTCTAATCAATACAAAACTTTACCTTTCAATATTAACAATAGTCCTTCTTCATTTAAACTTCTTGAACAGTGAAATTTGTCTATCTAGATGCCTGTGGGTTTTGGTTTTAAGTGAACAAGCAGGATGCTCTGCTGTCAAACAGAGCACTTGAGGCTGAGTGCTTTGAAGTACTCTTTTGACCCACAATCATTTGCATTCAATTTTATCTGATTTTTGTGTCTGTCTTAAGATATTAATGGAAAATACTGAGTAATTCTCAAGATTGCAATATTGACTGCAACTCACTACTGAGCGAATCTCACTATGTTGCTGATGTTGCTGTCTATTAGCTCCTAAAAATGTTGTGTGTCTTTTGTGTATGTAAAGTGTTTTCTTGATGTTTTAACCTTGAATGTTCTTTCTTAGCTAATTTAAAAATATAATGATGCCTTCTGTAATTTCTGTCTACTCTTTTCCCAGTGAAAAAAATTCTGTATAGTATTGTTGGGTACTTTTAAAAAACAGAAGGTATAAGTGTATGTGGAGTAGTTCTGTGACTTAACAGGAGTGTTTGGTTTCTTGCAGTGGTACAGTCTAGAGCCAATTTAAAGATGAAAAGAGAATCTCTTTAACTCTTTGGGAACTCAGTGGTGACTTAAAGATGCACACTGATTTCTTTCCTGGTTCTTAACAAGCTAGCAGAAACATAGCCAGCTTTGTTGGTTGCCAGGGGATTTCTCTTGATATGTGGCCATTCCTTTTTGGCATTAGTTCCCCATTATTGAAGATTGGAGTATTCACTGGGGTTCTAATGGGCTTTTAAGATGATATTTGCCTAATATAAAAAGGCATGATTCTTTCCCAGCCATTATAAAAATTGCTAGTGCTTTTGGGTGAAAGGCTCCTTAAAAGCATAAGTAGTAGAGATTTGTACAATATTTTCTACATTCTGGACTCATTATTGTTCCCTAGTATTAATTTTGTTTTCATTATGCATTGACACCAGTGTATCTTAATTTGATTAAAAAAAAGTAAGTGTCTGGTTATCCATAGCTAGCCCAAGTGATCAAGTATCAGCCCTTCCTAGTTAGAAGAATTGCTGGTCAAATGCCATAAAAATAGAATCTTAAAGAATCATTTTCACATCTAGGCCAGTGGCTCACTGATTAACATAGGAATCATACTGCAGAGGAATTTGAACATCTCTTAAAATTTGGAAAAGTGAATATTAGTCAATAAAAAACACTTTGGGGTGGACATGCCAAGATGAAACCTTACTGATCTAGAGCTTTTTACTTTGACAGAAACGATCTAAGCAGCGGAAGTTACAGCAGAAGGCCTTCCGCAAGAGGCAGCTGAAGGAGCAGAGGCAGGCCCGGAAGGAGAGGCTCAGTGGGCTCTTCCTTAATGAAGAAGTGTTGTCCTTGAAAGTGACTGAGGAAGACCATGAAGCAGATGTTGATGTTTTGATGTAATAAGGATGAATTTATCAGCATTCTTTCTAAGCATTATTCTGTCCTTATTGGTTTACATGCATCTTGACCAAAATTTTGGTTAGGGCTGTGCTGATATACCATTAGTAACTTAGGCCAGTGATTCTCAGAGGGTGGTCCCAGGACCTGCTTTAGCATCACCTGAGGAATTGTTAAGATTGCTTAATATTGAGTCCCACTCCAGACCCAGTGAGTCAAAAACCTCGGAGAGTAGTCCGGCATTGTGTTTCAACCAGTGCTAGGGCTACTCTGATGCACATTCTAATTTAAGAACCACTGGTTTAAGCAAATGTTTTGACTATTTAAACTTTATGGTAGTTATGTGGGTTTTTTCCAAGTCTAGTACTTTTTAGGATATTTTACTTCACGGTACTGCTGAAAAGTAGTTTGTTATGTACATGTGTATAGATCATAATTCAGTCCCCCTCCCCTTTTTGTGGTGCTTGGGATGGAACCCAGGGCCTCACGCATGCCAGGCAAGTGCTCTACCACTGAGCCATATCCCTAGCCCCTCAGTTCCCTTCTTAATGTTAAGATTTCTTAGTTTACTTTTTCTAAAGGGCCATAGCATAATTCTCAATTTCTTGTGGGAATCTTTCTTGAGGTGGGAGTGGGGTAGGGTAGGGGTGTGTGTAAAGTGTGGATTGCTGTTTACTATAGTGCCTTCATTAGATTTAGTTCTATTTGTTTTCATTCATTGTTAACTCAAAGGTGTAAACAGGCCCTAATCTTTTTCCAGTTAGATTTTTTGTTTTGTTTTTCCCTTTACATAAAATTTAAATCTTTCTGCAAATGATAACTACTGAGGATATATTGTTAGTAGTAGCCGAATTTTAGACTCAATGCTATGTTGATTCGTATGCAAATAGAGAAAGCAATTAAGCAAAGCAACTGATTCTGTTTTCCCATTGCTTTCTGAAATTTTGGGCTGCAAAATTGTTTCAAAGATAGAAAATCTCTCTCCTCTCACTCTCTTTCCCCATCTCATTCTCTGTTTCTCAAGTTCTTTTTGTAGATTATTGTTCATCCAGCACAGCTCTAATTTTTAAATATTTGTTATAAAAGCTTCAGGCATGTGAACAGGTTAATGTTCAAAATTAACTGATGACAGGCTTTAGAGTTCTGCTAAACTTCTCTATAAATTGCTGTAAGTATATAGATCAGTGAGTTACAGAAAACACCTAGCTTGTTGGTTATTAATAGAACTCTAAATTTAAATGTGAAATCATGGAGATTCTTTAAATGTTTTCACAGAGAATTTATTGTGAATTTAGAAATAGAGTGATTCCTTCTCTTCTAACACATGTCTTTGAATGTGCACATGGGTTAAAGAAGATGGAAATTAATACTACTGACAATCAAGCTGCTTTTCAACTTTCATAATTTTCTTTTTATAGTGAATAACATTTAGGAGGTAATCCTGATTCTGTAGGAAGAATCATAACCAATATTTTTTTAAACTCCAGAGTCCAGAGGTTAATAGAATTTCTACTTCTTTTTAACATTAGCTCATTTAAAAAGATCAAATTAAATTCTTAATTCTCAGTTGTTACAAGGCTTAAACTTTGCTGTAATCACTTATTTTGAAATTTTGATTTATTTTGATTCCTTGTAAGTTAAAGAATTGAAACTGAGGAAAAAATTAATCCATCGCAGTTTTTCAAGGTCTGTAATTTAGTAGTAGTGACCTTTTGAAGACCACAGCTAAAGTCAGAATGTAAAATTTACTACAATAAAAGCATATGTGTGTCTTTCTGACTTTCCTCTTACTCCCTCTTTGGTGCCCCTACCCAGCTTAGAGGACTCAGAGAGCTGGAGAAAGACCCCAGACTACTTGGAAGAAGAAGGAAAGGGTCAACCTCATTATTTTCCCTTCCAAATATAGGAAGAGTAAAGGGAGAGAAGAGCAAATACATCTGAATTCTCTACCTGCTCTTACCAAAAACAAAATCCCACAGAAATATTGCCTGCTCTTTACCTATTGTTTAAGGAAAAGAGACCACATTGGGAGACTGTAGAGCAGCATTTAGCTGCCACATACTTGGAAACTATTTACTTTATGTGGTAACCTGTAAAAGAAAATCCCAGTGGTCACTAAAAGAAATTCCTGAACAGGGTCATGATGTAGTTTTAAGACCAATTCCTCTATTCTACCAACAATCACATAGTTTTATTAACTTAGATTTAACTTAAGTCACTATTAAACAAATTTACCAAAGTGCCACAAAGCGAATTTTTAAAGTTTGTAAAGTTTTGATTGTTTGTAGAATGTGTCATAAAATTTTGTGTAAATCTGGATGCACTATCTTTACAGTACTATAAATTAGAGCCAACCCATAAAGTTGATTTGGAAGAGAATGAAAATATTTCTTTCAGTTAAAAGAAAAAAAAGTAAATAACTTGAACTTGCCTGTAATCTAAGAGGAAGATTGCCGGGTCTTTCTCTATCCCTCTAAAAAAGAAGCCAGCACAAAAAGATATGCTTTTTATCTGTTTTAATGCCGCATGTGGCTAATTAACGTTTGAATGATCTCTTTCTTGGAATAAGTAAATATTTATTCAATCTGTTATCTCTCTGAGTTCAATTTAAAAGAAATACAACTCAGTATTTATCCTTCTTAAATATAAACCCTTATTAACCAATTAGTACAAATGCAAGACTTGTTTGTCCCAGTGTTGGTTCTCATTTGTACAGAACTGACATTGCTGCAAATAATTCTCCTCTTTAAAAATAAAGCTTGCTAACAGAATACATGATAAAGTTCACACAGACTTTCCAGAGACTTTTGATTAGAGATCTTGTAATGGTATTTCAGTCCCTACTGCAACTTTTAAAAGTGTGAAGCTTGAGTTAAATAAAACGGCATGTATTTTTCTACAGTTTTGCAACCAATTAAAGAAAGACAGTGTGCTATAATGTGTAGTGGGGTGTAAAGGGCTAATTCATTCTTTCTCAACAAAAACTTAAAGTAATACTTCTTTTTCATGAGACTTGTCTCATATTTTGTTGAATGGTGACAGTTTAGTTCAGTTTCTCTGACCATTGGGTAAAACTGCAGAATTAATCCCAGAAACTGATTTAATAAAATTATATCTCTTTATAGATTGGGTAGAGGTCTCATTTTATTTAGCTTTTGAAAATGCTAAATCCCCAGAAAACTAAAATTACAAGAAATTATTATATAAAGTTATCCAGATTCTGATGAGCTTTAAAAATTGTAAAAATTTGTCAAATATCTTCATATTTAAGCCAAAAATGTTAGTATATAAACAATATAGAAGTCTTGTTTGTTTTGGGTTCTTCTGTAGACTTTTTGTTCATGGCTTAGTCTTTTAGCCTCATGTGCCTTAAAACGTGGTGAACTCTGTACTTTTTGTCACTATCAGGCTTCTTCAAACTCCAAAAATTATCATGTGATAATTCATTTTATATAATGCCCATGGTATTTGGATATCAGTAAGTAAAACCTTTGAGTTGAACCAATATATAGTGATAGAGTGTAAAACAAAACAAAATCCTTCAGATCGTAAATTTCATTTGTGTAACTTGATTTTCTACCCAGTTGGATCATTGAAAACTTTAAAGGTTATCTGAGGTATGACTTAATGTATTCTGTTTTTTTTCCCCTGAGAAAAGTCATAGGCCAGGATACTTTTTTAAACCAGATAACTTGCAGTTATCTGGAAAGAAAATATTCAAGATATAGGAAAACATTTCAAGAGCCAGTAGTATATAGCAAGCTGATTCTCTTTTTAACTTTAGGAATTCTTTGAATTCATTTGTGTCATAGTTGGAATACTGCCCTGCCTTTCATCTCTGTGACCAAAATACCTGACAAAAACATCTTAAAGGAGGAAAAGTTTAATTTGGGCCCACAGTTACAGAAACTCAGTCCATAGACAGCTGGCTACATCACTGAGCCTGAGGTGAGGCAGAACATCATGGCAGAAGGACATGGTGAAGGAAAACTGCTCAACTCATGATAGCTGGAAAGCAGAAGTGGAGCCAGGGACAAAATATAATTCCCTAAGGGCATGCTCTTCAGTGATCTACTTCCTCCAGCCATGCCAGTTACCACCCAGTAATCCATTCAAATTATCAAACCATCAAAATGATTAATCCACTGATGAGGTTATAGCTCTCAAACTAATCTTATTTTACCTCTTAATGTTTCTTCATTGTCTATCACATGAGCTTATTGGGGAATAACTCATATCCAAACAACACAATACTTTAACAAATTAACCTTTTTAGCACTTCTATCTTATTTGGCATTGATGGGGGAATACTTCTGTCCATTCTTATTTTGGAACAGTTGATAGTAAAATTCCTAGTTACATTAAATAATTATGTTGACATTGAGTACAATGATATTCAACATGTCTAAATTACAACTAAATTTAATCATGAAAAGGACTATTAGGAAATAGATTTGTATACATATGTATTGTGGAAACTTCAGATTAGTTTTAAGTCTGATAAATTTTTTCTTAAAACTGAAATTAGGTTAAGTGGGTAAGTACAATCAGAGATACTTTGAGCTAAGCACCTCTAAGCATAGTATCTGGAACATACTCCTTAGAATATTTAAGTCTTAATGTTACCAGCCATGTTCTGGGGTCATGTTGTGTTTCTTGGCTCTTGTGTTCTTGCAGGAGAAAAGAGAGGGGGGGTCTCAACTTTTGGACTGATAGTAGGATTGCATCAGATTTTAAGTCCCTACTTCACAGGATCTTACCCTCAGGTACCTTTACTATTGTAATGAAATTAAAATCATATGCTAAAGGTCTGAAGGCAACTCTGGTCACTTTGGTCCACCTAACCAGTTCTATTGGAACTTGATTTTTAAAAAAATTTAAACAGACTTCAGGGTGGATGGGCTTTGCTTTTAATTATCCTATCTTCCTCATTCATGGAAATTTTGGTGTGTATAGGGTTACAAAGGCTCCACTTCAGGGTAATTTGTGTTCTTTTAGGCAGGGAGAAGTCTTAATTTGCTCATTCCTGAGAATAACTACAGATAATAGGTTGTAACACATCCTATTGCCTTAAGCCAGGGTAGGGCCTGAGTGGCCTTAGGTAAATTGCTTTTTAAAAGAAAGCATGTGGGTAGGCCAACACAGAATGCCCAGTCTATAGAATTATCCCCTTAGCTTAATGTTCCTACTGCTCATGTCTATCTGCTACCTGTCATTATTTCTTTGGAAAGTAAATAACTTATTCCAAAAGGCTTAGAAAGAACTCTGAGAATTCTTGTAATTGGGTATTAAGAGTAAGGAATTTGCATGGTATAGTCGAAGATCTGCATTGACTCACTAAAAATTGTATTCTCATTTTTAAAATATTAAAATTATTTTCAGCTCCTCTTCCAATTATTTTTAATTAATGTTATTAATGTCTTAACCTAGATCAAATAATGGTAAATTACATTTTAATTTGACATTCATGAGGAACTCAGAAAAACTGGATTGGTCTGGTTTGGTCTTTGCTGAATTTGTAGTACTTCTTTGTTGTCAAGTTTATTCTGTTACATTTTTGTGGTCAATGGAACCTGTGGAAATCTGTGTTCTTTTTTGTGGTGAGGGATGGAGGTGAAAAAAGATTGAATTGCTTAATTACGCATATACATTTTGACTATGTAAAGGTAGTTGTACAAGTAATATGTATAAATGACAAGTTAATACTTAATCTTCTGGATTGTTCTAAGGAACAGTGGCCTGAAGCCATGACTTGTTTTGTGGAGCTACTTGCTCTTACAGTAGGCAACCTATTGTAAAATGAAACTTTGGAGTTAGTTTATCTAGCTGAGGCTTTTAAAAATGGAGCAGATAATCTCTGTTCCTGTAGTGAATTCATTTAATTTCCTATTTGATATTTCCTAATTTAGATAGAAATATTAGACATTCTAAATCTTTGTGTTGGGAATTAATAGAATTCTTGTCAAAAGATATTAACAATCAACACTATGTAAGACATTTCACAAATGGTTAAGTATTTCAGATTGTTTGAGGGGTTTTTTTGGTGTTTGTTTTTAGTTTCAAAGATCAGTTATGTAGCATCAATATAACCAAAGCAAGTAGGAAGTTGACTGGTTTGGAGAATCTTCAAGTAGTCTTAAATACTGTAATGTATCAGTTGTTAACCAGGATTTATTTTTTCTGTATTCCTGCTAAATGTATTAATGCACTTTTGTATATATAACTGTCTTCTGTACATTCTGTACTTACTACAGTGTATATAAAGCCTGTTTTTCCTGAAGCTGTGTGAAAAAATAACAATAGTTCTAACAAGTCATTTCTATTTTGAGTTCCTTCTTGTACTTGAAAGTAATTCAGTAGTTAAGTCTAAATGAGTATGTGTGGTTGTAATTAAAACTGGCTATGTGGCAGAGCTGTCCTTTGAACTGAATATCAGAATGAAAAATGTTTCAGTTATTAAGAACTCTTGTAATAATATCATTTTATTGTTTCTTTTGATGTCTGAGTTTTTACAAACCCCACTGCTGGTTACCACTTTATACTTCTGAATCAGTTCCTTTCATGTTCAATCCTAGAACACTGACCAGCGGAAAAAAATTGCTGTCTTTCCTTTAGCTCTCTGGTTAGAGCCCATTTTCCCAAATGTCGTTGGCAAAATATATTTTTTTCTGAAGATATTAGATTTCAAGAGAGAAATCAGCATTGATAATAAGTGAAAATTAGGCCTTATTTTGTTGACAAAAATCATCCATTTTCCTTATATGTCACTCTAAATCTTTTTAAGTTGTGATTTTATAAAAGAAATCCCTGTGAACAGTTTTATGTATACAAACAGGAGCAGTTCAGCTTTTCAGCAGCAACTTTATCTCTTGCCACTAGAGGGAGTTCTATGATTGCTCTCTCCTTTGGAAAACGTCCTAGCTGCTTTTCCTTTGTTTTTAATTTCGGAGGTTGGCATAGACCTTATTCTCAAAATTCCTTTTGTGGTATTAAGTACTTTCATTTATTAGTCAAAGGTAAGTTAATTAAGCTTGTTTAATGAAGCCAGTCTTATTCATGCTTTTCTGTATTTTTCAATTTTTAATAAATGTGAGTTAGGTATTAAGTGAAATTTGAGTATGTGTGTTTCTTTTATGTACTTGAGAGCGTACTGTCTCTACCGTAGCCACTAGCTGCATGTGGCTATTTATTTATTTATTTATTTTAAATATAGTTTTTAGTTGTAGGTGGACACAATACCTTTATTTTATTTATTTATTTTTATGTGGTGCTGAGGATTGAACCCAGTGCCTCACATATGCTAGGCAAGTGTTGTATTGCTGAACCCCAACCCCAACCCCACATGTGGCTATTTAAATGAAATAAAACTAAATAAAATTTGAAAGTTAATAGCTTAGTCTGATAGCAGTGCTTCAAGTGCCCAGTAGCCACATGTGGCTATTTAAATGAAATAAAACTAAATAAAATTTGAAAGTTAATAGCTTAGTCTGATAGCAGTGCTTCAAGTGCCCAGTAGCCACACGTGAAATAGTTCTCTTTCTCTATTGGAAAGCACAGGCTCTAGAACATTCCCACAGAGAGTTCTTGACAAAACTGCAGTAGAGATTTGATGGCTTATGTAGTGGGCCATTAATCATTATTTTACCAGTGAATGATAATGAGTGACTAAAAACTACTCTTTACAGCTAATTGTTGTGATTGGCGTGAGAAGAAAAGCAAAATGTGTTTCATCTTCACCTTCATTATAGCAACTACCAAAGTTGAGAACTTGGTGGTTTCAAGGAGGAATTACTCAAATATTGACCATTTCATTTGACTATTGAAAAAATACATTTGAATCCTGTGGGAAATTTGGTGGGTTTTCCCAGGTTTGTATATTTTAGTGCTGGGGATTGAACCCAGGGCCTACCTAGCATGTGTGTGCCCTGAAATTGAGCTACACCCCCCACCATACAATTTCTCAGTTTTTATCTTTGCAATGAGTATTGCTATGCAGGTTTCTCTATGGGTTTGCCCATTGATGCAAAAATAGTTGTAAATGACAATACTACTACTCAGAACTGAATACATACATTTTTAAAACTCCAGTTTTTAAAAATATGCTTATAAAAAGTAGAAGTGTGAATTTCAGAATCATACCCCCAAAGTGTTTCTTCATTAATTCTTAGGATAAGAGAGCCTTAATAGATTCACTGTTTCTTGGGTCACACAATCCTTTACCCTCACCATTAGCTTGGATCTCATGGCAAGTGGGATGTTTATATTATGATATCCATGTTTCTTAGTAATAGATTGATACTACATTTAGGTACATCACTTCCCTTTTTTTTTTTTTTTTTTTTTTGGTGGTGCTGGGGATTGAACTCAGGGCCTTGTGCTTGTGAGGCAAGCACTCTACCAGCTGAGCTATCTCCCCAGCCCTATCACTTCCCTTTGTAATGAGTACTTCTTTGGTCATCAGGATCCTGTTATACATGTTATATGTTTTAGTTTCATTTTTCATAAAAATGGCAGATAATTGGATTTGTGTATTTTCAATTTCACATTATAAAAAATTTCAAGTAGACAAGAATAAAATGAACCCCCACATATGTATCTCTACTGTCAGGGTCGTCGTCCTGCGTGGAGGAGGAAAGAGTTAACTTCCAGAGGAGAATGTTGGCAGTTTTTTCTGACTGTTACTCAAAAAACTTATCTACTCAGTGAACACACAAGAGCCAATACTGTTTTTATGAGAGAGGGTGTGATGGGTCCTATCATACCAGCTCTGGCCTCTTTAAAACAACCTAGTCGCCCAACTCTTCTTTATTTATAATATGCAGGTAAAGGGGACAAGGACCAGGAGGAGCATCTTCTGTGATGGACAGGATAGGGTGGAGTTAGGGGAGGCATCCTCTTAGGGGGAAAATTCCAGAAGGTGACAGTGAACCACTCCCATGCAGTGCCATATACTTCCCCGCATTTCCTAGAAGTCAGGCCTCTGTGTCCCATGGCTCAACCTAGTCTGATTCTGCTCAGTAAGGATGGCTTCCCACACTCTACTATGACTCTCATAGCCAGCCTTGTTTCTTTTACCTTAGTCATCCACCCAGTCACTTTTCCTTAAACTTCCAATGAGACTGAAGCTAATCTCTGGTGGCAGAATTTCAGTTTTAAATATTTCAGTACCTGATTTTTAAAAGATAAACATATTCCTGTTTTATATGTAACTATAAAATAGTTCCTTAATACCAAATATTTGTTTTAATTTGCAATCAAAATCATAAGCACTAGTGTAATTAATTTCAAAATCATTCTTTATTTTGTTAGCACTACTATAAAAGAGTTTTTACTCTTGATTGATAAGCCCTCATGGTGTCTTGAACGTTTTTCATTGAAAGTTGATATATCCTATTGATTTTAGATAAAAATAATTCCACTTGTTCCTCAGTACTTAGTTATTAAAGCCTTGGGATAATTTGGGTAAGAGGCAGGAGGAAGGGAAATAACTTCAAGACAAGTTGAAGCATGTATTTACTATCTCACCTACCTCTTAGCCCAAGAACTTTCTTTTTAACCAAAATTGGCCCATGTGGTAGATTTGTATATATGTATAACATTTTGTGAAGATACTGTGGAGGATATAAGGGAAAAAAATTTTTGTGCATGGTGCTGGGGATTGAACCCAGGGCCTTGTGCATGTGATGCAAGCACTCTACCAACTGAGCTATACCCCCAGCCCAATATAAGGAAAATTTAAGATTTGTATCCCTTAGAAATTAAGAAAGATACTTTTAACAGATATAACTGAGACTTGGTTTTTGTTTTGTATTTTCTTACTAAAGTTTATACTTTCCAGTTAACTGTAAAATTTGGGAGCTTAAAGGGACTTACAACCCCCATCCTTGAATTTTTTTGTTTTTAATTTTGAGATGGTCTCATTAAGTTGCTCAGGCTGACCTTGAATTTGGGATCCTCCTCTCTCAGCCTAGGATTATAGGTGTGCACCTTGTGCCTAGCTTCTATGTCTTTTATCAAGGTCTCAAATGGGTTTCCTTTTCCCTAATGACTAAAACTCTATCTAGGACAATATGGTTTTGGAAATAACCAAGCATCATTTGGAGGCTTTTCGGTAAAGTGGGTGAGAAAGCTGGAAATTAATGAATTTAGCCAATGATGTGTGACTATTTTTAGTGAGATTTTTTTTCTTTTTTTTTTAATTTAAACTTTTATTTTTACAGACTGCATTTTGATTTTTAGTGAGACTTTCAAAAAATATTTGTAGATGGAAACAATAACTTTTATTCATTTATTCATTTATTTTTATGTGGTGCTGAGGATTGAACCCAGTACCTCATACATGCTAGGCAAGTACTCTACCACTGAGCCACAACCTGAGACTGTTTCTTTAATGTGAGGCCTAAAACCTGGCTTTGATTGTATGGTAAATTTTCAGGAATATTTTGGGCAATGACAGCATGATTGAACAAGGTATATCATGATGACATGGAATGGAGATAATATTAATTTGGACTTGTTCTGGCTTATTGTTTAAAAATAATCTTTTATTGCTTCATAATAACATCTACTCTAGAGAAATATTTTCCACTAATGTTTTACAACTATTGGATTAAATTCACAGAATTGATTTTGAAGTCTGAGATAACAGAACTAGTTGGTGCCAGGTGTGGTGGTGCACACTTGTAATCCCAGTGGCTTGGAAGGAAGAGGTAGGAGCATCTCGAATACAAAGCCAACCTCAGCAACTTTGCAAGGCCCTAAGCAACTCAGCAAGACCGTGTCCATAAATAAAATATAAAAAAGAATTAGAGATGTGGAGAAGAAGAAGGAGGAGGAGGAGGAGGAGTGAAGGAGAAGGAGAAGGAGGAGAAGAGGAGGAGGAGAAGGAGAAAAGGAGGAGAGAAGGAGAAGGAAAAAGAAGAGAAGAGAGAAGAAAGAAGAGAAGGAGAAGAAGAAGGGGGAGGAAGATAAAGGAAGAAGAATAATTTGGTAATTGGAAAACTTCAAAGAGGTATAGGCTTTTTGATTTAATGGTTATTAAATCAGTCTCTTTACTCTGTAGATGAGATACTTTGAGGTGAAGGGAGGTTAAGCATTTCATCTAGGTCATATGGTTTGATGATGACAAATTAAGGACCAGAATCTAAATTTGTGAACCTGTAGACTATCTTTCCACTGGATCACACTGCTATTATGCTACATTTCATAGTGGTTTGCACATTTACCCAACTCACGTTAAAATATTGGAACTAACTACCTTAAGATTGGATGCAAAACAATGGTTCTCAAGGTATGGTCCCATCATGTGGAGCAGTAAAATCAGCACCACCTGAGAACTTTCAAGAGATGCAAATTCTCAGGCCCCATCTAGACCTACTAAGTAATAAATTCTGAGGGTCGGGGGCTAGCAATCTGTGTGGATTTTTCTTCTTCTTCTTCTTGTTTTTGTTTTTGTGATTTGAACCCAGGGCCTTACATACTCTCCCACTGACTTCCATTTCCAGCCCAGCAATCTGTTTTAGCAAGCTTGACAGAGAATTCTGATGCACATTTAAGTTAAAAAACCATTGACATAGTCTTTCTGTACTCTGACTAATCATCAGAATCATCAAGGGGACTTTTGGAAAATACAGATTCCTAAATTTCCCACCCCTCACCCAGACAAATTAAATTAGAATCTTAGAAGTAAGGCCTGTGCATTATTAGTTCATAACAAACATTTTATTTTGGAATAATTTTAAGCTTATAAGAAAGTTGTAAAGATAGTACAGAGAGTTCCTCCCATTTAATTTCCCCGAATGTTAACATCTTGCATAATTATGGTACATTTTGAAATTAACTCTGATATGAACATCAGTTCATTACTATTCACTGAACTACCAATTACCTTTCAATTTCACTAGTTTTATCACTAATAGCCTTTGTAGATCCTGGAATCTAATCCAGGACCCCTCATTGCATTTAATCATCATGTCTCCTTAGACTCCTCTGGTCTGTGATAGTGCCATACTTTTCCTTGTTTTTCAAATATGAGAATTAGGTTTCTGTGGAATGTTATCCCTCAGCTTGGGTTTGCTTGATGTGTTTTCATGGTCAGACTGGAATTTGGAGGTTTGGAGAGGAGTACCATAAGAGTGTGGTGCTATTTTCATTGCATTATCTCAAAGAGTACATCCTATGAACATGGCTTAACACTATTCATGCTAACTGATCACCTGGGTAAGGTGCTGTTTGCCAGTCTTCATTGTACTGGTTTTCCTTTTTTTTTTTTTTTTTGTATTTTATATTTAGAGAAAGGGTCTTGCTGAGTTGCTTAGGCCTCACTAAGTTGCCAAGGCTGACTTTGAACTCATGATTCTCCTGCCTCAGCCTCCTGAGCTGCTGAGATTACAGGCATGCACCACTGTGCCCAGTTTGATTTTCCCTTTTCTGGACCCTTTTCTTCATAAGAAAGTTACTCCATCCAGCCCACATCCAAAGGGGAAACATGATACCAATTCCTAAAGACTAGAATATCTACACATATTATTTGGAATTCTTCTCTATGGAGGATTTTCTCTTTTCCCCATTTATTTATTCTGTTATTTATCTCAGTATAGGCAAATGGATATTTTATACTTTGGGTTAGAACCTAATACTATGTTATTTATTTTGTTACTCAAGTTTTTCCAGCTTTGGACATTAGAAATTCTTAAGGCTTTGCTCCTGTATATCTTTGACCTATTCTCACCTTTTTATTTATTTTTTATTTTTGTATCGGGGATCAAACCCAGGAATACTCAACCACTGAGTACTCAACCACATCCCCAGCCCTTTTTTATATTTTATTTAGAGACAGAGTCTCACTGAGTTACTTAGGGCCTCACTAAGTTGCTGAGGCTGCTTTGAACTCACGATCCTCCTGTCTCAAGCTCCTAAGTCATTGGGGTTACAGGTGTGCACCACCATTACCAGCTTATAATTTTTCTTAGAGACAGGGTCTCACTAAATTGCTGAGGCTAGATTTGAACTTGTGATCCTCCTACCTAAGCTTCCTGAGAGGCTAGGATGACAGACATGTGCCCCTGCATCCAGGCACCTTACATTCTCTTGCATTGGTTTTCAGAGTTTCAGATCAGAGACAACCAAGATGCATTTCATCAAAGGAAAACTAATTTTCAAAACAAGAAAGCAGGAAGGCATACATCTAAAGAAAATGTATGAAAACTTTTCCACATTATAATTTTGGTCATTTCACTACAGACCAGTGAAGACTTCATTCTGGTCTGGCCACAGGCCTCATATAGGCATTTCTGAAGTCCTGGTTTTCATGCATTTGAAGGTAACCCTAATTCCTTTCAGAATGTGGTTTTTCTAGTCACTACTAGAACATTTATTGTACTTTCATTAAGCATGTATGTCATTCTGCTTTACAATTAGGTTTATTTGTCTTC
Source organism: Sciurus carolinensis (assembly GCF_902686445.1). Taxonomy (NCBI): domain Eukaryota; kingdom Metazoa; phylum Chordata; class Mammalia; order Rodentia; family Sciuridae; genus Sciurus; species Sciurus carolinensis. The sequence continues at coordinate 85,877,822 of NC_062232.1, forward strand.
CCCATGAATCCTCATTTTCATTTTCACATCTCTGGTTTCTTGTACATGTGTAAAGAGCTTTGTCAATTTGATATTAATAATAGTTTTTAAAATCTGAGTTAATTGGAGATTTCAATTCAAATAGAGTTATTTTTAAAATCCTAGTGCTATCATTCTTCATATTTATTGAAAGCATCAATAGTGTAGCTTCTTTGTAACTCCCCATTCCTTTCAAAATGATTTAGATCATGATCATACTTATTAAGGTTACAAATTCTAGTCATTGCAAAAAAAAACCAACAAACTGCTATCCAAAGGCTAATGAAATTAAGATAATTCATGATTCCTAAATATATTTTGGACGTATATTCAAATTCTATACTGGTTTTTGTAATATTACATTATTCAAAATTTATTTGTAATATATACTATCATCTTATGTATTTGCAGAATATCCTATGTGATAAAAATATGCCAAAATATATATAAAAAGGTCATCACTTTTACATAATTGCACACGAATTTCCTGCAATTAATACCTGCTTATAGCTAGAACAAACTAATTAGCTTATAAATTTAGAGCCGTTAATTGCCTTACAAGGAAGGAATAGTCTCTCAGTGAGAGTTAGCATTGATTTCTGATTAATCATTTTACTTGGTGATTCATTCTTGATCATAGTACAACAAAAATGTCATGTTTGCTCAGTGGTATTAACTACATTTATCTTATGTGCATTCAGAAAATTGCCTTGTCATCAGTATACTATGTCTAAATATGACAGTTATTAAAGGTTTTTTCCCCCACTGGGAGTACAATCATTTAAAAAACTCCTAAGAGAATTCAGATTGAGTACTTTATAACATATTTAATATGCTGCCTTTTGTAGCAAAGGAATTTGACACATTTCCTTGATTTCTTTTTAAAATTATTTTTAGTTGTAGATGGACACAATACCTATATTTTATTTATTTATTTTTATGTGATGCTGAGGATTGAACTCAATGCCTCACATGTGCTAGGCAAGTGCTCCACCACTGAGCTATAACCCAGCCCCCTTTTCTTTATTTCTGAAGGAAATATTTTTGTTCTTTTTAGTTATACTGGGATCCTAATTAGAATAAGATGTACTCCATATTTGTGTAAATATGTCAAAATATACTCTACTGGAAATACTTTTAATTAAAAATATTTCAAATATTTCATCTCTTTCTCCATGTCAACAGATACATTTCATGAAATATTTAATATTATCCTCACTTTCTAGTTCAAATTATCTCTAAATACATCTGATATCTGGTCTTTCAAATTGTTCATTAGGTCAATATTTGATATACATATAAGATAGATAAATATTAAGTAAGAATGGAGATCTCCTCATTACCTAGTGGAGGTAGGATGGAGATGATACTGTCTTTGTCTACATAGCTTTGAAAAAGGAAAGTGTAAATTTAAAAGGCCTGTTTATATGTGTGTTTTTTGTTCAAGTATTGTGCATAGCTAGGTGATTTGACTTGGAATGAATTCAAATGAAATCAAAGATATGTAATTTGCAAGGCACATACTCCAGGACAAACAATCAAGTTCCTTAACAAAAGCATTGCAAAGGAAACAAGAAGATGGAGGTAGAATCTTATCCATAAAAAGACACATGAGAAACAAACATTAATTTCAGCATATGAACCTGTTGAGTCCCGATTGAAACAATTGTTAAAAAGAAAGAATCAGGGAAAATGTGAACACTGAATATTCAATGATCTTATATATTAAGGAATCATCTATTTTTCCTAGAGTGATTATAGATTGCTGTTGCCTTTAATTTTTAAAAGAGTTTATAATTTGGAGATGCACATTAATATATTTATGGGTGAAATCATAATGTCTGGAATTTCCTTCATAATGATAAAGATGAAAGATTAGCATGAATGGATAATTTTTGAAGTTGGGTGGCAGTTACATGGGAGTTAATGATATTTTCTTGATTTAAGTAGACAATTTTTTCATAATTTAAAGTTTAAAATAGGGCAAATTAAAGCATTTTCAGAATAAAAAGCAGAGATTACTATCATCAGACTCTTATTAAACAAATTTCTAAATGATATACTTCAGGAGGAAGAAAAGTAATCTCAAAAGAATATCTGATATTTGAGAAGGAAGGACAATTGCATTTAAAATCTGTGTTCTTCACTGCATGTCAATTTTATACTCCAATTTTAAAAAAGTGGAAAAAAAGAAATGGTAAGGTCCCAAAAGAAAAACATAGTTGGATCTAAAACATAAGCAGTATAAAATAATATCTAGGGGCTGGGGAGATAGCTCAGTCGGTAGAGTGCCTGCCTCACAAGCACAAGGCCCTGGGTTCAATCCCAAGCACCACACACACAAAAAATATCTACTTTGCGGGGTTAAATAAAGCCAGTGGTTTAAAAATAGCATAGGACTGGGAATGTAACTTAGTGATATGAAGCCCTGGGTTCAATTCCCAGCACCGAATAAAATAAAATAAAAGTAACATATACCCAAGTTGGATTTAGGGAATGGAGGAACCAGAACTTTCTAAAATTGTTTATTAATATTTACTATAGTAAATATGCATACATTAATATCCAGCAATTCTACTCTTAGATATATGGGCAATATAAATGTGTATGTTTGCCAAAAGACATTTACTAGAAAACAACAATTATAATATCCCCAAATTGGAAACTACCAAAATGACCAAAATGTGAATGGGTAAATTAATAAGTATGTATATTCACACAATAATACTGTGAAACTTTGCTCATGAATGATATACCACTACATCTAACAAGGAGAATATATATAACAAACATAATGTTGAGCAAAATAAACTAAATACAAAAGAAGACCTACTATATGGTATAAACAAAACAAAAGAATAGATGATGTATGTTGCTAGAACTAGCTAGGAAGTGGTTACCCTTAGGCGCCTAGGGCATCCATAATGACTAGAAAGGTATTTGAGGAGACCTTCTAGGATACTGGTAATTTTTAGCTTCCTGATGTAACTGTTAATTAAATAATGTGGTCAGTTTGTAGGAAGTCAGTGGACTGTACACTAATGTGCAATGTTCTGTACCTATGTTATATTTCAATAAAATGCTTTTAAATTAGCACTTAAGGCTGGGAATGGTGGAGTATGCCTGTAAACCCAGAAACCCAGAAGCTGAGGTAACAGAATCACAAGTTCAAGGCCAGCCTCAGCAACTTACTGAGGCCCTAAACAACTTAGCAAGACATTATCAAAAAGAAAGGAAGGAAGAAAGAAAGAAAGAAAGAAAGAAAGAAAGAAAGAAAAAAGAAAAAAGGAAGGAAGGAAGGAAGGGAGGGAGGGAAGGAAAAAAGAAGAAAGAAAGGAAAAAAAGGGCTATGGTTAAGTCATTAAATGCCCTTGGGTTCAATCCCAGTAACCCCCCCCAAATATATATATGTGTATGTGTGTGTGTGTGTATATATATATATGTATATGTGTATGTACACACACATATATAATTTAAGCTGGCAGGAAATTAGACCTAAGGACCTATACACAGTCCTTATTTAAATTTAAATTTTGTTTTAGTAAAATAATTTTAAATTAAACTTGAATCTCAGGGATGACTATTACTAATAAAAACAGGTTATAATTTCCAAATCAGTAAAAGGAAAAAAGTGGAGAAAGAAAAATTTTAATTCAAAAGTAGGGAAGAAAATAAAAAGGAAACATAAAGTGGGCCAAATAGAATCCATAAAATGACTGAAAAAATTCAAATATATTTAAAATACCACAATAATAGAAAACAACTGTTAAACAACAAAAGATATATGACTAGGTTAATTATTTATAAAAGGCACATATAAAACATGAGGACCCACAAAAGTTAAAGGTGAGTGCAAGGTGAGCATAGGAGGGAAGAATAGAAGTTCACTGGATTAGACAAAGAGGAATGAAGGGAAGGGAGAGGGCATGGGAATGGGAAAGACAGTAGAATGAATCAGACATAACTTTCCTATGTTCATATATGAATACACAGAGTAGTGAAACTCCACATCATGTTCAACCACAAGAATGGGATCCTAATTAGAATAAGTAACACTTCATGAATGCACAATATGTCAAAATACACTCTTCTGTCATGTATATCTGAAAAGAACAAATTCTAAAAAAGGAGGACTGGGGTTGTAGCTCAGTGACAGAGCACTCACGTAGCATGTGTGAGTCATTGGGTTCGAGAATTAGTACCACATAAAAATAAATGAAATAAAGGCATGCTGTCCATCTACAACTATAAAAAAAATTTAAAGAAAAAACAACTAAGGGTGAAAAAATGGGGAAAGATACATCAGGCACATACTAACCAAAAGAAGGGTAGTGTAGTTGTATGACCAAACATAATAGTCCTGAGGACAAAAAACATTCTGGAAATAAAGGAGATTGCCATTATGTAAGGTAAAAGGTTCAAATCACCAGAAGAATACAATAATTCCAAACTTGAATATGCTTAAAAAGGAGCATCAAAGCGTATAGGGCAAATTTACAAAACCACAAGGAGAAATTGACAAATTCACATTATAATGGGACTTTAAAATACTTTCTTCTATTTTTTAGATCAAGTAGATAAAAATTCAGTAAAGACAAGCCAAGTGCAGGTACGCATGCCTGTAATCCCAGCGGCTCAGGAGGCTAAGGCATGAGGATCACTAGTTCAAAGACAGCCTCAGGAAAAGTGAGTCCCTGTCTCTAAATAAAATACAAAGTAGGGTTGGGGATGTGGCTCAGTGTTTGAGTGCTTCAGGGTTGGATCCCCAGTGCCTCCCACTGAAAAGAAAATTCAGTAAAGACAGAGAAAAATGTAATTACCAAGCTTAACCTAATGGAATAATTGGAACACTATGTGTAATAATGACAGAATTCTCAGTGAGTTCAGTGTTTTTATGAAATCTGACCATATACTAGGCCTTAAAGTATGTGTAAACAATTTTTTTAAAGATTTCTTCAGGGCTGGGGTTGTGGCTCAGGGGTAGAGTCCTTGCCTAGCACATGTGAGGCACTGGGTTAGAGCCTTGGCACTACATAACAATAAATATGTGAATAAAATCAAAGTATTGTGTCCATCTACAACTAAAATTTTTTTTAAAAGATATCTTCTTCAGAGCACATCCTCTGCCCACAATGCAGATAAATTAGAAGTTAATAAAAGGTAATAATTAGGAAAAATTTGGAAGTTTGAAAATGGACTTCTAAACAACTCAGTTCCATGAAGAAGTAGCTGAAATTATAAAATGCATCCAAATGGAAATGAAAATACTCTGCATCAAAAATCATGGTATGTATCCAACCATTACCCATAGGAAACATGTAGTCCTAAATGCTTATGTTAAAAAAGAAGAAAGACTTAAACATTAATTCATTAAGTGTGTAAGTTAAGAATTCAGAGAAGGAAAAAAACTAAAAAAAAAAAAAAAAACAGAAGGCAGTTAATAAAAATAGAGCATAAATGAATAAACTAGAAAACACTAGATAGAAATATCTTTAACAGCATCCCTAACTCCTATCTTTAATTTATATTTGACATTCAATCTGTCAGCAAATCCTATTGCTTCTGCTGCAGAATCTGACCACTTCTTACTGTTAACATTATCATTACTGAGGTCCAGGTCACCATATTCCTTCTCTGCAAATTGTGATATAGGTCTGAAAACTGCAAGAGCAGGATAGGAAGGAGTATTGAGAGTGAGGATCAGGCTCACATTACACTGCAGCTCTGATCCAATTTTGGTCAGCAAAATAGGGAGCTCTGGGGCAAAGAATGCCCATGTGGAAAGACTGTCCTATGGTGTCCAGAAATTTTGAGGTTTTGAGCTACTGCAATCTTCAGTCATAGGTTAACTGCTGAGGAAACAAAAGGCCTCTGCTCAAAAACTGAGCAGACCCTGAAGGAACTTGCAACTGGAGGCTGTCAGATAATTGCACTTCTTGAGGCAGGTTCTATCTTGAAGGGTTATCTGAATGGTGCACCTTCATGTCTGACATAGTAACCATTTTTCTTTGATATACTCAAGGTGAGACACAGGACACTTGATATAGGGCTTGACAAACTATGACCTGTGAGCTAAATCCAACCAGCTGCACTTTTTTTTCATAAATAAAATTTTGTCAAGATACAACCATGCCCATTCATCTATTATCTATGGCTGCTTTCACGCTATGATGACAAAGTTAAGTAGTTATGACAGAGGCAATATGACCCATAAAACCTAAAATATTTTCCTTTGAAGAAAAAAAAAAGCTTGAGTACTTCCAATGTGCAGAGCACTATAGGATCTTTGAAGTTGTACAAGCTAACCAGTTGTACAAGAAAAGTAAAACATTTGCAAAAATCCTTATTAATGCCAGGACAATGTTATGATATCTATGCCTCCTACAATGTGTGAATCATTTGGGTAGATAGAAGGAAGGATTTAAAAATGATAGTTACATATTCAGATTTAGACTTTTAAAGGACAATTTTAGGGGATCTTTAGAGAACATATTATAGGAAAGCAAAAATAAGCTGGCACAGTAGCACATGCCTGTAATCCCAGTTTTGGAATACTGAGGCAAGAGGATCGCAAGTTTGAGGCCAGTCTCAGCAACTTAGGCCCTAAACAACTCAGTGAGATTTTATCTCAAAATTTAAAAAAATTTAAAAAGGGCTATGGATGTAATTCAGTCATAAGTGACCCTGGGTTCAATCCCCAGTTCCAAAATTAAGTAGGAGAAGAAAGAAAAGATAAAAGCAGAGAGACCTGTTAGGAAGTCATTGATACAGTCTAAAAGAAATGATGGGAGTTTGGACTAGAATGATAGTAGTAGAAATGGAAAGATGACATTTTCTGAGATAGTAAAAACTGGGAGAGAAGTTGTGTAATGTGAAAATCAAAGTTTGTTTTTGACATGTTGAATGAGATAGGAATTTGAAGTGACCATATCAAATAGATCATTAGATTAGCAGACTGAAACTCAGAAATGGTCTGGTAGAAGATGTAAATTTGCAAGACAACATATAGGTACTATTTCAAGCTGGGACTGGATGCAATCACACAGGGAGCGAATATAGATAGAATAGTTTTTATTAGAACCAAAACTTGAGGCACCAACATTTGATGTTTAGGAAAGGGGGAAAGTCAGAAGAGGAGACTAGTGTTTCTAGAATGAAGGAATGGATAATTATGTGGAATGCTACTCAGATGAGATTGGAAAATATTCCATTGTACTTGACAACATGGAGGTCATTCCACATCTAAGTTTTTGTGGAATGCTAAGGGTCAGAAGCCAGAAAGAAATGGACCTAAGAGAGAATGAGAAGTGAGGAAATGCAGATAGTCATTGTAGAGACAATTCTTTTGAAGGGGATCAGAGAAATTGTGTGGTAGTTGGAGGGAGAGGTGTGGTCAAAGGAAAGGTTAGAACCATTTCTGAAGACTTCTAAGTGGGGTGGCATGCTTATTATTGCTTAAAGAAAACATTCTTACTGCTTTAAGAAAATAGCCAAGCACGGAGGTATGTATCTGTAAACCAAGTGACTTGGGAGGCTGATACATGAGGATCACAAGCTCAAGGCCAGCCTCAGCAATTTAGCAAGACCCCGTCTCAAAATAAAAAATAAAATGGGCTGGGAATGTAGCTCAGTGACAAAGTCTCTGCGCCCCCCAAAAAAAACCCCACAAGAAACAAAAAACTGATCATCCTTAGCTGCTTCTGTGAATAGAATTTAAAGGGAGAGATCTGGACAAGAGATAATTAGGGTCTCAATTAAGGTAATGGAAATATGGATGGATAGCGGGGAAGAGTGCATTCTTCACTGTGTAGAAACCAGTTACCTCAACTTATTGTTTCTGAGACTTACATGTGTTAGTTCACTTTTAAAGAGGTTTTTTCCATTTTCTATAATACTCTGAATTAGCATTAAATGTTAAATATGCAATGAAAGGAATAAAAACTAGCCAGCTCTTGAAATGCAACATTCAGGGTGTTCTATTGCCTTTTTTCATCTCATTACTTATATTTTGGAATCAGAGAGACTAGGTTAACATTCCTATTTTTCACTTTTTACCTGAGTAATGCTGAGCAAATCACTCAGCTTGCTATGAGGATTACATGAGGTAGTGTTTTATTTGCTTGTGTTTGTTTGTTTGTTTTGGTACTGGGAGTTGAACCCAGGGATGCTTAACCACTGAGCCACATCCCAAACCTTTCTATTTATATTTTATATTTTTCTTGTTTTTTTTTGGTACTGGGGATTGAACCCAGGGCTATTTAAACACTGAGCCACAGGAGCCACATCTCCAGCCCTTTTATTTTTTATTTTGAGACAGGGTCTTGTTAAGTTGCTGAGGGTCTCACTAACTTACTAAGACTGGCCTAAAACTTGCAATCCTCCTTCCTCAGCCTCCCAAGTCACTGGGATTGCCGGCATGCACAACTGGTACCCAGTATGTGGTAGTATTTTTTAAATGATTCTGGTAGCATTTCCACTCGGGTAATGGTGGACTAGGAATTTGAACAACCTTCTCATTGAAGGCAACCAAGAAATGTGTGTGTAAGTGTGTGTGCGTGTGTGTGTGTGTGTGTGTGTGTGTGTGTGTGCACGCGCCAAGGTAATGCAGAATTTTGGGAACCAAGATCAAAAAGACCGAGAAAAAGAAGGAACTCAGAAGTAAGTCTGGCATTTGGGGCAACTTTTGCTCTAGAAACTCTCAGGAGTCCATAAAAACAGTTGAACAACTGAAAAGTCAAGCAGTGCTTTGATAGCTTCAAGGCACAAGGGATACAAGTCCAGGGATCACCAAGAAAAGAACAGCCTGTCAATACCTTCATACAAATTCTTGGATGGGACTTCAAAAACCTATGCCCTAGGCCAGGCATGGTGGTGCATGCCTGTAATCCTAGTGGCTTGGGAGACTGAGGCAGGAGGATCTCAATTTCGAGAACAGCTTTAGCAATTTAGCGAGGCCCTTAGCAACTTAGTGAGATCCTGTCTCAAAATAAAAATAAAAAGGACTGGGGATGTGGCTTAGTGGTTAAGCACCCCTGGGTTCAATCCCTGGCACACCCCCTCCCAGAAAAAAACCTATGCCTAGGAATAAATAGAAATAGATCAGTCTTTGCAGGAGTTGAAGCCCAGTTTCCAACAATCTCAATCATTGAAATTGAATTAAAATTGCCAGATTGTTGGGTACTCTATTCATTTGCAGGAAGACTTGCAGAGTAAGGTAAGTTCATTCTTAAGCAGGACATGGTGGTACATACCTACAATTCTAACTACTTGGAAGACTGAGGCAGGAGGATCCCTTGAGCCTGGGTGTTAAGAGATCAGCCCAGGAAACATAATGAGACCCCATTACAAAAACAATATTAAATCTCTGTACATGATTTTCCACTTCAAACCTACTTGCACTTACTATTCATTTGACACACTAGAATATTTCTAATTTGGTTGTCACCTCATGTCTCCTCTATGCAGACTTTTATAATTCCCCCATGCAGAATGCAGAATTGTTGACTCCTCTATTTGGACCCCCATTGTACCATAGTCTTTGCAAAAAAAAAAAAAAAAGGTTTCCTTTCTGTTGTCTCTTACTAGAAAATTGTAAAACTTTTAAGGGCAAAGATATTCATCTTTTTGTGTCAAAGCTGAGTACACTGCATCACAGGCATTTAATATTTGTTGGAAGAATGAATAATTTTATAATTTTTTTCATTTTGCACATGAAACAGTTCTCAGAAAGGTAAAGTGTCCTGCCCAAGGTCACACAGTGACTACATTGTTGAGCTTCATTTAGGTCCATATCCATCCCATTCTAAAGCTGATGCTCTTGTTCTCCAACAGTGGCAGGTTGCCCATGGCAGCTCACTTAATCTTCACTGTAGGTTCATGACGTCAGTAGTAGTATCAGTTATCTCCATTTTATAGAGGAGGGAGCTGAGGCTCAGAGAGATAAGTAACCTGTTCCACATCATACTTTCAGAAAGTAGTTGTTCTGTTCTAGTTTTCATACGAGGGATTGAACCCGGAGGGCCTTAAACAGTGAGTCACATCCCCAGCTCTTGTTTAACATTTTCATTTTGAGACAGTGTCTTGCTAAGTTGTTTAAGTCCTCACTAAGCTGCTGAGGCTGGCCAGGAACTCCCAATCCTCCTGCCTCAGCCTCTGGAATTGCTGGGATTACAGGCATGCACCACCATGCCTGGCTTGATTTCCTCATTCTTAAAACCTTTGTTCTTAACTCTTGATCACAGTGCCTCATACAACATTTAGATTCCCTGCTCTCAGAGAAGAGTACAATTACGACATTTTCATTTTAGACTGTGGTGTCCAAAACTCTTCCATTCTAACAGAATTTTGCCTTTTGAGATGGCAACTTCTCCCAGTAAGTTTGCACATGGGATTCTATGTTTGAAACTTTCATGTTACAGATGTTGGTTAATAGAACTCTGGAACAGATCTGGGTGCGAATTTTATAACTTCCTCTCTGAGTCTCAGTTTCTTGATCTGTAAAATGTGGCTCATTACAGGACCTACCTTATCAGGTTGTCATATGGATTAGTGCCTGATGATAGAATTCTTATGGTTCTATAATACCAGCAGCTTGGGAGGCTGAGGTAGGAGGATCTTGAGTTCAAAGCCAGTTTCAGCAACTTATTGAGGCCCTAAGAAACTTAGAAAGACCCTGTCTCTAAATAAAGTACAAAAAAAGGGCTGGGGATGTGACTCGGTAGTTAAGTACTTATGAATTCAATCCCAAGTACAAAAAAAAATTCTTATGGTGCCATTTTTGGTGATGTTACTTAATTTTTTGTTTTGTAGATAGGAAAGAAGGATATGATAGGGGTAAGGTATTTTTCTGTTTTTGGTTATATTCTAAGCAAGGTCTTACTTGAGGAACAAGTGTACTTGAATAACACAACCAGATTTCCCCCCCCTTTTTTTTGGTACTGAAAATTGAACCCAGGGACACTTTACTGCTGAGCTACCTCCCCAGTCCTGCTTATTTATTTTTTCTTATTTTGAGATAGGGCCTCACTAAGTTTCCCAGGCTCAAACTTGAGATCCTCCAGCCTCAGTCACTCCAATTGCTGGGATTACAGGCATGTGCCACTGCACCTAGCCAGATTTTACTCTTATCAGTTCTTTATTTTACTCTTACCTGTTCTTTTAGGATAAACTTTGTTGAACACTGTTTTCATTTTTCTTCCTAGTTAATAATCAAATGTTTTTTTCTCACCATTTTCCAAATCATGTGTATCCTCATCTCAGCATCTGTGGTTTTCTATCGTATCTGCTCTATCTTGTTCCCTCCATGCTTTTGTTATCCATCTAATGGTAGCACTTATTGTTCCCTAACCTGGTCAGTGTACTATGATCTGGCTGTTTCCCTCAGGCCCCTAGCAAGTTTCAGCCATTAACTCTTCGATTCCACTCCTTATCTGTACAGCTGTTTCCTCTTCTGACCTATTGCCATGTCATTTAAGAACTGGCTGAAGATTCTTATCTTCCTAGTGTCTCAATCATTTGATCAACAAATATTTATTGAGTGAATATTCACTAGGGATGTAGAAAAAAGCAAGTGTGTTAATCTGTTAATCAACTTTTATCTTTTTCAGTACCAGGGACAGAACCCAGTAGTTCTTAACCACTGAGCTATATCCCCAGCCCTCTTTAAAAAAATATTTTAGTTGTAGATGGACAAAATAACTTTATTTATTTTTTACTTTTTTTTCTGGGAATTGAAGCCTGGGGCACTTAACTACTGAGCCACATCTCCCATCATTTTTAAAAAATTTTTGAGACGGGGTCTCACTAAGTTGAAAAGAGCCTTGCTAAGTTGCTGAAGCTGGCCTTGAACTTGTCATCCTCCTGTCTCAGCCTCCTGAGCCATTGGGACTACAGGTATGAGTGACTGCCTTGTAATTTATAACATTTTAATAAGTAATAGTAATGAGAACTGAGAGGTACTACTGCAGAATGAATAGATACTTCAATGGAATCAAATTGGAAATCCAGAAACAGACCCAATACATAATGAAATCTCACTGTGTGATAAAGGTAGCTTTTCAAATTAAATGGGACAGATTAACAAGTTAAAGATGAATCATTCATGAAATCATGTGGGATCACTGTAGCTGTGGAGGGTAAAAAGTTGAATCTATCTCACAGCTCATACCAAGATAAGTTTTAAATAGATCAGATATCTAAATATTTTTTAATATTTTTATTTTTACAGACTGCATTTTAATTAATTGTACACAAATGGGATACAACTTTTCATTTCTATGGTTGCACAGAATATAGATTCACACCATTCATGAAATCATAAATATACATAGGGTAATAGGGTCTGTTTCATTCTACTATCTTTCCGTACCCCACCCTTTCCCACCCCATTTTCCTCTACACCATCCAAAGTTCCTTCATTCTTCTCTTCCCCCGCCAACCCCCTCGTTATATATCATCATCAACTTATAAGAGAGAACATTTGACCTTTGGTTTTTTGGGCTTGGCCTATTTCACCTAGCATGATATTTTCCAACTTCATCCATTTACCAGCAAATGACATAATTTTATTCTTCTTTATGGCCAAGTAATATTCCATTGTGTATATATACCACAGTTTCTTTATCCATTCATCAATTGAAGGGCATCTCAGTTGGTTCCACAATCTAGCTATTATGAATTGAGTTGCTATGAGCATTGATGTGGCGGCATCACTGTCGTATGCTGATTTTAAGTCCTTTGTGTATAGAACGAGGAGTGGGATAGCTGGGTCAAATGGGGTCCATGCCAAGTTTTTTGAGGAATCTCCATACTGCTTTCCAGAGTGTCTGCAACAATTTGCAGCCCCACCAGCAATGTACGAATGTGCGTTTTTCCCCACATCCATGCCAACACTTATTATTGCTTGTGTTCTTGATAATAGCCATTCCATTTGGAGTAGATGAAATCTTAGGGTGATTTTAATTTGCATTTCTCTAATTACTAGGGATGATGAGCACTTTTATATATATTTGTTGATCACCTGTATATCTTCTGTGAAGTGTCTGCCCAGTTCCTTAGCCCATTTATTGATTGAGTTCTTTGTATTTTGGGTATAAGAATTTTTAAGTTCTTTATAAACTTTGGAGATCAGTGCTCTGTCTGAAGTGTATATGGAAAAGATTTTCTCCAAATCTGTAGGCTCTCTTTTCACATTATTGTTTCCTTTGCTGAGAAAAAACTTTTTAGTTTGAATCTATCCCATTTATTGATTCTTGCATTTATTTCTTGCACTTTGAGGGTCTTGTTAAGGAAGTCTGGTCCTAAGCAAACGTGACGGAGATTTGGGCCTACTTTTATTTACTTTTCATGTGATACTAAGGATTGAACCCAGTGCCTCATGCATGCTAGGCAAGCACTCTACTATTGTGTTAAAACCTCAGCCCTTTATTATTATTTTTTTTTTATTCTGAGATAGGGTCTTGCTAAGTTGCTTAGGACCTCACCAAGTTGCTTGGTGCTTCTCCAGTTTACTGAGGCTGGCTTTGAATTCACGATCCTCCTGCCTCAGTCTCCCGAGTTGCTGGAATTACAGGGTCACCATGCCTGGCTGTCAGCTTTTTGATGCTGTGACAAAATACCTGAGAAAATCAACCTAAAGGAGGAAAGATTTGTTTTGGCTTACATTTTCAGAGGTTTTAGTCCATGGACAGCTGGCTTCACTGCTTTGGGCCTGTGGTGACAAGGATGTGGCAAAGCAAAGTTGCTCACCTCATTGTAGCCAGGAACCAGGGAGAGGGGAAAGGGGGAGGGTATAGAACCTAAGAGCATGCCCTCAAGATACCCACTAATCTCAACTAACTCCCACCACCTACAGTTTTCACCACCTCTCATTTTGCTATGAATCTAACAGTGGATTGATACATTGATGAGGTTAGAGCCCTCATGATCCAAACTATAACAGCAAGACAGACAAGACCAGTTTTCTTTCCCAGACCTTACATTCTAGGGGGAAGGGGAGAAAAGGCAGGAGAGAAGGAATGAAGGAGAGAAAAGAAATAGATTTATTTTAGGTACTTGAAAACACTATAAGAAGAAGATAAAAATCAGGTAATGTAATGGAAAGTGATTGTGGAATGGGTCACTTAAGACTGGGCAATACTGAGGAGGGGAAATTTAAGCTTTGACTTGAAAGACAAGATTAGGAGGCAGCCATCCATTCCTGGCAAAAAGGGGCCTGCTAGGGCAAAGAGACAGCTCAGAGCACAGTACTGCATACAAAATAGGTGCTTTGCAGATTCTTGTTAAACACATAATGATGGCTGCCTATTATCATTGCTTTTCAAGTTAAAATGTGATTATTCTTCCTTTGGGCAAAACCATTCATGATGTAGAAAGCAACAAATCCTTCTCATCCTAACACTGTCATTGATCACGCTAGATTTAACTTAATACCCACAGAGACAAGAGAAGGGAGAAATGCTAAGGCCACCAAATGTATTTGGCCAGCCACCAGTCACTTTCGTTGGATTTTCTAACCAAGCCTCATGGCTTGCCAAAGTCCAGCTGGACTCCTGGAAGCACTGTCATAGCCACAGAGCACATTACAAGGACACCTACTTCCCAGGAACAAGGTGCTCTTTAGGCTAGGAGTTTAAGGATAAACAAGGAAAGCTGCCCAGCAGCACCCAATGATGCTTTAAGAGTGTTGTTTCCAGGGAAGCTGATGGGTCAGAGCACTGAACAGGAAATTTCAACCACAAAGCAGCCATATTTGGAAGAAGCATGTTGATTGGAAGTGGTAACACCCACTGAGCAGGAAAGGGGTTTTTTTTGTACAAAGACGAAGAACAGTAGACTACCCTCTGAGCCTGCACAATGCAAAGAACATTTCTTGACACAGTAGGTGGGAAGTTGTGTATAGGAGGGGTGTTGAGAACATTAGACAGGCAAAATCATTTAAGAAACTTGTTATAAAAGTAGACTCCTTGTGGTTCACATTCTGCAATCCTTTTGACTGATAATTGCTAGAGAACCCAAGAATCTGCCTTTAAAAAAGTGCCTCAGATAATTCTGATGTGGGTAGTCGGTAGAGCATTCCAAGAAACACAACTCAAAGTACCAAAATCTAGTGTTTTAGTCAGTTTTTTCACTGCTGTGACTGAAAGATCTGACAAGAACAATTTTAGAGTAGGAAAAGTTTATTTGATGCTCATGGTTTTAGAGGTCTCAGTCCATAGATGACTGATTCCATTTCTCAGGACCTGAAGTGAGGCAGAACATCAGGGTAGAAAGGTGTGGAGGAGGAAAGCAGCTCAGAACATGGCCACCAGGAAGCTGAGAGAGAACTGTGCTCACCAGGGACAAAATATAAACCCCAAAGCATGATCCCAATGACCCCCCTCCTGCAGCCACACCCTACCTGCCTATAGTTACCACCCAGTAAATCCCTATCAGGGGATTAATGCACTGATTATGTCAAGGCTCTCATAATCCAATCATTTCACCTCTAAAATTTCTTGCATTGTCTCACACATGAGCTTTTGGGGGACACGTCATATGTAAACCATAATGTCTGGTTCAGTTATTTTCAGCACTGGCTGCATATTAGTGTCACCTATGGTCCTTTTACAGCCAACAATGGCCAAGCCCTATCCAACACCAATTAAATCAGAATCTCCTTGGTAAGTGTACTCATGCAGTGGTATTTTAAAAATTTCTCAGGCGATTACAATATTCAGCCAAGGTTGAGAACCAGAGAGTGCTAGCAGGTCTTTCTCCACACATGGAGAGAATCAGAGAGGCTGCAAAGTAAGTACATTGAAAGGACAAGTATATTTCATTGTGATTTTGTACTTTAATATCTCTCATATTTTCATTCTAATATTTGTAAACATTAATTTTTTTCTAGTACTGGGGATTGAACCCATGGGCCCTCTACCACTGAGAAACATCCCTAGCCCTCTCCAACAGGGGGTTTCATTATGTTCTGAAGATGGGCCTCCAACCTGCGATCTTCCTGCTTCAGCATCCCAAATATCTCTACATGGGATTACAGGTGTGCACCACTGTGCCCAACTCACTCTCTCTCTCTCTCTCTCTCTCTCTCTCTCTCTCTCTGTCTCTCTCTCTCTCTTTAAAAGAGATTGTGTCTCACTATGTTGCCAAGCCTGGTCTCAGACTCGTGGGTTCAAGCAATCCTCCTACCTTAGTTGAGTAGCTGGGATCACAGGCACCCAGCTGTAAACATTACTTTCAATACCTCCACTCTTTGAGGAACTCCGAGCATAATTCAGTCCAATTCAAGAGACTTGTATTAGTTGCCAACCATGGATATTCTCTAGATCTTTCAGTAGTTACAAAGGTGATGAGAATAAAAATAATGATTATCATTTCTTGTGTGCTAAACTGCATGTAAAAGTTCTCTACTCAAGTTTTCTCACCTTCATTGTAACACTATGAATTTCCTATATTTACACATATAACTGAGACACAGAGGTGAAGCAATTAGTCCAGATCACACAGCTTTAAGTTAGAGATTTCAACCATGACAGCAAGACTCTCTAATGTGCCGGGCATGGTGATGCATGCTTGTAATCCCAGCGGCTCCAGAGGCTGAGGCAGGAAGATTGTGAGTTCAAAGTCAACCTCTGCAAAACCAAGGCTCTAAGCAATTCAGTGAGACCCAGTCTCTAAATAGAATACAAAATAGGGCTGGAGATGTGACTCAGTGGTCGAGTGCTCCTGAGTTCAATCCCAGGTACCCCTCTCCCCGAAAAGGCTGTCTAATGTGGTAGCCACTGGCTAATTTCAGTGATTGAATAATTGAAACATGGCTAGTCCAAATTTATATGTGCTGTAAACTTAAAAAACACACCTCATTTCAAAGAATATAAAATATCTCAATGATATTTTAATATTATCACATGTTGAAATGATGATTGTTTTGATATAAATTAAAATATAAGATTATATTTAATTTTGCCTGTATCTTTTTTTAATGTGGCTACTAGAGAATGTTCAATTATGTATATGGTTCACATTATTTTTCCATTGCACAGCTCTGCTCCAATAGCTGCATGCTAAACCATGACTTCTGCTTGAATTAGTGATTAAGCCAATGGGTCACACTGTCAAGTAGTTTATGGTTTGAATAAGGAGATTATAAGAGTCAAACACTTCTTTCTAAAATTGTATTATAGTTAAGTGCTATGAAAGAGTAAGGAGAGAGAATCTCTAGTGTTATGTGATGGAAAAATATTTAAGCTGATCTTTACAGAGATGAATGGTGCTGGTAAGGATAAGAGAAGAAATGGGGATGGGATGGGGTTGTGGCTCAGTGGTAGAGTGCTTGCCTAGCATGTGTGAGGCACTGGGTTTGATCCTCAGCATGGCATAAAAATAAATAAATAAAATAAAAGGTCCATCAACAATTTAAAAATATTACAAAAAGAGAAGACATGGGTATACTTTGAAATAGGCTGGCAGTCTAGTTTGGGGTATATGATACAGCAAAGAGAGTAGAAGATGAGGCCAAATAACTGAGGATCAATTAATAGCATGCTTTGAATGCCAAGTCAAAGAGTTGGGACTTTAGGTTGTCCATTATAGGGAGCTGCTGACAGGTTTGAAGCAGGACAGTAACAAAATGACTTGAGTTTGGGAATATGAGTCTTCCAGTTCCATGGAGAGTGGCAATGGAGATGGGGTTGGGAATAGAGGAATTGGTGGTAGGGAAGAATTATAAGGCTGTGCCAGTGATTCGGGGGAGAAGCAATGAACACTTGAACTTGTTGACAGTAGGAATTAGGAAGGTATGGATTGACTTGCAAAATACTGCCAAAGGAGAATTTGACAATAGGTTGGAGCAGGACATAGTAAGTCAAGTACAATTCAAATAGTGGGGTTTCCCCAGATTTGGGGACTGACAAAGCAGATCATCAGGGTCGGGGTTCCCAAGTTTTAGATGTAGCATGACTTCAATGGTTAACCTTAGAGTCCTGGCAGGACTGAGGCAAGTGAAGGCTGGAGAGAGGAAGAGAGAGGAGGGAAAAAGGAAGGTGAGGTTTGACTCAGTAGGAGCTGGGAAAATTGATTCCTTCTTTGGTCTCAATTTGACCATCTAAAAAGGGGAGATGAAACTAAATGATTCTTATGTGTCCTTCCAAGATAAATACCCTTAAGTCATGTGTAGTGGATGTCAATAAGGCATAATAATTTTACCCTTCTGAAATTAGATACCAGTTTGTTCTCAAGATCTGCCTTCCTTAGAGTTTTGATAAATTCTAGTTCTTCATAACAACAAATTTACAGATGCTACATTTGGTGAAGGGGTAGAGGAAGGAGAAAGGAGGACATGTAAAAATTTAAAGATCATTTAAATATTTTGCTGCCTAAGAAATTACATTAACTAAGATACAAAGGAAAAATACATGAGTAAAAGGAATTACTGAATTAGAAGTGATTAGCATCAGTTTATAGCTTTCATGCCTTTTCTTCTTATTGATTCTAAACAGAATAAATCCGTAAATGATAATAGTGCTCAATTTAAATTACTTATAGCAAGTACTGCTTTTCAAGGTCTGTCAGACACCATGCTGGTCTTTCAATTGCACTTTTCATGTACAAAACAAATTAATGTGGATGGAAACAGTTGTAATTTAGGTCAGTTTACCAGCGTATCTTTTCACTGCATACAATTGGTTTTGACTTAAATGATTTTAATTATACATATCATGTGATATGCAGTTTTCTATATACATGGTCCTGCTGAAGAAGCAAGATGACCCAATAGCAAACACAGTTCCATCAGACTCCTCCAGAGATTGAGAAGAGAAGGTCCAGGAAAAGGAGGTGCTGGAACAATAGCAAATATGATATTAATAGGGAGTAGTCCATAAAATGCCCTTCCTCCAGTGATTTCACATGCCACAAAACAGCCCATTCCTGTCAAAATTGTCATATGGGCAGTCAGAGAAAAGGGAGGAAGACTAGAATCAAATTGTGTCATGGAGGCAGGGGCAGAGAAGGTGAGGAATAGGGTGTCTTAGTCCATTTTCTTTTGTTATAACTGAATAATCACAAGCTGGATTTGTGGAATTTAATAGGAATAGAGATTTATTTGGCCCACAGTTCTGGAGCCTGGGAAGTCTAAGAACATGGCACAATTATCTGCTTAGTATCTGGTGAAAGGCTCATGCTGAATCATGTGGCGGAGGGCATCACAAGGTGAGGCAGGGCAAGATAGCCAGAAACATACATTTTAGAACAAAGCCCCTCGTGCAAAAACTCATTAATTCTCTCATGAGGACTCTGTTAATTACCTCCCAAAGGCCTCACCTCTCAGTATTGTTGCATTGGGGATCAAGTTTCCTACAAATAGAATTTGGGGGATGGTTTCGAATCATAGCAAGGGTGTGTCTCTGTGGCCAACAGATGACCTGGCAGCTTGAGTACTGAAAAACAAAGTTGGCATCCAGTGTCCTTTCAGCAAAGTTTGATTGCTGTATTCATGATATCTTATAGTCCTTACTCCACAGAGAGCCTAGGAACTACCTGCATCAGTATCAGGGATTAAGGGATGCAGTTTTTAAACAGAATTCCCTGCTTCCAGGCTCCACTCCAGACTTTTTGAAATAGAACCTTTGGGAGTGGAGTTTAGGCATATATATTTTAATAATCTCCAGGTAATCTGAATGGAAACCAAAGTTTGAGAACACTGCCTCACAAGAACAGAAATCCTGGGCTGGGGATATAGCTCAGTTGGTAGAGTGCTTGCCTCGCAAGCACAAGGCCCTGGGTTCGATCTCCAGCACCGCAAAAAAAAAAAAAAAAATACCAGAAATCCTTGAGGTATACGTCATTTGTCATGCTTGGCAGTGTTGGGTCAATTCAAGCAATTCTAATAAATGATTGAACTTTTTTTGTGTGTGTGACACTGGCGATCAAGCCTAGGGGTATTTTACCACTAAGCTACATCCCCAGTCCTTTTTAAAAAGTTATTTTGGGACAGGGTCTTGCTAATTTGCCAAGGCTGGCCTCAATCAATTTAGTCTATTATAATTGTGGTGCTACTATACGTGTTTCAGAGATATCCCTTAACAGGTGAAGGAAATTCCCATTGATTCCAAGATTGGGAAGAGTTTTTTTCTTTTTCTTTCTTTCTTTCTTTTTTTTTTGGTAGGTGGACACGATACCTTTATTTTACTTATTTTTTTATGTGTAGCTGAGACTCGAACCCAGTGCCTCATACATGCTATATGAGTGTTCTATCACTGAGCTACAACCCCAGCCCCAAGAATTTATCCTTAAATCAAGAGTGAAGGTTGGGGCTGGGGTTGTGCCTCAGTGGTAGAATGCTTAACTAGAATGAGTGAGGCACTGGGTTCAATCCTCAGCACCACGTAAAAATGAAATAAAGGTATTTTGTCTACCTACAACTAAAAATATATATATTAAAAAAAGCAAAGATTGAATTTTGTCGAATGCATTTTCTGCATCTTTCACAATGCAATGATTTTTCTTTTTTAGTTTTTTAATTTGGCAATTACACTTAGAATTTAAAATTTACTTTTATTCATTTGTAGATTTTATTTTTAATGTTTTTATTAGTGCATTATAGTTATATCTAATAGTGGAGTTCATTTTGACATATTCACACAGACATGGAATATAATTTGCTCCATTTTAATTCCTGGTACTTCCACATTCTCTCCCCTCCTCCCTCCCTCTGTGCCCTTTCCTCTACCCTACTGGTTTTCCTTCTGTTTATTTATTACTTTTTTTTAAAAAAAACTGGTGCTTCACAGATAAACACAAAGGTGGAATTCACTGTGGTATATTCACATATGTACATAGGATAATCTGGTCAATTTCATTCTGCAGTTCCTCCCTTTTCCCATCCTTCCTCCCCCCAACTTCAACTGATCTCTCTTCTATTTTCATGGAATCCCCCTTTTATCCTTTTTTTCTGTACAGCTTCCGCATATGAGAGAAAACATTTGACCTTTGACTTTCTGAGTCTGGCTTATTTCACTTAGCATGACATTCTCCAATTCCATCCATTTACCAGCAAATGACATAATTTCATTCTTCTTTATGGCTGAGTAAAACTCCATTGTGTATACATACCACATTCTCTTTATCTATTGACTGGCACCTGGACTGGTTCCATAACTTGGCTATTGTGAATTGTGCTGCTATAAACATTGATGTGCCTGTTATCACTACAGCATGCTGATTTTAGTTCTTTTAGATAATTACACTGGTTTTTGAGTGATTAAACTTTGTGCTTCAGCAATTCATCAGAATTTCAAAAGTTGCATGGGATATTCTCAGACAGAGATAATAGTCTAGCTTTGATCCTTACTTATTGAAATTCCTCTGAAAAGTTAAAAGATGTTTTT
This sequence comes from Sciurus carolinensis, assembly GCF_902686445.1. Classification (NCBI taxonomy): domain Eukaryota; kingdom Metazoa; phylum Chordata; class Mammalia; order Rodentia; family Sciuridae; genus Sciurus; species Sciurus carolinensis. The sequence continues at coordinate 85,899,220 of NC_062232.1, forward strand.
GTTTTTTGTTGATTTTTAATGTTTTATTGGTGTATTATACATAATAGTGGTATTCATTATGACATATTCATACATGAAAAAACGTAATTTGATCAGTTTCATTCTCCAGTATTTCCCCTTTCCCTCCCTCCCTATGAGCCTCTTCCTCTACTAGTCTCACTTCTATTTTTTTAAATTGATGCATTATAATTATACATACAAGTGGGATTCATTGTGATATATTCATGTATGCACATAGCATAATTTGATCAATTTAATTCCTCAGTACCCCCGTTTCTCTCCCCTCCTCCCTCTACTCTACTGTTCTTTCTTCTATTTTTGTGAGGTCCCAATTTTATTCTTTTTTTTTCTCTTTAGCTTCCGCATATGAAAGAACATTTGATCCTTGACTTTCTGAGTCTGGCTTATTTCACTTAGCAAGAAGTTTCCCAGAGGCTGGGATTGTAGCTCAGTGGTAAAGTGTTTGCCTAGCACATGTGAGGCACTGGGTTCAATCCTCAGCACCACATATAAATAAATAAAATAAAGGTATTGTGTCCATCTACAACTAATATTATTTTTAAAAAGAAAATTTCCAGTTCCATCCATTAATCAGCAAATGCCATAATTTCATTCTTCTTTGTAGCTAAGTAAAACTCCATTGTGTACATATACCACATTTCTTTATCCATTCATCTGTTGATGGACACCTATACTGGCTCACTAACTTAGCCATTGTGGATTGTGCTGTTATAAACATTGCTATGCATGTATGATTACAGTGATATTTATCTATTGAATAAATATCAAGGAGTGGTATAGCAGGGTAATATGGTGGTTACATTCCTAGTCTTTTGAGGAATCTCCATACTGGTTTCCCATAGTGGTTACACTGATTTACAGTCCCACAAACAATGTGTAAGTGTTCCTTTTCTCCTGCATCCTTGTCAGGATTTACTTGTATCCTTGATGGTTGCTATTCTAATCGGAGATGAAATCTCAGTGTAGTTTTGATTTGCATTTCCTGATTTCTAAAGATGGTGAACATTTTTCATATAAATTTTGGTCATTTGTAGTTCTTCTTTTGAGAAATGACTCTAGTTCTTTTGCCCATTTATTTGTGGGGTTATTTGATTTTCAGTATTGTTGATTTTTCAAAAAGAATAACATTCCTTGTATTAATAGAGACTGAAAAGTTAATATGATTTACAGCAATATAAAATCATAAAAGGCTTCAGGGAACTCTTTGCTATATATCTTGTAATATGTGTCTACTGTATTTCCGTTTTGTTAACTCTGTTTAAAGAGTGATATTATCATTCCCCATTTCCATCAGACACTTTTATTTTTCTGTGCTACAGTAGGCAGGTGATCTTTGGGCCTAAAGAAATTATTTCTCAGTGAATTACTATTAACTCCCTTACTGAATTTTAAGTGCCATTCCTATTTACCATCTGAGTATCTATGGAGATAACATTACAATTTATTTCTTTGATTTATTCTGTGCTTGCAGGTGACATCCAATTCCTCTTAGCCAAAGAGGTGATAAAAGGATACACACTAAACTGCTCTTGGAAAGTTTACGTTAATTATGGCATAAACATCCTGCTGTACAGTATCTGATGCCAGTTTGCTCACTCTATTTAACATTTCTTCTTCTTTATTGTTCATGGGACCTTAATTTTAGGCTAATAAATAAAAGTAGCAATGGAGAAGATTTTTGATAACTCCTCTCACTGAAAGATCTAATGGTAAACTTATTTTTTAAATTACCTGGCTTCCTTGACTTATTTGGCAATGTCTTACTATAAATACCCAGAATTATCTGACCATGAAAATCACTTACAAAATCTTCAGTTGTTTACATTTTACTTCATTGAAAGAAACATGCCAGAACACTTAGCGGTAAAGAGCAAAGGAGGAGTTACATTTTTTTTTTTCATTTAGGATTTTCTTTTCTTTTCAGCAGAGTTGGAATGGTAAATCCTATAAGTGGGCAGGCAGAAGGAAGACCTAATTAAGTACATCATTAAATTGTGAAAGGATTTAAAAAGTACCTTGCTATTGAATTTCAGGTGACTTAAAATTCTCTAATATAGAATTAATTTTACTCTTCAGAAATTTCTTGAAAGGAAATGCTAGCAATGTAGTTATAAATGTGGGATGAGATCATTCAAAGGATTCCCAGGAAACTATCAGCTGTGACCCTAAGGATGGAGAGTATGTACCTGCTGGTGAAGTGCAGGCAGGAAGCAGAGGATTGCTATAAGTAGTTCTATACAGATTTTGCTATCTATAATTAATAATGTCACTAATTTTCTTTCCTTCCCGTGTCAGTAAGTAATTAACAATCATGCCAAAAATTCAGGGGAATACAATAGTAAGTACTTATTTCTTTTTTTTAATATTTTGTTTTAGTTGTAGGTGGACACAATGCCTTTATTTTGTTTTTATGTGGTGCTGAGGATTGAACCCAGGGCCTCATGCATGCTAGGTAAGTGCTCAACCACTGAGTCACAACCCCAGACACACTTATTTCTTATACATTAGTTAGCAACTATCTGATCAATACAGTTTGATTGGGTGACTATATTTCAAGCTATGCATTGACTGGGGTTGGGTCATTGTTGCTGGTTGGTGCTGATTTGCTTCAAGTGTGTTCATTCTGGCTCAGGATGAAGATGTACTAAGTACACAGGGAACGTCTTTATCCTGGCCAGAAGCAGAGGCATAAAAGTTAAGTGGTCAGAAGATCTGTAGAGAAATTTTTCAAATGACAATATACAGGGCTGGGGATATAGCTCAGTTGGTGGAGTGCTTGCCTTGTGAGCACAAGGCCCTGGGTTCAATCCCCAGCACCAAAAAAAAAAAAAATGACAATATACAAATGGTCAATAAAGACATGAAAAGTTGCTCAACTTCAGCAGTCATTAGGGAAATGAAAATCAAAACCATGAAGAAATACTACCTCACACATACTAGGATGGCTGTAATCAAAATGTTAGGTAATAACAAATGTTAATGAAGATATGGAGCAATCATATAGTGTTATGGGAATGGAAAACCATGCAACTACTTTAGAAAACCATTCAGCAATTTTTCAAATGTATAAACATGGAGTTACCATATGACAATTATGAAAATTCTATTTCTAGATACATACCCAAGAGATTTGAAAACATACATCCACACAAAAAACTTGAACACAAATGTTTATAGCAGTATTATTCATGATAATCATGGAAATATGGAAACAATCCAAATGTTCATTAGTTGCTAAATGGAAAAATAAAATATGGTATACTCATATAATGAAGTACTATTTAGCAATAAAAGAGGAGTGAAGCAGTGTTTTGCACTAAAATGTGGATGAAACTTGAAAGCACTATGCTAAGTATAAGAAGTGGATCACAAAGGATCATGTATTATATGATTCCATTTGTATAGATCATCCACAAGAGCAAATCTATAGAAATAAGAAGTAGACCACTGGTTTTCAGGACTGGGGAGAATGAAGAGTGACTGTTATTGAGATGGGGGAGTAAACCCAGGGGTACTTAACCACTGAGTCACATCCCCAGCCCTTATATCTATATATCTATATCTATATCTATCTATATATTTTTTTGTGGTGCTGAGGATTGAACCCAGGGTGTTGTGCATTTGAGGCAAGCACTCTTCTAACTAAGCTGTATCCCCAGTCCCCTTTTTATATTTTATTTAGAGACAGAGTCTCACTAAGTTTCTGAGGCTGGTTTTGAACTTGCAATTCTCCTACTTCAGCCTCCCTAACCACTGGGATTACAGGTGCCAGACTCTTCCTGAATATTTCTTAGTCAATACTGACTTGTGAGCTCTGACATGCAAACAGGATGCTGTCTTTGTTGGGACTTCTAACAACTGTCTCACTAGGCGTTTGTTTGTTTTTTTTCTGATAATGACTTGTTCTTGCTTTTTGTAGGAAAGTGTTTGATATTGGGGGACTAGATTGACAAAATACTTTTTGAACTCCTGGATTAGCCAATTGGAATTTTGTATTAGGAATACACTGCCATAAACAGATAACTGTTTCTCATTTGACCACACTGGGAATAGCTAAACAGCTACATCTGCCAACACTCTGAAATGTGGCTGGAGCTTTTGGCGGGCATTAAATGACAAAAGAAGGAAAAAATGAAATGAACTGATATGACCATTTCAGGATATTTTCAAGCTAAAGATTTCAGGTATGTGCACATGTGTATTTGTGTGGAAAAGAGAAGGAGAGAGAACAGTCCAAAATGCACAGCAGCATGAGTTGGATGGAGTGTTGGCTTACTGTGCTTTCATACCAGGTCCTTAGGGGAAGAAGCTCAGCTGTTGGTTGCCTGTTTGAGAGGCACTGCTGAGTATCAGAAAACATGTTCTCACTATAGGAAAAGGGCACAGATTTAGGTAGTTCCAAAATTTGGTCAACAACCCAGATTCTGGAGCATAGCCAATGGACAGTGGTGTCACGGAATCCAAATACAATTGAACAATTATGGGTTCACATCTACTATGTGAAAGGGGAGAAAATGGAAAGAGCAATAGATACATAGTAAGATACAGCCCCCTGTCCCTGCATTGCTTAATTACTGTTTATGATTTTTTTTATTGTAGTGTTTAGGGTACAAAACTTTTATTGTGGAGATATTAAAAAATAAATGTGCTACTCATTTGCTATTTATTTAAGGGCATTTCAGACATTAGAAGTGGAACTGTGGCATTTGCTATAAAAATCAAAGAACAGGACTTCCTTTGAATACAGAACTATAAAACTGCAAGAAATGCCATATAAACTATTTTTTTAAATTGTGGTAAAAAACACATAACATAAAAGTTAGCATCTTAACTGTTTTAAGTATGCATTTCAATAGGGTTAAGTATAGCCACATTGTTGTGCAACCAATTTTTAGAACTTTTTCATCTTACAAAATTGAAACTTTCTACCTATTAAACAACAACTTCCCATTCCCTCCTCCACCAGTCCCTGGCAGCCACTATTGATTTTGACTTTTCAAAGTATCTCATGTAAGTGAGATCACACAGTACTTGCGATTTTACGACTGGCTTATTTTACTTAGTATAATATCCTTAACGTTGTCCATGTAATATTATGTGTCAGAATTTCCTTCCTTTTTAGGTTGACCAGTGTTCCATTGTATGTATATACCACATTTTTATTAATCCATTCATTCACCAATGAACACACAGGTTGCTTCTGCCCGTTGGCTATTCTGAATAATTCTTGCATGAATATGGTATAGAAATATTTCTTTAGTACACTGCTTTCTTTTATTTTGGATAATATCCAGATTGGATCATCTACCAATTCATTTTTAAGGTTTTTGTGAAGCTGAGATACTGTTTTCCATAGTGGCTGCACAATTTTACATTTCTGCTAACAATGCAGAGGGTTTCAATTTCTCCACATCCTCACCAATACTTTTTATTTTTTGATTTTTTAATAGTAGCTGTTTTAGTGGATATAAGGTAGCACTTATTGTGGTTTTGATTTGCATTTTTCTGATGATTAGTAATGTAATCTATTTTTACTTTTGTTGCTTGCACTGTTGGTATCATACAAGAAATCAGTGTCAAATTCAGTTTTATGAAGTGTTTCCCTATATTTTCTTCTACAAGTTTTAGGGTTTTACATCTTATGTTTAGGTCTTGGATCCATTTTGAGTTGATTTTTATATATTAAGGTAAGGGTCCAACTTCCTTCTTCTTCTGTGGTTATACAGTTTTCCCAACACTATGTATTGAAGTGACTGTCTTTTCCACATGGAATCATCTTGATATCCTTCTAGGAAATCATTTGACCATATATGTGACTCATGAATTATTTTTATAATTACTGTCAGATAAATTTATGTTTATGAAAGTTGTCAAACTATGCCAATAAAATAAGTAAAATAACAAAAATTAGCATGCATTGAGCACATTGGATTCAAATGAGCAGATTTAGTCATATTCATGCTCTGATTTTGCCTTGTTTTTTAATGAATAACACTTCCAAATTCAAATGATAATGTATGTTCACAGACTGTCCTTAGTTCACCCAGAGAAAGGGAGATGAATTTCTCTTAAAGGGGATGTAGCTTAGTGGTAGAGCACTTGCCTAGCATGTGTGAGGCCCTGGGTTCAATTCCTAATCCCCAGCATTGCACAAAAGAAAAAAAATCAGTTTAAAACAGAGAAAAGGGAATCCACTTAAATTGTTCAGGTAGAAAAATAAATGAGAAAAAATATCCCAGGTTAAGACCCACTATTTTATCTCCATAAGTTTTATCTAGAAATATTTCATGATGACATATTAAAATAAATCCTGAATACATCAGAATATCCAACAAATGGGGTTATTCTGCTTAGTGGAGATTTCTGATGAATTGGAAATTAAGAAGAAACCCATGTTTGTTCATTTCCATCTTTTCTGTCAAAAAGATTGTGAAAATATTCATTAGTATATTTTCCTCTCAAATTTAAAGAATTTAGCAAATGGAATGAAATATTTGATTCAAAGATAATGTATAAAGCACAGGAACAAAGACTGGTTTGGATTCTATCACAACCACTTGTCAGCTGGGTGATCTGGAGCAGATTATTTAACTTCAAGAATCTTATTTTCCTCATCTGCAAAATAGAGTTTCTCATAATTCATGTAAATTGCTAAGCACAGTATTTGGCACATTGTAAGCTCTCAGAAAATTTTATCTGTTACCATTATCAGTGTTTATTATTGGTAAATATGAAACACCATCCTAAGTGCAATGAAAGAAGAAGAAAAGTAGGAAATGCACAGAAGCTCCAAGTGCTTACTGTGCAGTTAAAGGATGAAAGAACTACATCCACTAAGTATCTAAGTCTCAGTGTGATGTTACAAGTTAGGAAAGTTCTTATCAAATGAGTGATGCACATTTCAGGTCCACTGGGGTTCAGGGATGGAGACAATAGCTGGGCAGGTGAGACTGAGAAAAGGCAGAGAGGAAGGAGGAGATGGGAAAAGAGAAAAGGCAAGACAGAAGCAGGCAAGCCTCAAATGATTCAGCAAGAAGAAGAAAGGGGATGCGACAGTACAAAGCAAAGGTGTGGGTCAGAAATGAGTATGGCATGCTTTGGGGATTGTCTGGAAGGTTGTAGTGTCGCAGCAGTCATTGTTCCACGGATCAAATTCCTTGCTAATACTATAGCTGAAAAAGACATAGGCAATTCGATTGTGTGATAACCTCCCTTTAAGTGGTTATACAAAGCACAGCACAATGAAAACAACAGCAAGAAAGTTTTTTAAAATATAAAAAGAAAAAAGAGACTTTCCTGGCAATTGTGTTTCCTTGCAATAAACATATAATCCAAATAAACCAGCGTTCCCTGCAAAAGTAATTCTAACTTAATTGAAATATCAATGTATAATAATATTACACTTGTGCTCTTCATAATAATGGTTTGATCAATGATGAACCACATATACAATGGCAGTACTATAAGATATTACCTAGTTACACTACAACTGTCTCAACTGTGTAAATTGTGTAAGAACACTCTAATGATGTTCACCCACTGATGAGATGAGATTGTTTGGAATTAATATACTGAATTTTTCTCTCTCTCTCCTCCTCCTCTCTCTCTCTCCCTCTCTCTCGTTTTTTTTTTCTTTTTTTTTCTTTTTTTGGTCCTGAGGATTGAATCCAGGGGCACTTTACCCTTTACCACTGAGCTACGCTACATCCCCATCCCTTTTTCTTTATTCTTTTGAGACAGGGTCCTGCTAAGTTGCTTAGGGTCTCACTAATTTGCTGAGGTCGCCTTGAACTTGTGATCCTTCTGCCTCAGCCTCCTGAGTCACTGGGATTACAGGCATGTGCCCCTGCTCCTGGCTGAACACTCTCAGAGTTTTGAGACTATACAATATGTTCACCTAATGGAAGAACAGATTTGACTCTGGATATGTACTAAGGTCTAAGCCTTTATGTTGAATGAACAGCAGAATGAATTTACTACCTTGTGATATTTCTGTCTGAAATAATTCAACACAAGCCCAGAGCTGGCTGTTGCTTATGTGTTGGAGTTAAGATTTTGATATGTTAGATGGGGCCATGGAATTTATCAGAAATGCTTGGAAATTCTTTCTGTTTAAAACAAAGCAATACAACCATCCTGAGTATTTTGTGAATTGTCGCTGCCAGAAACCTTGGCCAGGGACAACCACACTTTAGGATCCACCCTCAACTTTGTTCTGATTTCCCCTCTTTCTTTATAATTTTTTTTGGTACTTGAGAGTGAATCCAGCATTTAACCACTGAACCACATCCCCAGTCATTTTTTATATTTTGTTTAGAGGCAGGGTCTCACTAAGTTACTTAGTGCCTCGCTAAGGTGCTGAAACTGGCTTTGAATTCATGATCTTCCTGCCTCAGTTTCCCAAGCTTCTGGGATCTTCATAAATATTTTAATGCTGGTGAGAACCCCTTAAAGTGATCAGTTGAGTTATAGGAGGACATGGAGAAGAAAAAATGAGAAAGAGCAGCCCCATTATTTCACCCTGTGATGGGGACTGGGGAAGGAGATATGAGGAACTGATTTGTTTTTCCTTCACTTTTGTAAAGCCCAGCTGGCCAGAGCAACCTTCTTGAGTCCCACTCACTACCTCCCAAAGACACAATCCAGCTGCCAGTGCTCACTTCACTACCCTTCACTACCTTTACTACCCAGCAACAGTTCAAGACCCAGTCCTGGACATGGAATGCTTTCTCCCTGAGTCTCCTCAGCCTAATTTCACACTTCTGACTTCAAAATATCTGCTTCAAATCATTTGCTTCAAATCCTGGTCTTCCTTATTCAAGGGGAACTGGCCAGTGACTCTTCCTTGGTCTCCATCCTGCCTCTTTTTTTTTATTCCCTAAATCAAGATTCCTGAGCTTGGAATAGAAAATTGTGTTCCAGCTCTGCATTTCTCATAGAGGCCCTAGTTTTGTCTGGGGGCTGTGTTTCAATAGGGTCCAGGTGTATCAATTATGCTGCCCATGCCAGTATGCCGCCTCTTCAATCACTTGTGTCCCCTTGTTTGTAAAGCACAACAGAGTGTGCTTTCAGAAGGAGTCTTTTGTATTCCTAGAGTCTAAAAATATTTGCATGTAAATGTTGGGAATCCAGACAGTCTCCTTAAGATCTACACTTCGCATGGGGAGGCATACAGACCACTGGGGGACATCTGAAAATTAAATTTACACCAACTGCACCTTGGGTCCTTGCCTCATAGTGCTGCACTAATGTCTGAGAGGGTGAGAGTGTGACGTTGATTGAGTCAAAGCATAAATAACCACATTTCAAAATGAATACAAATTGCATAATGACAGTTTCCAAACTATTAGCCTACTTTACAAAAAAAGTTAATTCAACACAAGCCCAGAGCTGGCTGTTGCTTATGTGTTGTGCTGCCAGTTGGCAGGCACGACTTTGCAAGGGGATTGGGGGAAATGAGGGTTATTGTAGTGGAAGCACACTCAGCCTTTTGTGAGGAGGGTACAAACTGCATCACTCTCTCAAGCCCCTGCTGTTCAGCGTTGGAGAGTGGACACCAGGATACTGCATGCCTTCAGGAGAAGTTGCTTACTTTTCCTAGAGGTAAAATGGCCCAGTGCCCAGGCTTGGGGAGGTGCCCTGAGATTATAGTCCTTTGAAAGAAAGCGTTATGGGTAGATGAAAGTGATAAGCACTGAGGAGCTGTACCTTGTCTGATGTGCACTGCTCCTAGGTGACCAATCCTGGGCCCTGGGTAGGGGGGAGAACATGACCATGCAGATGCTGGCCTTCTCTGGGATAAATCTGCCTGCCATCTAGGACAGGTCATTCCTGCTGTGGACATGTGCTTCCTTATCTGTAAACTGAAAGGAGTATACTGGGTGACTCTGAAAGACACTTCAGTTCTCCCTTTAAATTGGGTGTCCCCTAAAAGAAAGGCACATTGCTCAGAAGAGTGGCATGAAACAGTGGGTCTGGGTTCCTGTTGTTGTCATCCTTTTACTGTAGGATCATGAAGATTTGTCTCACTTGCCAAATTAAGGTGATATTGTGTAAATGTATCTCAAAGGAAACTCAGAAAGTTCCTGCTAGGAAAGAGGAGGTGAGAGCTGAGGCAAGGGATCATTCTCTTTAGGACACCCTACTGCCTTGACTAATTGGGAGGGAGCATTAGGAAAGTCTTGATGAATCCTTTTCAAAAAATTTCATGCAGCATTCTCAGAAAAAGGGTTTATGTGATGAGGGCTATGATTATCAATTGTCTCCAGTGAGTGTGTCCAATCAAGTTTCAAGGACTGCAGTCCAAATGCCACGGATCGCTTTGTACTAATTGCTCCATTTCTATCAAAAGGAGGCCCTGGATTATGATAATTCAAGTAAGACAAAGCAGAATTACCAATCAGGAAATGCAATAAAGGACCGTTTGGGTACCTTATTTTACCTTCAGGTACTCAAAATTTTGTCGGGTTCACATCAGACCGAAATGATAGGGTAGAAAACAGTATATCCATATATGCTCAGAACATGACCAATTTTAGGTATAACACCCCATAGTCAGAATTCAGGCAAATGCCTGTTGTTTTGAAAATGACTTATATCAAACAATTTTATATCAAACAATTCCACAATTTTGAGTATATTTACAGTGATTCCTCTTTTTGTTCAAAAATTACATTTCACACTTATCTCAAGGCAGATCCTTGCATTCTCAGCTAAATATTTATTTCTAGTCCCTTCCTTTCTTCTCTTTTTTTCAAAATACTTAAAATCCAAATTATGGCTTAGAATTTTGATTTTCAGATACTTTCAAGTTATATCTCCAAGGTTCTGATAACATCTCTGTGAAACAAAATTCAGGTTAGAGAAATCTAGTTTTAATTAAAAGAGCTTTTTCCCCTCCCAAAATAGTTGATAATATCCCTACTTAATATCACCATGAAAGTTACCCTTGTGAAAGCTCCTCTGCATGTGTTCAATTTCAAATAACTTGAGAGAGCAAGAACACATCCCAAATTATTAGATTACTGCAAATTCCTCACATTCCTATTCTTCTCCTGAGATTGTGTTTATAACTTTTTAGCCAAAATTAACATGCAAAGACCACCAATCACAGGTAAACATATTTGCTGATAGTTTCTAAAGATGTTTTATAAATCAAAAGAATTTTCATATATTAAAATAGTTCCTGATCCATTCCTTAGGAATATTTGGAATGTACTTTAAAAGAAATGCTTCTTTAGGGATTATTTTTTTTGTGGCATTGGAAATAGAGACTATGGCTTTATGCATGTTAGGCAAGCTACATCCCCTAACCTTTTTATTTTTTATTTTGAGACAGGGTCTCACTAAGTTACCTAGGTTGTCCTCAAACTTGCAATCCTCCTGCCTCAACCTCCAGCGTAACTGGGATTCCAGGTATGCACCACCATGTTTGGCTCATGAGATTATATTAGAAGATCTCTTCCTTTTAAAACCTAGATTGAGGGGACATTTTATTTGCAGAAATATTTTGCATATTGCGGGGGGCGGTGGCTCATGCCTGTAATCCCAGCGGCTGGGGAGGCTGAGACAGGAGGACAGTGAGTTCAAAACCAGCCTCAGCAAAAACAAGACACTACACAACTCGGTGAGACCCTGTCTCTAAATAAAATACAAAACAGGGCTGGGGATGTGGCTCAGTGGTCGAGTGCCCGAGTTCAATCCCTATTACTTCCCCAAAAAGAAATGTTTTGCATATTACCCCTGTCCTCATCCTACCACAATTCCTTAAATCATCTGGAACCTGGATGAAGTAGTTCTAATTTTTAAAATGCTATAAATGTCTCTTGAAGACCTCATCCACTTATGGGAAAGAGTATTCAGATTTTTACTTCTTCCAGGTAGCCTGAAATGAAAAAAAAAAAAACAAAAAACAAAAAACTATTCTGTTTGTGTGTATAAGACTGGACATGAGAGTTAACTGTGGGATTTGTGTGCTGGATGTGTTTGGCTTTGAATCTGAGGTGGCAAGGCCCATGATGGGGTCCTGGAAGTTTGTATTTATACCAATCCCATAGTTCTAAGAGGATTTAAGACATTGAGAAACCTGATGTTTAACAAGATGAAAAGGGGTCAGCAACAGGAAATAAGAATGGTTGCTTTCAATACACCCGATAAAGATGGCTGTGGGCATGCATGGGTGTATTCCTTGATGTTCCTCACTCCCAACAGGGGCTGGGGCTCTGGGGTAGTAATGATCTCTTTGCAGTAGAAGTCTCACATTAAATATAATTGCTTTGCTGGTGGTTGACATCCACAGGTGTGAGGGGTAGGGTCAGGGAGAGAAAGGAATGAAGGGTATTGGACAACACTGCAAAACTTATATGCTTTGCTGAGAAAACGGCCTCCTTCATTCAATCTGGGAGCATGTAATTGCATGTAACTTGTCTAAAATCTTTTTTGAGAAGGGGGTCTTGCTATATACATTGCCTAGGCTGGCCTCCAACTCCTGAGCTGCCTCAGCCTCCCAAGTAGCTGGAAGGGGGTCTTGCTATATACATTGCCTAGGCTGGCCTCCAACTCCTGAGCTGCCTCAGCCTCCCAAGTAGCTGGAACTAGGGGTGTGTGCTACTGCACTCAGATTGTAACTTGTCTTGATACCCCCACTATCTCCAGTGAAGAAATTTTGGCATGACCATGATACCCTTATCGGAATTCACTGCAGTAATTTCATAGTATGACTTGTATTCATAAAATTACCATATATTGCTAGTAATTGCTCAAAAACAAAGGTTTTACCAAAAAGAAATATTTTAAAAAACGTGAGTCTGGCTGAGTGCACTGGCATGGACCTGTAATCCCAGTGACTCAGGAGGCTGAGGCAGGAGGATCACTAGTTTAAGGCTAGCTTCAGCAACTTAAGTGAGGCCCTAAGCAAGTTAGCAAGACCCTGTCTCAAAAGAAAAAAAAAACTAAATGGGTTGGAGATAATAGCTCAGTGGTAAAACATCCTGAGTTTTATCCCCAGTACCAAAACAAACAAACAAAAAAACAAACAAACAAACAAAAAGACAGAAAGAAAGCAGCTCTGGCCTTCCTCCCCCAAACCCCACTTTAGTTTTTACTTTTTAAATTTTTTTTGTAGTTGCTGAGGATTGAACCCAGTGCCTCACATGTGCTAGGCAAGTGCTCTGCCACTGAGCTACAGCCCCAGCCCCTGGTTTTGTTTTCTACCCTGCAGATTTGCACAAAGACAGCACAAACAAAGCAAATATCTGAATGCTTCTTTTCAATGAGTGATTATTCTGCAACATTACTCAGGGGACTGTCTTGCTTTGAACAGCACTAAACCAGTTACCTTTCAATGTTTAATCAGAAGAAACTAGGATTCTCTCCAGGATGTTGAAGGCCACCAAATATACTTGAAGGTGGAATTGTCTGCTTTCTGACTGAGGAAACTACAGCAATATGCTCTCCTGGCCTGCAGGTGAGGAAAGGAAGAGCTCTTTTCCTTTTCTGGTCTTGATGGAGCTCCTTCTCATCTCCTTAGAATTTGCAGATACTTGGAACCTGAATGGCTCTTCTTTTAATTGTTGGTATTGGGGATTGAACCCAGGGACACTAAACCACTCTACCTCATCTCCAGCCCTTTTAAAAATACTTTATTTAGATATGGATCTCACTGAGTTGCTTAGTACCCCAATAAGTTGCTGAGGCTGCCTTTGAACTCACGATTCTCCAGCCTCGGCCTCCTGAGCTGCTGGGAATACAGGTGTGCACCACTGTATTTGGCTCTGAATGCCTCTTGTTCCTCTACCTCCTCCACAAAACAGAGGGCAATAAACTGAATTAGAGTATGGGGTGGGTGTTTGTCTGCCACCTTCACTCCCTGTGAGTAGCCCAGTAGAGTTTCCCTTAAAGCCCAGGGTTTAGACTGAGCTCCTTTGCATTAATGGATCAGGACCCTTCCTGGAAACACTGTTTTTTCACTAGACTCACACCCTTACCATGTGACACATGTTATGTGCTCCCAATGGGGCAAGGTGGGGATGAGGATGGGAGGGATGAGGATGAGGAGGTGTGGAAGGACAATGTGTGGGTCAGTATGAACTTGCCGTGGACACTTGGAGAATAATGAATGTGCAGTCTACTGATGATGACTTAGGGCTATTACCTTATGGAAGGAGGCCTCTTCATCTTTCTGTTCAGATCACATTCTGTTAGCAATTCCCCATCTATACCCACTACCCCCATTTGGCACTCAAAAACAATATACTGTGAATCCACATCTTTATTAAACATACAATCACACAGTCTACAGAAACAACAATGCACTAAACTTTGCTCATATGTGCAATTCATTTAACAGGTATCTGATAAACTAATCTTGGTACTTGATGAACTACTCTTGGTGCTATGCTATGCACAATTGATATCTAGCAGAAAAACACTTTGGAAAAATTGTCATGAAGGCCATACTTTAGTAAATGGGACCTGCAAAATAACCATCGATGATGGGGGCCCATGCCACACCTACAGGGGCCAGACCAATGGGAGCCATAGGTGGCCTGAGAGGCATAGGCAACATGGGTGGCCTTGGTGGCGCAGGTGGTCTGGGTGGCATAGGTGGCATGGGAGGCCTGGGAGGCATAGGTGGCCAGGGTCCCAAAGGTGGGACAGGGGGCCCATAGGGCAGAGGCATCACAGGAAAATATCTCCAAGCAGGTTCCAGAACAGGGATAGCACTATAGGGCCCATTGATGATTACGCCCATAGGGGGGCCCAGGACGACAGGACCCATGTTTCTGACCATCTGTGCCCTCTGCTGTCGTCTCCACTTGGCCCTTCTGTTCTGAAACCAAACCTTCAATCAGAGGGGAAAAAGGGGGATTGGTTTAGTATATTCCACAGTCATAATAGAAAAATAAAACCACAACATACAACTGCATAAGCCATTGAGATTTTAAACTGCAACAGGTGAAGCTACTTCCTTATTGCTGTAATATCTTAAGAGAGTAAAAGCTGCCCTCTTCCCTTCAGCTAACCCTGTTCAGAGCTTGGCACATTGCTGTATCTCTCTCATTTCACTTTTAAGATTCTTTAATGGTTTTCTTCTAGACCTGAATATAGGTCTAAGTAATGAATTATACCAGGTCCAGGACCCTGCTGGCACTGCTCAAGCCTGATAAAATAGGGTAAAGAAATGTTGGATCATTAGCTACTCAATGTGGCAGGGCTCTGCCAGTCTTGCTCTTCAACCAGGAGACTCCAATCCTATCACTCATTCCTAAGGCAGGGAGGTCCAACTCTCCATTTTAGGAAGGTGTTAAACAACGATGTGAATGAAGAGGGGTTCAAAGAGGCTGCTCCCAGGGCTGGGGTTGTGGCTCAGTGGTAGAGCACTTGCCTAGCATGTGTGTGACACTGGGTTGGATTCTCAGCACCACATATAAATAAAGAAATAAAAACAAAGGTCCATCAACAACTAAAAAATATTTTTTAAAAAAGGCTGCTCCCCAAGTACTTACCAACTAATAAGAAAAGAATGAAGATTCAGGCCCGTGATTGGACTTTATTGTCCTTACAGCATTTACATTGCATTTAATCCATTTGGAAGCTCCCAAACTACAGTTTGAGACAAAGGGCCCCTTCTCCCTTCCTGAAGCCACCTTTTCTCTCTCCCATCTTAAGATTTGGGATCTTTTTAAAAAAATAACTTTATTATTTTATGTGGTGCCAAGGATCAAACCCACTGCCTCACACATACTAGGCAAGCACTCTACCACTGAGCTACAAACCTAGCCTAGGATTTGGGGTCTTTCATTGTTTGATGAAGGGCAGGGCAACAGTGGAGGGATCCAAATTGACCAGTGGTCACAGCTCCCTAAATATAACCAAAGCGAACAGACAGCAAATTTTGGTGTAGGCCCACATTAGGTCAGTATTTCCAATTCTGGTTTCATAACACAGGTCTACTATACTGGCAAAAGGGAAAAATTGTCTATCAAAAGTTTCCGGGTTGGGGGTGGGGTTTCAGTGGTAGAGCACTCGCCTAGTACAAGGGCAAGGCCCTGGCTAACATTAGTATCACTCAGGAGAACACATACAAAAGGAATCCTGGGGGAAGATTGAAGGCAAGGCTCAGTGGTAGAGCATAGAGTACCTAGCATGCACTTAGCCCTAGATTTCCAAGCACCTAAAACCAAAAAGCCATCAAAATTTATTCGTCAAACACAGAGAAGACAACAAAAACCACCAATTTGATAATGTCCACGACAAAACCTAACCTAAAGCTTATTTTAAGAAGGCTGTCCTGCCAAATTGTATTTTCAAGATTTACTGACCTGCACTCTGGCTTCAGTCAAATTCAGGCGTCCTGCAAGCTCTTCCCTGAGGGGGTAAAAGTGCAAAAGATCAGTGTTTGTAGTTGTGGTTAACCTAAAATACATGAATATACATTATTTCTATCCCTACCTCCCAGCCCGGTTTTCTGTAAATACACTTTGAGGCTTGCTTTAGGGAGGGTTTTCCCAAGGACAACTTATCTATTAAATAAGATAGAAAAAAGGGAATTTATGTGAAAGACTCTGGGTAATATTAGTAGAATATGACAATTTTTCTGTTTGTGGAACAGCAGAAAATGACCATAAATATTTTTTTCTTGAGAGGTTACAAGAAATTTTTTTAATGAAAAACAAAAGCCAAAACACCTTTCAAGCTCTACTCTGAAACAGAATATTTCCTTTTGTTGTTAACGAGAGAGGTGAACTCTTAGAACAGCGAACTCCCAAGTCACATTGGCTAAAGGGCGCCTTATGGAAATTATTTTCTGTTTGGCAGATGAAAGTTGAGTACAACAGGGTCAAAAAGGGCACCCCCACTTCCTACACCGACCGTTCCAAGTCCCTCATTCTAGCCAAGTCAGAATAGCCTGCGTCTCCATTATCCACGCGGGTCGGGACCACAAGGGCTTCCATGCTTCGCAAAGTTCAAAACTGCGCCAGCTGGTTGGAAAAGAGCGCCCCTTGTGGCAGGACCGGCACTGGCGTGAGGCAAGGGAGGCGCTCGTTCCCTGCGGGCTCAAACTCTAAAAGTCTCTAAAACCTCAGTAATATGGATAAATATTTTAATGCAATGCTCAAAAATTATTAAAGGAATGCAAGGCACTCTGATTAACAAATTACCAAAATTTAAATAAAGGCGGGATCCGACCCTGCCTCCTGGCTCCACCAAAATTGTCCCCCTCCCCCACCATCCTTATGTCCCCTAGGTGGCTTCTGGCTCCCGAGCAGAGTGAAAGCGTCCCGGGAGAGTTCTGAACCACCTAAGGAAATGGGCGCCGCCTCTGGAGCAAGCCACTTACCGCGCAAACACGTCGGGGTATTGGATGCGACGGAAAAATCCCTCCAGCTCCTGCAGCTGCAACTGGGTGAACGTGGTGCGGTAGCGGCGCTGCTTCCTTTCCGCGAGCTGTGGCCCCTCCGCGGCTGGGGGGGCCGCCTCCTCGGGCTGTTGCCCGAACTCTTGGTCGCCGTCACCCTCAGGGTTTTCGTCGTCGTCAAAGGAGCCGGGTGCGTCTGCCACAAGGCCGTCTTCTTCTGCTTCTGCTCCAGGCTCAGGTTCAGACCGTGCATTTTGCTCATCTCCTCCCGCTACAATCGCCGAAGTCACGGTAAGCTGCCCATCTAGGAAAGGAGGAAAGCAAACAAAACAAAACAAAAACAAACAAACAAAAAACAAACAGAGACAGGGTGTTGGAGTCCACGGCGCGTGGGCAGGAAGAGGCAAGGGACCGCTATAGAAGAGCAGCGGCGACGGCCGCACAGCGTCCCGTCCACGCGCCTTTCCCAGAAAAAGTTCGTCTCTCGGAGTTCGCTGTAGCACCTGCCCCCCTACAGGCACTGACCGTCTAGTTCTTCATCCTTCTCATGGGCTCCGAGGCCGCGGTAGCTAGTGTCCCAGTGGGTGCGCTTGGGTTGAGGTTCCATATCTGAAGTGCTGTCGAGGAGGCTGTGTGTCCTTCGCTCTGCGACTCTGGTGGTTGAGGCTAGAGTTGGGACTCGCAGCGCTCTGGTGCTCTTCTGGTATATTCTGGGAGTCGCACTTCTTATATAGTGGTGCGGTGCGCCCCGCAGGTTCAAAGAGTACGCGCTCACGCCGGTTAGACGCCCTCTGTTAGAATTCACAGTGCATCAATTTGGCGTGGGTGGGTCCTGATGGTGGCGCACTTGTGGCCAGGACTGAGTAAAATAGGACGCGTGTGTGCGAGCGCGGGGCTGGCACTGGGCATGTTGTGCTGAGAAATGGCTTCAGTTTGCAGCTTAACTAACTATTCTCAACTCGGGTGGAGTACCCGATTGGAGGAAGTGGCTATACTGGATTGTTGAATCGATTTTGGGGCGAGGGGCAATACCGCACATCGCTCCAGGAACGGGTGGAGAAGTGTTAGCAGCATGTTCCTCCGCCCAAACCTCGATGTTCTGAAGCCTGCGCATGGCACAGTGTCCTTAACTTACCTGAAGGAGAGGGAAAGGATAGGGAGTGCTGGGGAAAATGTGGAACCCTCAGAAGCCCAAGTGTGCTAAAGTGAAGTTGTTAGGCTATTGCGTATTGGTCTCTGAGCACTACTCTTCCCTCCCAGGACTCCTTGGACTATGTAATTCTGTACCGTTTGTGCCTAAAATCTGTGTGTCGGACTAGTGATAAGATGCAGTGTTTGGCTAGGAGGCTTCCTGCCCTGGGTTTTTGAAATCAGAGCCCACCGTGCATTTCAAGAGCGGGAGTTTGGGGTCGAGTTTGCAGAGTACTCTGGGAGTTCACATGAATTCTGCAACAAACTCCACGTGCCTCTTGAGAAAGCTCCAAGAACTTCCGATTTTTAGTAATGAGTGCACGTCAGAGTGCAAGTATAGAAACCTGCCAAATGCTTGGTGCATCCAAGAATGCTCATGCTACAGGGGCCACTTCCTTAGATTCATGGCACTTGGAACATTTACCGTGCTAGGCTGATTCCCTTGTTATTGCAACCCACTTTGCAAAAGCCCGCTCTTAGGTTGCCCAGAGCACAAGGTTTTCTGGGACTGTGAAGTAGACTGGGGTGGGGTTGGGGGTGAGGTGTTTCCAGCCTTTCCTACTACCCTTTCTTTCTACTCCCCTTTTTTCTAGAACTATCTTTCTGAGTTCTTCCTCACCACTGATGTATCTAATTTAAAGAGGCCACGATATGATTGAAGGTAGTTTGATTCGCCCTTCAAAAAATGTTTGCAGGTGCTACAGAACGTGTTACTATCCTGAATATTATAAGAATAATTTATAATAATGGGTCCAATGCTTGGCACTGTACATGATTTATCCAAATTTTACCTTCACAACTACTACTTGTATCATTTCCATTTTACACAAAAGACTGAGCCCCAGGGAGGTTAGGCAACTTGCCAGTGGTACTAGTGAGTAGTGCTGTCTTAATTCAAATGAATAAATAATGGTATTCCAGGAAGAAGTGGAGAAGGGGGAAGGTATTTTGGGGAGGAAGGCCATTGGATAGAGTCTTTACATTTCCTGGATGTGGAGGTATCCTCCTCCTCTTCCCCTTGCACCAGGGCCTCAGCTGAGCCTTCCTAAACCAGAGGTTTGGTGTCTAGCAGTGATGGGTTTCCCAGCCTGCGTCCTCATATTTGCTTAGTGCAGAGGAGAAATTTACAGGACAGACACTGTATGAATGATTGCTGAACTGGTTTCTGGAAGACTCATTGGGCAGGAGAAATTATGAGGACTGTTTGTGTGGCAGTGCCACATTATGAATTTTCTGGGCCCTAGGCAGTTTTGTCTTCTTGAGCCCCTTCCTTCATGAAAAATATAATTAAAATTATATTTTATAGTTGCATTGGTATGAAAACAAATATAATCCAGGCTTGATTATGTTAACTTTTTCTTCTGATTTAAAAATAAATTAAGACATTTTCATAGGCCCATAAAAGTGTGGAGGGCCATAGGCACTGCAACTACTCTGCCTAATGGCTATTATTCTAATTTTATAGATGATATTATTGAGTCACAGAGAGGTTAACTAACTTGCCAAAAGGAATCCAGCTGGTAAGAGTTGGACCTTGGATTTGAACCTGATTTCTTAAAATGATACTTTATAGAAAGAACATGCTGTGTAATGGTAGCTATTTTGACTTTTAAAAATTCAAGTACACTGACTGTGGTTGTAGTTCAGTAGTAGAGCACTCGCCTAGCACATGTGAGGCACTGGGTTCGACCCTCAGTGCCACATAAAAATAGATACTCTGGGCGCACTCTTGTAATTCCAATGGCTTGGGAGTCTGAGGCAAGAGGATCTTGAGTTCAAAGCCAACCTCAGCAAACTTAGTGAGGTTCTAAGCAACTTAGAGAGACCTGTCTCTAAATAAAGTATAAAAAAGGCTGGAGATGTTGCTCTGTGGTAAAGGGTCCCTGAGTTCAATCCCCAGTATCAAAAATAAATAAGTAAATAAATTAAAAAAATTAAGTACACTATTCAGTGATTACTAGTTTATTTATAAGGTTGTGCAACCATTACCATTATTTAATTCTAGAAGAGTTTATCACACTATAAAGAAAACTCATACCCATTAGCAAGCCTTCCCCATTCCCACCTCTGTGCAGCCCCTGCTACCCACTAATGTACTTTTCTATTTCTATGCCTTTTCCTATTCTGGATATTTCTTATGGAGTGGTCCCTGCTTCTCCATGGTTTTACTTTCTGCAGTTATAGTTGCTTGAAACTAAAATGGAAAACTGGGAGCAGTGGTGCATGCCTGTAATCCCAGTGACTTGAGAGGCCAAGGCAGGAAGATCACAAGTTCAAGGCCAGGCTGTCAGTTAGCAAGATCCTCAGCAAGTTAGCAAGACCCAATTTCAAAATTTAAAAAGTTTTTTAAAAAGGACTTGGAGTATAACTCAGTGGTATAATACCCCTGTGTTCAGTTCCTTTCCAGTACCACACATGCACACACACACACACAAATAATAATAATATTAATGATAATAAATTCCACAAATTGTTCATAAGTGTTAAAATTGTGTGCCATTCTGAGAAGTATGGAGAAATCTCACACTGTCCCACTCTGTCTCACACCCAGGATGTAAATCATCCTTTTGTTGAGCATATCTATGCTAGTCCTCTGCCTGTTAGTCACTTACTAGTTGTCTTGGTTATCAGATCTTCTGTCTGTCTTGGCATCACGGCGCTTATTTTCAAGTAACCTTTATTTTACTTAAAAACAGCCTGAAAGTACAAGAGGAGTGATGCTGGAAATTTGGATATGCCAAAAAGAAACTAAATCCTTTAAATGCTTCCTTTAAGTGAAAAGGTAAAAATTCTCCACTGATAAGGGAAGATAAAGATTGTGTGCTGAGATTGCTGAGATATAGAATAAATCTTCTGTCCATGAAATTGTGCAGAAGGAAAAAGAAATTTGTACTAGTTTTGTTGTTGCACTTTGGACTGAAAAAGTTACAGCCCACAGTGTGTTAAAAGTACTGAGTTAAGATGGAAAAGGCATTAAGTTTGTGGGTGGAGGTTGTGTTGTACCAGAAAGTATTGAGCCTATATGAACACTTCAGTATGGCATCCCTTGAAATGAGTGAAATCGAGTCATTTACTACAAGTAATGCTTGGTTAATCTAGATTCAGGAATAGATTTGGACAGAAAAAAAATGTAAGAATTACTGGAAAGACTGCCTCCTGATGAAGAAGCTAATGCCACTTTTCTAAGAACTGAATATGTTGATTAAGGAGAAAGAATACACTCAAAGACCATCTTCAGTTATGATGAAACCAGGCTTTGCTGGAAGAATTTGCCTAAAAGAACCTTCATAAAAGTGCAAAGGAGACATGGGGGCATAAAATATGGAGGGGTAGATTAACTGGCAAGATATTTTGAGAGAGAGTACATAACTTTTATTAAGTAAATTGTTTATAATTTTCCTATTTTATTGTTGATATTCTCCTAATTGGGTTTAATGTATAAATTAAACTTACCATAGGGATATATATAAATATGGAAAATAGCCCATATATAACGTCTGATACTAAGTTTCTAGGAATCTACTAGGGGTCTTAGAATATATCTTCTGTGAATAAGGGGGACTACTGTAAATAGAATCATATGATCCTTTGTCCCTTGTATCTGGCATCTTTCACTTCATATCGTGTTTCTAAATTTTATTTATGTGTTTATGTATTTATTTATTTGTTTATTTTTTTATGATGGTGACTTGCTCCTGGGATATATCTAGAGAGGTAGTGGAAAGTTGGAAACCCTGGTTCTATTTTGAAAACAGCCAAGAGAAAACTAGAGCTTCAATGACCAAATTCAACTTAATGAACTCATTGTCTTTTCACTGTATTTTACATTCCTTTTTTAGTGTATTATCATTACACACACTTGTGGGGTTCATTTTGACATATTCATAAGTGTGTATAATAACATGATTTGCTCTGTTTCTTTTCTTTCTTTCTTTCCTTTTGTACTTGTAATTGAACCTGGAGGCTCTTAACCACTGAAACACATCCCTAGCCCTTTTTATTTTTTATTTTGAGATAGGGTTTTGCTAAGTTGCTGAGACTGGCTCGGATCTTGCTATCCTCCTGCTTCAGCCTCCCTGCCTTGGGATTATAGGCATGTGCCACTTCATCCAGCTGATTTACTTCATTTGAATCTCTGATACTATCACTTTCCCCGCTCTTCTCTCTCCTTGATCCCCTTCCTCTATTCTATTGGTCTTCCATCTATTATTTTTTTAATTAATGAATTAAAATTATACATAAAAATGATCTGGAGCATCATGTTTTCTTAGGTTCATCTGTGTTGTAGCATGTGTCAGTAATTCATTCCTTTTTATGACTGATTAGCATTTCACTGTATATTTATACTATATTTTGCTTATCCAATCATCAATTGAAGGACATTTGAATTGCTTTCATTTTATGATGATTGTAAATAGCACTGCTATGAGCATTCACATACAGTATTGGTTGAATACTTGTTTTCGATTATTTTGGGTCTATAACTAGTAGTGGAAGTGCTAGGTCATATGGTAATTCCATGTCTAACTTTTGGAGAAACTGCCAACAGTTTTTCACAGCTGCTACAGTATTTTACCTTCTTACCAGTAAGGCTGGGGGTATAGCCCAGTGGTAGAGTGCTTGCCACCCCTGTGCCAGAAGTCCTGGGTTTAATCTCCAGGACTGAAACAAAAAACAATAATAAAAACAAGCAAGTAAACAAAAAGAAGGTGTTCTGACCAACATAGGAAGGGTCTGGATTCTTCATATTCTTGCCAGCATGTTTTAATTTCCGTTTTTTAAAAAATTGAAGCAATACTAGTAGATATGAATTGGTTTCTTATTATGGTTTTGATTTTGCTTAGGCACCTTTTAGTTTGCCTTTTGGCCATTCATGCGTCCTCTTTGGAGGAATGTTTGTTCAAGTCCTTTGCCCATTTATTGGGTTTGTTGTTCAGTTGTAGAATTGTATGAGGTTTTTTTTTTAATATTCTGAATATTAGACTCCTTTATATTTTCTCCTATTCTTTAAGTTTTCTTTTTTGTTGTTGTTGTTACTGGGGATTGAACCCAGGGGTGCTTAACCACTGAGTCACATCCCTGTCCTTTTTGGTATTTTTTTTTAGAGGCAGGGTCTCACTAAGCTGCTGAGGGCCTCACTAAGTTGCTGAGGCTGACTTTGAACTCATGATTTTCATGCCTCAGCCTCCCAAGTCACTGAGATTACAGGCATGTGCCAACGTGCCCAGCTCTTTTGACTTTCTTGATAGTGTCATTTGGTGCTTGAAATCACAAGTATCCCCCCATATAGCTTTGTATTATTAAGTAGTTTATTTTATTATCTCATAGTTTAAATTTACATTATCAGCATAGTCCAGTTCATTCTTGGTAGCAAATCCAGAGATGTAGCAAAAACAAATCTAATCTTGAATTAGATTTGCCCACAATAGAAGCTTAACAAGATTCCCACAGTTAAAACCCATACACATAATTTTAAGAAAAAAAGTAACCATCAGCAGAAATAATAAACCAAATAAGGAGACCTTATTAGCAGATGCAATTAAAGACATATAGCAGATGCAAACTATTAAATAATGTTAAGTATGTTTAAATGAATGGAAGGATGTGAAAACATAAGAAACAACTAAATAATCAACAAAGTGAATAGAATTTCTAGAAATGAAATCAGATGATTAGTGCATTTTCTTTCTTTTCATTGTGATAAAATACACGATAAAAATGTGTAAGTAATGTAAGCTTTACTATCTTAACTTTTTTTTTTTTGGTACCAATGATTGAACCACTGAACCATATCCCCAGTCCTTTTTATTTATTTTTTATTTTTTCAGGGGCTAAGTTGCTTAGGGCCTTGCTAAATTGCTGAGACTGGCTTTGAACTACAATCCTCCTACCTTAGCCTCCGGATATCTTCTGGGATTACAGGCCTGTACCACCACACCTGGTTTATTTTACCTATTTTAAAACATAAAAATTAGTGGCATTTAGTACACTCACAGTGTACTAAAGTTCTAGAATATTTTCATCAATCTGAAAGGAAACTTGGACTAAGTTAACACTCATGCAGCATTCTCCCCTCCCCCACTCCCACCCCCCAGCCCCAGCAACCCTGAATCTACTTTCTGTCTCTATAGATTTGTCTATTCTGGACATTTTATATAAATGGAATACCAATGTGGGGCCTTTCGTGTCTGGCTGCTTTCACTCAGCATAATACTAAGTTCATCCATGTTGTAGTAAGAATCAATACTTCATTCCTTATTCCTCTTACTTGATGAGGTTAGATAACAAGCCTCCAGGAGCCAAGTACGAGGAAAATATGAAGCTGCTTTCCTATACAAAGGCTCAGGGTGCCTTAGTTGTGGCTTTAACACTACCACACAAAGATGGCACTCTTTCCTGCTTTCCCCTCTCTGCAGAAGGTGGGCTGGTGGATGCAGACTGAGCATGCTTTTTACCCAAGGGATACTCTTGAAAATCAAATTTAATGTTAAGTCACTCTGCCTGTGAATAGTTCTTTTTTTTTTTTTTTTTTGCACCAGGGATTTAACCCAGGGGCACTGTATCATTGGGCTACATCCCCAGCCCTTTTTATTTTTTATTTTGAGACAGGGTCCCACTAAGTAGCCAGGGCTGGCCTTAAACTCATGATCCTTCTGCCTCATCCTCCCAAATGACTGGAATTGTAGGCGTGGGCCACTAGCCAGGCTCCAGGAAGAGTCCTGCCAGTCAATAATCTCTTTGTAAAAGAACTAATGAAAGACCAGAGGATTGCAAACTAAGGCAATTTCTAAATGTTTTTTTTAGAGACTTTTGCTTTAAGAGATCTGTAATATTATGGATGACTCAGGTTCATAGATTTTGTTTGTGCCATAAGTGGAGGTCACCTGTGGGGTGCAGGGGCTTTCTGTTCATTAAGGCCAATGGCAGTCCATTCACAGTGCCATGTGCTTTGTAGTTCCTTCTTATTCTTACAAGGGGACTCTGAGATTTAAAATGTTTTAGTCCTTGACCAAAAGGCTCCTATGGCCATCCCTATTTCCTAACTTAAGAAACTGATGGGAAAAAGAGGTCATTTTTTTAGTATCATGAATAAATTATTCATTCATCTGAAGTCAAAACTGTGACTTTTCTGTGGTGCTGGGATTGGAACCCAGGGCATTTGCACATGCTAGGGAAGCTCTCTCAGCCCTTTTTATTTTTTATTTACAGTCAGGGTCTCACTGAGTCTTACGGGTAAGTCTCACTAAGCCCTCATTTAGTTAATGAGACTGGCATCACACTTATTATCCTCCTGTGTCAGTCTCCAAAACTGCTGGGATTATAGGTGAGCACCACCATGCCCAGAAAAGTATCCTTTACTCTACCGAGGGTGTCTTAGACTCAAGCCTCAAAAGGCCTGCCCGCTCCTGCTGCATACTCTGTGCAAATCCTTCAGAGGGGTACCTTTCATGATGTTTTAATCTGGGAAAGTAATTTGCATTTAGTCTATGGTGAAAGAGAAAATGCAATGTGTTAATTACCATTGGCTTTCAGATATTTCAAGTTAAAACTCAATTCTTTTTAAAATTTTTTTATAGTTGTGTATGGGCAGAATGCCTTTATTTTATTTTTACGTGGTACTGAGGATTGAACGCAGTGCCTCACACATGCTAGGCAAGCACTCTGCCACTGAGCTACAGCCCCAACCCTATAACTCAATTCTTACCTCTTGTAGGAAGTCTTCCCAGCCTACCTCAGTCCCAGTACTCTTTCTATCTTGTGAGCTACTACACTTGTAGTATGATATTTATTCATTTGTTTCTTATTATATATCTCCTCAAGGGTGATTTACTTTTAAATGTATGCAGACAATAATGCATGGATGTATTAGTATTTATGTATATGGATGTGTGTTTTGACTCCATGGTTAGAATGTAAATTCCTTACACTTCATACATTTCTTAGTATTTCTCAAAGCAGTGCTGATAACATAGTAGGCATTCAGTAAGGATTTGTTGATTGGTTGGCAAACATGGGGAATTTGTGTAGGAGTGGCTGGCCTTAGCCAAGGACAAGTCTCCTATGGAATTTTTTTTTTTTGAGTACTGGGGATTGCACCCTGGGTTACTTAAACTCTGAGTTACATGCTCAGCCCTTTTTATATTTTATTTAGAGACAGGGTCTCACTGAGTTGCTTCGGGTCTCGCTAAGTTGCTGAGGCTGGTTTTGAACTTGGGATTCTCCTGCCTCAGCCTCCTGAGTTACTGGCTTGCGCTCTTGTGCCTAAATTTGCAGAATTTTATTAGTTGAGCTTTTTTAGTGTTGTTTTTGCCCCCTCATTGACATTCCAGTTCTTTTAGCAGTCCCTGGAGTGGCAAAATTCTTCCCAGGAAAATCTGGAATTTGCTTGGTGGTATGAGAAATTGGTTAACTTTCCAATCTCTGTCTGCAGTGCTGTCCGAGGAGGCCTGTGGAATTCTTATCTGCATTGAGAAGGCACCTCTATCCTGTCTCTTTGTTCCTCTTCACTGTTATCCTCCTTTACCTCCCTACAGTGCGTTTGTGTGTATGTGTATTCCAATTCAGTTCCCATGTACTGTGTACAAGGGCCACAGAGATGGGCACGATGTAGGGAGAAAGAAAAGGTGAAAGAGTTAATATATGGTATAAAGGCAAATGCTAAAAAAGAGGAGCATAACAATCTAATAAGAGGTCAAAGGGGGAGAGGTCATATTCAAAAAAATCTGGAAGCATATATGAAAGAGGCAAAATTTAAGATGTTTCCTAAATTGTGATTGAGAGTTCTTTTTTTAACTTTTTAAAAATAAGTACTTACGGGCTAGGGAGATAGCTCAGTTGGTAGAGTGCTTGCCTTACAAGCACAAGGCCCTGGGTTCAATCCCCAGCACCACACAAAAAAAAAGTACTTGTTTTTTTCTAATCACAAACGTAATGAATGGTCATTATGATAAATTTTTAAAGTAAAAAAATAGCATAAAATAAAATAAACTCACCCATAGCCTTTTTTATCATTTAGAGGCTTACAGTGACAAATTTCATTTTTCTAAATTCTTATATAAGTACTGTATTCCTTATAACCATCTGATATACTGCTATCTTTGTTGTCCTACATTATACCACAAGTTCTTCTCACACTTTAAACGTCTGTTAAGCTTTGAATAAATTATTGTGTATAATCTTATTCATTCATCTATTTTCTCATTCACTCATTAAAGCAATATTTATTGCCAGCCATACCCATTATTGCTTTTTCAGTGTCTAGCATAAGTATCTAGCACTTATGAATGTTCAACACATGTATTTTTTGGTGCTGGGGGTGGAACTCAGGGGGTGATCATGCTAGGCAATAGTCTACCACCAAGCTACACCCTAAGCCAAATTTTAAAAAAATATTATTTGAATCTGTGAATGAATAAATAAACACTAGGGACTGTGCTAGATCTTTTTTTTTGGGGGGGTGGTGGTGCTGGGGATTGAACCTAGGGCCTTGTGCTTACAAGGCAAGCACTCTACTAACTGAGCTGTCTCCCCAGCCTCTGTGCTAGATCTTTAACATAATTTTATTAAACATTTTCTCTAATGTTGAATATTTAGGATTTTCTTTTCCCCCTCTGTTTCTATAACTAGTGATTTCTTATGCATGAATAATTCATGGGAAGAATTTAAATGGTTTGAGTTCAGGGATGGGGGAGAGAGTCTAGACAAATAACAAGAAGGACATATTTGTGGGCCAGTGAATAGTTCTGTTTGGCACGAGATGAGCTACGGGAGACAGGGGAGTCTAGGCTGGAAGGTGATGGTAGTTCTTTCTTTGTATAGCAGCTCCTAATTTAAAAAGTAACTTAACATTAATTTCCATAATTCTTACAGTGTTATCATTTACACTTTGTAAATGAGAAAACAGACTCAGAGTGAGTTACTTGAGGTTGTACTACTACTAAGTGGTAGAGATGGAATTGGGTTTCAGATACCTTTAGAAGTTTGAATTTTGTCTTTAGAGCAATGAAGATTTTGTTGTTATTGTTATTAGCAGTATTTTGACAGTACTTAGAATAATTTTTTTGGTACCAAGGATTGAACCCAGGGGGCGCTTAGGCACTGAGCCACATCCCAAGCCCTTTAAAAAACAATTTAAAAAAAAATTTCAAGAAAGGGTCTCACTAAGTTGCTTAGGACCTTGCTAAGCTGTTGAGGCTGGTTTTGAACTTGCAATCCTCCTGCCTCAGCCTCCTGAGCTCTTGGGATTACAGGTGTGTGCCACCATGCCTGTGTTAATTTTTGATTTTTTGAGATGAGATCTTGCTATGTTGACGAGGTTGGTTTCCAATTTGGTGGCTCCCACCTTAGCCTCCCAACTAAGTGGGACTTCAGACATGTGCCACCACATCCAGTGTAGTGCAACTTTATTTTGGAAATAGTTTTAATACCCACCAGATGTTACAAAAATAGCAGTACAGAGAGTTTCTGTGTACTTTCACCCAACTTTTCCCAATGATAATAACTTACATAACTATACTACTTTGTCAAAATAATAGTGAAAAAAACAACTGATATTGGTACAATACCATTAAGTAGGGTTTCTCAACCCTGTCACTATTGTCACTTGGGACCAAATAATTCTTTGTTGGGGGGGCTGTCCTGTTCAGTGTAGGATGTTTAGCAGGATCCCTTATTCATTAGATGTCAGTAGCATCTCTCCCCCAAATGTTCTAACAACCAAAAGTATCTAGAGTTTATTAAATGTTTCCTGGTGGGCTGGGGGGTGAAGAGGGTACAGCTCATGGTTGAGAACCACTGCATTAGTTCAAGTACATAGCTTAATTGGATTTTACTCTGTGTGTGTGTGTGTGTGTGTGTGTGTGTGTGTTTGTGTGTATGTGTATTGTGTGTATGTTTGTGCTTGTGTAGTTCTAGGACCTTTTATCACATGCAAGGATCTTCATTATCATCAAAAATGTCAGGATATAGAATTGTTCTATCACCCCAAAGAAACTGATACTGCCCCTTCATAGTTCCCTAACTTTTATTTATTTACTTATTTTTGGTATTGGGGACTGAACTCGGGCACTCTACCACTGAGCCACATCCCCAGTCCTATTTTGTATTTTATTTAGAGACAGGGTCTCACTTAGCACCTTGCTGTTTCTGAGGCAGGCTTTGAACTCCTGATCCTCCTGTCTCAGCCTCCCAGGCATCTGGGATTACAGGCATGCGCCACTAAGCTTGGCATGTAGTTCCCTAGCTCTTGGCACCACTGATCTATTATCCAGCTCTTTAATTTTGTCACTTTGAGAATGACTGGCTTTTTTCTCTCAGCATAATTCCCTTGAGATGGATTTCAAGTTTTCCCTTGTATCAGTAATTCATTCCTTTTTATTACTGTGTAGTATTGCATAAGCATTCACCTGTTATGGACATTTGGGTTGTTTCTAATTTTTGGTTATTATAAATAAAGCTGCTATGAATATTTGTACAGCTTTTTGTGGGCACATCAATTTAATTTCTTTTGTATACATTTACGAATGTGCAGTTGCTGGCTTATATGATAATTACATGTTTAGGTTTTTAATAAACTGCCAAATCGTTTTCCTGGGTGGCTGTACTATTTTTTATTCCTCTAAACATCATTGCCAGAGTTTCATTGCATCTTTGCCAATATTTGATGTTGCCATTATTTTTATTTTAAGTCATTCTGACATGTGCATAATGATATCTTATTGTGGATATCTTATTAAGAAAATTTACATTCTACTAATGACTGATGGTGTCAAACATCTTTTCATATATTTATTTGTCATCTACAGATACTCGAATTTCTGTTCATGTCTTTTGAAGATTTTCTGGATGTAGTTTTTATTTTTTATTTGGCTTTTAGAGTTCTTCATGTATATTCTAGATTCTTTGACAGTCTACAAATATTTTCTCCTCGTCTCTTCCATCCTTTTAGCAGGATCACGTGAACAGCAAAAGTTTTAATTATTTTTTTTGTACCAGGGATTGAACCCAGGGGATCTCAACCCCTGAGGCACATCCTCAGCCCTTTTTTGTATTTTATTTAGAAACAAGGTCTCAGTAAGTTGCTCAGGGATTTGTTAAATTGCTGGGCTAGCTCTGAACTCACTATCTTCCTGTCTCAGCCTCCTAAATTGCTGAAAGTACAGGCATGTGCCACTGCACTTGGAAAGTGTTTTAAAATTTGATGAGGTCCAGTTCATTAATTTCTCCTTTTATGTATCATCATGTGTATGAAACCTGTATCTAGCCCTAGTTTTGAAAGAATTTGTATTATTTAAAGTTTTATATTTTACATTTCAGTCTAATTCATTTTGAATTTTTTTTTTGTATAAGGTGTGAGGTTTAAGTTGGGGTTCATTATTTTGCCATTTTGTGAAATAGCTCCAGCATTATTGGAATTCTTTTATACCTTTGTCAGAAATCATTTGAGCATACATTCAGACCTACTTAGTCATTTGCTCTACATCTATGGATTAAACCATTTTTGAACCAAAAAATATTGCAAAAACTGTACTGAATATGTAAAGATGTTTTAGGTTATTATTGCATAATGAATAAAGCCTAGTGGCTGTACTAATTTACATTATCACCAATAACCTATAGACATGTGTTTCCCTGCTTCTTCCTCACCAGCGTTTATTGTTATTTGTATTCCTTTTTTGGCATGGGTACCAGGGATTGAACTCAGGGGCACTCAACCACTGAGCTGCATCCCAACCCTATTTTGTATTTTATATAGAGACAGGGTCTCACTGAGTTGCTTGACGCCTCGCTTTTGCAGAGGTGGGCTTTGAACTCAAGATTCTCTTGACTCAACCTCCTGAGCCGCTGGGATTACAGGCATGTGCCAGGCACACCCGGCTGTTATTTGTATTCTTGATGATTGCCATTCTGACTGCAGTGAGATAGAATTTCAATGTAGTTTTGATTTGCATTTCTCTTATGGCCACAAATGTTGAACAATTTTTTTAATATAATTGTTGGCCATTTATACTTCTCTTAAGTATCTGTTTGGTTCATTTGCCCATTTGTTGAATGATTGTTTGTTTTTTTGGTGTTGAGTTTTTTTTATCTCCTCACATATCCTGTATATTAATCAATTCTCTGTAAGAAGAGTAGCTGGCAAAGATATTCTTCCATTTTTAGGCTGTTTCTTCACTCTCTTGTCTCTTTGTTATGCAAAAGCTTTTTAATTTGATCACATCCTACTTATTGATTCTTGGTATTATTTCCTGTGCTATAGGAGTCCTATTTAGGAAGTCATTCTCTGTGCCTATATTCTGGAGTGTTGACTGTATGTTTTCTTCTAGGAGTTGCACAGTTTCTGGCATAAGTCTTAAGTGTTTGGTCAATTTGCTTTTCTTTTAGTTTTAGATGGACACAATAACTATTAATTAATTAATTAATTTAAAAAATTTTAGTTGTAGATAGACAAAATTATTTAATTAATTAATTTATTTATTTATACGTGGTGCTGAGGATCAAACCCAGTGCCTCACGACATGCTACGTAGGTGCTTCACCACTGAGCCACAACCACAGCCCTATTTATTATTTTTATGTGGTACTGAGGATTGAACCCAGTGCCTCACACATGCCCGGCAAGTGCTCTTCCGCTGAGCCCACCTTGATCTATTTTGAGTTGACTTTTGTACAAGTGTGAAATAGGAATTGAGTTTCATTTTTCTACATATTGATACCCAGTTTCCCTAGTACCATTTGTTAAAGAGGTTGTCTTTTCTCCAACATGTATTTTAGGCACCTTTGTGGAGAATGAGATGACTGTAGCTTTGTGGTCTTGTCTCTGCCATCTTCTATTTTCTTTTATTACTCTACATGTCTGTATTTTTAAATAATTTTTAGTTTTCAATGGACCTTTATTTATTTATTTATATGCAGTGCTGAGAATCGAACCCAGTGCCTCACACATGCCAGGCAAGCACTCTACAACTGAGCCACAACCCCAGCCCCTACTTGTCTGTTTTTATGCCAGTGTCAACACTGCTTTTGTTACCATAACTCTGTAGTATCCAAATGGAGGTTTTTCAAAAAACTGAATATTCAGCCACAATATGATCCAGCTATACTGCTCCTCCATATTTATCCAAAAGAATTAAAGTCAGCATACTTTAGGGATATATGCATACCCATGTTCTCCACAGCACAATTCACAATAGCCAAGCTATGGAACCAGCCTAGATGTCCATGGACAGATAAATGGATAAAGAAAACGTGATATATGTACACAGTAGAATTTCATTCAGCCATAAAGAGGAACAAAATTAAGTCATTGGCAGGAAAATGGATGGATCTGGAGAACATCTTGTTCAGATGTTCAGAAAGACAAGTGTCATATATTTTCTTTTTCTTTTTTTTCGTGCTGGGGATCAAACCCAGGGCCTTGTGCTTACAAGGCAAGCACTCTACCGACTGAGCTATCTCCCAAGCCCCTATATTTTCTTTCATGTGCGGAAGCTAGAGAGAAAAAGAAAAAAGGGATGTCATGAAAGTGGAAGGAAGATGATTGGTATAGAGGAAGGGGATAAGTGAGAGTGAGGGGGAGATGGTAAGGGGAGGTAATGGGGTTGAAACTGATAAAATTATGTTACATGCATGTATGATGAAACACATCACTGTATGCACCAATAAAAAAGAATAAAGTATAACATATTTACATAGCATTTACATTGTGTTAGATGTTCTAAATAATCTAGGAATGAGTTAAAATATACAGAAAGATCTGCATGGGTTATATGCAAATTCCTACATTATTTTATATGAGAGACTTTGGTATTTGTGGGAAATCGTGGAACTAATTCTGTGCAAATACTGAGGTATGACTGTAGCCGTATGGATCTATTCTGTGTTCTCTATTCTGTTTGTCTTATCTATATGTCTGTCCGTTCACTAATGCCACATATTCTTAATTACTATAGTTATGTAATAAGCCTTAG
Source organism: Sciurus carolinensis (assembly GCF_902686445.1). Taxonomy (NCBI): domain Eukaryota; kingdom Metazoa; phylum Chordata; class Mammalia; order Rodentia; family Sciuridae; genus Sciurus; species Sciurus carolinensis. The sequence goes on from NC_062232.1 coordinate 85,932,759, forward strand.
GATCAAGTAGATTGATTCCTTTCACTTTGTTCTTCTTTTTCAAATTTCTTTTTAGTTGTAGATGGACACAAAAACTTTATTTAATTTATTTATTTTTATGTGCTGATGAGGATTGAACCCAGGACCTCACCGTGTTAGGCAAGTGCTCTACCACTGAGCTACAACCCTAGCACCACTTTGTTCTTCTTTTGCAAAATAGTTTTAGATATTCTGGTTCCTTTGCCTTGCCATATAAATTTGAACATGATCTTATTTATGTTAACAAAATCTTGTGGGTGTTTTTAAATTAATTATTATTATTAAAAATTTTTACTTATAGATGGACACAACACATTTATTTTATTTGTTTATTTATTTGGTACCAGGGATTGAACTCAGGAGCACTGGACCACTGAGCCACATCCCCAGCCCTATTTTGTATTTTATTTAGAGACAGGGTCTCACTGAGTTGCTTAGCACCACTGTTGCAGAAGCTGGCTTTGAACTCGAGATCCTCCTGCCTTAGCCTCCAGAGCTGCTGGGAGTATAGTTGTACACCACCAGATCTGGCATATTTATTTATTTTTGTGTGGTGCTGAGGATCAAACCCAGCGCCTCACATGTGCTAGGCGAGCACTCCACCACTCAGCTACAACCTCAGCCCCAATTAATTATTATTTTAGTTTTTTAATTATTATTATAATTGAACAAATTTATGGAGTACAGTGTGATATTTTGACATACATATACATTGTGTAATGATCAAATCAGGAGAGTTTATGTTTCATTAAATATTTAAAACTTTGATTAACATGTAATTATTGTGCATATTTATGGAGTATAGCATGATATTTCAATACATGAATGGAAGTGGAGGACTATGTTAAGTGAAGTAAGTCAGACACAGAAAGACAAATCCTGCATGTTTTCTTCTCATATGTGGATATCACAAAAGTTGATTGGAATGTGTAATGGTGATTACTCGAGGCTGGGAAGGGTGGGGAGATAGATGGAGGTTAGATAACAGGTATCAAAAAACAAAGGAGGGCCAGGTGTAGTGGCATAGGTCTGTAATCCAAGTGGCTCAGGAAGCTGAGTCAAGAGAATTGAAAATTCAAAGCCAGCCTCAGCAATTTATCAAGTTTCTTAGTAACCTAGTGAGACCCTATCTCAAACAATTAAAAGGGCTGGGGATGTGGCTCAGTGGTTAAGAACCCCTGTGTTCTATCTCTGGTACAAAAATCAAATCAAAACAAAACAAAAGAAAAGAAAAAAATAAACAAAACCAAAACAAAAAACAGAGGAGGTTGTGAGTGTGGCTGAATGGTAGAGCTTTTATTTAGCATGTGCAAGGTCCTAGGTTTGATTCCCCAACACTACAAAACAAAAACAAAATAAAACACACACATACACACAAAAAACCACACAGGACTAATACGTTCTAGTGTTCTATGGCATAGTGCGGTGACTATAGTTCTCAACAACTGATTATATATTTTATGGAGAAATAGAAGAGAGGTACTCAAAGGCTCCAAACAGTCATGATAAGGAAATGAGAATCTTGATAAGAATTTTATTAAACTTCTACATTGGTTTGGGATGAATTGACATCTTTACTATGCTGAGTGTTCCCATTTGTGAATGTGGTGTGTCTCTTATTGCAGTATCTGAAGCAGGATGGTATATAATCTGATTTGTGTTTTCTGAATATCATACTGGCTGATGTTTGGAGAAAGAATTCTGGAAGGTGGAACCTGTGGAGGCAAGGAGATCAATTGGGAAGCTTTTGTAGTTAGGTGAAAGATGATGGCTTGGACCAGGTGGAGAGAATAAACTGGCTTTGGGTTTTGTTGTGATTTTTTGTTTGTTTTGCAGTACTGTGGCTTGAACCCAGGAACCTCCCATACACTAGGAAAACCCTCTAAAACTGAAGTACACCTCCAGTCCTTTTAACAATTTTATTTTTGGTCAGGGTTTATGAAGTTGCCCAGGTAAGCTTTGAATTTGTGAACCTCCTGCCTCGGACTCCTGAATAGGTGGGATTACATTCCTGGTTTAGTGTTTGCTAATTTGATACAGGGATTGAGCCCAGGAACTGTACCCCTGAGCTACATCACCAGGCTTTTTTATTTTTATTTTTTAAATTTTGAGACAAATTTTTGCTAAATTGCTTGGTGCCTTGCTAAGTTGCTGAGGCTTCCCTGGAACTTGTGATCCTCCTGCCTCAGCCTCCCAAGCAGCTGGGATTACAGACATGTGCCACTATGCCTGGCTGGGGTTTATTTTTGATATGGAAATAATTGGGCTTGCTGGTGTAATTAGTGTGGAGATTGAGGAAAGGTGTGAAAAATGATTCCTGGGTTTCCATCATGAGCCAGAAGATGATACCACATACTGAAAGGAATATGGAAGGACCAATTTCTGGGGAAAGAGGATGAGTTCAGTTGTGAATCTTGTGAGTTTGAGGTGCCGATGGGCTTTCTGGATGTCTATTATCTCTCATAGGCAGTTGGAGGTAGAGTCCTAAGTTCAGGCGAAATTATTGCTCTAGATACTGATATCTGTACTCACACACTTGCCCCTTGTATCATTTGAATTAAAACTGGATAACCTTGGCACTCAGAGGTGGAAATTTAACTCCCAGGACCACAGTCATTTTCAAAAGTTTACTGTCCCCATCACTTAGTGCATAGGTGTATGTTTGATTGGAAAGTGATTTGTGGGCTGGGGATGTGACTTGGTGGTAGATTGTTTGCCTAGCATTCGTGACACCCTTGATCCTCAGCACCACGACAAATAAATAAAATAATTTCAAAAATCTTACATTTGACATTGTCCAGAATTTTTAAAAAATGATTTTTAACCTCGTTTCTTGGGGCTTTGGCTGTATTTATATGATTGCTAATGCAAATCGACATGAAAAATGAATAAAACAATGAGCTCACCATGTCTGTGCACCTCTTTTTAAAATATACTGCTGAGGTATTTATATCATATGTGCTAGGTAGACAGAGCTAGTTTTCATTCCTGGTGAGAATATTTAAAAGTTTCTGAACTAAACTGGGTGTGGTGGCCCACGAGTGTAATCCCAGCAGCTCAGGAGGCTGAGGCAGGAGAATCACAAGTTCAAAGCCAGCCTTAGTGATTTAGTGAGGCCCTGAGCAACTTAGACCCTGTCTCAAAATAAAAAATAAAAATAAGGGCTGAGGATATGGCCTAGTGGTTAAGCCCCTTTGGTTCTGTTCCCAGTACTTAAAAAAAAAAATGCCAGTGGCCTCAACCAGTATTGATACTTTTGGCAGTGGCAGGTTTTTTGGGGAGGGGCAGACCAGGGATAACTGTAATTCATCTTACCTGTGTTCAAAGGAGAATGATCTGGGAATTGTTCTCCCATTCCAATGAATTGGATACAGGGTCCTGCTTAGGAGGAGTCAGAACCATGAGCCAAGGCCTATGGATGATTTGTTATAGGCAAGGTGAATTACATATTTGGGACTTAAAAATATGTTCTGTAGTATATTCCAAGTCCACACTTGTTCGCCTGGAAGCATTTTAGAGTGCTGTTGACTCTGGGGACTTCTTTAGTTACCAAGGGGACTTGTTGTAGATTAAGGCACACCATGATGAAATGGAGGTTTCCTGTGTCATAGCATGTTCATCTTATTAAATGCACTGTTGGGAGACTGTTAGCCACCATTGCAGGACTGCAATTCCTCTAATCCCTGTCTCCTTTGACTACTCCAAGACTGTTAAATAAGGTAGTTTTATGGGTTACTGTCCCCAATGTCTTATATATGTCATTTAAGAAATCTTTTCTTTTATCTTTTATCTTTTTTTTTTTTTTTTGGTGCTGGAGAATTGAACCCAGGGGCACTTTACCACTGAGCCACATCTCCAGCCCTTTTTTTAATATTTTATTTAGAGATAGGGTCTTGCTGAGTTGCTTAGGGCCTCACTAAGTTGTTGAGGCTGGCTTTGAACTTGTGGTTCTTCTGCCTCAGCCTCCCAAGTTGCTGGGATTACAAATGTACGCCATCATACCTGGCAAGAAAACTTTTCTTAAGCTGACTCTGTAATTCATTAAATTTAAGCATTTGTGCTCTGCAATCCAGCGATCACCTAGTATTATTTCAAATAAATTATCTGGTTGGTTCAACAAGGTCTGAGAATTTTATGGAATGGATAAAATGGGGAAAAGGGGAGAGAAGTAATGTTTCCTTTAATGCTTTAGTGAAATCCACCATGTTCCTCTCTGGGTGAGTGGGAGACCCAACCCAGAAGCCCTATTCAGGTTTCTACAGAATAGGGGAAGAATTTGGCTTATTGTCATGAGCCATCTTTCCCTTTTGACGTCTTTGAACTAGGCATGCACAGTTGTCCTTTATTACATGCTGGCTAAATTGATTCCTGGGAAGTGAAGGGTTTTGAGATGGTGGTCTCTCCCAACCCCTAGGGTGCATCCCTTCCCCTGCCAAAGTGACTGGGATTTCCACCATTTCCATACTGAGTGAGGAGTTCACCAATATGAGTTGAATGAGGGCTTCCATAGATTTTTGCCATTTCAAATACCATTATGGAGTAAATGTTTTCCTTTCATTTCAAATAGAATCACTCTTTTAAAAGAACTGCTCATTTATTTTTATGTGGTATGAGGATCGAACCCAGTGCCTCACACATGCTGAGCAAGCACTTTACCACTGAACCACGACCCCAGGCCCAGAATCACCTTCTTTTAAATACCTTTGTTTTATTTATTTTTATGTGGTACTGAGGATTGGACCCAGTGTCTCACATGTGCTAGGCTACCACTTCACCACTGAGCTACAACCCCAGGCCCAGAATCACCTTTTATCTGCACCCTTGTACTTACTAATCATATCGATGCTATCACATGTTTAATGTACCAGTTTTGCTCTTGCCAAATGTTCTGGTTCTTACTAAAACTGTGCTTTCTGGAATGATCTCCTAAGCAGTAGCAGCAGTGGCTTTAGCCTGCTGTCTCACTGAGGATTCAAAGGTCAGGCTTCCTCCTTTTTCATAGTGATAAGCACAGGGGCCCCTGAAATATGTGGTTCTAGGCAATTGTTGCTGCAGATCCTCTGTCTCCAGTTCCACTCAAGAACTTTTAGCAGGGATTTGTGTCCTTGTAACACCTCTCCAGTCACACTTGAGATGAAGGTTATACCATCCACATAAACATTTGTGACCACAGTTGGGTTGGCAAAAGCTTCTGTTGGCAACTTCTCTTCTGCTGGGTTGCCACATGTCTGCCAGAGTGGGTGTGCAGGCCTTGCAAGTCACCTCCACAGGGGTTCTGCTTAGGCACATATGGGGTCCTACTCAGGCACATATGGGGTCCTACTCTTTGGTTCTTCCCCATAAGGACTTTATTATGAATGGGATTCAGACTTCTTTGGGGTGAGACGTAGAGCAGTACAGCTACCCTTAGAAAGCAACCAGATGGCTGGTATGTTAAGGAATTAGTGAAATACCAGAATTCATCCTAAGAGTTCCACTTGGGAAGTCACAACTTTAATATTTTTCCCTCCTGGCAAACTGAACTTGGGGACCTCTAGGTGGAATCAGGTATAAGGAGATGGGAACCTGAATCTAGGCTCTGAGCAGTGCAGTAATTTTGTAATGAATCTTTTCATTTCATTCAGTGTCTCTCTCACATGAAGTTATGTTTTCCATGTGGCATCTTAAAGGCTTCCCTTGGTCTTTAACTTCTGTTCTGTGTCCTGTCCTCTCATTCATTAAAACAAATTAAATCAATGAATAGCTTCACCATAGTTAAGGGCCTTAATAGGTGCCTACTGGGGATAATGTTGTTTGTATTTGTTGCTACTGTTGTTTCAGTGCTGGGGATTGAAACTAAGGCCTCATGGATACTAAGTGGATACTCTGCCAGTGTACTATATACCAAGCCCTGGAGATAATTTTTTAAAAATTTTAACCTCAGGGTTTCAAAAAGTGGTGAGAAAGATAATTTTGGATGATACATTGAAAAGCTTTCTAAAAAATTAATTGTCCAACCAGGCATAATGGTGCATGCCTATAATTCCAGCAGCTTGGGAGGCTGAGGCAGGAGGATCACAAGTTCAAAACCAGCCTCAGTAACTTAGTGAGGCCCTAAGCAACTTAGTGAGACCCTGTCTCTAAATAAAAAATAAAAAGGGCTGGGGATGTGGCTCAGTGCTTAAGTACCTCTGGGTTCAATCACCAGTACCCCCCCAAAAAAACTGTCCAGTAATCAACCCATGGTCTTGTTTTGTGTGTGACCACATTTCCTCATCTTAATTTCTTCCCTGGATATTGGCTTCTTTTGTCTCCCTATGGAAGGCAAATACAGCACACCAGACACGTATGGAGCTCTGCATCAACCAAGTTGCATTCTGAATCCTGATTCTTACCACTCACTACCTGTATGAACAGGCAAATTCTGTCAACTTCTTTGAGCCTCAGGTTCCTTATCTGTGAAGTGGGGATAATAATGACTTCTACCACATAGACTTGTTTTTTTGAAGATGAAATCATAGGTAAAGGGCACGGCATTGTGCCTGGCACATAGCACTTATATCAAATTTTCTGTAACTACAACAGCAATAAGGATTTTTATTCTTCTTGCGATTTTAATACTTCATTTAGTGCTTGTTGCAGATGCTACTATCTACCTGCCATTTCAGTTTCATAGATTACAAACTGAAGGTATCTTTAATTGGAAAGAATTCTGGAGCTGGCCCTCTACTTCCAGCACCTGTCTACTTCCAGACAGTGACTTGTGCTGGGCTTGATAATAGACAGGTTTTCCTGAGGAGTGGGAGGAGGTGTTGGGAGAGGTGGAAGGGAGGGCTGCAATAGGTGGAGGTATTCTGCCTGGCAGCCCAGCACTGATTGGAGCTCTCAGGCTCCCTCTGCTGGACAGTTAAGCTTCAAGCTTTGGTCTTCTAACTGGCATTGTGCATTTGCTTCAAATGAGAGGAATCCGTTGCCAGGCTAGAATGAGAGAAGCAGCTAGGTGGGAGAATATAATGCATAATCAGAAAAACATACAAATATACATTCATGTACCAAGGGCTTATGGGATACTAAGTGCTGAGTTAGGAAGAGGAGCTACAAAGACAAATACACCCTGATATTTGACAGAGGAGACAGATGAGGGAACAGATAAAAGTGATCCAGGATCCTGGGGACTTGCCTGAAGTCTGTAATGGCACTGCAGGTGGGTGAGCAGAGGAAAATACTGTATGAATGTACTGGGGTTGCAGGGGAATGTCTCTAAAGGGGAAAGCTTCACAGGGGTGGTGACCCTTGAGCTGAGTCCTGAAAGACAGGACAGTGTCTTCTTGGCAAATAGAAAGAAGAGCTGGAGAGAAAGCACAGGGACCTCACAGCCTGGCTTAGCAATAAACATCTCTGTGATGATTTTCAGCAAGATGCAGGTGTTTTTGTTTGTTATGTCACACTGCTTTTTGGCATGAAAAAATACCTATGGTTTTGATTTTTTTTATTGGTTCTTTTTAGTTATACATGACACTAGACTCCATTTTGATTTAATTATACAAGCATGGAGTATATCTTATTCTAATTAGGATCCCATTCTTATGCATGTACACAATGGTGGGACTCACTATGGTATATTGATATATGTACATGTATGCTGTGGATCTTAAGGACATACTTGTTTCAAGTTAACTGGAAGATATAAGATTGTATAATGTGGAAAATTTTAATAAAGGAACAAGTACATACACAAAGGTGTTTTAGCTATTTGTCTCCCTGTCTTCCAGTGATTTTTAACTGGAATTTAAATAATAATTGAATGCCAGAGTGTGTGATTGACATTTGCTAATCAGATGTTATGGTACTTTAGAAATTCTTTAAACTCCTCCTCCAAAAAGTCATAATTATGTATTTACTCATTCAGAATCCATGGTAACAGACAAGCACAAATCTCAGGTAATCAAATGACAACAGATATATACTCAATAAAAGAGGCACACCCCCTGCCTTCCTGGTGTTTCCAGAACATTTCACTGTATACGGTCACCATCTTTAGTGAACAAAGAAATTGGTTTGTCTCACCAGAGGGCAATATCAACAGATTGTGTTTAAGTGACAATTCATTCTGCGTTGGTGGTAGTAGTTTTGGGAAAAACAGATCAGCCTGAGTCTCAGAATTTTATGGACAATTCCTAAACTTCATTCAAAGAAATAATTGAGGTAAAATAGACAAGCCTAAATTAAACTTCTTCTAAGGTGCCAAAACTCCGTTTAGTCAGTGAATAAATGGATAAGCCTAATTTTTAAAATTGGTGATCTTGTACGCATATGAATAGTCAATACTTTCTTTGATTTTTGGGGTACTAAGGATCTTACCCAGGACTTCCTGCATGTGCTCTACCATTGAACCATATTCCCGGCTCTTGATCGCTCTTGAAATGGATGATGGACACTCACCATTTTAAAAGTACATTATTCTAGGAGATGAATGCTCCCTTTGATAGACTTTAATCTCATGACATCACCCATTCTTCCAGGAGTCTTAACCTCATATGATTGCAACTACACCCAGCTTTTCTTTCTGCTTTAAAATAAAATATGTCGTGTTTTTTGGAGTTGAGGAAAGGCAATGACAAAAGGGTCAGCAATCTTTGTTTTATCACTGTATTATTCAGGGTTATTAGGCTGTGATAACCCTAGGGATTTGCCAAATCTCCTAGTGGTGACTATTTTTCACTCCATATGTCGCTCCACCTTTCAGCCAACACCCTTCTAGAGTTCAGTTTTCAGCTCTGAAACTCAAATCCCTTATAAATCTCAGGTACCCTGACTCCTTGCATACCCAAGTGATAACCAGGCTGGAGTTAGGCATTCAAGATGTGATTTCAGGAGAGTAATAAAGGCTTCTGACAGTCTCCTATGTCTTCCTTTACTGTCTTTGATAAGGTACAGATAGATTCCTGTCAACATTCAAATTTCCCTTGAGAGGGGAACATTCTGCCATCATGATTTTATCACCATTATTAGTTTATTATGCGGCCACGTTCTGCTGTGATTATCATCATTACTAGTCATACCCATGAGTGGGACTGAGTGCTTTGGGAAAGTGTTGAAGGAAGGAGAAAGAGACCAAGAAGAACAAGGGGTGTAAGGGAGTTGAAAGCACTTCAATAAGTCAAAAAGGGTCTGGCGATGTATGCAGAAGACATTGACAGTGTACTTTGAAGACATTAGTTTGGCTAAAGTCAGAATTACCACTCCTTCTCTTTTCTACCCCATCAGGAATTGCCAAAGGACTTGAAAATACCTCCAGCACAACTCCCACACACCTTCCTGAGTTGCTGAAAAATCCCTGGAGTTTAAAAAAAGTAATTTTAGCACGCCCTCACGTGGCCAGAAGGAATACTGCAGCAATGCCTATTGATGGAAGTTGGCATTCTGGACAAACATTTCGGAATAGACACCGCTACTTGGCAAGTTGTTGGGCACCTGGCAGGACAATTTGTGTGGAGATGGCACTTTTCCCTTTAGGGCATCAGTTCTAAAGCTGATTGGGGAAGCGACCCTAAAATAATCTTGTCAGGTTTATTTTGGATTTCCTGAATCTCCTTCTCCTGTTCCTCACCATGCAGTGTGGCATAGGTCTATTTTTGAAATTATGGTAAACTAATTTCCTTAATTTAAGTATCATATGAGCTTTAAAGTAATTGGAACTACCTCTAGAGGCATCAAGGATGATTTGTGTATGGATTTCCCATCTAAAAAGCCTAGAGGTACAGGAGGGATGATGGCAGATATTTTAAACTTTTTAATTTGGGAATAATTTCAGATTTATAGAAAAGTTGCAAAAATAGTACAAAGAATTCCCATTATACTGTTCACTCAGATTCTCCCAAATTTAACATTTTACCACATTTACTTTATCACTCTCTCTAATTATAACTACGTGTGCATTTTTCTGATCTATTTGGGAATGTTACAGACACGATGCTCTTTTATCCTTAAATACTTTCGTGTATATTTTCTAAAAACGAGGACATATGCTTATAAAACCATAATGATGCTATTGAAACCAGGGCATTAATTTTGGTACAATACTGAATTTTAATTTGCAGACTTTATTCAAATTTGCAAATTATTCCAAGATCCAACCTAGTATCACTCATTTCATTGCATTTAGATATTGTGTCTCTTTAAGCTTTCTTTTTTTTTTTTTTTTGGCGGTGCTGGGGATCAATAAGCTTTCTTTAGTCTGAAAAAGTTCCTCAGTCTTTCTTTGTCTTTCATGACCTTGACATTTTTAAAAAGGTACCGGCCATTTTTTTTTTGTAGAATGTTCCAGAATTTTAATGTCTTGTGTTTCTTCATGATTGGGTTCATGTTATGCATTTTGAGAGGGAGTATCACGGAACTGATGTTATATTCCTCTCAATGCATATGATATCTCTTTGTTTTGAGCACAGGTTTTTGACACACAGATGCCAGAATAATTAATGTTAAAAATAACATGCAAATTAGGTCGTTTTCTATGGACTCATGGCAATTTCAGTTGTGTGGTGGGACAAAAGAAAGGAAGCAAGAGAAACCATTCACTTTCACCAATCTAGGAATGCTTTATGAAGTGGGTAGTGTTAAGAGACTGACAGATGTGAATGGTGGGTACTTGAGGTTAAGAGAATAATTCTATAAAATGGGCCCACAGTGCTGACCTGCCACGTGCTTTCTTTTCCAAGAAGAAATTCACTTGCAGCTCTGCCTGGCCTAAGTGGACAAGATAAATCACATTCTTCAGCAAACTATCTGTTCACTGCAGGAGAAATACAAGCCCAAAATAATATTAATAAAAGGAACCCAAGTTACACTTAAAGAGACTTTTGTGACCAGATCCTGACATTCTGGGATGTAAGCATATTCCTCTTAACCATAAAACTTGTAGGAATGTATGGTTACAAATCCAATTAGAACCAGTCAGCATGGGCCAAGGTGATGTAGGGTTGCCATGACAGTGGGGACTTGAAAGTCTGAAGTCACCCTGCTGTCAGTTAAAAGTCAAGGGGTGGGGACTGGGGCGTGGCTCAGTGGTAGAGTGCTTGTCTAGCATGTGTGAAGCACTGTTTGAACCTCAGTACCACATAACAAATAGAATAAAGGCATTCTGTCCATCTACAACTACAAAAATATTTTTTTCAAGTCAAGGCATGGACCTGGGTGGGACCCTCTGGAAACTTCTCTGGGATCCCCAATAAAACTGGAGTGCAGGAGAGGCACATTGTCTCACTCCTCTCTGAGAGGACCCACTCTCTCCCTTAAATGTCCCCTTTCCCCTTTCCTATCCCTTCAATAACCTCATTCCTATTACTCTCAGCAACATGTCTGGAATCTTTCTGACTTGATTGCAAGAATCAGGATTGGAAGAGGGGGTTCTTCATGGTACCTGGGTTTTCTGGAGGCCCCAACTCCATAACAGTAGGATTTCAGGAAATCTGGGCTGAGACAAACTGGAATTTTGTGTTGGGGGGATATTTTGCTATGTGATGATCTTGGTTATAGTGTACCCAGCCTTTTTTTTTTTTTGCTAATTATTCTTTGAGAATCAGATAAAGTGCTTCTGGGTATAATTGTTGTGTGGCACCAGGGAACAGCTGGGTGGTTCCTTTTTTGGTTGCCCATTGTCACACATAGGAGAGGGGAGTGCTTGGAAAGCTTTGGCTAGAGAAAGGGAGAGAGAACCTGAATGTTCATGAGCCAGATTCACCCTGTTACCTAACTGAATTTGCTCCTATAGGGTCTTCATGTCCACTAAAACCAGAATTACTGGGTTTGCATATAATTCTTTTGATCATGAACTGAAGAACTCAAGTCATTTATGCATATTAGTTTATAATAGAAATGTAGATTTGAAACCAATCACCTAATGTTGGCCTCTGATAACTGACCTTTGATCTTCCACTGAGTAAGTGAAGAAGTTCTATAGTACTAGAAATTTTAGACAGAAATGTGGAGAGATGCTGGGCGTGGTGGCACATGCCTGTAATCCCAGTGGCTCATGAGGCTGAGGCAGGAGGATCACAAGTTGAAAGCCAGCCTCAGCAACTTAGTGAAGCCCTAAGCAACTCAGTGAGACCCTGTCTCTAAATAAAATGCAAAATAGGCCTGGGGATATGGCTCAGGGGTCGAGTGCCCCTGAGTTCAATTCCCAGTATTCCCCCCACAAAAAAGGAGGCTGGGGATATGGCTCACTGGTTAAGCACCACTGGGTTCAATCCTTGCTACCAAAAAACAAACAAACAAAAAATTCCATTGATCATTACCTAAAGATGTAGAGTGCTTCTGGTCACTGGTTTTCTAAATGTCATAACAGCCAGATCGGATGTTTGATTTCTTTAAATGTCTCTCTGACACTACATATATAACTTCAAAGTTAATTTTCTGACACTGTAGTGTTTTATCAGGTGAAACTGTCACATGAGGCAATGTTATTTTCCAGTCTTTCACAAGTATTTTCATACCTTAAATAGAGGCTCATATTAATGTAGAATGGAATTTTTTTGCATCAATGAAAGGTCAAATTAAAACCACAAAAGATTTAACAAAAGAGATCTTTGCTGGGTGGGCAATGAAAATTACCTTGATAAAGGACCTGGCTTATATATTTAGTTAAATTTACTCAATGATAAATATTACTAATATTAAATAATAATACCATTCATCCTCCATGTCTGCATGTTCTATATCCATAGATTCAACCAACTTTGAAATTGGAATTTATAATTTGGAAAAAATTTTATCTCTACTGAACATATGTAGACATTTTTTCTTGCCATTATTTTCTAATACAATAAGAGAATACAGTATAAAAGCTATTTCTATGGCATTTATACTGTATTAGGTACCATAAGTAATCTAGAGATGATTTAAAGAATATGGGAGAATGTATATAGGTTATATGCAAATACAATGCCATTTTATTTAAGGGGCATGAACATCAGCAGATTTGTATTTCTGCAGCAGATTCTGAAATACTGAGAGATGAATGTATTAGTTTATTTATTTATTAAGTGGGTTTTTTTAAAAAAAAAATTTGTACCAGGAATTAAACCCAGGGGCACTTAACCACTGAGCCATATCCTAAAATATTTTATTTAGAGATAGGGTCTTGCTGAGTTCCTTAGGACCTCGCTAAGTTACTGAGGCTGGATTTAAACTTGTGATCCTCTTGTCTCAGCCTCCCAAGCCTCTGGGATTATAGGTGTAAGCCACTGTGCCCCACTGTGCCTGTTCTGTTACAGGCATTATGCCACGGGTTTTGGTATGATATGACAAAGATACAAGTAAAACCCAGAGCATGCCTGTAATCCCAGTGCTCCGGAGGCTGAACCAGGAGGATCACAAATTCAAAGCCAGCCTCAGCAATTTAGTGAGGCCCTAAGCAACTCAGCGAGACCCTGTCTCTAAAAAAATATAAAAAAGAGCTGGGGATGTGGCTCAGTGGTTAGGCATCCCTGGGTTCGATCCCCAGTACTAAAAAAATAAATAAATTAAAAATAAAAATAAAATTACAGGTAAAACAGACAATAAATGAATATTTGAATTACAGGATATGCAGCAATAGGGAAAAACGAGATGCTGTGATACCTGATCTAATAGAGGGGAGAAGGCTTTGTGGAAGAAACGATGTCTAAAGTATCCTATCTATCACCAAGTTCTGTCTATCCTACATGCCTAGAAAAAAGCACATCTCAAATCTAATCTCTTTTCTCTATCTCCACTGTCTCCTCTCATGAAAACTTCCATCATTCTCTCAATAGCTAGATGACTAGTCCCCACTAGACTGCAAACTCCAAAAATTTTTGCCTGTTTTGCTCACTGAGAGATCCCCAGCAGTGCCTGACACATGGCAGGTGGTTAATACACATTATTGAATGAATAGTCTCCTATAGTACACAGTTGGCTCACTGCAATTTCACATCCAAATTGATTTTTTTAGTACTGGGAATGGAACTGAGGGGCACTTAACCACTGAGCCACATCACCAGCCCTTTTTAAAAATATTTTATTTAGAGACAGGGTCTTGCTGAGTTGCTTAGGGACTTACTAAATTGCTGAGGCTGGCTTTGAACTCTCTGTCCTCCTGCCTTAACCTCCTGAGCTGCTGGGATTATAGGTGTGTACCACCACACCTGGTCCAAATTGATATTCTTTTTTTAAAATTTTATTTTAGATGTTGATATATCCTTATTTTATTCATTTATTTATATGTGGTGCTGAGAATTGAACCCAGTGCCTCACACATGCTAGGCAAGCACTATACCACTGAGCCACAACCACAGCCCCCAAATTGATATTCTTTATAAATTCTTTTTGAATAATCTCATTTTGTGTGTTTATTTATTTATTTATTTTATGTGGTGCTGAGGATTGAACCCATTGCTGAGGATCTAACCCAGTGCCTCACACCTGCAAGGCAAACGCTCTACCACTGAGCCACAACCCCATCCCCTTTAAAAATTTTTATTTGTTATTTTTAGATATACATGACAGTAGGGTGTATTTTGACATATTATATATACATGGAGTATAACTTCCCATTCTTGTGGATATACAGGATGGTGAGATTCACTGGTCGTGTATTCATATATGAACATGGGAAAGTTATGTCTGATTTATTCCGCTGTCTTTCCTATTCCCATTCCCCCTCCTTTCCCTTCATTCCCCTTTGTCTAATCCAATGGTCTTCTATTCTCCACACCCCGTGTTTTAAGTCAGTATCTGCATATTGCTGACAACATTTGGCCTTTGATATTTTGGAATTGGCTCATTTCATTTAGCATGATCCAAATTGATATTCTGAAAACAGTAAGTTCCTCACCTTCTACCACTCCCCATATCCTTCACCTCATCTTCTTACTATGTATTTCCAGAAATTCTTCAGTAGTTTTTCAGTTCTTGGAATACTCGTATTTCTCATGCATCTATTAAGCAAACTTGTTTGAATCCTAACAAATATTTCTGTGCTCATGGATCTTATATTAACAAAATAATTCATATACGATGAATGACATGAAAAAATAAAGCAGGGTTAAATAAAAGAACAATTATCTATACAGTCAGAATATATCTCTCTGAAAAGTGGGTGTGTGAGATGATACTTCAATGATCTGGAGGAGGCTGGCAAGCAAAGGTCTGGGGGGAGAACATTCCAGGAGAGAGTAAGCAAAAGATAAAAATACTCTCAAAGTGGGTACAGCTTTGCTTATTGAAAAAAGCAACTGAGCATGGAACAAAGTAAGTGAAAATGAGAGTAGAAAGCACAGGTCAGATCTTGGAGGGTCTTTTAGTTCATAGTCAGGAATTTGGATTTTGCTCTACATGTGACAGAAAGCCTGAAACCATCCTATCACATGTAGAATGAGTTCCACATTCTTTATTTTTATTTCCTGCTGAGGATGGAACCTAGTACTTCATACATGCTAGACAAGTGCTCTACCAATGAGCTACACACTTAGCCCTCTCAAACTCCAAATTCTTTACTGAGGCCCACATGATCTTTCTCCTTATCAAATTCTTTCCCCTCTCCCTCTTTGTCCAGCCATACAGGTTTTACATATTCTCCTTGAACACATCAAGCTATTTCTGCCACAGGACCTTTGTATATGCTATTCTTTGTCTGCAGTGCACTTTTCCTGGATCTTCCTCTGGTTGACTATTTATTATTATTCAAGGTTGAGCTTCAAAATAATCTCTTGAGGCAGATCTTATCTGGTTTCATTCATTTCCCAAGGCTGCCTTAATGTCACCACAAATGGGTGGCTTGAGATAAGAGAAAATTATTATCATAGTTTTGGAGGTCCAAAGTCCAAAATCTGGGTGTCAAAAGAGCCATGTGTCCTCTGATGGCTTTGAGGGAGAATTATTCCTTGCTTCTGGAAGCTCCAGGTGCCCTGAGGCTGTGATCTAATTTCTGCTTCCAGAGATTAGACCTTTCTTTGTGTCTCTTGTTTTCTTCTTTTCTGCCTCTCTCGCTGTCTTTTTTTAAGAAATTTTTTTAGTTGTCGATGGACTTTTATTTTTTTCATTTATTTATATGTGGTGCTGAGAATCTAACCCAGTGCCTCGCACATGCTAGGCTAGTGCTCTACCACTGAGCCACAACCCCAGCCCCCGCTCTCTATTTTTGTACTGGGAATTAAACTCAGGGGCGCTTAACCACTAAGCCACATCCCCAGCCCTTGTTTATATTTTATTAGAGACAGGGTCTTGCTAAATTGCTGAGGCTGGCTTTGAACTTGTGATCCTCCTGCCTCAACCTCCCAAGTTGCTGGGATTACAGGCATGCACCACTGTACCTGACTTTTCTGTGTCTTATAAAGATGCTTTCATTGAATTTAGAATCCACCCTGATCCAGGATGATCTTATCTTGATATCTTTACATAAATTATATCTGAAATTTCTATTATTACAAATGAAATCACATTCTGAGTTTCCAGGTAAACTTATCTTTTGTGGGAGAGGATGGTACCATTAAATCTACTACATTTGTCTTTCAATCTAAGTCAACATCTTGTCATTTCACTTCCTTCTACATCAGCCTGCTTTATTAATTATCTGAAAGTATCTTTTTAAAATTTTTTCCTATTTATTGCCTTTTAACTTACACTATAAGCTCTGTGCAGTCAGGGACTTGCTTTGTGTTGTTCAGTGTTATAGCTCCAGTGTCCAACACTTGGCAGACTCAGTAAATATTTGTTGATGAATGAATGAAGGAATGAAAACTCAGAGATGTGAAGGAAAAATGGAGTTGGTAACACAAAGAAGGATGCGAACAAGTAAGGCATATTTCTAGGCAGAATAGGCAACAGATAATGGGTGATAGAGACCATGACTGGAACATATTTCCTGGGGAAGTGGGTGCAGGATGATCAGGCCCGGAAGTGCTTTATAAGCTATGTTGAGGGGGTCTCTCTGAAGTCCTCCAGATAGGTGACTCCAAGGTCTCTTCCCTGTTTACATACAGAAATGATCCTTCCTTAGCATATTCCTTTGCACATGGATTCTCAATTTTTCTGTGACTCCTTAAGAGACTGTTAACTTCCTGTTGAAGTTGGAAGCTGAGAGTGTTTTTCTTTTGTGGACTGCTGAAGGTGCTAGTCTTAATTTGGCTTCCTTATTGTTTCCCCACAGAGACTATTTTCAACGTTTAGTGGTTTCCTCAAATACCTACCTCTCTCATTGTTCTCAGCACATGATCTCATAACCAAATAGAAAACAGAGGCCAGCAATAGAAATTTCTCATCTGGAGTTGTAGTGCAACTCAGATAGCTAAAGGATATACAAAATTCTGTCATTAGCAACTTAGGGTTTGACAGAGTCACTGAGATGAAGCTGGAGAGGTGAGCAGGGTCCACATCATTTAGGTACTTGTAAATGGCATTCATGTTCATCTTTCTTATCAAAAGCATGTAGGTCATATGCAAATTTAGGCAGATGTGGTACCTGCCTTCTGGCAGTTTATGTGACATTTGTTGCCTGGGAAGTTTTAATTGTAAGACTGAGACTGATCTTGATTAATAGTATTCTTTTCTGTTTTTCTTTAGCCAAAAAATATGTGAGAATCAATAGTGCGATTTAACAAATATTTATTGTGTACCTGGTGGAACTAGGTGCTTTCACACTGTGCTACCTTAAATCAGCACAAATTTACTTTGAAGTCTCACACTTGACCTTTTGTCAAATCATAAGAATTTTATGTTCTACATAATATTTCTCACTTTGGTTTGATATACAAATAATTTTGTCCCCTTCCTTCTCCCCCTTTGACTAATATGGATGCTCCAGGGAGCTCCATATGCATCTTGTGGCTTCTTGCTCCCCAATTTCATTCTAGAAGCAGTTTCCAGTCCTCATAAAGCATCTTTCTTAACCATATGAGCCACCTGGAATCCAGGGGTGTCCTGAAACTGAGTTAACATCATAAACATCATAAATCATAAATCTACTATATGCAGAGACAAGATTTGAACTCAGGGGCCAGGTGCAGTGGCACTCAACAGCTTGGGAGGCTGAGGCAGGAGGATTTCAAGTTCAAAGCCAGCCTCAGCAACTTAGTGAGATTCCATCTCAAAACAAAAAAAAAGGGCTGGGGATATGACTTAGTAGTTAAGCACCCCTGGGTTCAACCCCTGGTAGAACAAAAAAAAAAAAAAAAAAGATTTGAACTCACCTATCCTCCAAATTATCTCTAACTCATCAAGCCATATGGGTCTGGGATATCTTTAGGAAGCAAGAAACATTACCTCAGAATTCCACAGGCTTATCATAATTGAAGATGTGGAGCATGATACACGAAAAGATAACTACTAGTACAAGATCATTTATAATTAAATGAATGAAAGTAGTTCAGTAATACTGATTTAAGAAAATAGTTTTAATTGTTATCATAAACTATTCTGGGAAGACAGCCTTCAGTTTTCACAAATCACTGTGGTATGATGGGAAAATGTGGTCACTATCTTGTTCAGTGAAGTATTTTTAAAATTAATTTTACTGATTTATTTTTACTGTTTTTTAAATGTGGCTACTAGAAAGTTTTCAATGATAGATGTGGCTATTATTTTCTCTTAGACGTGACTGGGTTGAGTGATCCTGGCTGAGACCATCTCTGGCACTACAGCCTAGCAGAGTGCTCCCCAGGCTGGGGCAAATTCACCCAGAGTAGGCAGACGACCCACTGGGTGCAGAGAGAAGTGGAGAGTCTTCACTCATGTTCACATACTTCCAATTTTCATTTTATTGCTTTATACTTCAAGATGCAGCAGTAAGGGTTGGGGTGTGGCTCAGTGATAGAGTGCTTGCCTAGCACGTGTGAGGCACTGGATTCGATCCTTAGTACATAAAAATAAATAAATAAAATAAAGGTATTTTGTCCATCTAAACCTAAAAAAAAATGTAGCAATAGCATTGCAGTGCACATAAGCACAGTACAGTTAGAAGTTCAAAGACAGTTTTCTTGCTTATACAGTTTTATTGTTAACATTTGGAGACCCATGCTGCAGTCCAACAGACCTGGGTTAAGAGTCCAATAGACCTGGGTTCAGACCCAAACTTTAACATTTACTGGCTGTGTGATTTGGGGCAAGCTATTTCACCTTTCTGCTTCAATTTACATGACGTTTGACTATTAGGGTTTTTTTTTTTGTTGTTGTTCATTTTAGATATCCATGATAGTAGAGTGTATTTTGACATATTATACATATATGGAGTATAATTTCCCATTCTTGTGGTTGTACGTGATCTGGAGTTTCACTGGTCGTGTATTCATATACAAACATAGGAAAGTTATGTCCAATACTTTCTACTGTCTTTCTCATTTTCATCCCTCCCTTCCCTTCGTTCCCCTTTTTTTCTAATCCAAGGACCTTCTATTCCTCGCCCCCTTATTGTGAGTTAGCATCTGAATATCAGAGAACATTCAGCCTTTGATATTTTGGTATTGGCTTATTTCACTTTGCATGATAGTCTCCATTTTCATCCATTTACCAGCAAATAGAATAATTTCATTCTTTCTTTCTTTTTTTTTTTTTGTACTGGGGATTGAACTCAGGGGCACTCAACCACTGAGCCATATCCCCAGGCCTATTTTATATTTTATTTAGAGACAGGGTCTCACTGAGTTGCTTAGCACCTCACTGTTGCTGAGGCTGGCTTTGAACTCAAGGTCCTCCTGCCTCAGCTTCCTGAGCCACTGGGATTACAGGTGTGCACCACTGTGCGTGTCTCATAATTTCATTCTTTAGGTGAAGTATTTTAAGAGTTGAAAAAGCCCCCCTTCACTTTGGGTTGTTGGTTTTTAAATGGTCCCTATGCTCAAATCTTTCCCCAAGCCTAAGGCAGTATTGTACTGAGTCAATTTCAAATTGCTTTTCTCACCCTTTCCTCTCAGCCCCATGCCAGGCCATGCCTCAGCACTTTATGCCATTAAGTTTCAACTTTGCAACTGTTCTCTTCCCCAGCCCCAGAACCGAAGGACTTTTGTTTCTGGAAGTTGTTTGGCAGGACATGAGATTAACACCACCACATCATTAGCATCATTTATGGTTGGAAGTAGAGGGTATCTGATCATCTCTATTCAAATCCCTCAAGTCCTGTTAGTTCCTTTGTGACCCAGAAAGACACCAGGTGAAAGCAAGCAAATTCTCAATGACTCCATCTTGGCAGCCACCAAGAGATGCATCAGAGCTAAGAGGAAGGTACATTTGCCTTGCTGCCTCTCTTCGTGTGCCAAGCCAGCTGCCACCCCAGCCGGATAGTTGAGGGGCTATACTGCAGAATAATGGTGGTAAGTGGCCCAGGTTTCGGAGGACACAAGTAGGCATTTCTGGCCTTTCACAGTCTTGGTCTGGTTTTTTGCTGAGCCTCTGTGTCCCTTCTCTACATGGCTGGGGTGCTCGGAAGTCATTAGGTTTGACTGGCAAGGGCTTGCCAGTGTATCTGAATAGATTTAAATAGAGTCTAACAGGGCAGTTGCATTTCTTCACTTTCTAGAGCTATATTTTTCTCGTGCGGGTTAAAAAAAAAAAGTGCACATGAAAAAGCCCCAACTTCATTATGCTTCGGTCACAGCAGGGAATTTATAGCAAGAGCCCAGCTGTTTGCAGCTCATGCCAGAGTATTTTGATCCTAATGTAATTGAGCTCACATTTTTGAATTGGAAAATAATATTCAGAGGAACTGACTTCGGAGTTTTCAGGTTTCCAGGCCAAGCACTGGGTTCCTAAATCTATTTTGGGATGTTCTTCCCTCTTACCTTTTCCTCTTCACCCTCAGAGCTCTTTCCTCCTTTTCTGGAACTGGGCCTATGGCTATGCAAGTCTCTTTCTGTGCATACACTGTTCCAACCATCTCTTTGAAGGGAAAAAAATCCGCATGATTTTACTCCTTAACTCTTGACTTCACTATTTAAAATTCCTTTCTGTTAATTGTACTCCATACAGTCAACACTAGTATATTCAAACAATAACACTAATTGTAACTCTTCTTTCTTGGGCATGGGGCCAGACACTGTGGTAAGGACTTCATGTGCACTATCTCTTTTTATTCTCCTGACTACCCTCTGAGAAAAGTACTGTTATTGCTCCCATTTTATAGATGAGAATTTTTTAAAATTCTAGTCGGAGTTGGAAACAGTGATTTTATTTATTTATTTTTATGTGCTGAGGATGGAATCCAGTGCTTTACCCGTGCTAGGCAAGCGCTCTACTACTGAGCCACAATCCCAGACCCCAGAAGGGATATTTGAAGTTTACAGCTGAGCTAACTTCTTGGGATTATAAGGTGGTGGACTTGAGCTTCAAGTCCAGTTTGTTTGGTTCCCGAGTGAACCAGTAGTTTTAACCTTGCTGTTTTACCAAAGTCATCACCTATAATTGCCTGCCAAGTGCTAGGTTCTTTGGGTGACGTCAAGGGCAAAAAGACAGTTCTAGCTCCCACAGAGCCTGGGATGGAGTTGGAGAAAGCACTAAACACAGTGATGTAATGAGTCAGCATCTTCTTTCTACCTCTCTTTTGGGGTTCTGGTAAGGCTCTAATGAAATGACATGCAATAGCACATTGTTCAAGGTACAGTGATAATGTGGGTACTATTTATGAGTATTATACCAGTAACATCCCATTGTGGAGCCAGGTACCTGCATGTCTAGAAGGATAGACTTTTATAGAATCTCTTATTGAACATGGAATTTCTTTTTTTAAAAATTATTTATTTCTTCCAGTCTTAAAGAGTATATGACAAAATCTTGTTTTATTGGAATTTAAAACAGTAAAATTGGGCTGAGGTTGTTGCTCAGTGGTAGAGCACTTGCCTAGCAGGTGTGAGGCACTGGTTCAATCTTTAGCATCACATAAAAATAAATAAATAAAATAAGGGTATTATGTCCATCTACAACTAAAAATATAAAAACCCTGAAATAGATACTTAGAAAAGTACATTGTATGCTTAAAAAATAAAAATTAATATTTCAGAACTTCATAAAAATGAGATCTTTGTTTTCAATTAAAAATGTTTTGAATATTTTGAATTATGGACATGTGTGTAGCGATATGTGGATACATTATGTGTTCTGAGTGAGGATAGGTTTGTTGCCCTTAGTGAGTACAGGATGCAGAACAAACTGCCATCACCTCATCTTGATTTGGATACTATTAGAACTCCCTAAAATATATTGGTTTAGGAGTGGAATACTAAATAATTATACCAGGAAATAGTTTTAGAAATTTGAATACTTGCTTACCTAGAAGAAAAAGTGGAACAATGCATTGGGGAAATTGAATGTGGGATTTCTTCGGCCCCATCCTGGCATTTTATATTTCTAGTTTGGGAAGACAATAATGACCATAGCAGGTACTTATGTTGTTCTTAATTATGCAGGCACTGTTATAATTGAGTTACAATTATTAGTTAATTTAATTTTAATAAAAAGATTGTGAGTTGGCATCATGGTCCTAGATTTCTCACTCAGTGTCCCCTTCCCCATCGATGACTATGTCCTTTCAATTCTACTTTCTAAATACCTTTTCCATCCATCCTGTCCATTTGCAGTCTTCACCATGGTTTTGGTTGAGGCTTACATCATCTCTCACCTGCAGGATTGTAGAAACAACCTTCTTGGACTTTGCCAGTACTACTCTCAACCCCCTCCCTTCCCCAAGACAAGAGAAGGCTTCTTTTTGTTGGTACTGTTCTCGCTGTTTTGAGTCTTAGTCTCTGTTATTCTATTGAACTCCATAGAGCCATTTCTCATTCCTTTAAACCGTGAGTCCACTTTAATCTTTTTTTTTTGATGGGGTGGGGTGGGGGGTACCAGGGATTGAATCCAGTGGTACTTAATCCCAGACCTTTTTATTTTTACTTTTTGAGACAGGGTCTTGCTAAGTTGTTTAGTGTTTCACTTAAGTTGCTGAGGCTGCCTTTGAATTTACAATCCTCCTTCCTGAGCCTCCTGAATCACTGGGACTATAGGTGTCTGTCACCATGCCTGGTCACTTTATTATTTAAGACTAGGTTATCTGCTCTTCCTGATCATGTGGAAACAGTTTGATTAACATTTAGGAGAGAAGAGTGTAGGTTGGAACTCCCAACATTCATAAATAATTTTGGTTTTGGTTACTCAGTGGTGATTCTTGGATTCTCCATGCCTCTTTGAAGTTCTCTCCACCTAAATGAGAGGCTCAGGACTGCATTCAGGCACCCCCAGTGGGAGCTGGCATGGTTTCCTTTTCTGTCCACATGTTAGTTTATCCCAGCTGCTCTGCAAAGGGGAGACAGGCATGAGGAAATGACACCTGTCTTGGATGAGGCTCAGCTTTTTATCTAGAAGGGTCCAGTGAGTTATGAATCAGGCCCTGAACATCCAGAACACTAAACTCAATGCCAAAGCCAAATCCCTCAAATCACTGTCATTTCCAGGTAATGGCTTAGTCCAGGCCTGGTTCCTCAAACCATTCACATTATGTGTGTGGGGGGTGCCGGGGGTACGGGGGCTGTCCCCAACACCCAGAATGCAATTTTACTGAAGAGATTTATTTTTACGTTGATTTGGAACATAAATACTGTAAATATCTTCCACCCTGTTAGTCTTTTTTTTTTCCAGAGCTATAGTTAATGGGCTAACTTTCTGGCTTGCCACTTTATCAAATTGATAGAACTGCTTAATGAAACCCATGGAGATTGGACAATTTAGTCTAACGGTCAGTTGCAACCCTTGATGTAAGTAATTTCCAGCAATACTGTATGCATCAAATGTCCAACCTGCCAGTGGTTATCAATATCCATTATGCTTTTGGTTGGCTTGAACCATTAATAACCTGTCAGATTAAGCAATTAGGCTGTCTTTACTTGCCAGGGGAAATTGTTTTCTCCTAACGGATGATATTGGTTTTGTGGTTGTGCAGATAAGTACTTGGTCAAAATGTTCGGCACATTCCTAGCTGGAGAGTGAGTCTTTTTGATAGATAAGGAGCAACAACTGAAATTCAAGGGACTGAGAGGAACCTACAGACAATCTCAAAGAAAAAGCATCTCAACCATTCTATTATTTTTATAAAAGTAGCTTAATTATCACTGGTGCTCTCTAGTGAGGGACTTCATTTGATCTGTCACCCAGGTGGGACCACACGTCTCCATAGAGCCCCAGCTAAGCTGGAGCATTCAAGTTTCGATTTGAAATATGAACTATCAGATTCTTTAGAAAGCATATCAGGCACACTCATGGGGCTTTTCCATTTTTCACACTTTCAAAAGCAAGATAAAGAAGGGAAGAGAGGGGAAAAGTTCAATGGAAACACATTATTAACTCTCCTCTGTGTCATTGGTTTCTGGTCTCTCCTGAATTTTTGGTTTTGTGACTTTCCATTTACATTTTCATATAACAGTCCAAGAGCACTTGTTATTTTCTACTGTCATATCTTTGCACATCTTAGTCACCTCACCTGCTGTGTCCTTCTTTCCCTCTTTACCAGTTTATACATAACCATCAGTTTGAAGGTCTGACTTGAAAACCACTTCCAAGGAAACCTTCCAGAGGGACTCTTCCCATTCTGATCATGCATTTACTCCAAGTTTTCTTATTTCTCTGTCATTATTTAACATTTATCAATGTATTGCTTTTATGCTGTTTTTAAAATTTGCCTTTTATGTCTTTTCTTTTTCCTCCTAATTAAAAAAAAATCACATCCCTGAATCTGAGTGTAACAGGAAACAGAAAACACATTTAAGCACAAAAAGGAAAACCAAAAAATCACCCATAATTCTACTACCCAAAGATAACTGTTTGGCGCATGTCATTCATCAGGATATACTGAGCAAGGATTTATTGGCTCTCTTATAAACTTTGGAGATATAATAGTAAATTAAACAGTCACTGTCCTTGTCTCCTTGGAGCTCAGTCTAATGAGAATTTTTCCATCCTTGCAAAATTAAATATGCAGTGCCAACTTGTTTTAAATGCTGTGAAGAAAAGGCACACTGTACCATGAGAGCATATGAGAAGGGGACTGATCTTGGTCCAGATGTTAAGGAAGATTTTCCTTTAGAAATGGCATTCGAGTTGAAATCTGAAAGATGATTATGAAGGAGTAAGGTTAAGGAAGTTTGAGATGTGAGGAAGGAAAATGAGAGAAGGGAAAAGCAGGTCATGGAGGGAATACCCTTTTAAGCAGAAGTGACCATGTAACAGTGGTCTGCTTTACCTTTTAAATATAGCCCTCACTGCTTATTTTAGAAGGGACAGGGCTGGGGAGATAGCTCAGTTGGTAGATGCTTGCCTTGCAAGCACAAGGCCCTGGGTTCGATCCCCGGTACCACCAAAAAAAAAAGAAAAAAAAAAGGGGCATGTTTTTCTTTTCCTCTTCTCCCTCTCCCCCTCCCTAACCTGGGGACAGGGAACAAGATACCTTGAGTTATCTGTCCTCCACAGGAAATGTCACAGGAAGATCGAGGAAGTGACTATCTCCCAAATTAAAAAGTGAATTTCAACACCCTATCAGAGTTCACCTGGGATCCCCTGTAAGGCACACCTGGAATTCAGCCTTTGAAGAACTTTAAAAGTCCCCTATTTATGCTGATGGGGAGAATCATACCTTATGGTCAGAACCCCTGGAACACAGCCTCTGGAACAGGAGTCCCCTGTGCTTCTCCTTTGTGAGCAAAGCAGTAAACCTTCATTTTTTTCTTTTTCTCAAAATCCCATTCTAAATATTGGATTGGCATGGGGAAAAGGACTGAGTTTTTGGTAACAATAGCATGTGGTTGGATGAAGTATGGAATGTTTTAGGACAGGAGTGGGCAAACTATGACCTGTGAGAGCATTTCTAGGTTTTGTAAATAAAGTTTTATCTGAAGACAATCACATCTTTTCGTGTGTGTGTGTGTGTGTGTGTGTGTGTGTGTGTGTTTGTGCTACATCTGCAGAGTTGAAAATTTGCAAAATTGAATAGTTATCACAGAGATCATGTGACCCAGTTGAAAAACTTAAAATATTTGCTGTCTCTTTACAAAAAAAAAAGTTTGCTGACCACAGTTCTGGGAACTAAAAGAAGAAAGGTGACAAAAAGGAGGAATGTGTGGAATGATGAGGCTGAATGTGAACAAGGACCAGACAGACCCGTTAAGGGTTTTATTCTAAGAACAAAAGAAAAGGACTGAATGGTTTTAAGCAGAGGTCTGAAAATGACTGTCTTCATACATATGGTTTTTAATCTTGCCATTTTAAATTTGGCAGTTTATCTTGTATTTATTTCCATTCTTAAATCATATAATCTTTAACGATGTGTCATATGGCTGCGATTTATCTCTCTTTTGAAACTGTATGCACTTAACAGTGAACATATTTGTGCATATTTTTGCTTATTCCTTTTGGTAATTTAAAAAATATTTTTAGTTGTAGATGGACATAATACCTTTAATTTATTTATATGTGGTGCTGAGGATCGAACCCAGTGCCTAACACCTACTGCACTCTACCACTGAGCCAAAACCCTAGCTCACCCTTTTGGTAATTTCTTAAAAGTGGAATCCATACTGCCTGTTTTGCTTCCTCAAATGTTGAAGTTTTAGCATTAGAGAAGTGGCCAAGGCAAGCATAGAAAGCAGGTTTTATTTAAAAAATAGCTAACATAGACTTCTCCCAGGAGGGAGAAGGGGGCCATAGCTGGTGTCCTGGTATCCCAAGAAGTGAGAGCACCCTGCCCCTTTTATACATCTTAGGTTTCTTTGTTCTCCTGCCCTCTTCCCCCTCATCTCTCTCTTTACTGTGTATGTACTTGACTAGGCCCAGGAGATGAGGAGATGCTGGTGGGATGGCCAAAAGGTGAGAAGCAGATGGGCAGGGGAAAGGGCAAAATGGAGTGTTCTAGGCAGGTAGCAGCCCAGGGGGCATTGCTTAACAACTTTTATAACCCGCTGAAGGGAGGGACAATTCCTGGGACAGGTTACTTTAGCAACAGGTTGTAGCAGGAGCCTGTTATCTTGGTAAGGGTGGAGGAAGTGCTCTGAAGGTATTAACATTTCAATCCCCTAGAGGCAGCCAGCAGTCAACTTTCCAAACTCAAACAGCCTCCATTCTCAAGGTTCAAGGATCTACCCTGATTGCCTGCCTTTAATTCTTGCTGCAGAATTATTGTGTCAGTGCTATATATGTTTTAAATGCTTTTGTTTCCCTTTTATTTCCAGTCCTTTAAAGGTGATGTTTGAAGAGATATGGAAAATAATATTCCTATAAGACAGCTCCCCAAGAAAAATGAAGGGATGTGTGACTCAGGAAAAGGGAGGGGAAATTGGTGAAACATTAAACCTAGCTCTCCTGGTGCATTCTGATAATAGTGGCCCCTGGAGGAAAGGAGCAGATAGGGAATGCCAGGCCCTAAACCTTGACCTTCCCCATGTCAAATTAGTCCTGAATGACAATGGGCAAGATTTGAGTACTCATCCCTGGGGTCTCCTTTTAACCTGTAAAACTAGCCCTGGATGGTCAAAACTGCAGGTGCATGGCTTCCAATGAGTACATCATCTTCATTGTACCCTATAAAACCCAAATCCCCTCTGTAACTGTGGGCCATATTCCCATCTGGAAAATGGAACCCAGTGGCGCCCAAGTCCACAAAGGAATAAAGGCTTCTCTGAATCCCTTGATGTCTGCTTCCTGTCCTTTTGCACTTACAATGTTTACTCCCTCTAGCAAGGAAAGTTTCCTATATTCTGAGGAGATATTTAAATATGTTTGGCAGTTTTAACAAGAAAAACTATATTTTATTGTTGTTTTGATTTTCACTTCTGTGATTACTGGAGAGCGTAGCATGTCTTTCTTATATGAATTTCTTTTGTGAACTATGGTCCACTTCACCTTTTGATTACAGCCACTGCTGCTCAGAGGCTTATTTTTAAAATTTGTTATAATTAGTTATACATGTCACTAGAATGCATTTTGACACATCATACATAAATGGAGTATAACTTCTCATTCTTATGGTTATACATGATGTAGAGTTACACAGGTCATGTAATCATACATGTACATAGGGTCATAATGTCCAATTCATTCTATTATTCCTACGCACATGCCCCCTCCCCTCCCTTCACTCCCCTCTGTCTAATCCAAAGTACTTTGGAGGCTTATTTTAAAAGGGACATTTGGTTTTCTGTCTTCTCCCTTGCCCCCTCCCTTATGGGATTAGCAAGCTAGGATTATCTTTTCTTCTCCATTTTAGGCCTTGTTTTCAGTCCTTAAGCAAACACCCTCCACAGGAAGGAGATGGTGCCAGATCTGGGAAGTGGCTATCTCTCAAATTAACCAGTGAATCACAATCTCTGGTCAGGGCACACCTGGGCTGTGGTTTTGAATAGTCTCTTTAAAAACCCCTAGATCTCCCTGATGGGCATAACCACAGCCTCTGGGACTGGAGTCTCCTGTGCTTCTCCTTTGCTAGCAAAGCAATACAATTTTTTTTTCTTTTTTTCTCAAAACTATGTCCTCCTTATTGGATTGGCATTGGGGACAAGGACCGAGCTTTTGGTAACAAATTTGGTGACCCAGATAGGACCCAAGAACAGCCCCCACTTTGACTTCCTTGGGTAGGCCTGGCACTCCAAGCGACTCCACTTTTATGCCAAGTATGTAAGGTGAATTTGCAGGAGAGTTAGGTGAGTTTGCCTTTGGTTGAACCAGAGTAGTATTCCTGTGAGTTAAAGGGAGGGACTAAGGGACCATCTCAGCAGCTGCTGAAGCCCCTTTTGCTTTAGGGAACTCTCTTCCTTCCTTAAGCTGTATGGATTACTCTCATGGTCCACTTTGAGAAAAAGGACATAGAATGCAGTAAAGCTGTGACACCCTTTGAAGGGACAATGGGTTAACAAAGCTGCAGCTATTTCTCCCCTGCCATTTTGCTACTGCAAGTATTCTGCCCCGCCCCCACATCATTTTAAAACCTAGATTGGTTAGCCTGTGAACTTCGGTCCTTGTCCCCAATGCCAATGGGACTATAAGACAGGGACCGGGTGTCTATGGTGAGACAAGTTCCAAACCTGAATCTTTGCAGGCTTCTGAAAGGCTGCCATTAAACCCATTAATTATGATAAACTTCAGGAAGTAATACAGGACAAAACTGAAAACCCATCCACCTTTCTGAGTCACCTCACAGAGGCCATGCTCAAATATACTAATCGGGACCCTGAAACTCCAGAGGGATCACAACTACTCATGACTTATTATTTTTCCCAAAGCTACCCAGACATAAAGGCTAAATTGAGGTGGTTGGATAGGGGGTCCCTTACCCCACAGCCATAGATTCTAGCAGTAGCATCCAGGGTGTATGATGGCAGGGAAGAAAAAAAGCAAAAGCAAAAACTAAAATACCAAATGCTAGTCAAAGCTTTTTAGCCAGCTATACCTGCCCAGTCAGGCACTACTAGGGGTACCCTAGCTCCCAGAAGACCTCCAGGGTCCATGCCTTAAATGCAGAAAAGAGGGTCACTGGGCATGAGCCTATTTCAACCCCTGGCAGTCCTCAGGTCCTTGTCTAAAATGCCACCAACCAGGACATTGAGCAGTGGATTGCCCTGGTGCTCAGAGAAGTGCCACCCTTACGCCCTTCCCCCAGTGACTTACTGGGATTGGAAATGGATGACTAAAGGGGTTCAGGATTTCTACACCCAACAACCATCACTTCTCAGGAGCCCCAGGTGACCCTTATGGGGGCAAGCAGGCAGTTTTCTTTCCTTATATATACTGGAACCACCTTTTCAGTGCTGCAGGATTTTGGGGGACCCACTTCTCCTGCCAAATCCTTTGGTGATTATCTTCCAATGGAAGCCACCCTGTGGGTTCACTAGAAAAAGGGAAGTGCTTGCAGGAAGAGTGCTGGTTCTATGTCAACCAATCAGGTATTGTTAAGGACAAGATCAAACAGCTTCAGGAGGACTTGGAGAGGAGAAGGAACAAACTTACCCAAGGATCCTCATGGCCCATTTTGGGCCAATC
The DNA here is from genome assembly GCF_902686445.1 of Sciurus carolinensis. Lineage (NCBI taxonomy): Eukaryota > Metazoa > Chordata > Mammalia > Rodentia > Sciuridae > Sciurus > Sciurus carolinensis. Next base: position 85,962,768 of record NC_062232.1, read on the forward strand.
ATGGCAACCTATCCTCCCGTGTATGTTCCCCGCTCCTTATGATTGCCATCATACTGGCCTTTGCCCCCTGTACATTGAAATTTGCACAAAATCAGATTAAAAAAATTTCTAATCAGCTTGTATTACAGGACTATCAGGACCTCATAAAGGAAGAATTGGAGCCTGGTGACAAGTGCACTCCCGAGGGGAACTATCCAGTCCCCAACCCCTGCCTACTGCAATGACATCCCCCTCCCCTGAATCAGCTCTATGCCCACACCCAGCAGGAAGAAGTTACTGAAGATGGATCTTCTTATAAAAACAAAAACGGGGGAATGAAGGGACAATGGGTTAACAAGGCTGCAGCCATTTCTCCCCTGCCATTTTGCTCCTGCCATTATTCCCCCCCTCCACCATTTTACAACCTAGGTTGTTAGCCCACAAACTTTCTCATCAGTCACTGGTCAGAACTTCCTCATCAGTCACTGGTCAGATTGTTATTAGCCCACAAACTTCCACTACTTAAGAATAGCTCCCCTGTCATCCTCTCTCTCTCTCTCTCTCTCTCTCTCTCTCTCTCTCTCTCTCTCTCTCTCTTTCTCTCTGTCTCTCTCTCTCTCTGTCTCTCTCTCTCTCTTTCTGTCTCTTGCCCTTAAGGGCAGACACTCTGTTCATCTGCTTAATAAAATCTCTTGTGTGAGTTCCTGTGACTGGAATGGTTTTCTGGATGCTTTCACCCTTGGCCACATGGTAAACTCTCCTGATGTGCACATTGAGACCTTTGATTTCTACATATCTGATTTCCCTTTGAGGGAAGATCTGATCCCTCTTCATGGGGACATCTATGACACCTCTAGCATAGAAGTCATGGTTAAGTGGGAGTTGGGAACTTGAGGGGGATATTTTCCCCATTTGTTCTATTTTAATGGTTCTTGTCTGTTGACCATAATTTGGGGATCCTCTCTGTTTGTCTCCATGGTTTTTTGTTTGCATCTATTTTTGGCCCTTTAAGACATGGGTAATACTGTGTTGATCCTTTAGTTTATTGATCCTATAGTTATGCTAAAAAACATGAAATATTGGGTCACCTATAGATATAAACATGTATAAGAAAAAGATGATTTACTGTAACATTCTGGTCTTTATTGATTTTCTGAATTATTGTACAATCTTTCAGTTGGAGTTGGTTTGTCAGAGATAAAGTAAGTGAAATAAATTTTGTATGTACAGGCTGTATGCAATTGAGTAATAAGGAACCTGAACAGTCAAAAACTGAGTTGAGGTTGCAAAAAGGCACTACCTCTAATGTGGGAGGATGGAAGGATCCCAGAAGAAAGGGTTTAAAAATACTTTCAAAATTCTTTCAATCCAGTGCTGACAGTCATAGTACTGCTTCTCAGCCTGGCCCCAGGCAACTTCAAATCATCCTGCTGTGGGTCAGGGACAAAAGTCCTGGGCTAAAGGAAAGGAAAAAAAAATCCCAGGAAAACTACCTGGTCTGTAAAGAAATGGGCAAAGAGGACCTGACCTCTAGGCCTCTACTCTGCCTTCTGGTCACTCTGCCCATGGGGATAAAATTGGAGTTTGAGAACAAGTCTCAGTTCCCTGCTTCTGCTGGCAAATGAAATCTATGTGGGCTATAGGCCTCACTGATGTCTTTCTGGGTTCCTGTCTCATGGGTTCAAAGAATGAAATCCATGAATGGTGGCAGAAGACAAAAGTGAAGAAATAAAATTTATTTTGAATGACAGGAGAAAAAGATGGAAATCCTCATGATGCAGAGGGGAAACTGGAGGAAAGCTTTTCCACTTGAGTGTACTAGTCTGGGACTTAATGGCTTCTGCATAAAGAAGCCCATGTAAAGTTGTAGAAATGGGCAGTGGGGAAATGTAACAGTGGTCCACTTCACCTTTTGAATATAACTCTCTCTTAGTTAACTGTCCTTGAGGCACACAGGAAGGAGATAGCTCCAGATCTAGCAAGTAATTATCTCTTGATTTAACAAGTGAATTACAATACCTGGTCAGGGCACACCTGCACTGTAGTCTTTGAAGAGTTTGTTTGTTTTTTGGTACCGGGGATTGAACCCAGGGACACTCATTCACTGAGCCACATCCCTACACCTTTTTTCTTTTAATTTTGACGCATGGTCTCGTTAAGTTGCTCAGGGTCTCACCAATTTGCTAAGTTGCTGAGGCTGGTTTTGAACTCACAATCCTCCTGCCTCAGTCTCCCGAGCTTCTGGCATTATAGGCATGCATCATCATGCCTGGCCATATCTAATATTGTTTTGTATATGTATGGTTATTGTAAACAATCTTGAATCACTTTAGACACAAGCAGGGGTAAGTTATGCTAAAAAACCTGAAATGTTGCCCAAAGCATTTAAATTCAAATAATCATAAGAGAATAAATTAATATATAAGTTGAAAACAAAGGAAAGTAATGTGTACGAAGGCTAACGGGTGTTCTAGCATTAACAACTAAAAGCTGGAAACAACTAAATGACTGACTGGTCAGTGACTAAACAAAACTGGCACATCAATGAGGTAGAATGTCCTATGACTATTAAAAACCACAACTTGGGGGCTATACTGATGCAGGAAAAATTTATTTTTGAAGTAATATTAAATGAAAAAGTCAGAATAAATAGGCACAATTTTGTGACCATATATGAATACATATGAATCTAATGAGAATATATTCGAGACTGATATCAGTAGCTAAATTTAGTGTTATTTTAACTTTTGGGATGGAGAATTTTAAATTGTATTAAAATAATAAATTTGGAAAACATATTTTTCAGGCATAAGGAGTCATTTTCCTGATAGTCACTGTTGTACTTGAGACCTGGGAATGTGTCTTAAAGCAATTTCCTGGTGGGCTGGAAGGTGATCTTCTCTCTTAAATTTTCTCATGGAGGTTTGCTGCTTTGCTCTATGTTCAGGAACTGCATATCAGACTTTCATTTAGAAAATATTTGGCTCAGTATTATTGTCATCATTAGCTGGAAATGAAGAAGATAATGTAATAGGAATCTTGGCAAGAAGGTTATGGGGAATGCAGGGGCAGCAGAAATGACACCGAGGGGAGTTGTGTGATTAGAAATGAAATCTAAACTGAGGCATGGCAAATCCCAGCCAGTGCTGGCAGGTGCATGGACTATGATCTGGGAGTGTTGCTGTTCCTATTACAGAAGTGCTGATGTAGCAAAACCTCAGCTGTAGATCAGGTAAATCCAGCAGACTCTCAGACTAAGCAGTGAGGGACAGAATCAGAGCTAGCCTATAGGGAGTGATGCTGATGGCAAGTAAAGTAGGCAATTAAAACCTACGATTTGGTTAAGAATTTTCCCCAAAACCGGCCGCTAAAGCTTTGAGGAGAATGTAGGTGCCTTGGGGTCATGACAGATATAAGATGATGCAGGGTAAAGAAAGGCTTGTCTTCCCATTTGGAAGTATTTGGTGGCTGTGGTAATTTTAATGACATGTGCCTAAATTCTTTTATACTCTTCTCTTTGGGAGAGGGAGCCCAATTTTCTTCCTTCTGAATGTGGGCTGATCTTAGTGACTTGCTTCTAATGAATGGAAGTCATGGAATGTCACTTTCAAGATCAGATTATGAGAAGATTGTGGCTTCCATCTTGGGAACTTCCTCTCAGAACATTCACTCTGGGGAAATTCAGCTGCCATGTCATGTGAATCATCCTGTGAAGTGGCCCCTACAGTGAGAAACTGAAGCCTTCTCCATCAGGTAAGAATGTGAGCTTCTCTGGCACCCTTAGATAATTGCACGCTTGGCCTACAACTGCAGTTTCCTGAGACACCCTGACTCAGATCCACATAGCTTAGCTACTCCTTGATTTCTGAACTTCAGTAACTATGTTTTTCATTTAAACTTCTAAGTGGATCATTTCTTATGCAGTAGTAGACAATTATTAATACAATGATGGCATGGTGCTTAATGATATTGTGAAAATGTCTGGCATAGTTGGTCTCGTGCTGGGGAACAGCCAAGATGGGGTGAAGGTGATATAGATATCTGAATGCTTAGGGGTTGAGATATGATAGCCATTGATAATCTTGTATGGAAAGTGCTCCATGAAATGTTGTTCTGTGCATAATGATGAGAATGTCCAGTTTCCTTCTTTGGCGGGGGAATGGTAAAGAAAACATCCCAGACCACTGGTCTAGTAGTGCCAGGGCTACAAACCCTAAAGTATGGTGTGTGATTTTTGAAGGCAAGTGAAGAATTGTGGTTGGAACTGGAGAATACAGAGAGAGTTCCACTGAGCCAAAACAGAATACCTAGAGCAGGTTATTAATAGAGAGGAACCTAAGGAAATAGAATCTGGAGGCAAAACTGAGCTAAAGGACAAGGGATGCTGCTGTGAGGACCAGCTATTACTGGGAGGGTCAACATAGCCCAGCAAGAGGTGGAATAGGTTGACCTGGATTCCTTCCACAGATGTGGAAGCAGCTCATAGTGGCACATATGAGGAGCAAGGCTCTTCTATGTGACTCAAGCTTCTATAGATGTACTAGGTCCTCTTGAACCAGGACAAGTTTGGAGAATGGAACTTGTCTTCTTTTAATGATGTGAAGAGGGCTGGGAGTAGTTGCTGAGGCTGGGTTGATAATTCGTTTCTATTTCTTCTCTCCCCTTCAAAGATTGTTAATTCACTGAACTTAAGAGGGGTGAGGATCTATAATAAAGTCTCCATTATTTCCTGTAATCTTAGAAATGTATGACATGTAGTTAGGCCAGCCTTGGCTCTGGCTGTTGTTGAGGATCTGATGGTCCTTCTTGAAGAGCTTACATCTGGATAGGGCGAATGTCTCTAAAGGGCCTAGCAGCTGGTGCTAAAATGTGTGTTTAAGTGTCTGCTGAATCTATTGACTGAATGTTGCATGGCCCTCTCAGCAGAATGACATTTCACAGCTTTCAGCTGCCATAAATCATTGACCTCAAGAGCCTCAGGGTTCAGTACGTAATCCATCAGGCTAGCTAGGCACTTGATGCACTTTAAGACTTTGAATAGAAATAGACCCAAAGACATGCTGTCCCCAAAAGCCATTCCATTCCAGAATGATTAAATGTCTTTGCTCCCAGAGGTTTTCTATGATAGTTTAGAAGATTGGCACAAATATACCCAAACAATTTTTTGCGTGTGTGTTCAGGCAGCAAAATCCTGATGGAGATGAATTTGTGCCATTGCAACTTTCTGGGGATATCTTTCAGTTGCAAAGTCTTTGTCTTAGCTGAGCTGCCATTTGGGTATTAGATCCCCCAGAGTAGGGATTTTGAGCTCTGAGGTCAAAAAACCACATTTGAAAATAACTATTTTGTGTTTTGAGTTTGCCAGCAAGGAGATGCAGAGCAAACTAGGAGAGGGGAGCCAGTTGGCACCTTTAGCTCATCTGGTTCTTGGTTCCATTCCTAGCTAAGTCCCTCAGGGATATTCTCTGCTAGAAAACAACCCCCTATATCTTCTGGTATAGTTGCACTGTACAGCCAATCTCTGAAATGAAAATTATTTTGTAAGTTTTCTCTAGGGTTAAAGTTCAATTAATTTTACTGGCTAAGTGGATTTGCAGAGTCAGCTTACCAGCTTATATGGTGTGGTAAAAATGATTTAATTAATCACCAGGAAATTAATATTCCCCATCTCTATGGAGTTATTACTAGGATTAAATTCTGAGCTCTCCTTACATCTAATGTGACTAATATTTACTGGAGTGTGTCACTTTTAGAAGCAGGTGTTCATTCTATACTCTCTATTTCTCTTTTTGTACTAGGGATTGAACCCAGGGGTGCTTAATCACTGAGCCATATCCCCAGCCTTTTTTTCTCTGGTGCTGGGGATTGAACTCAGGGCCTTGTGCTTGCAAGGCAAGTACTCTACCAACTGAGATATATCCCCAGCCCCTTCCCAGCCCTTTTCAGTTTTTATTTTGACACAGGATCTCATTGAGTTGCTTAGGGCCTTGCTAAGTTGCCTAGACTGGCTTTGAACTTACAATCCTCCTGCCTCAGCCTCCCAAACTGCTGGGATTACAGGTGTGCACCTTGCTAAAGTAATGAACTTAAAAAAAATCAATACAAAGAAACTAATCAATTCAAAGAAATTGTCAGCTAAATATGTGTGGAATTCTACCAGACTTATGGTATACAATTTTATTTTTAGGAAAGAAGAAAATAAATACATATTATCCACTGCATCCCAAATTTTTAAACATCATGGGACAAAAAAGAAATTATTTGTAGGACACCATGAGGTCAGTGGGTGAGTTTGTTCCTAGTTCCAGACTTCACCAAGCTGCTCTGAGGCAGATTGGATTAATATCTCAGGACTATAACACTCTTGTGGTACAATGTCTCCATAACTCAGGGTTAGCAAGCTCTGCTATAAGCTTTGGACTAGATTTAGGAAAGAAAGCAATCTACTTTAATTAAATCTATTTAATTACTCTGTGTTTTGCCAATTATGTCTTTGTTTTTATTCTGGTGATCAGTCCTGGTTAATTGATCACATCACTCTGCACTCAGGTGAATGCAACTTTGGGAGACATCTCAGAGACTTTCTTTGAAACTCAGACTCTTTTATAACAGACAATATGGAGTTGGAATGCTATCCTATTCAGGATCTCAAGATTATTCATTTAAGCAGATGCATGATAATGCAACATAAAGAGTTTCAATGGTTAAAATAAATTCTAGCAATGGCTGCTTATGACTATCATACATTGATGCCGAAGGCATAGATTCCTAACTAATCTTTGCTCTTAACCCATTCCCCAAGTGCTCTAGTCAAAGTCCAAATGCTACTAGTAACAAAAACAACTCATTCAGATTCTACTTGTGCCTTCCTCCTTGCTTTGAGTATCTGGAGATCATCTTTGTTCTCAGAATTAGAGGTACTTGACTTATATCTTTCACTTCGAGCTCCAGTTGACTTCAGTTTGGAATCCTTTTCCTGTATAGCCCATTAATCACCATGACCTACTGCCCTAACCCAGCTTGCTCAGTCTTATAGACATCCATGCTCTGGACACATCTAGTGGGCACAGTATTATAACCAGGACAAAATTTGTTAACTGTTGCAGCAGTGCCAGGCTAGAAAGGGCTAAGATCTGGAATTAGATCTAAACATTGGCTGGAATAGGCACTGGCTGGTAACTACAACAGGTGTAGTTGAGAGTGGGAAGCAAGAAATACTGTGGCAGTGAGGATCAATGTATCCTAAACATATACCTATAGTTGAAACCTCTCTTTTTTCACATTTAAAATGTTATTTGTGCATTATAATTATACATATTAATGGGATTCATTGTTATATATTCATACATGCAAACAACACAATTTGCTCAATTTGATTCTCTAGTACCTCCCCTTTCCCTCCCCTTCTTCTTCCTCCTGGTCCCCTTCCTCTACTTCACTGATGTCCCTTATATTTTCACAAGATCCTCTGTTTTTTCGCCTTTTTACTCTCTAGCTTTTGCATGTGAGAGAAAACACATGATCGTTGACTTTCTGAATTTGGCTCATTTTGCTTTGCAAAATGATTTTCAGTTCTATCCATTTTCTTGCAAATGATATAATTTATTTCTTCTTTATGGTTGAATAAAACTATTGTGTATGTATACCACATTTTCTTTATCCATTCATCTGTTGACAGGCACTGATCTTACACACTGTCGGTGGGATTGTAAATTAGTACGACCACTATGGGAATCAGTATTGGAGTTCCTCAAAAGACTAGTAATGGAAGAACCATATGACCCAGCTATACCACTCCTTGGTGTTTGTCCTGAAGAATGAAAGTCAGCATGCTGTATTGATACATGCATGTTTACAGCAGCACAATTCACAATAGCCAAATTATGGAATCAGACCTGACTTTTCTGAGCTCTAGTCCTGTATCCACTTATGTTTTTGGAGTCCCACACTCATCTCAAACTCAACAGTCCAAATCATACTTATGATACATATTTGTCCCAACCTGCTTCCTTTCTAGTGTCCTCTAACAGCAAAAGGCCTCATTATCTATCCAGTTTCTCTAACCAGAGACCTGGTGGTGATAGTTGGATTATTGGTGGTTCCTCTCCCCTTCCATGTATATTAACTTCCTCCCAAGTTCTGTCAGTTTTAGGTTTTAGATGAATTTGCAATCCTTTTATTTCATCCTTACTGCTTTCACTCCAGATCCAAATACTCTTCGTCATCTGGACAACCACAGTAGCCACCTAATTAGTCCCTCTATCTCCAATTGTGCCTCCCTTTAATCCATTTTTCTTATAGAACCCAGAGTGAATCAAACTATGTCATCACTATATCCTTATCCTCTTCAGATTAAGACCTTTTGGTAGCTTTCATTATCTTTAGGATAAAGACAATTGTTTCTATGGTCTGCAAAGGCCTGGATGGTCTGCCTCAGCTCCTGCCAATATCTTTAGCCTTGTTTCATAGCACTTTACGCCACTCAGGAATGATGCAAAGTGTGCTGCCCAGTTTTCAGAAAATGAAGCTGGAGCTCTAGCTTAATTAAGTTTTTAATTAAGAATCCCATGAAATGGAGCATAAGATGACTTGCAAGTCAACAGAGAAACCTGTCATCTTAACATGATTGATGAAGATAACAGGGGTTGGGGTGGTACTGACTGATGCCATGTTGACTGTTTTATTACATTATTTGTCATGAGAGTAATGATTATGAAAAGCCAATTAATAGTACTACTTACTACCTGGTATTCAGGTTTATCTTTTATCCCAAAGCATATGCACAGTTACTTTTGTCCTCTCCATACCCTGGTGAAGTGTACAAGGCAGGTACAGTTGGATCTCTGTATCCATGAGTTCCACATCCATTGATTGAATCAACCATAGATTGAAAATATTTGATAAAAACTGCATCTGTACTAAACAAGTACAGACACTTTATTATTGTCATTATTCCCTAATTGACATCATATAAATCTATTTATATAGCATTAACATTACATTAGGCATTATAAGCAATATAGAAATGATTTAAAATATATGAGAGAATGTATATAGCTTATATGCATATACTATGCCATTTTATTTTTTTAATTTTTTAAAATTTTTATTAAAAAATTTTTTTTCTGCTATGCCATTTTTTAATAAGAATCTTGAACGTCCTTGAATTTTGTTATCCATGGTCGGGGAGTGTCTTAGAACCATACCACCATAGATACTGAGGGACAACTATAAATGTATTCCTTGCTTTCGGGTAGAGCAACTGAAATCCAGAGTAGTAAGATGAATACCACATAGCAAGGGCTCATCCAAGTCCCAAAGCACTGAAAATGAAAAATAATAAGAATAGTAGTAACTGGTAATGGTGGTACATACCTATAATCCCAGCTGCCGTGGGGTGGGGCAAGCAGGATGATCTCAAGTTTGAGACCAACCTGGGCAACATAGTAAGACCATGTCTCAAAAATAAAATTTTACAAAAAAAGACTGTGGATGTAGCTCAGTGGTAGGGCACCCCTAAGTTCAATCTTAGTACTGGGGGAGAAACAATGAAGAAAAGCAATAATAGAGAACAGAAGTATATACCACTTCTAAATCCCTTCTATGGGCAGACACTGAACTCTGCTAAGTACTTCATGTATTCTTTTACTCAATCATTGCAAGAACTTTGTGATGATGATAGTATTACTATTTTAATGATGAAGAAATGGAAACTTAGATATGCTACTCAGGGAATCAATGGCACTTTCACAGTGGTTTTGGATTCACTGGTAGTCTACTGCTTTTGCTTTGCTCGGGCCTTCAATGATATAAAGCACAGAGGGGATATAATAGACAAATACATGCTATTGGTTAATTGCTGAGGTTTTGGTCCACCAATCCCTCTTCCATGAGAATCTGGGAGAGCTGGTCTCAATCTTTTATGTGCTCTTGCTTTAGCATGGAGTCCCCTCTGGAAACAGGTTACTCTAGGCTTCTTTTTCCCTCTAATGCCTTCCTAGTGTCATTCATTTAACCCCCATTTACTACCATTCCATAATGGCAGAAAGGAGGGAGGGATGAGAGAGAGAGAGAAAGAGATATAAGATGGCTTTTGCTCCTTATTCTTGAACCCTACCCTCTTCCTCTTGGCCTTCCAAAGGCCTCTAGTAGAATTGCCTAGCTCCATCTTTCTATACCAACCATATAAGACTTAGAATGTAAAAATTACCCACTTTAACTCTTCTCACTAGAGATCTTTGCATTTGGGGATCGTGCTAAGGTAGTCCCATTTTGTGGTGATAGGACACCTTGATCAGGGCTAATAAGGGCTTTTTCTTCTTTGTGGGAAAAAAAAGCCTCAAGTGCCTCTGAAAGTTAGAGTATTTGACCTGCAGCCAGCACTGGGCTTGCTAGACAGCAGGTAGCAACAGATCAATTACTGAGCTGCAAATTAGAAGTAGATTCCCAGTTCTTGGTTGGGTCTGACAACAGCCAAGCATGACTTCCTTAAAAGATGGTTGGATGTTACATTCCAAGAAATAGGAATTGAGACTAAAACTGCTTTCTCAATGTAGTTTGTTATAATTTCTTAGGCTATTTACGAGGGAGGCTCTTTGATTCTTTATTGTTTGAAAGGAAAGATTGGTCTGGGCATGGTGGCTTACGGTGGAAGACCCAGTGGCTCGGGAGGCTGAGGCAGCAGGCAACCTCAACAACTTAATGAGACCCTTTTTCTAAATAAAATATAAAAGAGTTGGGGATGTGACTCAGTGGTAAAGCACCCTTGGGTTCAATCCCTGGTGCCAAAAAAAAAGAAAGAAAGAAAAAAGAAAAGATTGGTACTTTTATTTTTTTGCTTTTAAAATCATCTTTAATGTCACAGTAACAATTCAAGAGCAAATATAACTTAGTCCTGTTTTCAATGGAGTCTATTTGGGAAAAGTGTAGACACACAGAGAATATACTGAAATAGAAAATAACTCTGTCTACCCCCTTCCTGTGGTGCCCAGAAAGCTGGGGACAGGAGAAAGGGTGGGGCTGGTACTCCTAAATAGGGGTGGGACTGAGCCTATAGGTGCAAAATAGACCATGAAGAAGATAGGGTTCAGTACATAATGTTGAATAAACTCATAATTGGTTTTCCTTCCTACTAATACTCTCCATGGCAGTGATTCTTAGAGTGTGAATCCAGCCTTCACATCAGCATCACCTGGGAGCTGGTTATAAATACAAATTCTCTGACTCTACTGAAGACCTAATCAGAAATGTGGGGTAGGGTACAGCAACTTGTGCTGTAACATGCCCCTCTTGGGATTCTGAAGCCTACTTAAGTTTGAGAACCACTGCTTTCTGGTGCTCTAATGATCAGACCAAGTATACACACTAACATAATTTCATCTGTTTCAGAATTCTCATGTGCTGCAAGTTGTTTTTTTAGTGACTGTACAGCTCTTGTCTCTTCTGGACCCTGCATGGTGACACTGACTTTGTGGTCATCCAGCATAACAAGATATACTCAGATTCCCTTGCATGGTGGTAGTACAACCAGTTAAGTGAAAACCTGAGCTCAAATCTATGTCTATGCAAAACCATATCATAAAGATGGCGAAAACCCTATCATAAAGATGGCGTAGTGCTTAAGAACCCTAACTTTGGGGTTGGCATATCTAGATTAAGATTCAGGCTCCATCTGTTAACTAGCTCTGTATCCTGGACTCTGTAAATTTATATTTCTTCATCTGAAAAATGGAAATAATACCATCAATTTCACAGGGTTGCTGTAAGAACTGAAAGAGTTAATGCACAAAACATGCACAGTATTTGGCATTTAACAAGTGTTCCATAAGGACAGCTGTTATTATTGGACTGATTCCCCCTTTTTGGTTGGCATGGCATTGTGTAATTGTTATATTGTAACTGGGGGGGGGGCTAGTTTTTCTTGTTTTTTTTTTTTTTTTTTTAACTGAAGGATTTTGTCTTCCTCTTTGGAGAAGATTGATGGAAAACACATGACAGAGCATCAATGTGAAGGTGGAGAGGTGCTACAGAATAGTAGTTAAAAGTGTGGGCTCTAGGGCCAGATTGCATGGGTTTGAGTCCTGATTCTGTCACTTACTAACTGTGTGGTTAGACACAAGTTAACACAAGTTACTTATCACTGTGAGCACATTTTCACATCTATAAAGTGTGGATAGTAATTCGTATCTACCTTAGCGTAGGGATTTAATGAATTAAAATGTGTAGAATGCTTGGAAAAGTGCCTGACATGTTTTGTTTTGACACTGTTGAAAGGCATTGCATGAGCAGAGTTTACAGAAGAGGGGAATTATGTGGGAGTGTGGGAACTTCTATAAACAGTGCTTTAATTCCAGTTCTGGTATCTAAGGACCATTCTGAATGAGCCCCTGAATGAATCACATGTGTGTTTTGGCATTGTGTATATCTGGGTTTCTTTTCATCATGGCCCAAGTCTATTCTTTCTTGACAATGTATATAAAAACCAGTAAAGAAATAATGAACATTTACAAATAGACACTTAGCTTAATTCTTAGGCCCATGGTAGTACAGATGAAAAAGTGGAAATGCTCTCTACCTTTGTCTGGGCACATGAGATTAACAATATGAAATAAAGAATACAAGAGAGTATTAAGTGCTAACTGGCATGTTAGAGATGACAAGTACTGCAAGAATTCTGAAAAGGGGGAGGGGTGAGGCTGGAGAAAGAAAAGGTTACTTAGAAGGGATGTTTTGAGGTGGGTTTTATAATTTTAAGGATGAGGAAGATCTGGTTGGGCAGGTGGAAAGGTAAGGGGAGGGGGATACTTATTAAATTCCAAAAGGACTCATTAAGGATTCTGAGTTGACACTTTTAGGGCATATAATATAATATTGGACTCACTTTACAAAGTTCTGTTTATACACTGACTTTTAAAAAATATTTTAGTTGTTGGTGAACATAATACCTTTATTTTACTTTTATGTGATTCTGAGGAACCCAGGGCCTCATGCATGCTGGGAGAGTGCTCTACCACTGAGCCACAACTCCAGCCTCTACACTGGCATTTTTATCATACTGGACTAGGAGAGAAAAATGTGGGGTGTTGCTTCATTCTACCACTAAGTAGTCATGTCCTCATTTTAATTGCCCTCTATTTTCTTTTTATTAGTTTTTTATTGGCACATTATAATTATACATAATATTGAGATTAATTTTGATATTATTCATACATGGATATAGCATAATTTGGTTGATTTCATTTCCAAGTACTTCCCTTCTCCTTTCCCTCTTGCCTACTCCTGGTCCCCTTCCTCTGTCCCTCTGTTTTTCTAAGCTTCTGTTTCCTCATCTATAAAATAGAAACCCTGAACGTAATGGCTTTGAAGATCCTTTTCTATTCTGAGTATAGCCATTTTAATAGCTAATGCTTACTGAGTGCTTACTCTGGGCCAGGCACTGTAATATCCCTATATTTATTAATTCACTCCATAATCCTAATGATATGGAGACTTATCAGCCTTTCCACACATGAGGAACCTATGATATGTTCAGGGTCTGTTTTGCAAGGGAGTTATGGACATGAATCACTAGTACCATTTTTTCTTTGTATCAGGGATTGAACTCAGAGGTGCTTAACCACTAAGCTACATCCTCAGCCCTTTTAAAAAATATTTTATTAAGAGAGAAGATCTCACTAAGTCGCTCAGGGCCTCCTTAAGTTGCTGAGGCTGGCATTAAACTTAAGATCCTTCTGCCTCAGCCTCCCAAACCACTGAGATTACAGGTGTGTGCCACTGCGCCTGACACTGGTACCATGTTTTATAGTTGTAGTGTACTATTTCTGTATGGATGTTATTTACAAATGAACATGTGACAGAATGCATGTAGTCCCTAGAAATCTCATTATGCCACATCACAGGCCGGGTGGAGATGTTCTATATGGCTATTTCCAATAGGGTTGTGATCTCTCAGGATCAGCACATTAGATTTGGGACAGAGTACTCCGTGAGCAAGTGTGAACCTTGACCCCAACTTGTATTACATATTTATAGGTTAGCCTAAGAAAGGCTGGGGGACACCTAGTTTTTGTGAGAAGAAATATATAAGAGGATCTTCCATCCTAGGGATCATGTGAGGAAACAGGCTTATGGAGGGGCAGGATCTGCATACCAAAGGTCCTAGGAACAGCCTTGCTTACCAGTACTGGCGACCTTAGCCAAAGGCCTTTTCTCTCTAAAGACAGGCTCAGTGCAGCTGAGCCAGCTCTCTGCTAAAGTCTGCAAAAGTAGGAGGAAGTGAGCCAACAGGGTCATCTGGATATGTCTCCTGTCAAGGATACCCAACTGAGCTGGAATCAAACTCAAGCAGTGTGGCGCCAGAGCCTGCATTCTTAACCAATGAATTGAGCAGTGCCAATTCTCAGACTACTGTTAAGAGTATTTGGTGGTATTATAACGTAAGACAAGTGGGTTAACTTTCAAGTCAGTAAAACCTGGACTTGAATCCTGGTTCTTCTACTTATCAGATGTGAAACTTTGGATGAGTTACTTAATTTCTCTAAGCCTCAGTTTCCCTATCTTTTTAATGAGAAAAAAAATCCCTACTTTCCAGGTTTACTCTGAGGATTAAGTGAGATAACTAATGTCATGTTCCAGTGTTTTGTGCCTGGCATATAAGAAGTGCTTAAAAAAGGGCAGCGCTGTCATTATTGGTACTGTTTCTTTTATTTGCCTTCCTTCCCGAAATGCTCAATTCTGTGATAATCCACAAGATGTCCCCCTCTCAATAGAAAGTTCCATAGCCCTGCTATGTGTATAAATATGTATATCTGAGGATCTGAGTTCTTGAAAAATGACTTTCACATTCATGCCTGCCTGTGCAAAAACATATATTGAACCATGTGCCCAGGAGGAAATCATAGTTGGCTTTGCAACCGACGCACATATGGCTCGCCAGGCAGTTCTAAGGCGAGTCGGTCGTTTTCCAGGCTGTGTGTGGGCGACGACTACATCCCTACAGTACAGCCTAAGCATGATGCAGTGGAAGGAGTGTGAGGATCTGTAATTATGCTCCTTTCTCAAGTCCTGAGAGAAGTATATAACTCTCGAGGAGTGTGTGTGTATGGGTATGTGCATACACGTGCGTGTGCCCATGTTTATAGCAGGGGCAGGGCCCTCTCCCCCTCAAATTTTGTGCTAGACATGGAATCATCCTTTTACTTCCTGCTATTCTGTGGATTTTATTTTTGGTAGGTCCTTGTGGTATAGGATGGAAGTTCAGAAAGATACTCTGCTGTTTGTGTGGAACAGATAATACGAGGCCTCGAATAATTTCATGTATTCAGGACAATGGAACAATAAGAAATCTAAGTGTGGAGGCTGCGTTTGCAGCCGGAGCAATATAGCTGTAGAATCGTTTATTTTTTATTTTTTTAACCACTCAAAAAATCTTTTCCTCCTGGTCAACACAGGGAAAAAGAAAACACAATGACTGTTTCTGATTCTTTTCCCCTTGCATTTGACTAATTTACATACTGAGAAAAGGGCCTACAGTTTGACAAATACTTTGCCCATTAGTATATTGTACATGGTTTTATGTCTCCTAAGGATAATTTCCTTTGTTGTTTCTGAATGAAGGATGAGAGTGTCTCTGCTGCTATTCCTGCATTGCATTGCTTTGTTCAGGGAAGAGAAATGGCCTTTTTGTTACAAACTCCCCAGTATTCTAGATATTTTAGGCAAAGCTCATGCCCCTGTTTGGGGTAGAACAAGCAGGTCTGGGTTGAGACCGCTGAAAGATCTTTGTGTCCCGAAGAAATTCAGAAGTTGAGGTTCACAAGAAAGGCTTCAGCACCCTTTAACTGTTCCTCTCTTGCTGGGGGCCTAGTGCCCTGACATTACCCTTGCCTTGTCCCTGTTGTTTTATCTGAACTAGACCTTTCTGGACCACACTCCAAGATGCAGATTTTTCTCAGATCTCCATTCTTTGCCTGATTTGCACTCTCATGTCTTTTCCTGTTTCTAAAGTTTGTCCTTGATTTCATGGTTTTCAGTCTGGACTCTGAAAATCCTGGATGTACATGGCATTGTGGCAGTGGGTAGATATAGCTTCTTCTTGGAGGCAACTAATTTGAATATATTCTGGAGAAGAATGCAAAGTTTTCTCAAATTTTTAATATAAAATAATAGGTGGAACCCATCACACGCTACCTATGTACCAGGTTCTAGTTTAAGTGCTTGCCACATAGTAATCTTCACAACAATCCTAAGAAGTGGGTTACTATTTTTGTCCCCATTATGTGGTTGGGAAAATGAGGCACAAGCAGGGTAAATGACTTATTAAACGTCAAGGACTAAGTACACTGTGATCCCTGTTCTTAGCTACAAAACCGTATTGGGTTGTGCCCTCCAGGCCTCTTGGGACATTTCCTCTGCCCTTATGGTAAGTGTATCTCTGCTATTTAATGAATTTATAATTTCACTTGGATTTTTGAGGTTAAAGAAATAATTCTAATATTGGGTTCACAGGCAGTGGCAGGTTGGTGGAGGAGATAACTTGAGATAAAGTTTCTTCTTTATGTTCTCATATTAAGTCAGACCAGAGATTAGTCACCTTCTTTGCCTACTCATTAGATTGGGGGTATAAATGAGCATAGCAGTTCTGAGTTTTAGTCCACATTGCTAAGGACAATGTTATGGACTAAACTGCACCTGTGACTTTATTTGGAGGTAAAGACTTGAAAGAAGTAATTAAGGTTAAATGAGGTCACATGGAGTTTCCTTATAAGAAGAGACTCCAAAGAGGGCTGGCTTCTCACCTCTCTCTGGCTTCCTCTCCTCTGCCTTCATTTATATCCATCAGCTCATTGAAGAGTCCTGGGATTTGTGGTGACAGAAAATCAGGAGCGGTATGAGTCCTTCATTCTTATGGTTTTATCTTTTCTGTTGCTCCTTGGGCTGCCAGAGGCTGCCATCAAATGCAGATTCTCATCTTTGGTAGTGCTGCTTGGAGTGGGTCAGAGATACCTCTCTTAGTTCACAGGTTGTACAAAAACAGGCAGTAGTCCACAGTTGACCTTTGGGCCTTAGGTTGCTGACCCCTGTTTTAGATTGTTGCTAACCAAAGTCTGGGTGCATGGAAAAGCAGTGTCAATAGTATCTGGAGGCTTCTTAGAAATGCAGATCTACCAAATAGGAATTTGAATTGTAATAAGATCCTCAGGTGATCTGTATGCATGTTAAAATTTGAGAAGTACTGGTTTAGAAAGTCAGGGCTAGCTTCTCTTTTCTGAACACTGGGGAGGGAACAGCAGATGTTAATATTAGTTATTAGTTTTCTCTCTTAAATATCAGCCATTGCTATCTCAATATTGACCATCTGACCTGATGAATTGCTTGCCCTTTCCTGGATGGGGCAGCACTTAATAAATTTGAGTTATAGCCAGCTTCCCACTCGTCATGCTAATCTGCAGATCATTAGCACTTGACCTCAGAATGAATCATTTGATGTTTTTGGCAGATCTACTTTTATACTTCTAGTTTACTTCTTTCAATGTGAAAGTTCCTACTTGCTGAGTTGAGCACCAACTGAGTGCTCAAAGATGTGGCTTTGCAGCATTCATGGGAACAGGGTCAAAATAGCTTGGATTTAAACTTTAGATGTGGCTAATTCCTATAGCATATGCAAATTCAATAATAAAATACAACAATCACTACTGTGGAAAACCTTAGCAAAACTAGCATAGTATTTTGGAATTGTGCATGGTTTTAGATACTGTATTAGTTCTTGTTTTATAGGTTTTTCTTGTATTTTTCCTAAACTAATATTAAAATGAGTTTGTAATTCCACAAACATGCATCTGAGGGGGTAGGGAACTTATAGACATGGACAAAAGTGTGGAGGGATGTTTCCCTCAGATTGAAATTTTCTTTTAGACAATCTGTGAGATGGTGTGTGACAACCTCATGATATAAGACTGTACAGGTCGTTAAGATGTGAGTTTTACTTTCTTCCGCTCTTTATAATCACACTTTCTCCCAGGTTTTCTTGGTAAATTAGAGGCCAAACCTCTCATCACTAATTATCAGTGATTCATGCTTCGGATTGTAAGGAACCCAGTATTAAGAAAGCAGAAAGCAGACTCCTGCTTTTCTCTTCTTTCCAAGTCTTGTGGTCGTTACAGTTTGATTTCCATTCATGCATGAATGTCATCACCCCACTGAAAATGCAACTCTTCTGTATGTGTTTTGATTACCTTGTCAGAGGCCAGGCAAGGAGGGATTGAACAGCAGTACTGCTCCTGTACTCTGTTATTTCTGCTTCCATTACTTGTCACATCTGTCAGTTTCAGGAACATTCATATCTATGGAACCATTATTTTTAGTGCTTTAATTATTTTGGATGTCTAAGGACACAATTAATGTATCATGTTGGTCACATTGATGGGCTGCAAAACCAGTAGGTAGCCCTGCAGGGAATTTGAGTTTACAGAGTGGGTTCCCAAAGCACTTGGGCATGGCAGATTAAATGGGCAAATTCCCTGGGCTCTTAAGTCAGTCTCTGGAGCAAATCCCTAAATGTTTGCTTTGGCCTTCAACAGTGCTTCAAATTTTATCATCATCTCCTGTTCCTCATAGTCATTTTAGTCTCTCTATCATCCATTTTGACTCTCAATTTGCTCTTCCTTGCCAGTTTCGTTTTCTAATCTCATCTTCCTCATGGATAGGAGTAACAATGATAGGCAACCTTTTATGGGGTGTTCACCCTGTGCTTGGCACCTTAAAAACCCTATTTCATTTACTTTCCTCACAAACACTTTACAAGGTAGGTATTATTTCTATCCCTATTTTATAGGTAAGGAAACCGAAGAATAGTAACTTTCCCAAGATCACACAACTAGTATGTTCTAGAACTGGGATTTTGGCCCTGACTCTAGTGTACCTGTGATTTATTTATTTCGGTGGATTTTTTTGACAAATTATCATCATATATAATTATAAGGTACATAGTAATGATATGTCATATGTATACATCATGGAATGATGGAGTCAATTTAACATTTTCCTCATCTTAAATACTTTTCTTTGGTATTTAAATACTTATTATTTATTCCTCCTGTCTAGCTGAACCTTTGTACTCTTTGATTAAAAACCACCATTCTATTGTCTGCTTCGATGTGTTTAATTGTTTTAGATTGCACATATAAGTGAGAACATGCAGTTTTTGTCTTCCCACTTGATCTTGTACCTTTAACTACTGTTTTATATTGCAGTCAACTCAAATAACAATAGCTAATATTTACTGAATGTGCCTACCTTTTGGGCAAGCACTGAGCTAAGCCTTTCATATACATTAACTCACTCACTTAATCCTCTTAACGATTCTGTGAAGTTTTATTATTGCCCTGATTTTCAGAAAAAGAGACTGTGGCACGGACATGTTAAATAACTTACCTGAGCCACACAATCAAATAGTGATAGGTGGAAGTAACCTTTGGACACACAGCAGTCTGGCTCCAGAGTCTACACTCAACCACTCTTTTATATTGCCTTCCAGATGTCTGTGGGTGCAAGGCAGAGGGTGTCAAACAGTGAAGCAGGCCCCTTTGGGGAGACACTGAAGTGAAACAGGTAACCACTATTAACTTTTTATTGATTGTTACCATGTGGGATTGTGAGCAGTATTCTCAGAGCCACAAATTTTAAAAAAAGAAGATCCAAATTTGAATCTTTATAAAAAAAACTCCTTATTTTAAATATTGGCATCAACTTCCAAGTTTTTACAAAAGCATTATGCCATTTAATATATTTGTTGTTAGGAAGCATTAAATTATAGGTAAAGATATTTAATTCATACTTGTGGAACATTTATTGAGCGCTTTTTATGTTCTAATTCTAGACATTGTTCAATGTAAGCTTCGTGTTATTAATAAGAAACTGACGCTCTCCCTGATTTCACTGGTGGTAAATACGTTTACATGATGGTTTATGTACGTATTAGAGTTTAATTCCTCAGTGAAGTTATAAGATCACTGGAAGAAAAATGTACATTTTCAGAGTTTAATATAGCAAGGATGCTTATTAAATTCTTTATCTTTTTTCCAGTTGTAAATAATTTGTAGAAATAAATATTCATTTATGTAAACTTTGCAATGAATAAAGCACACAGACTCATAATGCACACTTGTGTATATACGTACATGTGTTTGCATGTGAGCCACATCTGACCCGTGGCAGGCTAGTTTGCAACCTCTGTCTCAAGGGACCTATCTTTTATTTCCTTATTCTTCCTGTAGTTACTAGCCCATTGCCAGGTTTGTAGCACGCAGTGACCAAACACATATTGACTTTGTTTGCTTTTGTTCTGGCCTATACGTGGCTCAAATCAAATGCTCTTTCTCAGGCCATTTCTGTGACACTTAATTCCTCAGTGAAGTTATAAGATCACTGGAAGAAAAATGCTGTTTTTTAAAATTGGCATTCAATTCTTTCTCCTTTATAGGACATTCCCAAATCAGGTGTAAGATGCTTGCAACTGATCCTAAGCAGAAGCTCTTTCCATAGTAGTTCACAAAAAAGCAAGTGAGGGTGGAAGAATGGGCCAGTCCAGGTGTTTTTGATCCTAACTACATTTGAATCATCTAGGGATCTTTTAAAAATGCTGATTCTATAGCTCCAGGCTTAAATATTCTGAATTAAATGGTCTGTAGTGGGATCCTGGGCATCAGTATTTTTTCATAAAAAGCTCCCCAGGTATTCTAATCTGCAGCAGGGTTGAAAACTGACTCAGCTGATGAATATGTGTTTGTCAGAAGGTCCCAAATATCCACTTTGAGCCTTGATAAATTGCTTTCTCCTTCACTAAAATCAGGTACTTTTGTAAAGTAAGGTGTCAGGCTGGAGTAATTGTATATTTATGTATTTTTTTCTTGTGAACCAGACTACTGGTGTTTGTAATTCTTTTGTACCAACTGAGTAAATCTACAAAAATATGGGCTAATGTTGAGGAGGTCATGAGAGACAGCTTCTAAAATAGCTCCCAATGATCCCTACTCTCTGATGCTCACATCCTTGTATTCTCTTTCCTTTTATGTGGGAGGGACCACATGACCACCTTCTAACAAACAGACTATAGCCACAATGATAGGCTGTCAATTCCATTATTAGGTTACAAAAGACTGTGATTTCTGTGTTATTGCTACTCTTCCTCTCTGGTTCTATTTGCTTGTTTGCTCTGATAAAACATGAAGTAAGTTGTCATATTTTCAACTGACCTACAGAGAGGTCCAAAATGCAAGGAAATGAGAGCAGCTGGTCAACAACTGAGGGTCAAAGTCCTCAACTCAACAGCCTCTGAGGAACTGAATCTCACCAATGGTCATGTGAATGATCCTGAAAACAGATCTTTCCCTAGCTGAGCTTTGAGATGAGTATAGCCAAGAAAAACTCTTTATTTTCAGCCTTTCAGAGACCATGAGCCCAAGGACACACCTAAGTTTTGCCTGGATTTCTGACCCACAAAAACAGTGAGATAATAAGTGTGTGTTGTTTTAAAGTCATAAAAATTTGGGGTGATCTGTAACACAGTCTTAGATAACATACCAGGGGGCACTGATGGTTTCTGTTTATAGCAGTAGAGTAGAGAAATGTTTCCCCAACTTAAGCATGCTCTAATCTAATCTGCAGCAGGGTTGAAAACTGGCTCAGCCAATGAATATGTTTGTCAGCAATTACCTTGGGAAGCTTGATAAAATGCAGATTCCTAGGCTCTGTACTCATATATTTTGATTCAGCACCTCTGAGATGGGGCTCAGAAATATACGTTTTTTTCATGTGCCCCATATTTTCTTATTTTGATATTAGTGTTCGTTGGAATCCCCTTTTCAGAACCATCAGCTAGGAGCTGGAGTCAGCTGTTGGAAAGGCAAAGATGTTGGGAGACCAGTGATCATTAAGGGGTATAGGCCCAGTGGAATGAGATATTTGGAAGGCTTATGGATTAATTAGGTGACATGTTAAAGGACTAATGAAATTTAAACTGGAAGAAGCCGTGGAGATCAGAAGATTAGCCCAGTGGTGGTGTGCTAGATGGGTTGGAAGGGACAGAGTCAGGGGCCATACTGGTATATGGCCTCTCTGCAATTTCAATATTATGCATTATGGAAATTGCAGAGAGGGAGGAAAGGCATGAGAGCCATTTTAAGGTAAGTTTTGAAAGAATTGGATGACTGACTATATATACAGGAACTGAATAAGAGTGATTGATAGAGGTTTTAAGTTCCAGTGATTGGAAGACTGTAGTACTAGTGGCAGAGCTGAGAATTTGGAAGGAAAGCTGGTTTGGTGGATATACATCTGCTAAGATAATTTAGTGCTCAGTTACTTTCAATTAATAAGGTGTGGTCTGGGAAGCTGAATTGATTAGCAAATAGTGCAAATGGAGACAAATTCTAATCTAGACCATAGATCAGTATCAACTGAGAACTTGTTAAATACTGCCTAGGTGTACAGCCTGCCTTAACTTGCAGATCTATATGTCCAGGAGCCTTGGAATAGACCAGCAGGGAGATTGGGAAGGAACTAATATAGTAGAGGTAGTATTGACTCTCTGATGGAGTAAATGCCATCACTTATTGGTGATGGGAGACTGACCTAGGTATAGTCCCATTCTCCCCTGCTCAGAGTCCAGCCTTAGGCTAAGGCAACTTTCTGGCTGCCTGTTGAACTGTAGGGACAGAACTACTCTGAGCTGGTACAACCTAAATGGACAACCTTGACAAAGGTCAGCTATTCAGGGAAGCAAGCATAATGTTGGGGTTCCCTTGCTTTAAAAACCCCCTTATGCAGATGATGCTGGGGATCATGCGGAGCAAATTATTTTCTTTATTTTTTTAATTTATTTTTATTGTAAACAAATGGGATACATGTTGTTTCTGTTTGTACATGGAGTAAAGGCATACCATTTGCATATTCATACATTTACATAGAGTAATGATGTTTGATTCATTCCATTATTTTTTTCCTTCCCCCCACCCCTCCCACCACTCTTTTCCCTCTATACAGTCCCTCCTTCCTCCATTCTTACCCCCCTCCCACTCCCCATTACATGTCATCATCCACTTATTAGTGAGATCATTTGTCTTTTGGATTTTTGAGATTGGCTTATCTTACTTAGCATGATATTCTCCAATTTCATCCATTTGCCTGCAAATACCATAATTTTATTATTCTTTATAGCTCAGTAATATTCCATTGTATATATATACCACAGATTCTTTATCCATTCATCAATTGAAGGGCATCTAGGTTGGTTCCATAGTCTGGCTATTGTGAATTGAGCAGCTAAGAACATTGATGTGACTGTATCTCTATAGTATGCTGATTTTAAGTCCTTTGGGTATAGGCCGAGATGTGGGATAGCTGGGTCAAATGGTGGTTCCATTCCAAGTTTTCTAAGGAATCTCCACACTGCTTTCCAGAGTGACTGCACTAATTTGCAGTCCCACCAGCAATGTATGAGTGTACCTTTTTCCCCACATCCTCTCCAGCACCTATTGTTGCTTGTATTCTTGATAATCGCCTTTCTAATTGGGGTGAGATGGAATCTTAGTGTAGTTTTGATTTGCATTTCTCTTATTACTAAAGATGGTGAACATTTTTTCATATGTTTGTTGATTGCTTGTAGATCTTCTTCTGTGAAGTGTCTGTTCATTTCCTTAGCCCTTTTGTTGATTGGGTTATTTGTATTCTTGGTGTACAGTTTTTTGAGTTCTTTATATATTCTGGAGATTAGTGCTCTATCTGAAGTATGAGTGGCAAAGATATTCTCCCACTCTGTAGGCTCTCTCTTCACATTTCTGATAGTTTCCTTTGCTGAGAGAAAGCTATTTAGTTTGAATCTATCCCAGTTATTGATTCTTGCTTTTATTTCTTGTGCTATGGGAGTCCTGTTAAGGAAGTCTGATCCTAAGACAACAAGGTGAAGATTTGGACCTACTTTTTCTTCTATAAGATGCAGGGTCTCTGGTCTGATTTCAAGGTCCTTGATCCATTGTGAGTTGAGTTTTGTGCAGAGTGAGAGATAGGGGTTTAGTTTCATTCTGTTGCATATGGATTTCCAGTTTTTCCAGCACCATTTGTTGAAGAGGCTATCTTTTCTCCATTGCATATTTTTGGCCCCTTTGTCTAGTATAAGAAAATTGTATTTATTTGGGTTTGTGTCCATGTCCTCTATTCTGTATTATTGATCTACCTGTCTATTTTGGTGCCAATACCATGCTGTTTTTCTTACTATTGCTTTGTAGTATAGTTGAAGTTCTGGTATTGCGATACCCCCTGTTTCATTCTTCCTGCTAAGGATTGCTTTAGCTATTCTGGGTTTCTTATTCTTCCAGATGAATTTCATAATTGCTTGCTCTATTTCTGTAAGGTACGTCATTGGGATTTTAATTGGAATTGTATTGAATCTGTATAGCACTTTTGGTAGTATGGCCATTTTGACAATATTAATTCTTCCTATCCAAGAACATGGGAGATCTTTCCATCTTCTAAGGTCTTCCTTAATTTCTTTCTTCAATGTTTTGTAGTTTTCATTGTAGAGATCTTTTACCTCTTTGGTTAGATTGATGCCCAAGTATTTTATTTTTTTTGAGGCTATTGCAAATGGAGTTGTTTTTCTCATTTCCCTTTCAGCTGTTTCGTCGCTTGCGTATAAAAATGCTTTAGATTTATGCATGTTGATTTTATAGCCTGCTATTTTGCTGAATTCATTGATGAGGTCTAGAAGTTTTCTGGAGGAGGTTTTTGGATCCTCTAAATATAGAATCATGTCATCTGCAAATAGTGACAGCTTAATTTCCTCTTTTCGTATTCGTATCCCTTTAATTTCTTTAGTCTGCCTAATTGCTCTGGCTAGAGTTTCAAGGACAATGTTGAATAGAAGTGGTGAAAGAGGATATCCCTGTCTTGTTCCCGTTTTTAAAGGGAATGGTTTCAGTTTTTCTCCATTAAGAATGATGTTGGCCATGAGCTTTGCATAAATAGCCTTTACAATGTTCAGGTATGTTCCTACTATCCCTGTTTTTTCTAGTGTTTTGAGCATGAAGGAGTGTTGTATTTTGTCGAACACTTTTTCTGCATCAACTGAAATAACCATATGATTCTTATCCTGAAGTCTACTGACATGATGGATTACGTTTATTGATTTACAAATGTTGAACCATCCTTGCATTCCAGGGATGAGCCCCACTTGATCGTGGTGCACAATTTTCTTAATATGTTTTTGGATACGGTTTGCCAATATTTTGTTAAGGATCTTTGCATCTATATTCATCAAGGATATTGGTCTAAAATTTTCTTTCCTTGATGTGTCTTTTCCTGGTTTGAGTATGAGGGTGATATTAGCTTCATAGAATGAGTTCAGTAGGGTACCCTCCTTTTCTATTTCCTGGAATACTTTGAGAAGTATTGGAATGAGTACTTCTTTGAAGGTCTTGTAGAACTAGGCTGAGAATCCGTCTGGTCCTGGACTTTTCTTGGATGGTAGATTTTTAATGGCTTCTTCTATTTCATTGCTTGATATTGATCTGTTTAAATCGTGTATGTCCTCCTGGTTCAGTTTGGGTAGTTTCTATTTTGTTGGAATATAGATTTTCAAAGTAGCGTCTCATTATGTTCTGTATCTCAGTGGTGTCTGTTGTGATATTTCCTTTTGCATCATGTATTTTAGTAATTTGAGTCTTCTCTCTCCTCTTTGTTAGTGTGGCTAAGGGTTTGTCTATTTTGTTTACTTTTTCAAAGAACCAACTTTTTGTTTTGTCAATTTTTTGAATAGTTTCTTTTGTTTCAATTTCATTGATTTCAGCTCTGATTTTAATTATTTCCTGTCTTCTACTACTTTTGCTGTTATTCTGTTCTTCTTTTTCTAGGGTTTTGAGCTGTAATGTTAGGTCATTTAGTTGTTGACTTTTCATTCTTTTCTAGAATGCGCTCCTTGCAATGAATTTTCCTCTTAATACCACTTTCATAGTGTCCCAGAGATTTTGATATGTTGTATCATCGTTCTCATTGACCTCTAAGAAATTTTTAATCTCCTCCCTGATGTTTTTTGTTATCCATGTTTCATTCAATAGCATATTATTTAGTCTCCAAGTGTTGGAGTAATTTCACTTTTTTATTTGTCATTGATTTCTACTCTCAGTCCATTATGATCTGATAGAACACAAGGCAGTATCTCTATTTTTTTGCATTTCCTAAGGGCTGCTTTGTGGCATAACACATGGTCTATTTTTGAGAAGGTTCCATGTGCTGCTGAGAAGAAAGTGAATCTGCTCGTTGATGGATGGAATATTCTATATATGTCTATTAAGTCTAGGTTATTGATTGTGTTATTGAGTTCTATGGTTTCTTTGGTTGGATTTTGTTTGGAAGATCTATCTAGTGGTGACAGCGGTGCATTAAAGTCACCCAGAATTATTGTGTTGTGGTCTGTGTGATTCTTGAAATTGAGAAGGATTTGTTTGATGTACAGGGATGCACCATTGTTTGGGGCATAAATATTTACTATTGTTATGTCTTCCTGATTTATGGTTCCCTTAAGCAGTATGAAATATCCTTCTTTATCCCTTCTGACTAACTTTGGTTTGAAGTCCACTTTATCTGATATAAGGATGGAAACCCCCGCTTTTTTACTGAGTCCATGTGCGTGGTAGGTTTTTTCCCATCCTTTCACCTTTAGTCTGTCGATGTCTTTTTCTATGAGATGAGTCTCTTGCAGGCAGCATATTGTTGGGTCTTTCTTTTTAATTCATTCTGCCAGTCTATGTCTTTTGATTGATGAGTTTAGGCCATTAATGTTCAGGGTTATTATTGAGAAATGATTTGTATTCCCAGTCATTTGGCTTATTTTTTGTTTTTAAGTTGGCTTGGTTTCTCCTTTGAGTGGTTTTTCTCTAAGGTAGTTCCTCCCTTTGCTGACCTACATTGTTGTTTTTCATTTCCTCCTCATGGAAAATTTTGTTGAGAACATTCTGTAGTGCAGGCTTTCTATTTGTAAATTCTTTTAACTTTTGTTTATCATGGAAGGATTTTATTTCATCTTCAAATCTGAAGGTAAGTTTTGCTGGGTATAGGATTCTTGGTTGGCAACCATGTTCTTTCAGAGCTTGAAATATGTTGGTCCAGGCCCTTCTAGCTTTTAGAGTCTGGGTTGAGAAGTCGGCTGCTATCCGTATTGGTCTCCCTTTATATGTAATCTGATGCTTTTCTCTCGCGGCCTTCAAAATCCTATCTTTATTTTGAATGTTAGGCATTTTCATTATAATGTGCCTTGGTGTGGATCTGTTGTGATTCTGTGCTTTTGGTGCTCTGTAAGCCTCTTGTATTTGATTTTCCATTTCATTCTTCAGGTTTGGGAAATTTTCTGATATTATTTCATTGAATAGGTTGTTCATTCCTTTGGTTTGTATCTCTGTGCCTTCCTCAATCCCAATAATTCTTAAATTTGGCCTTTTCATGATGTCCCATAGTTCTTGGAGATTCTGTTCATGATTTCTTACCATCTTCTCTGTTTGGGCAACTTTATTTTCAAGATTAAATATTTTGTCTTCATTGTCTGAGGTTCTGTCTTCCAAGTGGTCTAGTCTTTTGGTGATGCTTTCCATTGAGTTTTTACTTGGTTTATTGTTTCCTTCATTTCAAGGATTTCCATTTGGTTTTTTTTTGAGAATCTCTATCTCTTTGTTGATATAATCTTTTGCTTCCTGCAGGTGCTCTTTCAGCTTATTGGTATTATCATTCATTGCCTGCATTTGCTCTCTTATCTCATCCTTTGCTTCATGAATCATCTTAATCATGTATAATCTGAAGTCCTTTTCTGACATTTCTTCTAACATACTGTCACTGGATTCTATTACTATAGAATCTAGATTTGTTTGGATCATTTTCTTTCCTTGTTTTTTATGTTGTTCATGTATCTTCCCCTCTAGCAGTGCAGATCTGGGATATTGCAGATTTCCCCCTATAGGCTTATAGTGGCCCTATAGGTTTCCAAAACCCTTTCTTTAAGGGGAGATCAATATAAGCAGTGCCCAAATCAGACACTATGGAATCCTAGACCAAATAGCCCTTATGGGGACAATAACAAAATTGTCGTAATAAACAGAATGAGTTCAAATATTATCTTCAGTAAAACAAACAGGTTTGCAATAAAGTCTGCAGTTTCTAATGGAGGACAAAGAGGATGCAGAGGGATGTAGAATGTGGCTGTTAATGGGATAAGAAAAGAATATACTGAAGTTCTAGAAAATGGAAAGGGTGAGAGTGTAATCAAAAGAAATCAGATGTTAGCATGCAAAAAAGGGAGAAAGAGACTCTGAGGGAACAGGTAAACAAAAGGAAAAGAGAGCAAGAAAAGTAAAGAAATAAAAACTTAAATTTTTTTAAGAAGGAGAAAAAAGAAAATCTACTGTATAACAGTCATATACTAATGAAACCTCCCAGTGTTCAGTAGCCTGATGCATGAGAGGTACCTGACAATGAGCTTCAAGTCTCCAGCTGGCATCTCAGGATGGGATTTGCTCCACCTAAAGATCGGAGCTATGGCTTCCAGGATTATCCAAGATGGCCGCTCTGGCTTCGAAATGTGTTGGCATTGGGGAGCTGCAGCTCGGGGTGTGGCCTTGGTCAGCAGGAGGTCCTGGAGACGGGATGCAGTTGGTCTGGCAGGGGTCCTGGAGGTCGGGTGTGTTTGGTGTGCTTGTGGGATCCTGGAGGCTGGGTGCAATCAGTCGGTCTGGGGTCCCGGTGATAGGGCGCAGTCAGTTTGTCTGGGGGTCCTGGCAGCAGGGAGCAGTCAGTCGATGTGAGGGCCCCGGAGGCAGGGAGTGATCAGTCGGGCTGAGGGATCCTGGAGACGGGGCTCATTCAGTCTGGCCAGAGGTCCTACGGGGCCTGGCTGTTGTCTCAAAATGGCGGCAGGCATGTGTAATCAAACCTGCAGGTACTGTAACAGTGAACTTCCAGGCAGCAGCAGGCAGCTGGTGCTCCACTGGTGGTTGGTGATCAGTTTGCTGACTGTTGTTGGACGATCCGCAGGTGAACCTCGAGCGTTGGGTGATGGATAGGATTAAGGCAGGTGATGGACAGGCGAGAGGCAGGCAAATGGTGGATGATAGATGCCTGACAGTGAGCAACTCGCAAATTATTTTCTTATTCTCCCACTGTACATGTTTCCCATTTTGCCTTTGATTTTACAATGCTGGCCTGGTGAATGAGAGAGAGCTAAGATTAAGAAATGATCCGTATCAGTATTCCTAACAGGTATGTTATGGACAGAAATAAATTTGATTAAAAACACGTGGCAAGTGAAAGCAAAGGCATAAGCTACTGCCACTACCAGACAATTCAGTGGGTGAGGCTGGAGAGGCTGTCCTCCACAGTTCACTGATACTATCATATTGCATCAGTCTTAAGGGAACTACTTTTCTGGATGTTGTGACCCTTTTACCATAGGACACCCATGTGAGCAGCCTTTCACACTGCCTCAGTGGGCCCAAAATGTGACCATCAGAGAGATGAAGACTACCCTTGAATGAAATATTCTAGATATCATTCTTTTTTTAAAAATTGTGTCAGGGATTGGACCCAGGGGCACTCAACCATTGAGCCACATCCCAACCCGTTTTAAAATTTTTAATTTATTATTTAGAGACAGGATCTTCCTTTGTTGCTTAGTACCTTGCTAAGTTGCTGAGGCTGGCTTTGAACTTGTGAGCCTCCTGCGTTGGCCTCCTGAACTGCTGGGATTACAGGTGTGTGCAATTGTGCCCAGCTCTTAACAACAATTTTAAAGTAAACAACCTCCTCTAAAAGATTGTCAGAACAAATTCCATTGTATCTCACGTTTCAGTTCCCTGTATCCACTGTTCACCCTCCATACTGCTCTATTCATTTTATAATCAGACAAACCACTTTCTGCTAATTCCTTACTGTGCCCTCTACAAATAACTATTTGTGATGACCAATGTCCTTATATTCTATATCCTTCTACCTCCTGCCATAACCGATATCTTGGTTACCTCCTAAATATGTTGCCTGAAAATGAACTTGGTTCTCATTGTTCCTCCAGATCCCTTCAGAATCATTGTTTGATCCTTCCTGTGAAAGCCCCTACCTTCTACCCCTCCTCATTTTTGACATCTGCCGACTTCCTGGTTACTTTTCCTCATTTATTAAAGACTTAGTTCATGGATTACCCTCTTCTGTTCAATTCCTCTCTTCATTCTTGAGGTTCTCAATACCTTGAATGTCAGAACCTTACTTGCCCTAGGTGGCTTTTGTTTCAAAAAACTTTTGCTTTTGGAAATTTAATGATGAGTGATCTTCTAAAGATGGAGGATTTTTGATGGTGGTAGGGGAGAAGAGTAGTCCAACTGTGGGGTTCGCAGGTTTCCCTAAACCTGGGCACAGGACAGAGAGGGATGAAGGGTCCTGGAATGGTTGAAATTTGTGCCCTAATTCTTCTACCCACTAACAGCCTGAGGGACTAGTAGAAATTCTCCTGGGGAGAGCCTTTCTCTTTAGGCAATGTTGTCTTTTCCACCCTGACTCTGGTCATCATTCTTGGTGATTTCGACATTGACATGGCTGATTCATTTTTCATCATAACTTTTTACTTCCTTGACCCCTTTGTTTCACTCATCTTTTTCTTCCACTTCAGCTACTCATGTACTTGGTCATGAGCTAGACCTTTTTCTCACCAGAAACTGCACTATTTTGTAAATTTTTAAAAAAATATTAAAAAAAATTTTTTTAGTTGTTGATGGACCTTTATTTTTATTTATATGTGGTGCTGAGAATCAAACCCAGTGCCTCACACATGGTAGGCGAATGCTCTACCAGTGAACCACAATCCCAGCCCCTATTTTGGAAATCTTAACCCTCCACTGCTGTGGTTCTTCAACTTTATCACATGAGACCTCATCACATTTTCTCTCTTCATTAACTTACCATTGTAGCCACATATTTTCTTTCCCAACTTGGAGTCCATAACATTGTTCTAGTCAATCTCCCTTCCTTTCTATCAGACCTATTGAGCTGTCATACCCTAAATCTTAGTTTTTCTTTCTCTTTTAAAAAATATTTTTAGTTGTAGATAGACACAATACCTTCATTTTATTTATTTATTTTTATGTGGTGCTGAGAATTGAACCCAGTGCCTCACATGTGCCAGGCAAGCACTCTACCACTGAGCCACAACCCCAGTCCCTGAACCTTAGTTTTTCTATCCTCCTTCTTTCTCATATCCTTTTCCTGAAGCTGAGTCTTTTACAACTTGACTGTCTTCACTCATACTAACTTCAGATGGACACATGATATTGCCTATTTCTTCTTTTATCCTTCCTTAGTGA
This sequence comes from Sciurus carolinensis, assembly GCF_902686445.1. Taxonomy (NCBI): domain Eukaryota; kingdom Metazoa; phylum Chordata; class Mammalia; order Rodentia; family Sciuridae; genus Sciurus; species Sciurus carolinensis. The sequence goes on from NC_062232.1 coordinate 85,994,132, forward strand.
GGATTTTTAGAAGACAATTCTCTGAAATGACCTCTTCTTCCTCATCTCTCCTCAGACCTCTATCTCCCACCCTTTCTTCTTCCACTTGCTCACTGATGATGTCACCTCAACTGGTCTTGATTAAATAGAATACAGAAAATGGGAGCTTTATCTTTTTCCTGTACTAAATCTGTTCCAACTATACCAGTGTCTCTCCAGTTTACATTGGAGAATGTGTCCATCTTGATAGGAGAATGTGCTCTTATCAGAGGCCAATCCAATCTAGAGTCTGTCCAGTCTTAACTTCACAGTGACTTGGGATTATTCAGTTACTTCACCTCTCTCCTGCATTATCAATATCTCTCTCTTCTGCATCTTTTGCATAAACAATTACTCATGTTTTAAGACTTCTATTCAAAAAGTAAAACAAAATAATGACCTCCTCTTCCTTGCTTCGACCTCCTCTTCTAACTACTATCAGAGTTCTAGATTCTACTTCACAGTCAACCTTAAATCTCAACCTTCTAGAAAATGTTCTCTTCCTCACATTTCATTCCCCCTTGAGCCCTCTCTAATCTGTCTTCAGTTCCCAATCAACTATATTTTGTCTCTGTGGAGGTTTGAGAATCAAGAGTATACATAGCTCAGACTATAGTTTCAGAGTCCATTATGTGAAATGCACAAGGAAACAGAGGCTCAGATAGATAAAGTGATTTCCCTTAGACCGAACAGCTAGTAAATAGCTAAGTTGGTATGAATCCAAGTGCATCCAATTCTAAGAGCCTGTACATCAGCATTCTTGTCATTAATCATACCTCTTCTGTGCTTTGCGTAGGGATTATCATATCAAATTTTAACTTTTTATTGGTGTGTTCCTTCCTGCCTCTGGATTATTATTTCAAGGACAAGAACAAAGCCTAGAACAAATAGTAGGTGTTCTATAAATGCTGGTTGAATGAATGAAGGGAACACTGTTATCTGAGCTCATTTATTCTTTTTTTTTGATTTTCAGCAGTAATGGATCACTGCTGATCACCACCTTCCCTCTAATATAATCATAGAATCACACAATTTTAGAGCTGTAAAGGGACCTTAGAGATAGGAAATTAAGATCTGTAGAGGTTAAGTAACATGCCCAAGGTCACTTCACTAGTTGGTTGCAGTTCAGTGCTCTTCCCATGCCATCTTCAGTAGGTGTTAATGCTCCCTTCCTCCACATTCTCTTTTCTAACCTAAATAACTTGAATGCCAAACAGCATGTAGACGGCAGAAAGTCAGTAGAAGGACATATTGTGAATGTTGTGGACAGCCAGTGCAGTATGTTTAGCATTAATGAACACTTTCCTCCTGGTTCAAGCAGGCTAGCTACTTTGGTTCCAGTTTAAAATGTCCTTTTTCCTGAGCTCCTGTCTTATATTTCTCTTAGTGCCTTGGTTATTTTAATGAGATTTTCTTATCTCCTACTTATAAAACCAGACCTACTTTCTAGTGTTTTGTCGTGTTTGTTAAAGAAATAACTAAAATCCCCAAGTCTTGTTCCGTTTTCATTTTCTTATATTTGTGTGTTTAGAGTCATGCAGTACATTTTTAAATGCAATCTTGTTGCTTGCTAATGCAGTGCTAAAGTGCTCAATTCTTCTTTGGAGAAGAATCAGCTAACTGGAACCCTCAACTAACAAGGACCTGAAGCTTGAAGTTAGGGAAGTAGCACACAGTCTCTGAAATCAGACATAGTAGGATTTAAATCCTGAATTTACCACTAATTAACCACAAGACCTTAAGCACACTGCTTACCTACCATGTACATGTTTTCTCATCTTTAAAATGAGAATAATATTAGTGGTTTGTTTCAGAGAGCAGATATAAAGATGAAGTAATATGTATATTGAGGTTTAAAATTCTTGTCCTGATACAGACTGGTTATAGAACAATCTCAAAAAAGTCATTAAACTTCATTGAGCCTCACTTTCCTTCTTTGTTAAATGAATGTTGTTATCAGTAGGCATAACTGACCACCTCAAAATTTAGTAGGTCAGCACAACAACCATTTATTTGCTCATGAGTCTGTGGCTTGGTTGTTTTGGGTGAAGTTAACTGGAACTCTGCTTCATGGGTGTTTTCTGTGTTTACCATCTATGTAGATTAAGATGTAGTCTGTATTGCTGGGCATGGTGGCAGACACCTGTAATCCCAGTGGCTTAGGAGGCTGAGGCAGGAGGATTGCAAGTTGGAGGCCAGCCTCAGCAACTTAGTGAAGCCCTAAGCGAGACCCTGTCTCAAAACAAAAAATAAAAAATAAAAAAATAAAAAAGGTTGGGTCTAAGTTCAATATGAGTCTGTGGTCTTACTCATTATTTGGTGGTTTCCTTTTTTTTTTTTTCCTTAGGGATGATGGAAGTTAATATGCCAAGTGTCACAGTGGGCTCATTCAGGCTGGTGGCATCGCAGGGTTACTAAAAGCATTGAGAGAGTTCAAAATCAATGTGCCAGCACTTTTCAATTCTGTGTTTGCTCATATTTGCTATTCTATTGACTAAAGTAAGTCATAAGCCAAACTCTGGTAGGTATGGGAAGGAATTACTGAAGGACATGATTATAATGAAGGTAAGTACTGCAGTCATTTTTTTAGATAGCTTATCACAAACTTAATAATATATATTTTTCCAGGATTGTTGTGAAAATTGGAATTAAGGTGTATTCAAGCACTGAGTGAAGTGACTGGGATAGTAGGTGCTCAGGAAGCAACAGCTAAACTACATAATATTTTACTGGATATATAATAGATGTTTAATTAAGCAAAAATCTCTTTAACCATTCTTTCTACCCTCTCTCCCTCTTGATTACTTGGCTGATAGAAGAAAACTGTGACTCAAAAAACAAGCAAAGGGCTGGGGAGATAGCTCAGCTGGTAGAGGGCTTGCCTCGCAAACACGAGGCCCTGAGTTCGATCCCCAGTACTGCAAAAAAAAAAAAAAAAAAAAGCAAAAAGCCAAGCAAAACAAAATAAAACAAATTAAAAACCCAAACAAGAATAACAACAAAACTTATAAAAGCAAATAAACCAACATTGGTGATTTTGTAGTTTTTGTTTTATGAACTAAACAAACTTCCAGAAAACACCTAATAAAAATGATCCCCAGAAGAAAACTAATAGAGGACATTAAAAATAAACATACTTTATTATTTTACACTTTCTTCATTCCTTGTCATATGTTTTCATGTCCCTAAGGTCATATAGGATGCTGTGCTTTCAATGAAAAATTCCATTATGGTGATTAAGGCAAGGAAAAGGACACAGACATTTGACAAAGAATTGCCACACCTAGGAGTTTAACCAAAGCAGGATTGAAGGTTAATTCTATTTTCCAAAAAATTCCATTGAAATTCTTGAATCTTTGAGTTGGAAAGGAGTTCAGAGGCCTTTGAATTTCAGATCCTTTATTCCTGTTCAGTAGTGGTTGTCAAACTTTTTGATCTCAGGGCTACTAATACCACCTAAAAATATTGAGGACCCCAAAGTACTTTTGTGTCTGTGATTTATATCTATCAGTATTCACAAACTGACAATAACCTGAGGGGGAAAACAAAACAAAATACAATACATACATTTCATTATCAGAGTATTGACTCATCATGTATCAAATAGCTTCTTGAAAACTTCACTGTGTGTTTATGAGAGTGATAAATAAAATAATGTCTTAGTATTGTAAAATGAGTTCTGACCTCATTAAATACGTGAAAGAGTACTTTTGGGGTCTTTCAAGGTTTTTTTGTTTTGTTTTGTTTTTGGTACCAGTGATTAAACCCAGGGACGCTTAACCACTTTGTCCTGAGCCATATCCCATCACTTTTTATCTTTTATTTTGAGACAGGGTCTCGCTGAGTTGCTTAGGGCCTTGCTAAATTGCTGAGGCTGGCCTTGAACTTTCGATCCTCCTGCCTCAGACTCCCAAGCTGCTGGGATTACAGGTATGCACCACCATGCCTGGCTTTCAAGGGTCTTTGGACCACACTTTGCAAGTAGCTGCTATTCAGTCTCCCTGTCAGGAAGGAGTTATCCTGCTAAAACATTTTTTTTCTTTTGGGTACTGGATGAAAGCACCCAGAAATCACTCTGAATGCAGGAACTCAAGCAAGAGATTTTATTAAGTGCACAGGCAGAGTGTTTGCCCACAGGGTGAGAGAGAAAGAGAAAGTGAGAGAGAGAAGGAGCAAGAATGAGAGTGAGTGAGACAGAGAGAGAGACAAAATGAGAGAGTGCAAGTGAGAGTGCGCACAAGAGCGAGAATGAGAGAGAGAGAGAGAGAGAGAATGGAGGTGGAGCCATTCTTAAGTAGTCAAATTTTGTGAGCTAGTAAAAATGGACCAATGGCTGGTGAGGAGGTTCAAGGGCTAACAATCTGGGTTGTAAAGTGGTGGTGGGGAGAGAGAATAATGGTGGCAGCAAAATAGCAGATCTGATGCCAATACTGTGGTTTGAACCCAGAGATGCTTAACCACTGAGCCACATCCCAGCCCTATTTTGTATTTTATTTAGAGACAGGGTCTCACTGAGTTGCTTAGGGCTTTTCTAAGTTGCTGAGGCTGGCTTTGAACTTATAATCTTCCTGCCTCAGCCTCCCTAACCCCTGGGATTATAGGTGTGCACCACTGGGCCTGGTCTGCTGAAACATTTGGAGACAGTTTGATACAGTAAAAGGCTCTACCATGTGAAAATAATTTCCTTATCTATAAAATGAGGATGAAAATAATTAAATCTACTTCATACAGTTGTGAAAACTAAATAAAATGAGGCTATGTGTCCAAGTTATGTTAAGGGCCTTTTAAAAGAGGTGGCATAGGGTTTTGGCTTCCAATAAAGTTTGGTCCTTCTATCACTGAAATAAAGGCCTAATAGCCCCTAACTCATGAGTCAGCTTATTTTGGCTCTATTTTTCAGAAGTTTCCTCCTCTACCTCTCTGTAACTTCTTCCCCTTGGCTTTAGTACTAATTCTTCTGCACAGAGTAAGGCACCACCTTTTAGATAGTAGATATAAACAGTAGTGGCAATGTTAGGCTTTTCTTTTTCTTTCTTTCTTTTTTTGGTACTGGGGATTGAACTCAGGGACACTCGGCCACTGAGCCACATCCCAGCCCTATTTTGTATTTTTTTTAATTGAGAGACACAGCCTCACTGAGTTGCTTAGTGCCTCACTTTTATTGAATCTGGCTTTGAACTCACTATGCTCCTGCCTCAGCCTCGAAAACCACTGGGATTACAGACACTTTTAGGTTTTTTTTTCTTATAAGTTATATTATGGTTTCCAGATTATTTGGATCATATTTTGTTCTGAATGCACTTGCTCATTCACCTAATATTTATTGAGCACCTACATACCATGCATCCGTAGTGGGGGAAAAAGAACCAGACATACCTCTGCTCTCTTGCAGCTTATATTCTAAATAGAGGAGTCAGACCAAAAACAAATACCCAGATAAGAATAGATGTGATGCCAAGTGGAATGAAGGGAAGGAAGGAGGAGATGAAAAACTGTAGAATGACTTTCCTATGCTCACATATGAATACACAACCAGTGAAACGCCACATCTTGTGCAACCACAAGAATGGGTTCCGAATTAAAATACCATACTCCATGTATGTATAGTGTGCCAAAATACACTCTACTGTATATCTCAAAAGAACAAATAAAAAAAAGAATAGATGTGCTAGGTCCTACAGTGGAAATTGAAGCAAGATAACGAAACATGGTGATGGGAGGTGATACCATTTGAGGTAGGGTAATCACATAACTGGTTTTCTGAAGAAGTGGCATTGAGTGAAGACCCAAATAGGCCAAACTGAGGGAGAAGTCAGTGCAAGTTTTGAATTTTATCCTAATCGTGATTGGAATCCATTGGAAGATTTAGGTAGGATAATGAAGTGCTGTGAATTATGTTTTGAAATTATCACTTTTGAAATTTCGTGGAGAATAGACTAAGGGACAAGAATAGAAGTGGGGAGAACAGTTAAACAGTTCTTGAAATAGTCCAGGCAAGAGCTGATGGTGCCTTGGAGGTGGTGAGAAGTTAGATTGGGATAGAAGACAGAGCCCACAGGATTTACAGATGGATTAAAGTGTTGTGTGAGGAAGGAGGAGAAATCAGGGATGATACCTTAGGGTTTTGTCCTGAACACTTGGATGGGAGTTGTACCATTAACTAAAATGGGGAAGACTGGGTCAAAAACAGGGTAAGGGACAGAATCAAAAGTTCTGTTTGGGGGCTGTGGCTGTAGCTCAGTGGTAGAACACTTACCCAGCCTGTGTGAGGTACTGGGCTAGCTTCTCAGTACTACATAAAAATAAATAAATAAAAGTATTGAAAAAAAGTTCTGTTTAATACATATGTTAAGTTTATGATCATTATTATATATTTATATATATATACATATATGAATATCTGTATATATATATATATGGACATAAAGAGTGAATGATCTGGAGCACAGGGGAAAACCAGTACTAAAGATTGCCATTTGGAAAACTTAACTATATAAAATTCAAGAATTGAGCCCTGGAGCCCTTCCCTGGTTAGAAATAAGAGATGAGAAAGACCCAGAAAGGGACACTGAGAAAAAAGTGACTAAGAAGAGGAAAAGAAGAGACATGCTGCATGGTCATAGATGCCAAGATGTGTTTCAAAATAAAGGAATGATTAATATGAATGTTGCCTGGAACTTTAACAAAGTTAACCTTTGGATTTGGCATGATGGTGGTGGTTGACAACCTTGATAAGAGTACTGTCAGTAGCACATAGACTAAAGCTTGTTTGAGGTGGGATAAGGATAGAATGAGAGAAGAATTGGAGAGAGATCTGTAGACACTTATTTTGGGGCATTTTGTTATGAAAGGGAGAAAAGAAGTTGTGAGGAAACTGCAGGAGGTTTTGTGGTAAAAGACATTTTTTAAAAAGAGAGATTTTCTTGCCTGTTTATATGCTGATGGGAATGATCCATCAGCATGTTGATGGAAGAAGAGATTGGTGACACCAGAGAGAGAGGTTAACTACTGGAGCAAAATGCTTGAGTGGAAGGAATCCTGTGCATAAGTGAGAAGATTGGTCTTACATGAGAATGTGGAAAGTTCCTCCATAGTAACAGGAGAGAAGGCAGGGTAGTTGGATAGTGTTGCAGATGAACTGATAAATTTACTGGTTTGAAGATCAGGAAAATTGAGGATATTCAGGCATTGCTGAATTTTCACTTGAGATTTTTGGTCAAATATTTAAAGTGACATGTGAGACCATTCTACTGGGTAGGTAGAGTTATTTTTTATTTATTTATTTTTTTTTTGGTACCAGGGATTGAACCGAGTGATGCTTAACTACTGAGCCGTATCCTCAGCACTTCAGTTTTTATTTAGGGACAGGTTCTCACTAAGTTGCTTAGGGCCTCACTAGGTTGCTGAGGCTTGCCTTGAACTTGGGATCCTCCTGCCTCAGCCTCCCAAGTTGCTGGGATTACAGGTAGGCACCACCACACTGGCTAAGTTATTCTTTTTTATTAGTAGTTCATTTTAGTTATACATAATGTTAAGATTCATTTTTGACATAATTATACGAGCATGGAATATAATTTGGTCTAATCCAAGCCCATAGTACTTTTCCATTTCCTTCCCCTTCTTCCTCCTCCTGTTCTGTTTTCTGATTTTTCTTCTATTTATTTATAGTTTTTTTAAAAATTGGATTAGTGAAATTCACTGTTATATTAATATATGTAAATACAAAAGTTTGGTCAAATTCATTACATTGTTCTTTCCTTTTCCCTGTTCATTCTCTCTCCCTAAGTCCTCTTCCTCAACTCCACTGATCTCTCTTCTATTTTTGTGGAATCCTCCCTGTTTTATTTCCTTTTTTAGAGTTATTCCGAACTAGGATTGAGTATGATGGAGGGAGAAAGGTACAAGAGCGCCTCCCCTACTTGGAGACTTATACAAGGCAGTCGACATATTGATGGACTATGGAATTAAACCTGGGTAGTGTGGAAAGTGAAGACAAGAAAGAACAGATGGATGATGAAGGCAGTAGCTTCCATGGATTGTATGTAGGTTGAGATTATGTGGGAGAAATGGAGACTTGAAATTGTGGTGATGCAGTTATTGGTAATGACAACATCTAGAGTATGACCATGGGAGTGTGTGACTGAGCCAGGATGGTAGGAAATAAAAAGTTTTCAGATATGACTTCAAGGGTTGGGGGTCCAAGGGATTGACTATGTCCCCAAATGGATATTGAAGTCACAGGAGAAATGGTGGGAGAAATATTTCCAGTGAATGCATGGGAGAAATGATTGATTGGGAGGTTTGATTGGTGAAGGGTGACCATAAGGAAGGTTGCTATTGGCATAGTCCAGTGTTATACACTTTAAGTGAACTGGAGGTTGTGACGAAAGAGGAGTAAAAATGGTCTGGAAGTAACCAAGAGGTGGAAGAAGAACACTCCTCTATCTCCAGGTACAGTAAGTGATACGTAGGATGCGCTAAAGAAAGTATCCATGATCTGAGAGTGCTACATGGAAGCCAGGGACCTCAGGGAAAAGTCAGGTTTCCTTTGGAACAAGAAACTTGAAGAAAATATTGAAGCAGTTGAGGAATTTGATAATTATGGACTTTGAGTTTCAGAGGCCACAGAAGGAATGTTTGGGGGTCCACTGATAGATTTTTGAATCAAACTAGGGAACATATGGGACCCTAAGGGATTTAAGGTAATGCAGGCTAGAAGCCTAGGACTCGTGGAGATGACTGCAGTAAATAGGGAAGCAGAATATGTTGGGATTAGTGTTATGGAATCTTAGGATGAAGTGAATGATCACAGCTAATCAGAACCTCTTTCTGGGGTAATCTGAAAGATGATAATATGAAGCTGGCAAAGGGCAGGATATAGAGGAGCTTATATGTGGAGTGCTTGATACTTCCTGGTTTCTCAAAACTTTCTGTGGTTCATTAGAAGCCTGGGGCAAGGAACTTATTAGGACTTTTCAATAATGACAGTACCTTGGGTAAACTTAACTTTTGTTCTCCAAATCTCCATCTCCATTAGTCACTACCAAAGCTGCTTCTGTAAAATGCATGATATAAGTGAAAAACATGTGCTTGTTATGTAAATGTAGTTTCTGGATAAGTTCCATAGCTTCCTCAATCACTTCCCAAAAAATTGCTTTACTGAGGCTGCACTCTTTTACCATTTATTATGAAAATATTCAAACATACAGAAAAAGAGATTTCACATAATGAGCTCTCATATACACCACCACTTAGTTTTAACAGTTGTTAACATTTTGCCATACTTTCTTCATCTATTTTTTTCTCTTGCTGAAATATCTTCAAGGAAATTACAGACATTATGACATCTTATTCTTAAATACCTCAGTAACCTAAGCCTTTTCTGTATAGAAATCTAAAACTGCCACTGTCTTACAAAATGCAGCACCAACAGCTAGAGGAAAGTGTTCCAGATGTGAACTGACCAGCCATGTGTACAGAATGTCTAGACCCTACTTTTGTTAATGCAGATTACAATCTCTAAAATTATTCATTTTAGAGGCCAGAGCATACTATTGACTCAAGTGCATTTGTGGTCAGCTAAAGTCCCCAAGTTCTTTGCACATGAACTGCCACTGTCAAGTCAGGCTTCCCCCATCTTGTATTTGTGTAATTGAATTTTTGTTGGTTTTAGCCTATTGAAAATATTTTGAATTGGTATTCAGCCCTCCAGTGAATTAGTTAATCCCTTTTTGCTTTGGTTCATCAGCAAAGTTGATAAGTAAACCTTTTATATATTCATGCAAGTATATAGCAGCTACTTTCTAAAATTGAAGCTTATGCTGCCTCAAAATTGTGGAGACTGCAGTAAGATCATCTCAAGCATTAAGCATAAACTGTTTGTAGGAAAAATTGAGTGTTTCTGACTAATGATTGAAATCTATCCTTCTTGATTATTCAGACCTTGTGGCTTAACATACTGATATCTGAATACAGTTTTCTAAGACACTCTAAATCATTCCAGAATGACTCTTTAATACAAGCAGTCACCAAATAATTTCTTAGTACAGCCTTGAAAACACCCATATTGTTTAAGACAATTAAATCTAGGGCTCGGGTTGGCTTTAGGAGGCCCCCATGGCTTTGCTTGAGTAGTTTCTCAATTGACTATTCTCACCATTACCCAGGAATCATTTTTTAAACCCAAGTGTGATAGAGAGTTAAATGGATGCCCCCTTGTTGTGCTCATACTTAGAAGATGAAACTGTTCTAGGAGCATGTCAACTGCTAGACAAGTGATATTTTTCTAAATTTTTAAACTGGATATATAATATGACTCAGAAGAAGGCATACTATTGGTAATATACAAAGCTCAAAATAGCATATCGGTACTACAGAACTCCACATTCTCCAATATGGTTCTCAATTCTTAGGTTGTTTTAGAATGAGAGCTCTCTGATATATAACACAGAAATTAAGACCATGGCATTGGACCTTGATTATCTAGGTATAAAACTTCTCTCTATCATTTATTGATTATTGGCTATGGGATACTTACTAACTTCAGTGGTGAGCAGTTTGTTCATCTGTTAATGACGAGGATAGTATTAGCCCTATTGCACATCTTTGTGAGGATTAACAGTGTTAATTTAAGCAATATGCCAAGCATTTAGTAAGTGTTAGCTACTATTATTTATCATAGTTTTGATAGTTCTCCTTGGGACCCAAGGTATTAGATACTGTTTGATATCATAGTCATGAAGTTCTTAATCTACTCTATACTAATTTCCATTTTAAAGCCTCCAGAGACATAATAAGGATGGTTTAAAGACACACACCAACAATGCTTGTACACTGTCTACTTTGAGTAAGCCAAGGTAATTCTGGCCTATTGGTTGCTTGTTCTAAATCTTCTGATTAGCTTCCCTAATGGCTGATAACCACACCAATATTACAGTGGAAGAAATTTAGGGAATACCATTTTACTTAATATATGAATCTACAGATGGAATGCTTTCAGTGTTCTGGTGTTCACCTAGGCACCCTTATATGTCCACTTAAATGTTAAGAAAACTTTTTTTTTGCTTTTCAATATTTATATTAGCAAGAATTATAAACCATAAGCATAGTCAATTTTTTGTAATTAAACCTTCAAATTCATCACTAAAACATTTTTGTTTTTAATTGGTACACATTAATTATACAAAATGGTGAATTCATTGTGGTATATTAAAGTATGTATATGAACATAATTTGATTAGTTTCACTCCTGATACCTTCCCCCCCTCCTCCTACTTGTGAGCACCTTCCTCTCTACCCTACTAATCTCCCTTCTGATTTTATGATGTCTCCCCCAACTTTTATTTTCCTTTTTCTACTTTCACATATGAGAGAAGACATACTTGTCTCTGTGAGTCTGGCTTATTTCACTTAACATGATGCTTTCCATTTCCAGCCATTTTCTTGCAAATGACATAATTTTGTTCTTTATGACTGAATAAATCTCCATTGTATGTGTACATATATATGGATATATGTGTAGACATACATATGTCACATTTTCTTCATCCATTCATGTGTTGACAGGTATCTAGGCTTATTCCATGAGTTGGATATTGTGAATTGTGTTGCAACAAACATGGGTATGCATGTATCTCTAAATATTGCTGACTTTAATTATTTTGGCTAACTACAAAGTTGTGGAATAGCTGGATCATATGGTAGATATATTTTTAGCTTCTTGAAGAACTTCCATATTGATTTTCATTGTGGCTGTACTAATTTACATTCTTACCATAAGTATATCAGGGTTCCTTTCTCCCACATCCTCAGAAGAATGTATTATTATTTGTAATCTTGATACTTTCTATTCTAGCTGAAGTGAAATGGAATCTCAGTATAATTTTGATTTTTATTTCTCTGGGGCTAGAGATATGGAACATTTTTTCTGTCCTTGTGTTCCATCTGTACTTCTTAATTGTAGAAGTGTCTATTCTGTTCATGTGCCCATTTATTTATTTTTGGTGTTGAATTTTAAATTTTTTAAAAAATTTTTATTTGTTTCGGTTACATATGACAGTAGAATCTATTTAAAAATTCTTTTTGTGTTCTGGGTGATAGTCTTCTGTCAAGAGTTGCTGACAAAGATTTCTCTTCCATTCTATTGGTTGTCTCTTCACTGTTTATTGTTTCCTTTGTACGGAAGCTTTTAAATCTGATGGCATCCATCAATTGATTCTTTCTCTTATTTCCTGAGCTACAGGGATCTTATTCAGGAAATTGCTGTCTGTACCTTCCTGTTGAAGTGTTTCCCTTTTTTTTATTTTAACAGTTGCAAAGTTTCTGGTTTAATACATAGGTGCATGCTACATTTAGAGTTAATTTGTATAAAGTGAGAGATAGGGATACAATTTCATTCTTCTACAGATGAATATCCATTTTCCCCAGCACCATTTTTTTAAAAGGCTATCTTTTCTCCAATACATGTTTATGGCATCTTTGTAAATAATCAGATGACTTTTACCATGTGGGTTTTTCTCTGTGATTTCTATTATGTTTCATTGGTTTACATGTGTGTTTTCTGCTAGTACTGTGATTATATATATATATATATATATATATATATATATATATATATATTTTTTTTTTTTTTTTTTTTTTTTTTTTTTTGCTTTTGTTTTGGGGTATGGTGAAATTTGAAATTGGGTATTATGATGCATCCAGCATTGCTCATTTGCTCAGGCTTGCTTTGGCTATTCTGGGTCTTTTGTGCCTCCATATGAATTTTAAGGTAGTTTGTTCTAGTGCTGTGATGAATGTAATTGGTATTTTGAGAGGGATTGCATTGAATCTGTAGATTGCTTTTGGAAATATAGCCATTTTAGCAATATTAATTCTGCCAGTCCATAAACATGGGATGCCTTTCCCTCATCTAGTATCTACTTCACTTTTTTATTCAGTGACCTGTAATTGTCCTTGTAGAGGTCTTTCACCACCTTAGTTAGGTTTAACTCCTTGGTCTTTTATTTTTTGAAGCTAATGTGAATGGAACTGTTTCCCTGACTTCCTTCTCAGCAGATTCATTATTGGTGTATATAAAAGCTCTTGATTTTTGTATATTGATTTTATATCTTGTTGATTTGCTGAATTTGTTTATCAGCTCTGAAAGTCTTCTGGTGGAACTTTAGGATCTTCTAAGTATAGGATTATGTCATCAGCAAAAGAGAGAATTTGGCTTTTTCATTTCCTATTTGCATCTCTTTTATTTCCTTCTCTTGCCTGATTGCTCTGGCTAGAGTTTCAAGAGCTATATTCAATAGGAGTGATGAGAGTGGACATCTTTGTCTTGTTCCTGATTTTAGAGGAAATGCTTTGAGTTTTTTTCCCTTTCAGTATGATATTGGCTTTGGGTTTGTCATATATAGTATCTATGATGTTGGGGTAATTTCCTTCTTTTCTTAGCTTATTCAGAGTTTTTATCATAAAGGGATGCAGAATTTTGTTGAAGGACCTTTTGGAATCTATTGAGATGTTAATGTGATTGTCTATGTATGTCATATATTACATTTATGGATTTGTATACATTGAACCATCATTGCATTCCTGAGATGAAATAAACTTGATCATGATGTATAATATTTTTAATGTGTAGTTGAATTGAATATGTCAGTATTTTATTGAGGATTTTTGCGTCTATGTTTATAAATGATATTGGTTTGTAGTTTTCTTTCCTTAAACTATCTTTTCAGTTTTGCTATAGACATGATTCAGGTTTCATAGAATGAGTTTGAAGAATTTTCCCCCTTTCAATTTTGTGGAATAATTTGAGGAATATTGACATTAGTTCTTCTGTAAGGGTATCGTAAAAGTCAGTTGTCAAACAGTCAGGTTCTGGGGTTTTTTCTTTGTTGAGTTATGGCTTATTATTGCTTCAGTTTCTTTGCTTATATTTGGTCTGTTTAGGTTTTCTGCATCCTTCTGGTTCAGCTTTTGGAGGTGGTGTCTAAAATTTGTCTATGTCTTCTAGATTTTCCAATTTACTGAAGTATAGGTTTTTGAAGTAGTCCCTAATGATCTGCTGGGTTTCAGTTTTGTCTGTTGTAAAGTCCACATTTTCATTTTTCATTTTATTAATTTGCATCTTCCCTCTTTCTTTTGGTTAGTTTGACTAGGGGTTTATCACTTTTGGTGGTTATTTTTTCTAAGAAACATTTGCTTTATTGATCCTTTGTGTTGTGCGTTTAGGTTCTATTTTGTTAATTTCAGCTGTAATTTTTTATTATTTCTTTCCTTCTACTGGTTTTAAGATTGAATCGTTCTTGTTTTTCTAAAACCTTAAGATGCATCATTAGGTTGTTTATTTGAGATCTGTTTTTTATTGTAAGCACACATAGGTATAAATGACCCTCTTAGCACTGCCCTTGCAAAAATCCCAGAGATTTTGCTATGTTGTGTTTCTATCTTTGTTTGATTCTAGTTATTTAAAAATTTACCCCTTAATTTCTTCAATGACCCACTTATTATTCAAGGGTATTGTTCAAGTCTACATGTATTTGTATAGTTTCTGTAGTTTTTATATTTCTAATTTCATTCTATTATTATGTGAATAAATGTAAGAGGTTATTTCAACTTTTAATTGCTAAGACTTTCCTTATAGCGTAATGTATGGTCCATTCTGGAGAAAGTTCCACGAGTGACTGAAAATAAAATATATTTAGTTGTCAGATATAATGTTACGTAGACAGCTCTCTACATAATCTGATGTGCTGTTGTTTCTGTCTGAATGACCTATTAGTGAGAGAAGTGTATTGAAATTCTCCACTATTATTGTACCTGGCTCTGATGGTCCCTTGATATCTAATAATCTTTGCTATTTTCCCTAATCCATCCCTGGAATCAACCAGTGCTTTCTTTATTAGAAAATGGTACTTGAAAACCATGACCTGTGTCTCGTATGTGCTTGCTATAATGTCACTGCTTTAGTCCATCTCAGTGGATATATCTAGGAAATATATGCATATAATAACTTATGCCTATAAATGTCTACATTTATTTCTGTATCTGTTTGGATTATATGAGGAAAAACCATCGTATAAGTCCATATTGATACCTTTAACTCTAAGCCAGTCCCACAAGCTTCATTTTAGAATTCTACCTTTCCTATTTGTACCTTTTTTCTTAGACTAAGAAACCTGGTACCTATTATCTACAAGTATGTTTACTTAATATTCAATCCTAGTACACAAATCAAGTAGATTTAGCTCCCCTAAATCATAGCTCTATGAGAAACATTCATGAACTCAAATACAATGTTTTTATACAGGCTTTTTCTTCTCTTTTGCTTTATGATATCCAGTCAACAGCTTGTTTTCCAGTTACTTAGGTCAAGATGTGACTCATTTGTAATACAGAGATATTCATTTCTAAAATTCGATAGTAATTCACTCCCATTTAAAAAATTTACATACATTACGGCTGGGGTTGTAGCTCAATGGTAGAGCACTTGCCTAGCACACAGTAGGCACTGGGTTTGATCACATAAAATAAATAAATAAAATAAATGTATTGTGTCCATCTACAACTAAAAAAAATAAATTTACATACATTAAATATCATTATGGTGTTTGTATGTTTTTTGGCAAATGCATTTAATGATGTATCCAAGAGTACCATACAGAAGAGTCTGCTACCCCCAAAGCTGCTCATACTGTCCACTAGAGTCAGACTTCCTTCCTACTCCTAATCCTTGACAATCACTGACCAGTTTTCCATTAACATGGTTTTCTCTTTCCAAGATTATTATGTAAATGGAATCATACAATGAGTAGCCTTTTGAGCTTGACTTCTTTAACTTAGCAAAATGCATTTAAAGATTCATTGTGCATATTGGTAGTTTGTTCCTTTTGGAAACTGAGTAGTATAGTGTAACTACAGTTGAGTAGTAGGATTTACCACAGTTGTTGAAAGGGATTTGGATGGTTTTCACGTTTTTCTAATATGAATAAAGCTGCTCTAAGCATTCATTTACAGGTTTTTATGTGGATCTAAGTTTTCACTTCTCTTAGGTAGACACCTGGCAGTGGAAAAAGTAATTTTTATTTTATTTTATTTTTGGTACCAGGCTTTGAATCCAGGAGTGCTTAACCATTAATCCACATTCTCAGCCCTTTTTATTTTTTATTTTGAGACAGGGTCTCATTAAGTTGCTCAGGGCCTTGCCAAGTTGCTAAGGCTGGCTTTGAACTCATGATTCTCTTGCCTCAGTCTCCCGAGACTGTGGGATTATAGGCATGCATCACCACACCCAGCAATTTTTTTATTCAAATAACAAGAAAAGGAAAGAAGGAAGCATATGTACTTAATAATTTGTTTGGTAGCTATCGTCATTAATTCTGGACCATTTTATTAGAGATTCATAACTCCCCACTTCACATTTTTGTCACCTTTTAATCTCAGAATCTTCTGATTTGAGTCAAACTGTGTACATTTGTGTTCTTTCAATTTCTGTTTTAATATCCATAGGGATTTAGCATGGTATGTTCTGACTTATTTTTATATGGATTAGGATAGGCTCTGGATCACACCTTCCCTGAAACAAGTGTATGTGGGTACAGCATAGGTAACCTTGAAACCAGATACTGGCCCTGTTTACTAGCCCCTAAAACATTGCCTTTATAATGACTATTCTTTACAGAGATGTCCTTTGTGTAGACAGAATGAGCAATGACCTATCTGATGTTAATTGAGAGTCTTCTTAAAGAATCACTGTCCTAATATATCAAACCTATCAGCTTGATACAGAACCTAGAGTTGCTGCCATTAGCATCACTCTTCTGAGTCAAAGCTCAGTCATTTTCTCTAGAAGGTTTCTGTTAAAAATGCACATTTTTAATCTGTGAGAGAAGACTTTTAGCACATTAGCTAGCTGTCACCTCAGAGAGATCACAGTTCTGATCTTTGAGATCCCTCTCTACTGGCACCTTCTGTCAGTCTGCAAACACTCATCTCTGTTTTACAAAACTGTGAGCTCTTGGATTGAGGGCAGAGTTCATCCCTATTCCAAATATGTGGCACAGAATAGGCAATCTATAATCCATAGAGACTTCTTGGATGAATGAATGCATGGTGGGCATGTGATGCTTGGGGATAGAGTATGGGAGTAGGGAAAGACTACTTACATAGGCATTGCAGGAAAAGTCCTTTCTAGGTAGAACGGTGTTGCAGGGTTCTGCATTATCAGAGAATAGTAGAATGGTACACTGCCAGTTGAAGACCAGCCTCAAAGTTCAAGCTTTTGGGAAATGGTGACCAAGGAAGTGGGTCTGGGAAACAGAATGAGTTAAAATCCCAGGCTTTCTACTTCCTATTGCAATTTGACTTTTGCTCCAAGTAAGATGAGGATTGACTTGGGAGGGAGTATTTGAGTAAAATGATGACTGATTTAATTTTTATTTTAATAAGATCAGTCTGGTTACAGTGGTGGGAATAGAATGATATAGGAGGTCAAGGACAGAAGAAAGGCATTAGTAAAGAGTTTATTAGTATAATCCAAGCTAGAGATGAGAGTGGCTTGGACCAGGATGGATACTGTGAAAGTGGAGAGAAATGGTAGGATTTAGCATCTATGCTGAAGGTACAGCTATCAGGATTTCATGATGGGTAATACTAGCCTCCTTTCCTTTATGCCTAACAGAACAGAACAAAACACTTTTAATGTCTAAAGTATAAAACAGAAGTTGATGTTAGTGATTTAGGCAGAGCTTATTTCCCAGTAGGGTGAAACTTGCTTGATGTGGAGGTAACCTTGGGCTTGGTATGTTTCCACCAGCTGACATAAAGCTTTCAGGTTCATGTTTTCCAGCTGCCTTCTATAAGGAGCGTTAGCAAAGCAGTATTTACATTACCTCCTTTCCTGTCGAATGAATCTGTAGCAAACAGAGCAGTGTGTATAATTTTATCTCACTTGAGAGCATTTCTAACCATGGATCTGACACTCCTCACATAGGGAATAGAGTTCTTTCAGAATGTACTTCTTGCAGGGAAAGCTTTTACCCAGTGAGGTAAATATGCTCTGAAAACAATTTAATCAGATAAGGGTTCAAGAACCCTACCCTTATCACCTATGTACACATACTCAACTTCATTTATTTTAAGTACAACTCTCTGACCCTGAGATGAGAAGACAAAGTCTTGATTAGTGTAACAATTGGTACTCTGCTCCCTGGTGAGATTTTTTGTTGTTGAACTTCTAATGATTTTACATGGTTGATTTTATAGAATTTAATAGAATGATTTTATAGAATGATTTTGGGTAACAACTGCTCTAAGAAGATATGAGTGGGAAAGCCTCTGAACAAAGTGTCCTTAAACTCTCAAATAGTACCCCATCTGCTGCCCACTCAGACATAACCAAGCATATGAGTAGCAGCTAAAAGAATTGAATCCCTCAGATGTGTAGTCTCATGATTGAGCATAACTGTGATTGAGAAACATAATCTACCTTCAGCTCTGGGTCAGTGGCAGCATCTGAGAGCAATCTCTGGGAGTTCCACGTGTCTGGGGAGGTGGTCAGGCACAGCAGACAGATGCAAATGGATTTAGGCAGCTTGATTAAAATCCCTCCTTTGCAGGGATGACATTTGATCCATTGGCCATTTTTTTGTAGTGGGAGACAGGGAAGTCCTTGTGAATTGTCAGTGCTTTTACCCAAACCATGGTACCCAGCAGCTGAAATTCACAGGTAAGAGGGTGCTTGTTGCGGAAATAGTTATAACCACGTTTGTTTAAAATTCCATTTTGATGAGATTCCTCTTTAGATAGAATTAAAAATTTCAAAGCATAAGTGTTGAAGATTTAAGTGATGTTTCTGGATTTTAATGTCTTTTATTGTGCTTCAGTGTACTGTGAAAAGTATAACAAAGTCAGAAAGTTTTCTCCTTCCATCATTATTCAGATAGATTAGAATTCTCAGTACATTCATTGACATATTATTAATCCCTTGAAAATTTATTTTTACACAGTACATTTTATGTCTTTTACTGGGTAAATGTACATACATTTGGAATTGTTTATGAACCATATGAGAAAATCAGTTTGGGGACAGAAAATAACAAAATGCAGTACAAAATCAGGCAGTAAAAAAATGAGATTTAGGCTTCTGAATAATAAAATTATTTTCATTCCTTCCAAATTTAACATATTTATTGAGCAGCTATTAAGTGCTAAGGATGTAAATAAAAATGTAAACAAAACAAACTCACTGCTTCAGTCTAGTATGTGTGTTGGCATTGTGAAGCTGATAATAATAAATGATGGTTACATGATGATTACATAAAAGATGATTACATTACAGTATGATTTCATAAAGATGAAATCATAAATCATAAGGTGACAAATGCCAAAAGAAGAAGAAGGTGGGGTTTTGTGATAGAGTGACTTGTGGGCCTGTATGATGAAGCCAGGTCAGAGTTAATTAGGAAATTAAGGAATGCTTATGAATGTGATATTTGAGGTGAGACCTAAACAACAATAAGGAGTAGATCATGTGTAGACCAGAGGAAATATACTTCCAAACAGAGATATTAGTAAGTACAAGGGCCCTGAAGTAGGAACCACTTAGGCTTGTTTGTGCAAGAGTTGGGGTAACAGAGGTCAGTCAAGGTGTTCTTGCAATGTTCTTGGCTTACGATAATGGTGACAGACTAGTGAGTGAGCAATGGATATGGAGAGAAGTGAATGGATTCATGACATATTTTGGAGGAGGGGTTTATAAGACTTACAGATGAATATAGAAAGGAAGAGGAAGAGAGAGTTAAGGTAGCTCCTATGTTTTGAATTGAGTGTTATCAACTGTGTTGGAAAATGATGGGAAATAAATGTGGCAGGATACGAGTGGAAGTCAGGAATCCTGTTTTGTGCAGTTAGAGATGCTGATTACATTCATGAAAGTGGTTCCCTAAAAGGCCTCATGATATAGCCTATGTTCAAAGAGAAGCTCCTTAGGTCCTATGTCAGAGTTATTTTCATTACTTTTTACGCTTTATATATATATATACTTTATACACAAATCACAACAGATCAAAAGCTTGACATTTGTCTCTATTGTGCACCAAATTCCTGATAACAAATTGCTTACTGTACCAAATCCCCAATGCCAAAAAATGAAGATAAAAATTAAGAAAAATATTCTTTAATATTCAAATATGTGAGTTTTTAGGTTATTTTTAGAAGATAATACCATCTTTCTGGAAAAATAAAATGATGGCTTGGGCTTTAGTAAATACATTGTTCACCTACATCTAAAACTATGGATCAATTTGGAGGGAAATACATAAGATTTAGTTGTGTTAACACTATTAGTCTATAATCATTTATCCCCAACCTGGTTTAATATAGATCCTGGATCAGTCATTTTTCATAAGCCTTATTAGGTACTAAATACTCCCATACTTCCCTAACCAGAGGCTAATAAATATAATTTAGTTTCTTGTAGAGTCTCCAATATCATTACAATGAGTGGAGATGACACTATTCTGCTATACAGTCTGTAATACAAAATAATAACATTGTTTCTATGCTAAGTGTCCCCAGATTATGGTACTTTTTAAGATATTTATGGCACATTTTGTTGTTTTCTTCCTCACTCATAGAAGCATAACATATCATTACTTACTGTCATCAATTTACCTTGCAGCAAGATTTCCTTCTAATTTTCTTCAAGAATTCATTCATTCAAAAATATCTGTTGGGCTGGGTGCAGTGGTGCATGCCTTTAATTCCAGTGGCTTGGGAGGATGAGGCAGGAGGATCGCAAGTTCAAAGCCAGCCTCAGCAATTTAGCAAGACCCTAAGAAACTTAGCAACACCCTGTTTCAAAATAAAAATAAAAAATAAAAAGGGTTGGGGATGTGGCTCAGTGGTTAAGCACCTCTGTTTTCAATCCCAAGTCCCCCCCCCCCAAATTTTTCTTGAGTGCCAATCATGTATTCAAAACCATATTTGGAACTGGAGATGTGACAATAAGAGATACAGTGTAGTTGAGGAGATAGACAAGAGTCAAGTAAAATATTGTCTGATATGTGCTATGATAAAAGTAAACATAGGACATTAGACATAAAAGACATAATCTACATAGAGTAAGGGACAAGTTAGAGATGTCAGGGAACTCTTCCTGAAAGAAATTATCACTGAGCTGACTTCTGAAGCATATGCAGGATTTACTAAAATGTAGAGGATTAAGGATAATTTCATAAAATAGTGTAGCAGCATATGCTTTCATGGTAATCCAGGCAAGAGGTAATGTGGTCTTGAATGATAGAACCAGCTCATGAAGAGGAGAAGAGAGATATTTGAGAGGTATTATTCAGTAAAATTCAGTGATTCATTGAATGTTGGGGTAGAAAGAGGTAGATTCTAGGAGAAAGCTTAGGTCATAGCGTGAACAAAGGAATCATTAAGCAGGATACAAAGTACAACATAAACAAGTGTGAAGAACAAGATGACAACTTTAGCTTTGAACATGTTAGGGTTGGGTAGGGTTGCTTTACCACTGAGCCATATCCACAGCCCTTTTTATTTTTTGAGACAGGGTCTCACTAAGTTGCTTAGGGCCTCTTTAAGTTGTTAAAACTGACCTCAAACTTGCAATCCTCCTGCCTCAGCCTCCTGAGTCACTGGGATTACAGGCATGCCCCACTAAGAAAATTTTTCTTTAAATAGTAATGTATTCAAAATGTTCAAAATGTATATAAATAGGGTTTATTTATGCTTTGATGGAAAATAGCTTGGAATTGATTTGTGCTTAGACTCTTTGCTTAAATGTCCTATATCACTATAGTCTTTGGTCTAATTTTTCCATTCCTGATTGTTTCCCTGAAACTCTTCTCTGCAGATGACTAAACATATCACTAGAGTCTACAAAATATAGGTAATAAAGATCTTGGCTACTCTCATTCCATATTATGTGGTCAATAACCTTATAAACAGTATTCAGGAGTAATTGATGACATTACTGGAGGCATTAGAATCAGGATGAATTGTTTGCTTATTGTTTACTAACTACTTATATCCTCATGGGATGATCTTTTGTAGGGGTGGGTGTTTGGAGGTAGAATGGGTGAAGAGAGGAGATTGGGAAAGGGAAAATATTGCAAACCAATAAAGAGAGAGAAAGCAAAGTCCATTTGAAAATAATTTCTGTATATGAAACATATTTTTTTTTCTTTCTATCAAGATAAGGCTCTTATTAAGGCAAGAGAGAATTGTATAATTTCAGAATGGGTGATCAGCATGAGATTTCTGTTGATACAGTTTCAAGCTAGCCTAAAAGAGTAGCGTATTGTGTAGGAGTGGAGGATTGAGAGAAAAACTCTTCTTAAGGGGAGGCCAAGATTCATTCTTATCATTTTAAGGTCAATATTTTGTTAAAAAATAAAAGTATGCAGATACTTCACACACAAAGAAAAAAATTTCCCTTTTACAGTGCACTGTATTGTACAGACTACACAGAGAATGGCCTGATAATTGCTGTGCTGTTGTTTGACAAATAAACCTACAAGTCATGAAGAGAAAGTAAAATTTATTCTGTGCCTTCTGTATACTATGTTTTATGTACTTTCTTCTTCCTTTTTAAATTTAATCCTCACAACAAGCCTATGAAGTGGATACTATTATATCATATATTCCAGATGAAATATTAAGGGCACCTGGAGGTGAGGTTATTTGTCCAAGATAACACAGCAAGTAAGTGATGCAGTTGTCATTCAGACACAGGAATCTGAAACTCCAAAGGCCATGAACTTTCCATTAAAATATGTGGTTCTCACTGGAAAACACCGTTTTCCTTTCCCTCCACTATCTCTGCACTGGTGTTTCTGGGTAGAGAAATGAACATGGCCTGTTGGCACTGGTAAAGCCGGTGTATTTAAGTGGAAACACCTGGTCTTAATTTTGTAACCCTGGAAATGCCTGGTGTGTTTGCACAAGTGATAAATTGCAAGACTGTTTCTAATTTCAGAAGTTCATAATCTGGAAGGCTCTCTCATCAGTTTGCCATGTGGGCCAAGTAGTTTCCTTTGCTGTACAGGTTTTAATTTTGATGCAATCCCATGTGTCCATTTTTGTTTCTGTTTCCTGTACTTTTGGGGTCTTCTCCAAAAAAAAAAAAAAAAAAATCCTTGGTCATTAGGATGACATGAAGCATTTCTCCTATATATTCTTTTAGTAGTTTCATAATGTCCAGTCTTACATTTAAGTCTTTTTAGCTTATTTTGAGTTTATTTTTATAACTAGTGAGAGATAAAGATCACGTTTAATTCTTCTGAGTGTGGCTATCCAATTTTCCCAGCACCATTTATTGAAAATATTTTTTTTCTCCAATGCATGTTTTTAGTACATTTGTCAATGAGTTGGTAATAGATAAGAGTTTACTTCTAGGCTCCTTATTTTGTTCTATCGATATATGTACATGTATCTGTTTTTATGCCAGTAACATGCCATTTTACTTACTATCATTTGAAGTATGATTTATAGTTTTCAGCTAGAGATCTTTTATCCTAAAGTTAGTTTATTTTCAGATTTTTTTGTTGCTATTATAAATGGGATTGCTTTCTTGATTTCTTTTTCAGATGATTTACTATTGTCATATAGAATTACTACTGATTTTTGTATGTACTGATTGTGACTATATTCTGAAACTTTCTGAATTTGTTAGTTTTAATAATTTTTGGTGCAGTCATTGGTGTTTTCTACACATAAGATCATGCCATCTGCAAACAGCGATGAGTTCATCTCCTTCTTTCCAATTCGAATGCCCTTTTATTTCTTTCTTTTGCCTGATTGCTCTGGCTAGGGCTTTCAGTACTTGGTTGAATAACAGTGATAAAAGGGGGCATCCTTATCGAGCACTAGACTTAGGAAACTTTCAGGTTTTCTCAGTTCATTATGTTGGGTATGAACTTGTGACTTATAGTCTTCATATGTTGAGGTATCTTCCTTGTATACATAATTTTCTCAGTTTTTTAATAATGAAGGGATGCTGAATTTTAGCAAATATTTTTCTGCATCTACTGAGATTATTATATGTTTTTTGTCTTTCATTCCATTGATGCGGATGCACTATGTTTATTGATTTGTGTATTTTGATCTATTCCTGTACCTCTTAGTTGAATCCCACTTCATCATTGTCAATAATCTGTTAAAGTTGCTGTTGGATGTAGTTTGTCAGTATTTTGTTGAGGATTTTTACATCTATATTCATCATATATGGCCTGTAGCTCTGGGTGTCTGTGTGTGTGTGTGTATGTGTGTGTGTTTATTTGGTTTTGGGTAATGCTGGTTTCATAGAATGAATTTGAAAGAGTTTCTTCATCTTCTGTTTTTTGGAATAACTTAGGGTGAATGGGTATTAGTTCTTTACATTTTTTGGTAGTACTCAACAGTGAAGCCAACTGCTGCTGTACTTTTTTTTGGTGGGAAAATTCTTACTACTGATTCAATTTTTGTTACTCATTATTGTTTTTTTTTTCATGTTTTCTATTTCTTAAAAAGTCATCTTGGTAAGGCATATGTGTCTTGGAATCTATCCATTATTTTCTAGGTTAACAAATTTGTTGGCATATAATTGTTCTTAATAATCTTTAATGATCCTTTGCATTTCCATGGTGTGAGTTATAATGTCTCCTTTATCATCTCTGATTTTATTTATTTGAATCTTTTTCTTTTATTTTTTTAGTACAGCTAATGATGTATCAATTTTGCTTACCTTTTGGAGAAACCAACTGTTTGTTTCACTGATGATTTGTATCAATTTTCCCATTTCATTTATTTCTGCTCTTCTCTATTTCTTTCATTTCACATATTTTGGGCTTGGAATTTTTTTTCCTACTCTACTGCTGTGCAACATTAGATTTATTTGGGATATTTCTACTTTTTAAAAAATTATTACTGAATCATAGTTATACATAATACTGGGGTTCATTTGGACATATTCATACTTGCATGAAATATAATTTGCTCCATTTCAATCTCCAGTACTTCTATTTTCTTTCCTATTTTTGTCACATCTGTGTTACTATGACCAAAAGATCCAACAGGAACAGCTTAGAGGAGAAAGTTTATGTTGGCTCAGAGTTTCAGTCCATGGTTGGCTCAATCCATAACTCTGGGCCTAAGGTTAGGGAGATAATCATTGTGTAAGGGCATGGTAGAGAAAAGCTGCTCAGTTCATGACAGCCAGGAAGCAGAGACAAAGTGAGTGCTCCACTTGCCAAGGACAAAATATAAACCCCAAAGACATATATATACCCAGAGACTTACTTCCTCCAGTCATTCCTACCTGACCACCCAGTTAACCCATTCAATTGGATTCATCCACTGATCAGATTACAACTATCATAATCGAATCATTTCACCTTCAAACTTCCTTGCATTGTTTCACACATGAGCTTTTGGGTGATCCCTCATATACAAACAATAACACTGTTTTTGTTAGTAACTCTGTAGTCTTATTTGAGATCAGGTATTGTGATGCCACTAGCATCACTTTTATTGCCTATCATTGCTTTGTTTATTCTAGGGCATTTGTTTTTCCATGAGTTTTAGGACTTTTTAAACCCTAATCTGTGAAGAATGTCACTGATATTTTGATGGAGATTGCACTGAATCTTTAGATAGCTTTTGTTAATATGGCCATTTTGACAATATCAATTCTGCCTATCCAATGATATGGGAGATCTTTCCATCTTCTAAGGTCTTTAATTTCTTTTTTCAGTGTTTTATAATCTATAAATTATTGTAAGGCAGGTGCATGCCCACATCCCTGGCTTGATGGCAGTTTTATTCTCTCTCCATCCCTCTCCTGAGTAGCCAATAAGACTCTGAAAGTCCCACAAAATTTTCACCTACTCAAACTCTGACCCAAACTGTGCCAGACTTTGACTGTTGTGCTCATGAAGGTGTGGCACTAAACAACCTGATTTAAGGGTTTTGCCTTCAGCCTTTCAGTCTGTTGCTTTCCAGCTCTCAGCAGGTCTGTGCCACAGACTTAGTCCTGTTCCCAGACTGATTTTTTTGGACTGCAGACCTGCTGTTCCAGTGAGAAAGAAAGAAAAACAGAAAGAAAAGAAAAAGTGATTGAGACTGTTGGAGTCTGTAGGGTCTTGTGGATGTTGAAAATAGGAGGTAAAAAATGATACAGGATAGAAAAAAAGTGTGAAGGTCTCTGTACTTCCATGCACACAAAGATTTTTTTTTTTTTTTTTACAATAGATCCTGTTCCCAGCTAACACTGTCAGAACTTCTCTAGTTGGAAGTGCAGATCTGGTCCTAAGTCATACAGTTTTTTTGTGGTATTTAAATCTCCTTTCTGCTTAAAATGTGTATCTGTCTGATGGTGAAGCCTGAAGTTCTCAAGATTATGATTTCTTTTTCCTCTTCTGTGGCACTCTGGAAGGGGGTTTACCCTCCCTCACTGAGCAGTCACACACCTGGCATTGTTGTAGAATATTCTTTCCCCCTCAAACTCCTTTACTTTTCTTTAAAAAAACCAAACCAAAACAAAACAAAAAAACTCCAAAACCAAAAAATGCTGTCGTTCCTGTGCGTCTGTTGATCATTGCTTTTCTGTGTTGAAATCCAGCTCTGCTCCCAGCATCTAGACAACCACTGATCCAATTCAATCAGGGAACTGCTAGTAGGAAGTGACTGTTACTTATCCACCATGTTTTAATAATTCAATTTTATATTTTGATGTTCCATTTTATATAGCCTGTCTCTTAATATAAAATATAGTTTTAATTCTATTTAATTGTTTGGCCTTTCAGTCTTCATACTAAAGATATGAATGTTTACATACCATATTTACAATATTGGATCATTCTAAATTAATCTGTGTAGTAACTCTTACTGGTGAAGTTTCCCTTTTCATCTTTTCCCCTTACTCATTCTTATTCTTAATTTCAGTTTGAACAACTCCCTTCAGTATTTCTTGTAGGACAGGTCTAGTGGGGATATATTGTCTCAACTTTATCTGGAAATATCTTTATTTCTAAAGGGAACTTGGCTGGGTATAGTATTCTTAGTTGTCAGTTTATTCCTCTCAGTACTGTGAAAATGTCATGCCATGTTCTTCTGGCTTATAAGGTTTCTGCTGAGAAGTCTACTTTCAGGCAGATTGGGGCACCCCTATATGTTGTTTGTTTCTTTTCTCTTGCAGCCTTGAGAATCTTCTCTTTTTCTCTTAAATATTTGAGCTTGATCATAAGTGTCTTGGGGTAGACTTTGTTGAATTGAATCTAATTGGTCACATTTGACCTCCTTCTACCTGGATAATTGGATCCTAGTTTAGGTTTGGGAAGTTCCCTGTTACTGTGTCTTTGCATAAACTTTTTACTACATTGGCATTCTCAAATCCTTTGTTAACTCCAATAACCCAAATATTTGCTCTTTTAGTGCTGTCCTATGGTTGCCATAGGTATTCTTCATTCCTCTTATTCTTTCTTCTTTTTCCTCCAAGTGTATTTTCAAATAGCCTTTCTTTGAGTTCACTTATTCATTATTCTGTTTGACTGATTCTGCTATTGATGGCTTTTATCCCATTTTTCATTTCATTTATTGAACTTTTCAGCTCCAGTATTTCTATTTGATTTTAAAAATTCATCTTAATCTCTTTGTTAAGTTTCTCTGATAAATTACTGAATTATTTTTCTTTGTTTTCTTGGAGTTCATTGAATTTCCTTGAAGCAGCTATTTTGAATTCTCTCTTTGAAAGATTAAACGTAATGATAACTTTATGGTTCAATTCTGATGCCTAATTTTGTTAATTAGCTGAGATCATGGTATCTTGAAAGTTCTTGATATTTGCTTTTATAAGACAAAATGTTATTCAGCTTTCCATCACTGACAAAATACTTAAGATAGTCAACTTAAAGGAAGAAAAGTTTATGTTGACTTAGTTTTGGAAGTTTTAGTCCATGGTCAGCTAGCTTCGTTGCTTTGGGCCTTTAGCAAGGCAGAACTTTGTGGCTTGGAGTGTGACTAGTAGAGCAAAGATACTCACCTCATGGTGACCAGGGAGTTGGAAAGGAAGGGTTCCGGACAAGACATACCCTTCAAGGATATGCCCCAAGTGACTAACTTCCTCCAACTAGGCACTCAAAAGGTAGTTGATATGCTGGCAGACTGCAGGTGATCACAGTAGACAAATGGGGTAAAGAGCAGGGAACTGATAAGCAACAAAAACTACCTCACCGAGAAACAGATATCCTCTGCTTGAAACCCGAGTTATGGAGTAACAAGGAATGCAGCCTCCCTCTATTCTGCCATCTTGGATCTCCACGAAGCCTCATGTCCTAAAGCTACCACTCCTCACAATAATGGCACTAGCTGGGCACCAAGTTTTCAACACCGGAGCCTTTGGGCAACATTCCAGATCCAAATTATAACAGATAACATCTGCACATTGAAGGACTAGGTATTTATTCCAGTCATTGTAATTTGGTTTTGTGCTCATGTTTCCAGAAATTCTAAGCAGGCTTCTTATTTTATGCTGTGGCTGTCACTACTATTATTTCAGCACTAGGTGATGCCCTAAGTCCAACTTTGCTTCAAGTCTGAAGTTGGTATGTTATCACTGTTTCAGACCTAAAGGGTGCCCCAAGCCCAAGGTTGTCACACATATGCTGTTGGTGTGTTGTTCTGTATCAACTGGGAGTGTGCCTGAAAAGGGTAGTCTGTCTCCACTGAGTCTTGGAGCCTTTGCCTGAGGCTGAGATGGGCCCAGATGTTTCATCCAGCATCACTGACCTGTAGTTGGGCACTATAGGATTCTGTTTGACTCTGGACCTCACTGGAAAGTCTGGCCCTAAGGTCCAAAGTGATAATGTGTGCTTACCCCTCTTTTCCTTCCTCAAACACGTAATGAATCCACGTTTTTATTCCTGGGGTTATAGAAGGAATGGGGTGGACAACCCATGACCACTGTAGCTGCTACAGTAGGTCACATCCAGGCCCACCCTCACTGACAAGTAAACACAAGGGCAGGACCAAGACCTGTGTTGCTATAGTCTTCCTACTGCTGTGGTTTATTGGTGGTGCAAGAACCCTGTGGCTGGCCAGAGATAATGTAGGCTGGAACACAAGTTTGTCCCTCTGGAACTGTGGGTCTCTGCCTGGCAGTGGGGCTGGTCCAGAGGCTCCTTCTATGGGCAGCAGCCTGGGAGTAGGAGGAAGTTGGTCACTTGGGGCATATCCTTGAAGGGTATGTCTTGCATTCCTCCTTGTGCTTGGTTTCACTGTTGTGGGCCTAACACTAAGTTCCAATGTAAATCCATACAGTTATTTATCTGTTTGAACCCACCATGGATAAAGTCTTTCTGTGTGTCGTGCTGGCCACGTTTCAGGAAGAGATATAGAGGCAGTCCATTGGTACCAAGGCTGACTCTGAGTCATAACTGAGGCTCATGGCCACCGAGACTGGCACAGTTCCAGGGGCATGCTCTAGGCCTATATCATAGCTACTGGTGGTGCATTCCAAAACATGAGTTCATCCTCTTGAGGTCTTGGTCTCTTGGTGCTATGATGGGTCAATTGACACTGCCCAGTGAACAGGTACTGAGGGTATTGGGTTTCACCATTGCAGGCCTGGTATTGAGTTCTAAGTTCAAGGTGTGCATATAATTTCCTCTCCCTCCCTGAAGTGAGAAGCATCTCTCTCCATGTTGATCTGCTTGGAGTAGAGGGACATGTGATCTGGGCAACTCTTTCTTTCCTGTTTTCGTCCATGCATCTTTCCTTATTTTATTAATGATCTCTCACCTGGTTTCCTTAGCTATTGTGAAGGTATTTTCATGAGTGAATAGTTGTTCAAATTGGTGTTTCTGTGGGAAGACAATGGTTGGGGGTCTTATTGCACCACCATCTTGCTCTGCCCCACTTCAGGCTATAGTATTGAGTAATAGGTGGAAACGAGTCTCTGTAGAAGTCAGTCAATATTCCTGCTGTATCCTCAGAAGCAGTGTTCAGACACTTATGATGCTGTCCTGGAATATGCTTTGAAGACAGGCTTACTTTAAAGCTCCAGCATAGAATTATGTGGTTTATAAATACATTTGTTTCAACCAAGTGTAGCATCTCTGATGATTACTAATGGATATGCTAATTCTAATCAGAACAGGACTTTTAAAAGAACTATCAGAATGCATTTAATGTTTTGCACTGGAAAGACGACAATATTTCTTTCAGCTGAGATAGAAACAAAAATATTTCAGTCACTCCTGTGACACTAATGAATCATAGACATGGTGAGCTTGCCAAAGATATAGAAGCAAAATGTATTCTTTGTTGTGCCTGAAGCATGTCAGGATAGAACTAAATTTTTGTTCAAGCTTTGACTTTGAATGAATTATGAGAAGTGCTTTGGGTCCTTTTTAAAAATGTCCTATTCTCCCCCTTAAAATTCTGAAAAATATTTTTTCATAGAAGCAGTGTTAGAATGGTGTTATTTCTGTCAGTCTGAAAAGCCCACTAAAATCTCTCAGCACATGAATTATAAGAATGATTTTATTGAACACCTACTATATTCCAAGCATTTTGTCATATGGTCCTCACAAGAGCCATATGATATTCGACACTTTGATTAAAATAATTTTACAAATGAATAAATAGGCTCAGAGAGGTTTTTTCTTGACCCAGTTTACACAACTAGAGGCTGGTGATTTTATTTGACTCCAAAACTCACTCCTTTATCCTATGTTGTACTTCTTTAAGTATTATATGTATAGAGTACCTTTAAGTCACCAGTTCAAGATAAAGAACATAGGTAGTCATAATGACAAAGGACTGAACTTAGGCAGTTGTTTATAAGGAACTGAGTATTTAACTACTACCTTAGAATCTCAAAAGCGGCTAACTAACTGTAGTAATAACCAACCTAAAGTCTATTTGTGTAGATAAATATAACCCACATAGTATAACTCCTGTCATTGATTGTTACAGGGTAGGAATGGAAGAACAACATGACCACCTTTCTACATTGTAAGTATGCCAAAAGTTTATCATTCTTATGCTCAAAAACTTTTAGTGCCTCCATATTGCCTAAAATTCATGTACCTTCCCTTGATATTCACAACCTGTCACATGATGGTGACAATTTAGTTTGGCAGTTGGATCTTAGGTTATTTATATATGCCCCAGACTAGCTTCATCACATACTCTTCAAATATGCTGTGTGCTTACCTTCAATCTTTGTGCTTCTGCTTAAGTTACCCCCACTCTCTGTTGACCTTTGAAACTGATCTCCCTTCTGCTCCTTCTGTGCTGTGCTCCCCCCAACAATTTACACCTGTCGGATCTTATTGATCTTTCAGTGCTCTTCCCAAATACCACCTCGTATAGCCTTTTGGAGTCACCCTTTATCATGAAATGGAAATGATTTCAACCTCCTTGCCACCTACTGCACAATTGTTTTCTGTATTGTTGTGGTTAAGCTAACCATGTCATTTGTTGTTCAAACTGGGACACTTTTGGGAATGAAAGACTCTGCCAGTAAAAATTGTACTAGGATAACAGATGTAAACTAGAACTATTCCAGGAAAACAAATCCAGGACCGTTGGACACACTAGTTATGGTGCAGGCCTTATTTTATCCATATCTTAGGTGCTTACAAATGTAACACAAGGATTGCATGGACACTTTGACATCATTTTCCTATTACTTGAAGTTTCCAACACAGTAGTTTGAAGATACATAGAAACCCACTTATCTAAAGTGACTTGTACTTAGTTAATTGAAAAAGCCAGGTTAAACAAAATCTTAAATGTGATATATGCTTACCTTAAAAATTATTTTCAGGACTGAGATTGTAGCTCAGTGGTAAAAGTGCTTGCCTAGCACATGTGAGGCCCTGGGTTCCATCCTCAGTACCACATAAAAATAAAATAAAATAGAGGTATTGTGCCCATCTACAACAAAAAAATTAAAAATATTTCAAAATACATTATATAAAATTATAAAATATATAAATTTATTAACTCATATTTTGAGAGTGTCCATTGACTGATATTCCACATGATCTCTCTTTTGGAGAAACCACACCTGTAAGACATTAGCTGATGTCCATATTTTCTTTAAATCCTAAAGACAAGTGAAAGTTACTAAGTAATAATTATCCCCTTAATTTTAATAGTTGTTTCATGAAAAACTAATTGGAGAACAATTTTTAAGTGACTCCTCTTTAACTAGGCTTTCCAAATCATTTAATGTGGTTTTTGCATTTTAAAAAAAAATCTCTTTTCCCATA
Organism: Sciurus carolinensis; assembly: GCF_902686445.1. Lineage (NCBI taxonomy): Eukaryota > Metazoa > Chordata > Mammalia > Rodentia > Sciuridae > Sciurus > Sciurus carolinensis. The sequence goes on from NC_062232.1 coordinate 86,026,423, forward strand.
CATACTTCATTTATTTGTGTAACATTTTGTTAAACTGCACAATCAAATACTAAATTGCATTGGCACAAACAGATTTTAAATTGCATTGGCACAAACAGATTTTAGAAACAAAACCAACTGACTTTTGGTAAGCTGAGAGCACTGTGGAAAATAGTGTCGAGAGGAGAAGCACAAGGGAAAATAATATCAGCCTATCAAAAGCAATGGTAAAATGAACCCCAGACATTAGTCACCAGGCTTTTTTTTTTTTTTTTTTGGTACAGGGGATTGAACCTAGGGATACTTTACCACCATGATACATGTTCAATCCTTTTTATTTTATTTTTAGTTTTGAGGCAGGATCTCACTAAGCTGCTTAGGGCTTCACTAAATTTCTGAGGCTCATCTTGAACTTGTGATCCTCCTGGCTCAGCTTTCAGAGTCACTGATATTAACAGGCGTGCACCACTGTACCTGCTAGTCACTAGGTTTTCTATAGGGAGTGCAAACGGTTTGCAAATCTGGTGAGCTGGTTAAGTGGAGAACTGATTTAAGAAAGTATTTATGATAGAAGGTTCTAGTAAATATTTAAGGTATTTAATTGAGTGTTTAGGAAGTTTTTTTCCCATCATCCATTTGTACTGTCCATTAAAGGGGAAATGTACATGGTATGACCAGTTTTATTAATATTAAAATTTTAACCCTTATCCCCTAGCCACTCCTTATCCTTCCTCTGTACTTATTTTTCTCCTTAGTATTTGACACCATTGGACTTGTTAAATACATTAAGTATTTAGTTTTTTTTTTTTGTCCTCCAACACTCAAATCAGAGGTTAATAAAGGTAGGAATTTTGGGACTCCTTTATTCTCTTATTTGTCCCTAGATCCCAGAAACAGTGGATAGTAAATAGTGCTCAGTTAATATTAATTGAATGCATAAATGAATGAATGAATGGTTTCACAGAAGACTGAAGCTTCAAGAGACTTTTGAGATTATTTAATTCAATATACCATTGCGGAGGTTCAGAATGGAACATATAGTCAGATAGAGCTGAGTTCGAAACCATCACTAAGTGATTGCTATGTGATTTTGTGCAAGTTACTTAACCTTTCCATGCCTCAAGTTTCCTCATCTATAAAATGGGAATAATAATAATGAACAATATTATAGGCTAAATTGTGAGGATTCAATGAGATGCATGCAAAGCCCCTAGTATAGGGGTAGTTTTGCATTAGTCAAAGTTTAGAAATAGAACCATTCTAAGGGTTGACAATAGAGGAAATTTAATGAGGGAATTTAGTAATAAAGGAAAGAAAGAGCAAAGAAATTGTTATGGTTTGGATGTGAGATGTCCCCCAAAACCTCATGTGTGAGACAATGCAAGAAGGCTTGGAGGAGAAATGATTGGGTCATAACCTTAACCTAATAAGTGAATTGATCTCTTATGGAATTAATTGAGTGGTAACTGGAGACAGGTGGGGTGCGACTGGAGGAAGCGGTTCATTGGGGGTGTAGCTATGGGGTATAATATTTTGTATCTGGAGAGTTGAGACTCTCTTTCTCTGTTTTCTGATCATGTGAGCTGCTTGCTTCTGCCACACTCTTGCACCATGATATTCAGCCTCACCTTGAGCCCCAAGGAATGGAGGTGGCCTTCTATGGACTAAGAACTCTAAAACCGTGAGTCCCCAAATAAACCTTTCTGTCTCTAAAATTTTTTTTTGGTCGGATCTTTTAGTCACAGCAGCAAAAAAGCTGACTAAAACAGAAATCAAATAGGAGATTGTAAGATAACCTATAGTTTAGCAACTGCAAAAAGCTAGGGCTCTGAAGAGTGTTGGCAAGGGATGTGAGTATTAGAGCCCAGAGGCTTGATCATATGAAGTAAGTTTGACCTTAGTGGGCCTGTCTATGAGGAACTGAACCAACAGGGAAGATTTAGACACTATAGGAGATACAGCCTTAGGTGAAGAGGAATGCAGAGAAATACTTTGGTTTCTCCTTTCCTACTGCTTTTGGTGTCCCTCCAATACTCACGTTGACTGATCCTAGCTGGAAACTAGCTCACATGGAATCCTGGAAAAGGCAGCTCGCTGAGGTCAATCCCTTTCCCTTTCCATACAGAGCAGAGCCTAAGAAGGATGAAAAATAGCATGCTGTTTAATCAACATCTATTATTGCTATGATTGACCTCACTAACATGATGCTGAGCTAACCTGCTAAAGGCAGTCTGTTGCATACGAGAGAATGTATTAAATGATAAATCAGAGCCAGATTTTGTCATGTTCAACCTCATTTACATTAGTTATGATTTGACTGACTCAGAAGACATTGGCTGGATATTATAAGCCTTTGAGGTTCAACACATTGTGCTTCAGAGTTGGTATATTATGTGTTAGTTATGGACATAAGCTTTTCTTTACACGTAAACTTAGGCCAAATTCAAATTTCACAACTAACTGTTATTTACAGTTCCATAAGTTCCAACCAAAATTAATGTAAACTGAAATGTTTAATTTTTTGATGCTCAGCTTAAAGAGCCCAATTATGGACTAAATTTAAATTAAAAACTCAGCATGAATTGGATGGCTTATGTCTCTGTGTGATGGCTTTTATATTAAATGGTTTACATGAATGCTGTTGTTTATCTTGGAAACAGGTTGTCATGCATATTAATGAGACCCAGGTGTTAACTTCATGCTGTTTTCTTTCCAAGGAAGAAAATCTTTACATTAAGTAAAAGGGTTTTTACAAGTATTTGTTGTAATAATTATAAGACAATGCTTTGTGCATCATAGTGTTTACCAGGTTCATTTTCTAATTCCAATTCATTTCTTAATTCTTCTCCTTTCCCATTGCACTTTTACTTTTGGATGCTGAGGCCTTCCATCCAGACATGGTGGTAGCCTGGACATCCTGAGGATCTGAAGAAGGATAAACTTTCCTCTAGCAGCTCTTCCAATGGCAAGTCTTTATATCTGCCCAAGGTCATATTGTCATAGAAGAGACATCTCTGAAGAAGAGTCCACTCTGAGGAGTTCCTGGAGAGAAGAGAGTTTGACCAGTGGGGTTGTTGCTATACCTGATGGAAAAGAATTTTAGCACATTCCTGTCAGAGATATAGAGGTTTATTTAGGAAAGCAAAGGCACATTCAAGGGAGAATGTGGCCTGTCTTGAAGTGAGAAGCTTTGTGGGTAAAGCAAAGAATCACATTCAAGGGTCCAGAGGGAAAAGCAGCATCCTTTTGTTGTGGGGTGTTAATATTTATAGAGGGACAGTTGCTAGGGGCTGCCAGGGCAGAGATACCCAATTTCACTGCAGTTTCCCTGTGCTTCCACATTGCCCCTGTGCTACTTTTTGCAGACCAGGACATGGGTAAAAGGCAGGGTGTGATCCAAGGGCGGACACTGGGTTGCTCAGGAGTTAATAACTGTTGGTGGTTGCTTTCATTTTTGCATTTCAGCAGTCAATAAGCATTTCCTGAATTTCAGTGGTTCTAGGTCACTTCCTTTGTGATTTCCTATCTCTCCCTTTATCCATTGTCCTCCTTCAATGGTATACTCACCCCTTGTAGTTTTTCTAACAAGAAAGGATCATGGTCAAGAGTTTATAAATTAAAAGATCCCATATATTTTATATTTTACAATTTTCTTTTGGGTCCTTTTTATAAAAATATTTTTGATATTTTCTTGGACTTCTCTGTAGCTTTTAGGCTTTTCTTAAGATGCAGAAAAAAAAAAGATGCAGAAACCTGGGCTGGTTAGAATTTGCTAAGAGGAACTGACCATTATTACATATAGTAGGACAATGCTTTGTGGATCTTGCTCATTATACAGAAGGTTCTCATACCAACAACAATCTACCTAATTTTCTAAGACTGGCATTATGAGGTTTTCATGCCAAGGGGACACACTGAGTAGTATAGACATGCCTTTCATAATTTTACAGTTCTTGAGTATCAGCTGTTTGCTGGGCACTGTGCTATGTACTAGGAATACAAACATGTCTAAGAAGACATTCCAACCCTTGGAAAACATAGTATTACAGGACATATAGATTTTACAAGGCTAGTGTGGTATTAAAGGTATCCAAAGTGATTCTGGAGCTCGGTAGAAACAACCCAATTTTGGGATGTGGGGTAGGAGTCCTAGAGGAGATGACACTTGGAGTTAAGTCTTGAAGAAAAAAATCTGGGTTATTTGGGTGAAGAGGTGAGTGGGTGTTCCTGGAAGAGAGGACAAAAGCAAGGAGGTACATAGACTCACCCCTCTACTCAGCAGTTCAGCGTTAATATGGATTTATGATTAAGATGAAATGTTATGTGAGAGAAAGATTGAAAGGGAGGTGGGATAGGTTGTGAAAGGCCTTCTTGCCTTTGGCTGTTCTGCCATATATGCCTTTGCCCTTGAATTCACTCTTGGGGTAGAGGTGAGGTCAGGTGGAATGAGGAGGAATGGAATAGTTTAAAGAAGAGTATTTTCTCTGAGATTAGAAAGGAGGTGATGAGATGAGATGAACAATACTTTATCTTGAAATGACACTTTTTTCTTTTATAGATTTTTCAAAAGCTGACATGTATACCCTGAGGCTTCTGTCTGTGTTTATGGGCGTGTGAACATTTTTTTTTTAATCATGAAAAAAAAAGAGCCAAAATCCAAAGAACTCAACTTTTAAAATAGCATTTATTGTGTGTTTTTCTGATTCAAAGTAACACATGTTCATTTTTTAAAATGTGGAAAGTACCGAGAAACACAAAGAAGAAAATTAAAATTACCAATAATCTTGATATTCAAAGATAATATTGTTAGTATTTTGGAGCTTTCCTTTCAATCTTTTCTACACACACATACACACTCACACTAATACACATATGTACACATATATATGCATTTTACATAATGGGGTTCATATTAAATACATTGCTTTGGAACCTGCTTTTTTCACTTAACATTGTATGGTGAACACTTTTCTAGGTTATTAAAATTCTTTTACAAAATAATTTAATAGCTCTTCACTATTTTATTAAACTTATGTGCACAGTATGTATTTAACACACCTTCTTACTATTCGTTTTTCCTCATTTGTTTTACTATTATACATAATGCTGTGAGGATCATGCTCCTACATAAATACTTGTGTATCTTACTGATTTTTTCCGTTATGTAAATTCTTATAAGTGATATTTTTAGAACAATATCTTTTTAAAGACTTTTAATGGATTTCACTAAATCATCTTCTACAAATGTTATACAAGTTTTACTTCCACTTGTTATAAATGTGAAAGGGTGCTTCTTTTTTTTTTACAGCAGGAACTCGTTTATTGAGGAATTCACACAACTTTTATGTAGGGTGGAGGCTAGGCTGGAACCAATCAGCTTAAAGGTCAGCAAGGCAGGGGGTGTCACACAGGCCAGAGTCCCATAGGACTATATGGCAAGCAGAAGCTGATCACATTCGCAGAACTGTTGTTAACCAATCCCTGATGGTGGTCCAATTTATCATCATTAACTTTTGAAACCACCTTTGAGGCCTTGATCTTGCTCACCTGCCAGGAAGTAAGGATCCAGCCTGAGTTAGTTAACTTGTCATTAGTCCCAACATTTCCCCCTTTTTTGTTTTATATTAAGGGTGTGTCTGTCTTAGGTTGCCCCTGGGAGGGTCTTACCCATCATGGAACATCACCCTAGCAGTTTGGGGGTCCGCCTTACTCGAAGATGTGCCTGTCTTAGGTTGTCCTCCTCTGAGGATCTTACCCGTCATTGACTACCACCTTAGCACTTCAGGCGGGCCCTTCAGGAGGAGCAGGGCTTAAGGGAGAGACACTTAGACCCCAGTGTCCTGATACAAGTGATCCATGATCCTATAGGGCTCCCAATCATCATTATGAAGGGCAGTATAATGCTGTCGGACCACCATGAGCTGCACAGACTTAGCCTGGCTTTTCAGGAAATGGATAAGCTTATCGATTATGCAAGGCCCAAAGGTGAACACAAGGATAATGGTGATTAGCAGGCCCATAAGTGGGAGGAGGTAGGGGAGCCACCTATGTAACCCAGTCCAGAGGAAATTAGAGTGGAGCTCGCTCCTACGACGTTCCAGATCTTCTTGTAGGTTTTTGGTTTTATCTTGTACAATGCCAGAGCGGTTGGCGTAGAAACAGCACTCTTCACCAAGGAACAGGCAACGCCCTCCTTCCTTAGCCATTCCAAACCACGAAGATTTTGCAGAATGACAGCAGCCAAGGAATCAAGTTGAGCCTGTAGATCTAACATGGTAGAGCTGCAAAGTGCAATGTTAGGAGCTCTGTGTAGGTCTCAAGGAAGTCCATTGTCCAAAGTCATGAGGTCAGAGACCCCAATCTCAATCACTGTTGTCCTGTTTTTGCTACTGCACAGTATACACTTTCTTAAATGTCATTTTAAGAAGTTTACATATATTGACTCCTGAGTCTATATGAACATTTGTTAACACAATTTAACATTATATCTAAAACATGAGTTAAAGAAAGACTGAGAGAGCTTTTAAGTTTCCTTTTGTGTGGCAAAGTGGCAAAATTCTTTTATGTTTCATAATATTAACCTTTAAACAAATCAGGCTCTAATGTTTAGAAATACATTTACATTTAAAATTCTTTATCTTAGTGTAAAAAGTAACAAATTTTACATATACCCAATTGATAACAGGTCCTATAATAGAACATTAAATGATACAAATAAATCCCGAATAATTTACTCTTTATAAGTTTAAAATTACCATTACAGACAAGTTTAGTTTATAGAATAGCAGCTTGATAAATTCCCTGCTTTAAAACTTGTATACCTGGAAAATATGAACACATTTAATATACAAAGAGTGACCATTTCACAATTACCTTGACACTTTTATATTACCAAATTTAGTTTTTAAAGAAAAATTTAGACTGTAACATAGTACAATACTCTAACAGTTGTTTAACCATAATTGTATAAACCCCAATTTTTTAAGACTAATTGTTTTAAAGAATAAAACTTAATAGACACAAAGTTAAGAGTGAATTAGTGTTTCTAAGAAACCCTTGTCATTTTACCATATAGACTAAACTTTGGTTTATATCAGAACATTAGTATTTCACCTTAGGAAAAACCTTAAATAGCTTTAACTGTGTCACATACATAAAACCAACTTAGTTACATGCAAACTTGTTGAAACTTGCCCTTTACAGACTTTCTTAGCACTTACTTAGACCCTCATGTATTTCATCACATAAGCACTTTCTTACCCAGAAACATTTTGTTCTTCACTAAATATATTTCCATATCTAGAACCTTTTATTTTTTCTTTCCTATGCGTTGACCTTTTTGTTCACATTCTGAAACAACTCTTAAGAAATTTAAAGGGTGCTTCTTGTTTCTCCACATTTTTTGCAAATTTTGTAAGCAAAATTAGTATGTCATTTGTTCTAATTTGTTTGATCACTAGTGAACTTTTCCATCTTTTCTAATGTCTGCCAGTCATTCATATCTCTTTCATGAATCTGTATATATTCTTTCTGCAAATTTTATTTGTATGCTGTTTTCTTATAGATTTTAAAGAGTGTTTGTAATGTAATATTCATTACTATTTGTCCTTTATGTTGTAGTTTTCCTAGTTGCTTTCCTTTACTTTCATTCATGGACTTTTACATACATTTTGATGGAGTCGAATATAACTTCTCATTAGGGTTTCTGTTTTGCTTTTGAAAATATTGTTATTTGTAGATGGATGCAATACTTTTATTTATTTATTTTTACATGGTGCTGGGGATGGAACCCAGTGCCTCACATGTGCTAGGCATGTGCTATTCCACTGAACTACATTCACAGCCCTCTTTTTGCTTTTATTCTTAGAATAAAGGTTTTGTTTCATCTATAATCAGATATCCACATAATTTCTTCTGTTTTTAAAACATTTTTATTGCAAATCAATTTTATGTAGAGTTTAGTTGACACATTGTGAGAAATGGGTCTAAATTTATTGTCAAATAGTGTGCCAATTAGTCTAGTATTAGGTGAATAATTGATCCATTTTCCTGACATGACATGCTTATTATATACTATATACTGAACACACATGTAAATCTGTATCTCTTTTCTGGTCTTCTTTTTTTTTTTTTTTTTTGGTACCAGGGATTGAACCCAGGTGCACTTAGCTCTGAGCTACATACCAACTCCTTTTTGTTTTTTATTTTGAGAGATGGTCTTGCTAAGTTGCTGAGGCTGGCTTTGAACTCCAGATCCTCCTGCCTCACCCTCCTGCAGCTGGGATTATAGGCATGCACCACCACACCTGGCTTGTCTTATTCTCCTGTTCCTAACTATCTGTTTTGGCACTGGTGTCCTTTACAATGATTGTAGCTTTATAATATGTTTAATATATGACTGTGTATTCTTCCCTAATAGTCTTACTTTAAAAATTTCAGGGGCTGGGGATATAGCTCAGTCGGTAGAGTGCTTGTCTTGCAAGCACAAGGCCCTGGGTTCAATCCCCAGCACCCCCCAAAAAAAATTCACCATTCTTTCCTGGGTTTTATTCCGTATGACCTTTAAAATTATTTTTTCCACTTCCCAGAGTAATATTCAATTGTGGTTTTGATTGACATTATGGTATATTCATAGATTAAAGAGAAGAAGATTGAAATTTTGAACTTCACAATATTTGATCCTATTATGCAGGAACATTTATTTGATTTTTAAAAAATTTACTTCCTCAGAATTCAATTTTGAAAATGCCTTTACTCTTACATATACGAGGATAGACAGCTTGTGTGTAGAAACAGCATTTTTGTGTTGAGGACAAACTGGTTCATCATCTGACCTAGTTGGGCAATTCGACAACTGCAGACACTGAAAGAAAGTATCACAAAAAGATTGGTAAGGCTTTTTTAACATTTTGTTCTCAGTGTTCCTCAAATGTCCACAGTGAGACATATCCTCCTAGGTCACTTTGGGTTTTTATCCTGATAAAGGCATCCTATTCATATTTTATTACTGTTACTGAAGAATGTGGAGTTTCCTGAGTGAACAGCAATATGTCAACACTTTACTAATTAGAAGAGACCTTACAATTTAAAAGAGTCAAAGAAAGCCTGGGATTTTTAAGTACAGACCTAATTTTAAATCATAAAATGTTGCCAGGAAACTCTAAGTGATGAGATTCCCTATCTTGGTTGTTATCATTTCCCAGACACACCCACGCAGTGTCAAAAACCACACACACACACATACAATTTTCTGTTTGAGTTTGAAGTAGGAACAATTTCATTTTTCAAAAGAAAAATATAACTTTTACTATTATATCACTTAATCTTATTTGAAAATTGGAGCTAGTAAAAAAGTCTATTCAATCAAAGAAATATGAAGATTATTGGGCTTCTAACCTTTTGGAGATAATTTGGAAATGTGAAAATCCAAACTCTGAAGCAAATAATCCACAGTGTTGGAGGCTTATTAATAGTTATTTCAAAGAATAGAATTCCATTGGACAAATGGATTTGAATACTTTGGGGTCATAAAATTAAGATCATTATTGGACTCCACATAGTAATATTTGTTGAGATAGGGTTAATCTGTGAGGAAGGGTTCATAATACATTCTGTTATATGTTTATAAGTATGAGGGTTTGTGTCATACCAGGTTGTAGGTAGGTGTCAACAGGGTAGGGTTGGTTGAAAGGGGCTAGAGAAACGGTATCTCTGAAGTGGTAAAATGAAAACCTCCATAGGGATAAGTCTCAAAAATATTATGCTAAGAGAAAAAAATCCAGTAACAAAAGACTATGCATTACACAATTCTATTTATATTATATATTTAGGATAAGAAAATATCTAGAGACATAAAGTAAATTAATTACTTAAGATTTGTTTTAATTAGTAATGGTTGCCTAGATATAGGGCAGGGCTTAGGGAGAATGGAAAGTAACTGTATACACTTAACTGTCTACACTTGAGGTATTCATTTTTGGGTGATGAAAATTTTCTAAACTTAGATTTTGGTGATGATTTTACAACTTTGTAACTATAGTCACCCCTCTGTATCTGTAGGTTCTACATCAACAGATTCAACCAACTGAAGGCTGAAAATATTTGGAAAAAATTTTCTATACCGAATATACGTAAATATATTTTCTCATCATTATTCCTTAAACATTACAGTAAAACAGCTATTTATACTATCAGGTATTATAAGTAATCGAGAAATGATTTAAAGGATCTAGGAGAAGCCAGGATGATGGTAAAGGCCTGTAATCTCAAACTCAGGAGGCTGAGACTGGAGGAATGTAGGTTTAAGAACAGCCGGGACTAGGCAACTTAGCAGGACTATATCTCAGAATGAAAAAGGGCTGGGTTTGTAGCTTAGGTGTAGAGTACCCCAGGGTTCAATGCCTAGTACTGTGGGAAAAACAAAAAACACATATAGGAGAATGTATACAGGTTCTATGTAAACATTACATTTATTTATATAAAGGACTTGACCATCCTTGGATTTTGGTATCTTTGGATATGGGGTGTATGTGTGTGTCTGTGTCTGTCCTGGACCAATCCCCTGTGGATACTGAGTGATAAATGTATAGTTAAAAACTACTCAGTTGTATATTTTGGGTGAATTTTATGCCATATAAATTAAATTTCAATAAAACTTTCTTTGTTTTTATAAGGATATATGATAAGATTTAGCTCATTTACTGATTGGGCTGACACTATCAGTCTTGAGCAAGTACCTATTCTCATGGTTTCTTCATCTCTTAAAATATAATTATCAACTTCAGAGAGTTGTTCTTATAAGTAAATGAGGTAATTTTACAGAAATTAACTCAGTATCAAAGAATAGGCTATCAAAAAATAGGCAAAATTAAGATGGCTAGTTATTAAGGTTGAGAAAATAAGTACAGTAGAATCAAGTGGGATATCCTGATCAAGGGTCCAAGAAGTCAGAGAAGGAACAGAGAGGAACAACACAATTGTAGGGTTGATACTCATCAATTCCTAGAGTGAATGTCCTATATGCTTCCTTACTTTATATTGCTTTCTTACTATCTAGGATTGTGCAACTTGTGTGAGTATCAGGGAAGGGGAGAAGCAACAGATAGTGATTTCAATTAGCTGGGACAAGGACCTACATCCAAACTGGATGCAGTTGCACATGCCTATAATCACAGCTACTCTGGAGGATAAGACGGGAAGATGGCCAAGTTCAAGGCTAGCCTTAGGAACTAAGTGAGCCTTAGGAACTCTCTTAGTGAGACCATGTCTCAAAATAAAATAAAAAGGGCTGGGGATGTAGGTCAGGGGTAGAACTTTTGCTTAGTAAGTGCAGGGCCCTGAGTTTGATCCCTAGTAACACATACGTACACCATCTGCCAGAGAACCGCCCTTCTCATTGTCACTAAGTTAAAAAGCTCTGTTTTTTCATGAAATGGAGTGAAAAGTTATGATTTCTGAACTGACAGTTGGCTTGATACCGTGTTTTCACTGTGTATGGGGGAATCAGTCATCCATTTGCTAGTCCTAGGGAAAAAGGATGGGCCACCTCCCCCATTGTTAGTATATTCACTAACTCTCCACTTGGCTTTCCAATCACAATTGCTTGCTTGGTCAGCTTCTGCTAGGTGGTCTGGGGGCAATTGGTGCACTGTTCAATGTGTCCCTGAGCACTTGTCTGGGGCCAATATAGTTCTTTCTCTTTCACCGGTTAACTTAATGAAGTTCTTCGGCATGGCTCCACTGAGGTTCCGTAACAATGAAAAGGAATATTGAAACAATTAAACTTCAGTCTTGGGGAAAAAAAGCATAACCAGTGGATAGAGTGTTACTACCAGAGATAGCAGTAGCTCACAGACTTGCCTGTGAATGATCATGGTACAGCTGGTGAAGAAATGGAGGCAGATGGGATCCTGGAGGTTTGAAAGTTAGAAGAGGCCGGTAGTCAGAAAAGTATTGTAAATCACTTTCACCTCATGGAGATGCTTAAAGAAAGGTTGATCTGTAGGTAACCAAAGTTATTCTCTATTAAATCTGCTACTGCTTTTCATCTCAGTGGGGATAAAATGAGTCAGAATTTGGGGATTCTTCAGGAGAAATTATAGACATGTTAAATGTTTTAATAGGATTACCTGAATCTCTCAGTCCTCTTGACTGATTAATAAGCACTAGTCTTGAGATGTGGTATGACAGTTCTGCAATTTTATGTGGCAGTTTGATGATAAAATTTTGGCTGCTTGGTAATGAGACAGCTTAAAATATCTTGAAGGCATTGCTCCAGTGAAGAAACAGGAGGCCCTTGAGAGGTCTATGAGGGGAAGTCAATTGTTAGGAAGAGCAGGGATGTGCTCTGCATGGTACTAAAGCAAATTTGTCAGGACATTAGCAGTAGCAAAAAGAGGCAGGTATTCTGGAAGCTGGTGGTGTCAAATAACAGCCTAGGGATTGAGTTTGCTCTCAATGGAAGAAGATGATTATGACACTTGTAAACACTGCTGGGAATTATTTCAGCTGAGGTGACACACTTTGGTAATGGATTCCTTTAAGCACAGAATGCTTTGGAGGAAGTGAATAATTATTCTTCTCCTCTCACTTCAGGGGGGACCAGGTGGCTAAGTAGAAGAAACAGTGCCAGGTACCTGTAGGTCCCTGATGTAACCTCACTGGTGACTTCCTATTGCCACTGGGCCTTATCTATTTAATGGCTCATTTATAAAATTTCTTGTGTGTTGAGTGGGGCACTAGATTTCTTTATTAACATTATTTAGAGAAATGTCAAATCTGAGCAGAAATAATTATGGTTGAATGTCTTGCTTACAGTAAATGCTACTTCTTGTGTCTCAATGTAGAAAAATGAAATACTAACTTAACTCAGCCCTTATATAATATAACCCTATGAGGTGTGATTATTATCTCCATTACACAGATGAGGAAACCATGGCTTAGAAAAATGAGGTAATTTGTCCAAATTCACATACTATATGAGTGATATATCTAGCATTGGAACCCTGGTCTGATTCTGAAACTTAACTTTTTTTTTTTTTTTTTTTTTGGTACCAGGGATTGAACCCCGGGGCACTTAACCCCTGAGCCACATACACAACCCTTTAAAAATATTTTATTTTGAGAAAGGGTCTTGCTGAGTTGCTTAGGGCAGCTAATTTGGTGAAGCTGGCTTTGAACTTGCGTTTCTCCTGCCTCATCCTCCCAAGCCACTGAGATTACAGGCATGCACCACCATGCCCAGCAGGCATTCCATTTTAACCACAAAACTATGTTGGGTTTTTGCATGGGGAAGTGATTTTCCTGAAGCAAATAGAGCTTGCAATTGTATTCATGTGAAAAGTAGTTGGCCTAGATGAAGCTAGAGAAGAGACCATTTTCAATTGCCCATAATCATATCAAAATAGGTTTTCTGAGGTACATTTTCTGGTTAACTGAGGCTATCATTCCTGTTTGTTCCATTCCTTGCTCACATGTTGAGGTTTGCAGTTAAAAGCAACAAAAGTGGACAAATCTCAATGTGCAGCACTTGCACTTTTTTTTGTTTTTTTTGTACATGAGAATGAACCCAGGGGTGCTTAACCACTGAGCTACACCCCCAGCCCTTTTTATATTTTGAGATAGGGTATCACTAAGTTGCTTAGGGCCTTGCTAAGTTGCCAAGTCTGGCTTTGAACCTGAGAACCCGCTACCTCAGCCTCCTGAGCTATTTGGATTACAGGTGTATGCCACCATGCCTGGCCTGTGCAGGCACTTTTTAAGTCTCATAGTTGCTGTGGTCAGATTTTCTAGAACAAGTCAAATGACCAAGCCTAGACTTAAAGGGTGGGTAAATAGTTGATTTTCAATGGTAGGGGATGGCAAAGTCATTAAGGGGTGCACATAAAGATATCTGTGGGCAAATTTGGAGCCATGACATTTAGCTATTTCATGTCTCACTTGGTCCTAATGCTTATTCTTTAGCCATATGGAATTGTTTTCCCTTACCTAGACATGTCAGGCTGTTTCATATTTCTGTACTTTTGCTTGTGCTATTCCCTTTGTTTGAAATATACCCCTAATAACCATCTAGTTGGTTAATAGTATGCAGTCCTTAAATATTACCTTCTGTTTCCTCAATATCCTCTGTGCATATTTCCATTATTTCATGCTACTCTGTTTGGTAATCTATCTCATTTTACCAGGCTTTAATGCCCTTGAGAGCAAGTAGCACATTTTATTTTGTGTCCCCTGAACGTGGCAGTATACTTGCTACATAGCAGGTGGTTAATACATGTATGCATAAATGAAATGCTTCCTGATGTTTTGGTAGCTGTGACTGCTATCAAGTGAAAACTTGTTTTGCTGAAGCAGTAGCTGCTTGTCCTGATTCCTCAAGGTGCTAACTGAGATATCTTGAGATATGAGGAGATATTGTGGGATGACATCAAAACCAGGATTGGGAAGCACTTGCTTATATGAACTCTAGCCAAAACTGTTCTCCTGCTTTGCTGAGAAGAATGTTTCATATCTCACATTTGATGTGAAAATTCAGTCTCATAGGTACAAAGTGCTAAGTAAAGCAGCCAAGAGGAAGGGAAGAGTGTTGCCTAGCAATTGAACATGTGTATCATACACGGTATTTATGTTTCTGGACGACAGAGGTCGGAGAGATAGCTAACATGCTGAAGAAATATGGTGACAGGCATTTGTACCTAGAGATAAGAAAATGAAATGTGGCTCATGATGTACAGGAGGTGCTGAGAATGATTGAAAGTCTGTGAACTTGTATGTTTTCATGTCTGTCAGCGGGTGTTTTTCTCCTTCCTTCAAAGCTCCAGTCATTTCATAAACAGTCTTTATTCTTCACCCCCTTTGAAAAAACAAACAACAGAAAATCAACCCAGCATTTAATAGCCTTTGCTGAGAAAGAAGTGAACACATTGTGATGTGTCAGGTACTCACTTAGCCTAGTCTGGCAGAGGCCCTCATTTAGAAGGCTGCCGTGACAGACCCACAGAGAACTGACTTCCCAGGAATTTCAAAGGCTGGAATGATCCCAGTTTATTGTTTTCCACCAATGCCTTCATCTCCAACAAAGGAAACAGTGGCCCCAGTGAGGCTTTCTGGCCTTGCTATTTATTTCTGCAAACTTCATCTCCTACTGTCCCTGCTTAATCTTCATTTCTTGCAAAAGCCTTCACATCATCTAACTCTCCTCCAGGTTGCATGTAACACTTACCTTTTTTCCTTCAGTAATATCTAAGGAAGTTCAGGTCTGTGAAAAGATGTTGGAGGGAAGGTAGAACTTGGGATAAATATTGAAAAACCAAATGCTATGATTTTTTCCCCAACATATGACCTTCAAAGCCAAAGTCTCAGATCCAAAAGAAGCTCTTTGTGGGGCTTTGTTCTTGAGGATTTGATGACCTGATTTCTGAGGGCCACATTAGCTCATATTGGATCTTGCATTTACTACTTGAATTTTTGCAAAGCACAAGGCATTGGCATAGCCATAAAGTCACAAAGGTTGGCTCCATCCTTTTTAGCCCTTTTCCACTAGTCAGGTTTGCAACTTATCTGCTTCCAAACAAACACCTACCATTTATCTTCAAGGATTTGAAAGTGCTTCTTCAAGTCTTACAAGCAGGAACTTCTCCAAGGAATCTATTAACAATAAAAACCGAAAGTTTTTCAACACAACTTGGGGGGATGAATAGGATTCCAAAGGACATAAAAGCATATAGAAGTGTGGTATAGTGGGGGAATGTAGTATTTCTAATTTCCTCTAAAATGTTGTTGGAAGAAGAGGAAAGAATTAGATTTGACAGGAGGGCATGAACTCCTGAAGGGAATGGAGGGAATTTTCATGAGGATCCTCTAATACACTGTCATTAGTTTCCTGTGCATCACTCTAGAATTTTATTTTCTTTACGCAAACAAATGTGGATATATGATTACACCCACTTTCTGACACAAATGGAATTTTTATATGTGATATCTTTATGAACTTTTTTTCTCAGAAAACTTGGAAATATTTCAGTGTGAAGATACAGCATGATAGCTGGGTAAGGTGGCACATGTCTGTAATCCCAGCAACTGGGGAGGCTGAGGCAGAAGGATTGCATGTTTTAGGCTAGCCACAGCAACTTAGACCCTGAGCAACTTAGTGAGTCCCTGTTTCAAAATTTAAAAAAGGGCTGGGGGTGCCTTAGGGGTTGAACACCCTTTGGTTCAATCCCCAGTACTCCCTGCACCAAAAAAAAGATAAAGCATATTCATTCATTTTTATTGCTGCATAGTATTCTATTCAATGAGTGTGCTCTGTTTTTTTCTAAGTCTCTATTGATTGGTTTGCATTTGTTTCCAAATCTTGGCCTCCATGTATTTGCAAGTACATCTGTAGAATATATTACCTGAAATGGAACAGCTGAATAAACATGTATTCCATTTGTTTACAATAAAAAAGTAAATAAATAAATAAAAAGGGCTGCAGATGTAGCTCAGTAGTAAAGCAAAAAAAAAAAAAAACAAAAACAAAAACAAAAACAGCTGAATAAAAGGGTAAAGACATTTGTAATAAATGTATTTTTGTGGTGCTAACCCACCTTCCTTGAAGTACATTGATTATAGTCCCATCAGCAATGTATGAGGATGCCTTTATAAACTCACTATGCAGTGAATTTTCATATTTTTGATTTTGTCAATCTCATGAATGAAAAGGTGTATTTGTTTTATTTGTTACTTATTATTTATGAGGTTATACATATTTTCTTGTATTTAAGAGTTACTTGAATTTCCTTTTTGGTGAACTGTTAGATTTTCTGATAATTTTTACATTGAGTTTTTAACCTTTTAACATAATAATCTTTAGAATTTGAACTTAAGAACAATAGAGGGAAAGGAGTGGGGAGAGGGAAGGGGAAGGAGAGGTACTGGGGTCTGAATTAGAACAAGATATATCCCATACTTGTTTCATTATGTCAAAATGGAATCTACTGTCATGTATAACTAGAAAGAACCAATAAAAATAAAAGAGAAGCCTTCTCCTGATGATATAAAAATTGAATGCAGAACTCCTATAAATTTGTATAAAATATTAGGTATAACAATGTCAGGGGTAGAGCTGGGGGTAAGGTTAGAGGAGCACTACTGGATGAGGTTGTTCTCTCTCAACCCATTCACTTTTGTTGTTGTTGTTTTTTGCACCAGGGATTGAACCCAGGAGTACTTAACCACTGAACCCCATCCCCAGCTCTTTCCTTTCTCTTTTGGAGACAGGGTTTCACTAAGTTGCTTAGGACCTCCCTAAGTTGTTGAAGCTGGCTTTGAAATTGAGGTCCTCTTACTGAAGCCTCCCAAGTCTCTGGGATTACAGATGCACTAGGCATCCCAAGTGCTTTTTTAAAGGAGTGCTTTTCCTAGTATTGTAAAGGTTTAAGTTGACTGTGATGAAAAGACACCTGAGGACACAGCTCAGGTCAGTATAGCTTTGTTCTACCTCAGTCCCTGCCCTCAGTTGGAATCTGGCTCTTTTCCTACTCGCTGCTGATGAATGGTTATATGTGAATAGGATTATCTAAGTAGTGGCAGCTTCAGGACAACGTAGGCAGATTTCTGTGAATGCATCATTTTCTTTATATTTTTAATTTTATTAATGTGTTTTACTATATATCCAAAATATTATTTCAACATCTAATCAATATAAAATGGTAAGATGTTTTATATTATTGGTTTTCATATTGTCTTTAAAATGAAATGCATAATTTACACTAATAACATTTAAGTTTATACTAGACACATATTAAGCATTTGAGAGTCACATGACCTAGGTACTGTCGTATTGAACAGCACAGTTATAGGCCATGGAGAAGTATTGAAGCATTCTTTCTTCCATAACTGGTCTTGAAATTGCAATCTTCTTGTCTCAGCCTCCTGAGTAACTGGGATCAC
This sequence comes from Sciurus carolinensis, assembly GCF_902686445.1. Taxonomy (NCBI): domain Eukaryota; kingdom Metazoa; phylum Chordata; class Mammalia; order Rodentia; family Sciuridae; genus Sciurus; species Sciurus carolinensis. Next base: position 86,044,333 of record NC_062232.1, read on the forward strand.
ATGCATGTGCCATTACACCCATCTTATTTCCTTTTTTTTTTTTTCCAGTACTGGGTACTGAACCCTTGAGCACTTTACCACTGAGCTACATCCCCAGTCCTCTTTATTTATTTATTTATTTATTTTGAGACACAATGTCCATAAATTTGCCAAGGCTAGCTTTGAACTTATGTTATTGTGTCAGCTTCCCACCTTACTAGAATTACAGGTGTGTACCACCATGCTCGATAATTTCAGCTTTTATAGAGAATTCCCATAATTAGTTCCCACAATAGTAGTGTTTTTACTTTTTCTATTTTATAACACTTTATCCCTTTGTCAACTTTCTGGAAGATTTCCTCCATTTACTCATTAAAAATCTTGAAATCTATGTTTTGTTTCATATTTTTAATTTCTAAGAGCTCTTTCATGTTCTCCAGATGTGTTGTGGGAGATGCATGAGGAAAAGAAGTTGAGGGGATCAACATTTCATATGTGTAGTTTATTAAGTGCCTTTCATTTATATAAGATTCTTTGCTTATATCTTCCAGTGTTCCCAGTAGACCCATGTTCAGATCCTGTCTGGTTTAACCTGACTAGAAATTGCTCTGGATGGAGTTTAAGTAGTTGTGTTCCCTTCTGCATCTCTTCTTTTAGTTTATATCTTGGTTTTCTATTTATTGTAAATTTCCAAAATTTTTGAGTCCCATATAGGTTTGTTCTTTGGTGACTACTCTAACTGAAGATTTCAACTTTCTCTGACCTACTAAGTCAATTACTGCTTAGATCTCAGTGTTCTACTTTTCTAAGATATTTACTTCGTTTTCTGTTGTATCTCCTTTAGTTCTCTTTGCACAAATGGACTTACGCTTTTTAATTAGCTTCTTATCGTTGTAGTAGGGGTTTGGGAGAAAGTGGAGATGAACCTGTGTGCTTACTTATACATGTTTAGACAAAAATCTGAATTGTTCAATAAGAATTACCATTGTATGAAAATGGTTGCTTCCAAGGGGCTTGTGTGCTTTATTACTGCCAGAGGCTCAAGAATATATCCTGTTTGAGTTTCAGTATGTTTCACTGTACTGAATGCTTAAAATTTCAGAGAGCTTTTCTGGACACACTAACCCAACTGCCATAAAGTGAATAAGTGAATAATTCTAGTCTCATGTATGTCTGTGATTTTTCTCTAAAGGTACAAAAGGACAGAATTATAGCAGGCAGGAAGTGGAAGAATATTTACAGATCATTGATCACAGGGTTTCCCAAGTTGTGATCTATGGAGCATTTGTTCCTTGTGGTTTCCTGAGAGAAAAGGCTTCTGTGGTCAAATAAATTTAGGAAATTATAGTAGAGGCTCACTTTGAGATTTCACAGAATATTTTTAGCGTCTAAGAAGTTTGCAGAAACTTCTACTTCCAACATATGGCAGACTTTGCTGAGCTGGCACAAAAGGAAGAATTCTACAGAGGCTAAAACTGTTGAAAACAGGAAGAATCTTGAGAGGGAAATTAGCCTCCAAACTGGCTTTTCCCAGGAGGGCTTTTTCTTAACTCTAGAGATCTTGAGCCCCCCTCCCTTTAATAACTCCATTTGGAATGGAGAGCAGGAATGAAGCATAGAGCCTAGATAGACAGTATATATAAGAAATTCTTGCAGATAATTGGAAATCCAAAGGCCACACCCTAGCATGATCGTGTATGGTTACCAGTCCTATAATTACTAAAGAAATAAGTAGTTTTAAATCTTTCCGGGTTTTTAAAAGGAGAATTCAGACAAATAATTTATACAAAATATTCTAGAAAAAGGGGAACTGAGTATATACCTCAATTTTTTCCATGGAGCCTATAAAACCTTAATAACAAAATCAGATAACAAAAAAGGAAAAAAAAAAGGACTGAGTTAGTCATGAATACAGCTTTAAAAATCAAACAAAATACCCTGAAAATAAATGTAGTAAAGTATAAGAAAGATAATTTTTCAGAATGAGGCAAAAGTTATCCTGGAAATGTAAGGTCGATTTCACATTAGAAAATCACTTAATGTAATTCACTGTATTAATAGAAAATAATATATGATGATCTCCGTTGATGCGAAAAAGCATCAGACAAAATACAAAGTTCACTGATTTAAAAGGAAAAGCTTTGCAAACTAGAAATAAAGGGAATTTATGTAACCTGATACAAGAAATCTAAAAATCCTTTAGTATACATCATTTCTGATGAAAGAATTCCCTATAAATTAAGAAACGAGAAGGATGCTGGCCCTCATTATTTCTGCTTATATAGTATCATGCTTGAGGTTCTAGTCAGTATAAAGACAAGGTAGAAAAAAATCCAAAAGACATAATAGGAAGGAAGAAATAAATTATCATTATTTTCATTTTATGATATGCTTCTACTTTGAAGAGCTTAAACTTTCTAAGGATAAATTATTAGAACAAATAATAACAGCAAGATTGACAGATTTTAAAAAAAATCAATGTACTTAAATCAACTGCTATTGTATTCATGAGGAACATTATTAGAAATGTTAGTATATTAAACAAGAAATCATGTGATAGTAACCACAAATATAAGGTGTCACAGGAAAGCAAGGAACTGAAACTCCAAACTTCAGTTCTTGTGTTCTGACGAAAGAAGATTTAAAGTCAGATACTAAAAGTCACGCAAGAGAACCTTGTTAGAAGTGAAAGTGCAGTGAAAATAAAATAAAAGCAAAGTGAGGCTTAAGCAAAAAACTTGGACCATCTCCAAGCACAGAATGATAAAGGAGATAATGCTATCCCCAATTTTATTACTGTTTCACATTTACCAGGATAACTGGGGACCACATTCTGTACACTTTGCCAATCAGATGTTCAACTCCTTCACGTTGGGTGGTGGAATTTTTGACCTTAGTTGTTTCTCTCCAGAACTGTCATGGTGGTCATCCTATTTAGGGGGCTTCATCTGCAAGTCAATCCCATGTTAATGTGGGCACTGGAGTCAATAGCTTGAGTTACCGTAGTGTACCTGCACTACTAAAGGAATCTTCCTCCTAGACAATTGGAGACACTTATAATTTCTAGCTTTATGTCAACATCAATGGATCCTGTCAAGAGTTAGTCCCATTAATTCTTTTCTCTTGACATATTTCCCAAATAAGCTCCTTTTGCTTCTGTTTATTTTCTACAAATTAACTACCACCCTTTACTTTCTTGTCTACTTTGGAAGTAGTTTAAAGAAGTAATTGAAAGAACACTTGTGACCTTGCCTGCCTTCCACTGCTCACTGCTAGCTACTCCCTAACATAAGGCAGACAAAAATTAAGAAGAAAAGACACAGGTTTTTTATGGGAACATTGTAAAAATGGAGAGATTTACTTACCATGGATAGAAGATGCAATACCAGAAATCAACCCTACATTCACCTATAGGTTCAATACAATTCCATTCATATTCTCAATAGGGTTTTCCATAGAATTTGATAAGTTGCTTCTAAAGTTTATATGAAAGTCAAGAGCTAATAATTACATTTCCAAAGAAAAAGAACGAGGTTGAAGGGGTGGGGCATTTCCTTTCTAGGCATATTATAAAAATTGTAATGGTGAGTATATAAATAACAAAACCAATTTCTTTTTTTAAAAATATTTTTAGTTGTAGATGGAAAATATACCTTTATTTATTTATTTTTATGTGATGCTAAGGATCAAACCCAGTGTCTCACACATTGTAGGCAAGCACTCTACCACTGAGCTACAACTCCAGCCCAACAAAACCAATTTCATGATTTCAATTTCATTGAAGTACAGTTTACATACAATAAAACACACCTGGGGCTGGGGCTGGGGCTGTAGCTTAGTTGCAAAGCACTTGTGCAGCACATGTGAGGCACTGAGTTTGATCCTCAGCAACACATAAAAATAAATTAATAAAGGCATGCTGTCATCTACAATCCCAAAAAAATTAAAAATTAAGGAAATAAGGACCTCAGAGAGATAAACACACACAATAAATAAATAAACACACCTAATTTAAGTGTACAGATTAATGAATTTTGACATGTGTATACAATGGTGTAATCACTGGGGACAGTTGCTTCTCCTAAACCCTCAGTCCCTGGCAACCACTGATCTAATTTTTCTAACTAGGTTTTCTTTGAAATCACCACTGTTTTTTGGTATGAGGGATTGAACCCCAGGGGTTTTTGACCACTGAGCTACAGCCCGTTTTATATTTTATTTTGAGACAGGGTCTCACTAAGTTGTTTAGGGCCTTCCTAAGTTGCTGAGGCTGGCTTTGAACTTGTGATCCTCCTGCCTCAGCCTCCCAAGCCACTGGGATTACAGGAATGTACCACTGTCATGTGCTTGAATCCTCACTTTTGAAACTTGGTTAAAGTTGAATTTCTGCATACCCTATAATTCAGAAACTCTCCCATGTATGCCCAGGAAGCAGGCCCATGCGTATCGTATCCATGGGCATCATTCTTGCTTGCTGCATCCAGTCCTGCTCTGCAGCATTCCTGTTCTTTTGGTATGCAACCCTCTTTCTCCCAATTTTTCTTCCTTTTTTCTTGTAAAATTTGTCTTATTATTTTTGTGTCTTTCCCGTTGTTTTTTCATTGCTTCTGAGCTTTTGTGTCTCTAGCTTATTTTTTCAGGTCATTACCAAGCAGTGAACCTTCCTTTGCATTTGCTTTAACCTTAGTATTTGTGTTTTCTCAGCTATTTTTGTCATTACCCACTCTTCAGCAGCTGTTTTTTGCAAGAGATGCAATTGGGGAAAAAAAAAAAAAAAACACATGAAAACAAAACAAAAAAATCCCTCAGATTTCATGCCTTTCTGTATGCTAGAGGTGACAGAAGATCAATCTCAAAGGAACTGGTTGGTACTGAGATCACAATGCCACATCTACCTGGCAGTCAGGCTTCCAGAAACACAAGACAACTGGAATAGTGGTGACTTCAAGGAAGTGAGAAAGACCTCAGAGTAGTTAGGAACATAACAGTCATAATACCTTGCAATTTACACTATAGGAGAGGTGTGGAGTTCATTTTAAGCCAGGTATTATTTATTTAAAATTGTATGACATTGGTTAGCTAATATCATCATCCTCCTTTATCATTCTCCTGTTGTGGGAAACAGACCAGTGGAGAAACAGCAAGCAGCACTCTGAGAACTCCAACCTTTATTGTATACCTGCAGACCCAGGGGAGAACAAACTCCAAATTCTGAGCCCTGTTTCACTGTTTGTCACAACATTTGTAGGTTATTTGGTGTTATCTTAGACCCATCCTATCATTGGGACTTTTTTCCTCTTTTTTAAAAAAATCCTAATCTATGTGGCTGAAGGCCTTGTATAGGGTCTCTAACATAAAGCATACTCACAGAAACAGATAAGAAATGGCTCTTTTTTCACAGGCCTTGAAAACCTGGCACAGGGGTGTTTACATTTCAGGAGGGAGTAGTCAGACTCCTAGAGACAGTTATTTACAATAAAAAAGGTAGGGACCCATGATTAATTAGACTTCCTGAAGAAAGACTGAGAGGGGTGGGGAACTGACCCTTTCCCCAGGCATTGATTTCTTACAATAACATTGTTATAATTTTGTTTTACATCCATGTCTGGTTTTGCGGTCGCATTCCATGTTTCTTGGTTTCTTGGAAGAATTGCCTACATTCCTCTTTTGCTTCATGAGATGTGAGTGACATCTCCCATGTCTAATCTTAATCTCTTCTATTCAAGTCTCTTGTTTGAATTCCAGGCCCACATCTCCATCCTACTTAGACAATCTGTGCAAACATGAACCTCAGTTCTGTAATATGAAGAACAACAAAGAAATAGTCTTCAGTGTTTAAAAAAAACTTGATCAATACCTGAAGTATACTTTGTATTTTCCATCCACATGGACTCCACATTAGCTCTTTCAGAGCTGGCATTAAATCCTAGTTCTTTTAAAATGAAACTGTAGCCAAGTCACTTAACCCCTCTGAGCGTTTGGTTTCCTCATTCATGAAATGGGGATCACGATGATACCTCTGGTTATCAGCAACCAGTTCTACTTTCTGAAATGTTGAAGTTTGAACATTTGAGAAGCCCACTGAGGCAAGTGTAGAAAGCAGGTTTTATTTAAAATATAGTAACAGAGGCTTTTCCCGGGAGGGAGAAGGGGACCATAGCTGGTGTCCCGGTATCCCAAGAAGTGAGAGTGTCCTGCCCCTTTTATACATCTTAGGTTTCTTTGTTCTGCCCTCTTCCCTCCTTCCTTTCCCCATCCAGTGTACATGGTAAGACCAAGGAGATGCAGGAGATGCCAAAAGGTCAGAAGTGGATGGGCAGGGGGAAGGGCCAAATGGACTGATCCAGGCAGGTAGCAGCCCAGGGGACATTAAGTAGCAGTTCCCTGTCTGCTCAGGGTTTGCTTCATTAACAGCCTTCTGGGAAGGGCAGTATAGGCAGGCAGTCTTGGTAATCAAAGGGCTCTGGCAGCATTAACATTCCAATCTCCCAAGGGTGATCTTGAACTTCCAGGACCCAAACCGGCCCTCATTTTTGGGATTTAATCTGATTACCTATCTACGCTGACTGCCTTCTCTTTAATTCTTGCTTCAATGATAGTAGTACCTTTCATGTTGGGTTGTTGTAAAGATTACATTATTAAAAGATTAAATGCATGGAAAGTCCTTAGTATTGGTTCTGGAACTTGGTGAAAACAGTGCAAGTTCAAATTAGAAATCATGTTAATAGTATTTTTGTTACTGCATTGTTTGAATCCAGGTTCTCCTACTTACTACCTATTTTAAGCCTTATCTTTATATCTTAAAAAATGGGAATGACACTATAACCCTGGTGATATTTTTTTTGTGTGTTGAACATGAAATACAATAACACACAAGTAACTTTTCCTGTAAACAGCCAGGTACGAAATATTTTCAGCTTTGCAGGCCATACAGTCTCTGCTTTTGTAGCACTAAAGTAGCCATAGATAATACATAAATGAGCAAGTGTGGCTGAATTCTTATACAGCTGTATTTATGGACACTGAAATTTGAATTTCGTGTAATTTTAATGTTTCGTGAAATATTATTCTTCTTTTGATTTTTAAAAATCATTTTGAAATGTAAAAACCATTCTTAGCTCCTAGGACATACAAAAACAGGCAGGGATGAATTTGGCCCAAGGGCCATAGTTTACTGATCCTTGAAATAATGTATGTAAATTGGAGATTCTAGCAGAGGACTGTAAGTACTTGTATTTGCTTGACTGGAGAACAGTTATTCTCTATCTGGGAAGGTTAGTTCAAGGAAAGGAGAAAATTGAGCCTTCCCCCATAAGAGAGCTAACACTAGCCCTTTTCTTTTCTATTGTATGGGGAAAAGAGAGAGAGTAATCAGTGTTACCCCTTGGAAAACTCTACCTCTACAAAATAGACCCCCACCCAAATTCCATTTAATCAGAACACCAGATCAGTAATTCTCTACTTAGGAAGAGGAGAGTGGCTCTTCAGTCCCTTTCAATTTAAAATCTAACTTGATCAGAGAATGAATATCTTTGGAGTCCTTGTCTCCTCCTCCTTGCTTTCCCTCTTCCTTCCAGAAATATTTATTGGTTATTCACTATTTCCTAAGCACTGTTCTTGGTACTGGAAATTCAGGAGGAATAAGACAGACAAGATTTCTGTCCTCATAGAACTTGCATGATAATAAATATTAGTAAATATTTGTGGGAAATATCTTTGACACTAATTTATTTAGGTACATCACCTTTCTCCTTTTATCATCAACACTTTTGATTCATAGCTTTACTTGCTTACTTGACATCTCCACTTGGATGTCTCACTAGTTTCTCCAAGGTAGCATGTTCCAAATGGAATACTTGATTGCCTTATGCCACTTCCAAACCTGTACTTTCCCATCTTAGATAGTTGCATCCAATTACTTAAGCCAGAAATAGGAAGCTTTCCTTACAGTTCTCTCTCTTTCTTTTCTTACATCTAGTTGATCACTAAGTTCCGTCACTTTTTCCTCTAAAATCTAGTCAGCATCTGATCCCTTCTCATGACTTGTAGCATCAACACCCTTGTCCTAGTCATCATCTAGCCTGGACTACGACAACAGCCTGCTGCTTGGCCTTTGTTCTAGTCCTTCAGCTGTCTACATAATGAGTTTGAAATCAGATCATATTCCCTGCAACAGAAATCCTCAAATAATTTCCCAATGTGCTTTAAATAAAATCCAAATTCCTTGTCATGACCTGTCAGGTCCTGCATAACTTGACCCCTGTCCACGTCTTATCTCACCTTGTACTACTTTTTCACCCCATCATCCCCATTATTAACTCAACCATAGGCATGTTGGCCTCTGTTTGTCAGGCAAACTGAACACTTCCTGTAACAGCCTTTGCTCTTTTGTTCTCTCTGCTCTCAAATTTCCTTATGGCTTGTTAATTCTCATTCTTCAGGTACCTCATTTAAAGGTCACCTCCTCTCATAGATTTTTCTCTAACTGCCCCATCTAAATTAGCTACACCTACCCTTACATACCTTATGAGTATCATATCACCATAGTTTATTTTCTTTGTACTGGTAATCACTACTTGACATTGTACTTCTATTTACTTACTTATTTATTATTTCTCTTCCCCAATTAGAATGTAAGCTCCTGGAAATCTTTTCTGTCTGTAAGAGTCTTATTTTACATACAGTAAGGTTTGTGTACATATAAGACATGTAAGTAGTGATATCAAGTAGGTAACAGAATATATTTAAGTAAAATAAGTGCTTAGACTAGGGCCTGACACATTGTAACATGCCCAATACCTAGTAGCTGCTATCATCTTCACTATTATCATCATCATTATCCTCATTGTCATCACCATCATCACTATCATCTTCGCTGTCATCATCCAATTTGGCATTTTTAAAAGTAGTTGATCACCTTTGATCTTGTATTACATATCATCCAATCAACCTGATTGAACTTAGTAACTTTTTTCAACCTCTAGAGTCCACAGTTAGATAAGTGAGTAACTGAAAAAATTAGGAACCCTCCAGGATTTGTGTTCTGGCAATGATTGTCTTTATGTGGAAGAGACAGTGTAACCCGTAGTTGGCTTTGGTGTCCCTCAAAAAAACTAACTCAGTTATAATTTGGATGTCATTTAGCAATTCTTCTTTCTACAACAATGTTGCCACCAGTATGTTTTGAGGCTATGCTTGAGTTATCCTCAGGCAGTGGCAACTTGTAAAGGATGTTCCTTTCACAGATCTTGTTATCGCTTATAAACTTGCTGTCAGTTTTCTTCCCTCTGCTTTCAATTAAATATCTCTCCTTTGTGATGGTGACACCTGTATTTATACAAAGCACTAGATAAAATATGAAATGTATGGATATATTAGCATGTTTTCAGTGCTTTAAGGAAGTTTAATAAATCCCAGCAAACTTGCCCTTTCTCTTGACATTTATGCTTAATACAGTATAGTAATAAGTATGAAGCTGAGTCTCTCCTCTATTATCTTTCTAGGAACAGTTGCCTGAGGACATCCTTGAAAACAAGAAGAAAATAATTCATATACACATGCTGAGACCTAATTACCCATATTTACTTCCTTTCCAGCAAAGGAGAGGTAGAAATGGATAGATAAAACTTAGGGACCAGCATCTTCATAGGCAAAAATTTTAACAGAAGGTAATGACATGTAATGACCTGGAAAGCACCTGAAGCTCTGTATTTTAGTGCCAGATTCTAGTTCCTAACATAGATTTTTGCTCTGTGAACTTGGAAATGCTCTTTAAAGCTTTGGACCTCAGTTGTGTTATCTACAATGTGAGAAATAATTCTTACTTCTTGAGTATAGAAGGATAAGTGCTATGGCATAATTGGAAATTGTAAGAATAGAGAATCTATGAGAATATTTCTCTATATTTCCTGTCTATTCATCTCTAGGACCTTTCTTTCATGTTACTTGACTTATGTACCTGCCCCACAGTTCTCCTATCCATATTATTCTATGTCATCTGGATAAATGGTCAGTACAGCACCCTGACCATCATCAACCACATGTTTCTCCCTGCTCCACTTGAATCGACCACAACATAGGTTGAACATTTCAAAACGTCAAACATCTTCCTGGCTATCCCTACTTTCTTGGCTAGTAGAGACCCCATCACCAGCCATACCACTAATGGTTGCTCCAATATCCTTGAATTCTACATCCTTTGACTTTACCCCATGCTCAGCAGGCCATTCCCTACTTTAAAATCCCTAATGTGTGCTTTCTCAGCATCTGTGTGCTGACAATTGTGGAAGAAAGGCATGGGAATTTCTTATATACTCTCTACCATTATTGCTCCAGTCAGCAATTGTTCTGTTCATCTTTGTTGACAACCTGTCATGTTCACCACAATGGATGTTCCAGATATTTTCTTTGTACAAATTCTGAATCCTACTCCCTTACATTTCAGCAGCGGAGCTTGCTTGGTGCTTTATGAGAAGAAATGTTGTCCACTCTGGAATACCAGGTATTTCCTGTTTCCCATATTTTTATATTCTCTTTACTGACTAAGAATTCCTCTGTATCTTCAGTTTCCTGTCATTTTCCCTCCTGTCTTAGCCAAAGAAGTGTTCCTATTCTTCATAAGGCTGATTCCTGTATCTGAGTTGTTAATTTTCCTATTCCTTCCTGAGGTGGGGCTGTACTCCATCAATTTCGCCTCAGTCTCTAATATCATCAGTCTCTTTCTTTTCATTACCTTCTACTCATGAGTTCTCTAAGGTGAAATAAAAGTCCCTCAATCATTCAGAGCTTGTATCTTATCTCTTTGCTTCCTTTTCTTTCCAACTTCTGAAAATGGCAATCATACTGTCTGCCTTTATTTCCTTATAACACAGTCCTTCTTTCACTCTTTAATCTGATTTCTTCACTTAATGCTGTTCACCAACCCTGAGAGGTCTTTTTTGAGCATACTATTTAATGGGATTCCTCCATTATTCTCTAACCCTGTGAGAGTCACCGGGGAGAAACAAAACAAATAGAAGATGCACCTATATATTTAATATGTACATCTCTCTATAACATATAGAGATATAAATACATATTATATGTAAAATTAGTAATATGATTTAACATATAATAAGGAATCTCTTCATGCACTTGTGGGTCCTGAGTATCCCCACAATATGCTTGTCTGCAATTAGACATCCAGGACAGTTAGTGATATAGTTCAGTTTCAGTCTGCAACTGAAGACTTGAGATTAGGGGAGCCAATGGCATAAATCTCAGTTTGAGTACAGAAGACAGATGCCCTAGCTCAAGCAGTAAGACACAAAAAGTAATGAATTCTTCCTTCCTCTGCCTTTTGTCCTTGATCATCATTGTCATCATCTTTGTTGTTGTCATCTTCATTGGGATATCTTCTTCCTCCTATTTCTCTGTGTCTTTCTGTCTCTGATCCTGCCCCACATCTCTCCTTACTCCCTCAGAGAGATCATGTATATGATTACTTTGTTAGTGCTATGAGGCTCAAAAATCACTATGATCCTGAACCTTTCCTCCATGTTTTAGTTCTTAATGTCTAAAAGTTTATTTCAACCTTAATATATCTAAATCTAAACTTATTGTATGCCCACCTGGAATACCCTACGCTACTAATGGCACAGTATTTGTTTCCTGTGGCTACTGCAATAAGTTACCACAAACTCAACAGTTTATAACAACACAAATTTACAACAGTCTGAAGGTCAGAAAACATTTTCTGAAAATATTTTCATTGGGCTAAAGTCAAGGTATCAGCAGGGCCATATTCTCATCAGAGGTCCTAGGAAAGGAATTCCCTTCCTTGTTGTTTTTTCCAGCTTTTAGAACTCCTTACACTCCTTAGCTCATGTCCACTTCGTCCATGTTCTAAACAAATAGTGTAGCATTTTCAAATCACTTTCTGTTTGCATTCTCTGCTGTAATAAAATCTCCATCAGTCTTTCTGTCTTCATAAGGACACTTATAGTTAGGGCCCACCTTGACAATCTAAGATCATTCACACAGATCAATATTCTTAATCATATCTGCAATGTCTCTTTTGCCACAGGAGGTAAAATTTACAGGTTGCAGGGACTCGGATCTGGGTATCTGGATATCTCTGGGGCCATTAATTATCCTACCACAACCACCATTTTTCTTTTAGTCACTTAGGCTAAAAACTTTGAAATAATCTTACCAATCCCTCTCCCTAATGATCTCTCCCTTATAATCTAAGTAATAGGTTACCAGTCTTCTAGAGTGTTCTTTCTTTCTCATTGAGAAAGAAAGCTCTTATACTTATCTCCTTTTAGTTCAGACTCTTATTAGTATATTTTAGTGACTTTAATTGGTTAAGTGTGTGACAAAGGAACTACATTTTAAATTTTATTTAGTTTGAATTACTCTATTTTTTTCCAGAAGCAGATTTATTTACGAAAGAAGATACACATTCAAGGGAAAATGTGAGTTCTCTCACAAGAGAGATATCTTCTGTGGTATAGCAAGAAATATACATTCCAGGGAGAATGTGAGCCTTCTTGAGAGTGAGAAGGAATACACATTCAAGGGAGAATGCAGGCCATCTTCAGAGGGAGAGACAGGTATAACTAATTTAAATTGCAAGGGGAAAGTCTAGAGAGTGCTCCTATTTGATCTAAGTCCTATGGGATCCATGCCAACAAATGTTATTAGTCAGATATATAGGTGTCTCAGCAGGGAGGGAGTGAGGGTTATAAGGAAGGTAAGAAATTTGAATGAGCCGAGGGGAAATGGCTGTGACATACAGCTGATAGCAAGGAGTTGGACTGAGGTCAGATACTTTAAAGAAATCAGTTGCTGGGACTGGGGCTGTAGCTCCATGGCAGATTGTTTGCCTGGCATGCATGAGGTACTGGGTTCAATCCCTAGCACCACATACAAATAAACAAATAAAATAAAGGCATGCTCTCCATCTACAATGAAATAAGTTGCATCAACAAATATTTACAACAAAGTGCTAATTTTTGTGACGAGTTGAGGGCTGGGTGTTAGTTTAGGTTTTTTTTTTGCAGTCTTAAGGGTTCTAGGCTATTCAGAGAATAGGATAAATTGGTATGTATGTTTTTGTGAACTTTAAGATCATACATATAAAGTGCTTAGAAGAGAGCTTAGTACATAATATATGCTCGAATAATAGTTATTTCTATTAATAACTATGTTATTTACTAACATCACATAGTATTTAAGGGTGTGGATTTTGGAATCAACAGATAAGGGCTATAATTCTAATATACATATGAACCTGATAAGTCACTTTAACTTTTAAATCTCTGGTTCCTCAATTGAAAAATGAGAATTCTGCTGGGCCTGATTGCACATGCTTGTATTCTCAGCAACTCTGGAGGCTGAGTCAGGATCACAAGTTTGAAACCAGCCTCAGCAACTTAGTAAGGCCCTAAACAAGACCCTGTAAAAATTAAGAAAATAAAGAAGGACTAGGGAGGTACCTTAGTGGTAAAGTGCCCCTGGGTTCAATCCTCAGTATCCCTGCCCCAAATAGGAATCATAATAATATCCATCGCATTGGACTTTTCTCAAGCTGGAAATATTTTAGGCATGTAACACAATATCTGATACATAATGAATCAGTCATGCTCTTACTGTTATTGTATTGGTTATCTCTGTTTTCTACTAGTTCAGGAGACATATCATCAAAGGGATGATCAGAGGGGACAGAAGTTTTTTTGAGGCCTGGACACTACAATATAATCCAGGAAACTTCTTGAAGGAGGGAAAAAAAATCAAGTGTTGAATTTTTTTTCCAGTGGAAGCTCTTCATTAACAAAGATATTGATAGGGATGGCAAGTTTTTGTATCATATCCTTTCTAGTTCACAAGATACTAGGTAGGTTCCCTGGCTTTAGGGCAATAAATAATATCTGAGAACCTCTTCAAACTAAAGGAGTCCAACTGATCTGTACTTTTAACTGTATATTTTAGACCACCAGACTAAAAACTTTGGCAGTCAAGCAGGTGACATGAATGATTGAGAATTACAGAGATATTTAGGTGAACAACCAATCTAGTTTTTTTTATTGTTTTATTTGTTTTTTTGTCATACCACTGAGCCACATCCCCAACCCTTTTTTTTTTCTTTTTTTTTTTTGAGACAGGGTCTCACTAACTTGCTTAGGGTCTTGCTAAGTTTCTGAGGCTGGCTTTCAATTTGTAATCCTCCTGCATCAGCCTCCT